>NC_045489.1:12039880-12699731 GCF_009650955.1 Corvus moneduloides | reverse complement strand
TATGTTTTCCTCATTTTTTATTACTGTTGAAGAAAAAAATAAAAAAGAAAAACCTCTTTCTTTGCTCTGGACCCAGTAATTGCGCTGGTACATAAACGCACTGAGAAAACAAACTTTTGTTTGAAACTTTTGTAACAACTTATGACTGTTTTTGTATATCAAAGTTGATTCTTTTCAAGATATTTGGATCTAGTTTCTAAGTTATTTTAGTGTTTTATATGTTACAAAAAAAAAAAAACAAACTTACTTTAAATTGTTCACCAGCATCTTGAGTTATCTTCAATGCCATGGTGATACACAGTGGGCTTAGAGCTACCTGGAGTAGCTTGTAAGGCCTCGGTCTTTTCCTTCCTTCCTTAGCAACTCAATTGATTACAATAATATCACAGATTACCTGAACCCCCTTCCTTTACAACTAGATCCTTCTTCCTTCCACATTTAATTGCTATTAGTGTGAAGAAACTGTTGAAATGGGCATTTTAATATAAGTACGGCTTAAAAAGAGAAAAATGAGGAAAAAGAAAAAAAAATGCTAGAAGGTTATCTGTGGGTCTGTGAGATATGGCTGTGGAAAGATATTGTAGTAGTTTTAACACTATTGTTATTACCTTTTAAATCATTTACCCAATAAAATAAGGAAAAAGAATCACCATTTCTTTTGATGTTTCTCTGTTTAATTGTGTGGCTTGGTCAATGTTTTTATTGAAGCATTTATACCTGGTGCTAGTGTCAAAGGCTAATGGTGTGTTAGAAATCTTTTCCTGGGATTAACTGTCTTTGTGTCTAGTGTAGGAACAAACTGGGGACAGGTACATGCAGCTTTCACTGAACGCTCCCAGTTAAATCACCATTTATATCAGCTACATCAGTTATTTATCAGTATTTGTATCAATTGCCAGTTCCGTTTTATACTTTTTATGTCGAACTTTACACATGGAATTCTGTCCAGGCCTGAGCACCCTCCTGTGAGAGGTGGTTTCAATCTTTTGAAGCAAAACTTCTTTGCAGAATGAGTTATCCTGGTGTCAGCAACACAGCACCTGTACCACTTACAGCCAGATTGTTCAACAGAACATTGTGCCAATGTGTGTTGAAGAATCTCTAGCAAAGCAACAGTGCAGCTGATGACAATAGCAAGTTAGAGGACTCTGGTCCCTCAGCCAAATTCTTGGTGCACTAAGTCTGAGTTAAAGGGAGCATATTTCCTCTCTAAGAAATTCCTGAGACAAAGCATTCCATCTCCCTGGAACTCAGCTCTGAGTTTAGAAGGGGTTTTTTTGCCTCATGCTGAATTAATAGCTCTGCTGGCTGTAGATGCAAAGTCTTTGAAAACAGAGCAATAGAATCCATGTAACCTTTGGATGTTGAAGTCTGATAAAGCCATTACTCCACTTGCTCTGAAGCTTTGATTTAGGAGATTACCAAACGTCTGAAGGGAAACCTTCAGGTTGGGTAAATACTAAACCAGTGATGGAAGCTGGGTCTCAGATTTGGTATCATTAGTCTGAACTGTGTAAAACCTACACTAAACCTAATCTAAAACCCTGAGGCCACTGAAAGGCAGACCTAGTTACAACTTCCTACAATGAGTTTTCCACTCTTAGCACTGCTTTAGCCAGCTCTTCAGTTCCCATGCTGTAAAAATCAAACCAAGCCAGTAGCATTAAGGGTGTTTCAGATGTAGAAACTTTCTTATTCTTACATATTTGTTGGTATTAAACAATGAAAGGCTGATTTCCAATTAGTTATAGAGAGCTGCTGAAAATAATCAGCAGTGCCTGCAAAGGGAAATTGCTTGCTTGGTTCAGCTCAGGCTCCCATACAGCACTTCATGCTGGATTTCTACTTAAGCTGTTTCATCAGTCTTTATACTCTTCCAGAGAAATTAAGCTGGAGAATTGATTCTTTTCTCCAGCTGCATGAAAAATTGAATCCTCTACAATGGATACATAATAATACAGGTGGGCACATCCAGCATGTTCTTTTTCCAGGAAACAGTATTTGCCAAGAACTGCACACAAGGCAATAACCTGCTTGTCTTGAGATGTACTGGGTCACAAGAATACATTTAACTGGGCTGCAATCATGTTTATTACAGCCAGAAGCATTTGTGAAGTGCATTAAAACTACTTTGCCATCTCCTGTGGTGTGGGGCTGAGTGCAGTCCTGTAGCTGCTACAGCAGCCTTTTGAACAAAGGTGTGAGCTGAAAACTTCTGTGCATGTTCTGCCGTCTTCTGCTGAAGTGCAGTGAAGTGGGAACTACAGGACACTGCCCAAGCTGGGGTAGGCACAGTGAGGAAGTGTGGAGAAAGCATCCTTGGACTGTAACAATTCCCTGTGCTCTGCACCTGAAAGACAAGGACAGGCCCTATTTAAACAGTGATTAAAGGATTTATACCCTACAGTGAGCTCTGCCAAGTAAACTGCTGTTGACTGACAGGTAACAGGCACAAGTCAGACTGAACTGCTTAGAATTCCAGAAATCCCAGTACCCATTGTTCTCCCAGGAACTGCTGTCTGCAAGGTAGACAACATCAGGCTTACAGACTGTTTCAGACAGGAACCTCCATCTTCTTACCTGATACATAATGAGCTAATACTACGTGTCTCTGTGATTCTTACCTAGTTATAAAAAGTCCTAAGCAGGACAGACTCAGGTGTGGCACAATTAGAATGATAACAAAACTACCCAGTATCCATTAAAATGCATTTATTGATTTTAATGCAAAGGTTTAACAACTATTGGCCCAATGATCTGGATTTAGGGCACAACAACAAAAAAGCCCATCAGACCAAAATACAAAAACAAGTACACAAATTACCCCATATTTGTAAATGTTACCTCATAATCAAGGTTTAGCACATTAAAAAGTTTACAAAATTTATAACACTTTACAAATTGTTCAGAACTAACAGCATATGTGGCAGTTGAGCCCATCCACATCCATCCTTGCCCTTGCCAAACCATTCTATGCCTGGATGTTGGGAGTAGAGGGTGGAGTAAGCAGCCCTGCAGGTTCCTGCTGCCCCCCTGGTGCTCCAGCCCAGCCTCCTGGCACAGTGTGGTTGGGGAGAGCGGGGTGTGCTCACTGCTCTGCCTGCTGCATCCTCTGCAGCATTGGGATAATGACTCAGGAAATGCAGAAATAATTTTTAAAAGTAAAAAATTGACCCTGAAGAAAAATGAAATTCTTTATAAAACAGCTTGGCTTTGACTAAGTTACACCAAGAGCTGCAAGACAGATTTACAGCAATATCACTTGAAGTGTGAGATCACAAAAGTCAACAGATTTGTTATGACTCTTGTCACCGTAGAACTGAAAACATCAAAGCTGACTGGTCTGCCTGCAGAAACATCCCACCAGGGCTGACATACACTCTCTTCCTGGGTTTTGGCCTTTTCAGAGCTTTGTTAACTGTAAGGATGAATTTCATTCCTAAGGATCACCTAGAATGAAAGAACTGCAACACTGAAGAAAACACCACAAAAAACTCTATTTTCCATTAGCTGTGGATGCATAGAAAACAAATGCTTCTGGTTTAGATGCAAGACTTAGGACATAAAAGTATAGTCAGTTAACAGTTGCAAATAGCCATTTATGAAAAATACAATTGAACTTTACAAAATGATCTCAAATATACTGAAATCTCAAAACTCTGTGGTTAGAAACAGAAACCTACAATTAGGTACTCTGTGACCTCAAGGTTTGCAAATGGACTGACTTTTCCTGTCCCCCAAGTTCCCCAAGGCAGCAGCTGCTTGAGCACACGTAAGCTTTGCTTATGAGCAGCATCTTTGAACCATAAGAAGCTGAACCAAAACCAGCTCCAGGTGCATGTTTATAGCCTGTGGCTTTTCACTGATTTATAAACACATGGGCAAGAGCTATTCATTTGCACTCTTCAAAAGAAACAAGATGCAAATCCTCCTTTGGTGCTTAAAAGAGGAAGTTAAACAAATAGATACAGCTCAGACACTGTACAGTGTCTGAATCCCTGGAAAAATAGCACTGCAGGGATCCTGGACAGCTGAAGCCATGGCAGAAGGTGGTGGGGGCAGAAATGTTACCTCTGCTTTGGAGGGCTACTTACTCCAAGGCTGCATAAACAAACCCATCAGTAAACAGGTTTATTATAGCTAATAATGTTTCATTTATGGCTACCCTTGGAGGGAAATGCAGCCAGTGGCAGTAGGAGTCATGAATTTCCTTACTCCTTGTTTCTTTCTAAATGCCCACACTACTAACAATTGGAGGGTTCTGTTCAGACCCCTTAACCCATACCAGCATCTCTGAAGGCCAGGCAGTGACACTGCACAAGAAGTTTTTGGGGTATTCTGGCCAGCAAATGAAGCCACTTTGGGATGAAATTTCACACTCTGTAGGTCTGGCTGTGCAGCCCCACTCCTGCTCTGCCCCACAGCTACTGCCACTATTGCTGAAATTCCTGGTGCAATGACAAAGGATTTGGGCACATTTGACCAGGAGGCCCAGGACAACCCTTTCAATTGTGCATTGCACAGCAGCACTGTAAAATCTCATCACCAGGTACTGAGCAACAGCTTCAAGTTATGTGGACATGGATTGTGTGCGTAACACCCCAGGAGAGAATGCAATTGCCTCCCAAGAACAGCAGTAGAGTTTTGTGCTTTCATTTCCAGCATAAATAAGCATAAAGCAACCAAAGGAATCTGTATAGTGTAACTGCCTATAAAATAAACCATTCAGGGAAAAGAAAAATCAGCCTCTGCCAGGGGAAACAACAAATAACTGCTATAGAGATGAAGTATTCTTCTCTCCCATTCTTTCCCAGATCCGGCACATGTAACAAGCTCTGGCTGATGCATATTTCCAGCAGAGACCCAGAAATAGGTGAGGAATGAAGGATGTGAAGTTCCATGACAATTGCTTCAAAAGTTTGTTCCTTTTCTGCTCCCATTCTGCCCTGTCCTTCCCCTTTTGTAGAGCCTGTCTCAGCTACGCTCATGCAGTTTTCTGTGGTGGCTCACCATTAACCAACGTGAAGTTCTAAAAGCCTTCAAAGAAGGGCATGGGCAAGGAGGGCGTAAGTCTAAGGAATGGCTGAGAGTGTTTAGCCTGGGGAAAAGGGGGAAAAGGAGGAAAAGGGTGGACCTCGTCACTCTACAACTACCTGAAAGGAGGATGGGGGTCAGCCTTTTCTCCCAAGAAATAGAGCAACATGACAAGAAAAAACAGCCTCAAGTTGCACCAGGGAAGGTTTAAATTGGACATTAGGAAAAATTTCTTCACCAGAAGAGTTGTCAGGCATTGAACAGACTGCCCAGGGAAGTGGTAGAGTCGGCAACCGTGGAGGGATTTCAAAGACTTTGATGTGTGGCACTTGGGCTAAGGGTTAGTGGTGGGCTCAGCAGTGCTGGGTTAATGCTTGGCTTGATGAACTCAGGTTTCTTCCAGCCCAAATAATTCTGTTCTAACTCAGGCAGCCTCACTGACATTGCACAACAACAAAGAAGCAACAGCTTATGTTAAAAAGGTGAAGGTTGCACTGCCTGCCTTCCCACCTGACTCCAGCTGCACCATTTGATTCCTTCACTGCAGCTCCAATGCTTCTAAAATCCTTACTGAGTGCAGTAGTTGGCTACCTCTCTACATTTTTGCTAAATTACCTTGTTCAGTGAGACATTTTTGCAGCTTAAATTGGCATGAAAGATTCAACAAGCTCCAGAATGTGCCCACAATAAGGTTTGGAAGGGACAGTACAAGTGCCTCACTGGCTCTGATGAGCAGCTCCATCAGCAAACTCCATGTGGTGAAATTACACCTGGAATTTCTGTGTGACTCAAAACAACTAGAGTAGCAGAAGAGGGGAAAAGCACAGACCAGCCCAGTGACCACCAGGCAGGGAGGGAGGGAGGGCAGGGGCAACCACTCCCAGCAGCTCTGTACCAGGAATCCCTTCCCACTGCCCAGGGATGGCCCTGTGGCAGCTCTGTTCACATTCCTGCTACTGAATTTTAAGTCAGCCAGAAGAGCTCACAAATTCTGCTTACCAAGCAAAGAGCCTGCACTGAGTGAGACACCTGAGCTCATTTCAATGCTCCTGCAGTTTTAATTGACCAGAGGCAGTCAGTGGTGGCAAACAGCAGCTGGTTTATATTTGTTTGCAATGCCCTGAAGCAGATGACTACAGATAGGAAATGCTACAGTTTAAAAAAGAAAAAAATAAAAGGCTGCTACTGAGAGAAGTGTTTCCAGTAACTACAATAGCCTGACAGAAAAAAAGAGGGAAGATGCTTTAAAAAAAAAGGAAATCAGAAAAACTAAAAAAAAGAACGAAAAAACCGTAAGAAAGTTAAGCAAATAAAGCAAATAATAATGCTAAATAGTATTTGCAAAATTTGTCTAAAATCCTTCTATTGTAATGCTTACTAACACCAGCTGCATATGCCTGAGGGATAGTTTAGGTACATGCTGCAGGTTCTCAAATTGTGAGCATACAGTATATTTTTTTATATATATGTATACACACACATACAGCAAGGCATGGAAGAAAGCCAGAAACCAGTTGTAAATCAGAATATGGGACAATGTATTTATGATTGAGGTGTAGTTTGTTTAATCATATGGAGTAAAAATATTTGAAGTAGCCACTTGTTCTCTCACCACTGAAATTTTTTTCTTTTTTAAGGAAGGAAAAAAAAAAGCTTACTTTTGCTTCTTGAGGTATAAACGTCTGTACCTTAACTTCAGCACATTACCTTCAGGTGATCCAGCTGGAGGAGGTATGATGGTTTTGGTTTATCTTACAAGTCACAGCTTTGACAACACAGTGAATCTATAAATTCCAACAAACTTCTGTACAAGAAAAACCTGCAGTCCCAAAACACAACAGTCTGTGTAATGGACTCACAATTCTGGAAGAACACAGTCATGATTTCCCATCTTTCTGCCCAATGGTTTCTCCTCCTGCAAAATTTGAGCAGGTACACGCAGTTGATCATTCTGCCCATCTACATCCTGTTCTCCAAAAGACACATTGATGGGAAGATTTGGTCATACTACTAAACTGGAACATGTTCTTTGCAGTAGAGGCCTGCACTGATTTGATGTTCCTTTTTATACCTGTATTTTAAGATCAGTGCACATGATGTATCAGAGCTGCAGGGAGAGAAGAGTTTCATTTTGTTTCTTCACCAACCAGTCTGGTCTGTGAGGATTAGCATAGACAGAGCAGGAATGTTTCAAAGGCTACTAAGTATAAAAAAAAAAAAAACAAACCTGATGTTTACATTGGACTTTGTATCTCCAATCTAAGGTAAGTGAAAAAAACATTTTGTTCAAAGTCAGGACAGAACAGTGGATCCAGTATCTTACGATTTATATATAACATGGTCTTTTGAAATTGTTTCAGCATTATTTTTTTCCTCTCACCAAAATAAAAGCATCTCCTAAGCATCATGATGGGACTTGAAAGATACTTATCCACTGCAGCTTTGAAATGATGTTGTTGATTTAAAAAAAAAAAAATTCTACGAGTTATTGTTCCCCAATGTTTTCAACCAGCTTAAAGAAAATACAGTAGAACCTCACTGTTTTGCACTTCTGACTGGAAGATTAAGTGTGCACCATTTCCTGTGACCATTTTGGAACATTCAGGCTCTAAGAGTTAAGCCAGGATGATGCAGTTCAGCATGTTGGTTCACATCAGTGGAGTGCTACAATTCAGCATTATTTCCTACCCTACAACTGTACTATTCTTTAATGGGAAATGAGTCAAAACGAGGTAGCACTGCCGTTTTCATTGCTGGAATGTGGACAGGTCCTGGCCTAATTTTAAATGGTCACTTAGCAAGATTCTACTGCAATCTATACAAAATGTATAAAACATGAACCTTCCCCAGAATAAGGCCACTAATTTTGCCATTGGCAATAGACAGTGAGAAACAGCAGGTAAAAAAAACCTCACTTGATTACAGAGGTGTTTTTGAGGCAAAAAACTGTGGGAAGAAGTATAAAGCCATTGTCCTCTCATCCCTCCTCTTTGTTTTCCAGTATATCTCTGCTTCCTGTACAAACAACTCCGTGGGGAGAAATTTCAGTCCATTTTTTTAGCTGGGAGTCTAAGCAAGTCCATGCTCCATTTAAAGGTGGGGACAGCACTGTGGAACAGCAGGATTACGAGCTTCCCATGAGTCATGGTCATGACAGTCTGATGTCCAGAGGCCCAGATTCGATACCAGGGCCCATAAAAAGGATCTGAGACAGCTGGGCACAACATGTTGTTCAAATTCACTTCTGTAACCTGAGGAAGCAACAATAAATTTATCAATTAATAACATTTTTATCTTGCACTGATTCAAACACTTAAAATGGTGAAAATTTAGAGAATTACCATAATAATCAAAAATGTTCAGGTGACACACTTGCTCAACACAAGTAGGGCAGCTTTCAGGAAAAAAAGCAGATCCAAATTCCATTGTGTATTTAATAAATTGATTTATGCAGGTACATAACCAATCTATGAAATATTTTACCAGTACTTCCAAGAGAAAAGATACAAATGCTCGTTAGAACATGCAATTTGCGTACAAGTAGCCTTATCAAAAATTTGCATGCAAGTAGTCTTATCCATGTAGACATGGACACTCAAATGACTCAGTGTTTTTACTTTGAATGTACTTGCAGACTAGCCATTTATTAACCTGTGTTTACTTACCAATCCCAGGATCTGCAAGACGCTAAAATGATACACAAACATAAACCCTGTGGATAAAAGAGCCCACCAGAAATTGCAGAGCGGTTCAGGGGTGTAGATACCTTGAAAAGAAAGGAATCCATTAATGTTCAGCTGCACTGCTGTGCCCATCACACACTCAATGAATAATCCTCTCTCTCCTGCTCTCTGGATGTCAGGCTATCTGGCTTGAGCTGATAACCTCCTCAATGCCATTACAGTAATTAATATTTGAGAGCTTTATTTCTTACCTAAAGCATCCTGATCAGCTTCTTCCCTCCTTCTTGTCCAGCAGTGAAATGTACAATATGTTACCTCACTAAACTTGCCTATTTTTCACCAACATCAATGATTTTTACTTCATTCTTCCTTCTACCACAAAAGTAATGAATACAGTAATGGTGTACAATGAATCTTCAAAAAATCAGGTTATTCATACTTAAATACCTGCTTCTTGCAGGGATTATGATTTCAGCATGCACAGAACTGACTCGGGTAGCAGCAAGTCCTGCACAGCCTATATCAGAGCACAGCTTAATTGTCATTTCCTAATTTTATGGTTGTTTAACAACTATTAAAAAGGAACTTGCACCAATAATGCCAAGGAACAGAAAAGATGTATGAAGTGGTCAATGCATTAATGACAGGCTGTGCTTTTAAATGAAAGCTGCTGTGAAGATATTTTCAGATATACACTACAAACAGTTTTATAATCAGTAGATATCACAGATACTGTAAAATACTTTTTCCCTTCAAATGAAGTAGCAGATATATTATTCCAACCTTTCTCTTCCCTCTCAAAACCAGGTTTACTGACAAAACACAATGTTCCCTGATCTAGAATGTACCAAGGAAATCAGATTTAATAAAAGTACTTGTAGATACAAGACTGTTTTGGGAATTAAATATTCAAATTTCATATGGTGAGAACAAAACCAGCTTACAGAGTTCTCTAGACTCTTACTAGCAGACATGAAAATTGCACTGTAAGATATGTGGAAAAATATTACTTTCCTTATGACTTTAATAACAGCCTCAGAACACAGGAAAGATGCACAGTGTCATGCTGTTTGGCTGCTGTAAGAGTTTCAGAGGATTATAAAAATACACTGGCAATTTTTATCTGCCTTTATCTGCTCTCTCTGATCCATTAGATATTATTAAATACTGGAACATGTATCCAGTACTTGAAGGACAGCTTAGAGCACAGAGTGCAATATTGATACTAGGCTTGGCTAGCCAGCACACTCAGTAATTACCAGGAAGTAATTAAAGACTTCAGCATACACTGTACAAGGCTACTGGGAACTTAAATAACTCCACATGCAGAGTAGCTATCACAGCACCCACCAGACCACAGCTGCAATGAAAGTGCCTGTGTATGGCATCCTGTGGAGATAAATACAAGTAACTGCTGTGACCACATCACTGTATAACGCTGCATCCCAGCTCAGGTTTAAGGTCTCTAGAGCAATGCTTTCTCAAGTTCTGTGGCCCTTTCAAAATTATTTTCTGCATAATTTCCTTCCATAGTTTGTACCCATCACGCCAGTTCAAATTGATTTTGCAGTAGCTACCTGAAGTAAGTTCAATTAAATAGCTTTTTTTGAATGCTACAAATTCAAAATTACCTACATGCCATTGTCTAAAACTGCACATCCCTGCAGTGCCCACTCCCAAGGACACAAGCGCTGTGCTGCTGCTGTGCAGGGTAAGACTCTGTGTGTGTGTGAGTGCCAGCAGCACATCTGCACCCCACACCCCTCCTGGCTCTGATGAGGAATGGCAGCGGTGTCATTACCCCAGGTACCTCTGCACACCCTGGTTCAGTGAGCAGCCTGGGACCTGGGGAACCCATGATAAGTTTGAGCACAAGAGCTACTTGGAAAGCACAGGGCAGCTTGTAAGGTTTCTTATCCAGTGGGAAGGTGAAGGCCAGAAGTGTCTGAACAGCAAATAAAACCAAAGGTAAAAGCAAACTCTACAGGAATCACTTTGAGTTCTACAGGTAAAGGGAAAAAATTCCCAACAGTAATTCTTGGGATGCACTTGGTGAGTGTGAGCCAAGAGCTGGCATCCTATTTAGAAAACAGTACAGAAGTCTTGTACAGAATTCTTAACTTAAATAGCAATGATATTCATTAAACTCCATGGCCTGAAAACATCAGATAGGTGACACCACCTTGAATACAGTTTTTCATTACAGAGAGAAGAGGAGGAGGAATGAGTGTTGGTGTCAGAGTGCAGAGATCAGGGCTCTATTTTTGGCTGCACCAACTTTAGGTGACCTGGTCAAGCTTTACAGAAACTCTTTGTGCTCCCTCCTACCGCTGTAAAGAAAACACTGCTTGGGCAGCGATCTCACTGCTTGACTTGCAAAAATTTATTTATATTGTCCTTGCAGTTTTAGGTGCATGTTTAACCTAGATACGAAACACAACATGAAATTTAAATAAGGTATCAAAGCAGCTCCTGGAACTGGCCTGAGCCGTGCTAAACCAAATTAGGTTTCTGCTGGCAGTTGCTTGTGTTATTCCAAAAGTATTTGAAAAAGCCTGGTCAGAGTCTAAAGGGTATGAGCACCAGGAAAGCTAAAATACAGACACCTCCATATCCAGGTGACTTACAGTGCAGGTAGGGTATAAATACCAATATGGGCAAGTGACCCCAACTATGAAATGAGACTGGAGGGAAACAACAGTCATTAAAAGACTAAGGAAAATTGCACAAGATGACAACACAAATCCATGGCACAATTTGGCTTTGAACCCAGGTTTCTCATGTCCAGCTTCAATCTAGTCAGGGAATGGTATTTCAGAGCTCCCTTAGGAGAGCTGTTCAGGTTCCCCCAGCAAGGAATTTCACTCTGCTACATCCTCGCACTCTGTTGCAAAATCTAAAAAAAATACATCAGCAACTTCACTCTCTACAGATTTTTGGTCTTGCTTTGTACTAAAAATAGTAGTCTCCTTGTTAGACTCTGCAATTCTGAAAATAATGGTATGATTTTCAGCAGTAGCACTATTTGGACATCAAAGGACAAAAAGGAAACACTGACCTCCACACAAAAACATTTTTGGAGCACTCTATATTCCACAGTGTGCTTTGGGAAACTAATTTTAAATTCATACCTGGGATATTTCCTGTGCATTTCTCATTAGATAAATATTCACTATAGATTTTATTACTCTACAGCCCTGCTATTCAACAGATGGCTGTTTAATGGAGCAGTGTGGTCTATTTTCCATAATATAGTCTGTTAACAGAAACATACAAACAGGAAAATTGAGCCCCAGCTGAGTGGTTGTTTGAAGGACCTGTGTTGGCTTTGGCAAAAGCTACTTGCTGCCTACATAGGAAATCAATTTCAATAGGTGGGAGCAGAGAGTTTCACTCTCTATTTATGAAGGATCATGGGCAGTTCTTATACATTAAACACTTACAGAAATTTAGTCCAACTGCCAGTCTGGCACTGATCTCATTCCCAAAAACACGCATGCCCCAGACAGCTGGGGCATTCCAAGTTGGGGCCAGCTAGGTAGGTTGCATGTTTGCTCCTGTGTTGAAACAGCATGGAAGGGGATACCTCAGTTTAGATAAAACTTCATTACTTCAATAGAATTGATAGGAAGGATTCCATATAGACTGAAGAGTTTGGGGTCCTTCATCTGCTTCTGTAACAAGATTTTTTTGACCTTGAATATGCCAAGTTGTTCGCTTTGCCATCTAGGAAATGGAAACATGGCTTTAAAAACCTAAAGACCAACAAAGAGATGCCATTTCTTTTATATTGATCCATCCCCACAATGTGCTACTTCAAATGTTCTAATGAACTATTATTTTTACTTACAATTCTCAATACACAGGCTTCTGAAAATTTGAACACAACTTAATAGAAAGCAATACTCCCTTTGTATTTCTGTGAAAGCATAATGCAGGAGAAAATTACTCCTCTGTTTGAATTAGAGAATTAGAATCTAAATATAGTACAAATTTTTAATTTAGTACGGTTTAAAATAATCACTTTAATGTCTTGCTTTCATTCCCACTACATTTGATAGAGCTTTATGAGTTTTCCAGTGCTGCACACTCTCAGTTGTCTTACAATTACAAGTAGACCTGCTTAATCCAAAACTCAGAGCAGCTATTACAATTCTTTCATTTTCAAGCTTACAAAAATGTGAGGGCAAATTTATTATCCTTTTATTTCCCTTGATCAGAGGGTTAATTCCAGTTGAGTGACCTATTGAGCTAGCCTAGAGACAAAACTTTCTTTCCAGGGGAAAACAGGAAAAAAATGTTCTCAAGAGGATGATCCTGAAATCCATGTTTCCCCTACAGGTGTTCTGACTCCATGTGTAGGTTTCGAACTAGTACCTTATGCCAGGAGGTTTCTGTTTCCCCTCAGTGCCAGCTACTCTCATCAGAACCAGCTCAGACAGAGCTCTTATAGTACCTGCTTCTCAGGAATCATTTTTTTATATTCCATAAAGCAGCAGCAGCAGTTCTTCCTCTACCTTCATACAGTAGCAGGTTCTTCCAGATACTGGCACCTACCCTTCTAAATTTCTCCATCTCCTGGAGAGAGATTTCATTTTTCAAACTAACTGTAATTGCCCAGTGAATAAAGCATAGAGGGCCACAGGACAGAGATGTGTCCCCTCCTCTTCCTCTCTCTCAAATCATCAAACAAGATTATCCGGGACTATTCAAGCTACAAGAGAGGCTGCAGCCTGAGCCTGCAGCTGGAGTGACAGCACACAGAGCTACCCTGCTGCTCAAGGTGCCACAGCACAAGCACAGCTCAACAGCAAACCACACGTTTATGTCTAATACATGGCATTCAGCAGGTAGAGAAATCTGGAATAGGAACATGAAACTGCTAGAAGCAGAGTAGGGAAATAACACACGAGAGTCAACAGGTCTCTAAGTAATTCAGTTTCAGCAAAGAGCTGTACCACACATTATCAAGTATTTCAATGGAGATAGACTAGATTTATGACTACCTAAGTATATCCAAATACGAAGTGATACTTCTCCTGGATTACTACTAAGGGTATATAATAAAGCCTGCTTTGTCACTGCTTTAAAAAGCTAAGTAAAGAATTAACTAAATACAAGTAAGTGTCACAAAGTGGAAGAGTGGTTGACATAGGGTGCAACAGCAAAAAAAAGGTCTTTAAATATGGTAATCCCCTCCTCCAGCCAGCAAGTCCTAGCAGCCAATGGAAAACACAAGTTTAGTGTTTTAATTGCAGTTTCCTAATTTACAACCAAAGGAAAAATGATCCTTTTGTCTGTACTTGGTATCTGTGTTCTGCATCTTCCAACGAGCCCAGGCTGCCCTGAGGTCAGGAACGCTGCCCTGCGCTGAGGGAGCTGCCTGTGCTCGGCTGCTTCTGTCAGCTGCTGAGGACAACAGAGGCATTCTCCACGAGAAGGGAGAAAAGGAAAATAAAATCAACAGCTTCAACTGACTCTGTGACAATGCCACAGAACTTCTCTTCTGATGCCACTTTGAAGACTCTTAGATCAACAAAGAAAAGGGCTTTAGGACTTGAGTCAGACACTGGCTCTTCATTGCTTCAAAGATACAGCACTTGCCTTCTAAGAAGAAAATTCTGCCTCTACTCCCAGCAAACAACGCATTTCTGTAGGGTGTCTGTGCACTCGGGCGCAGCGGGACAGCGGCAAACCGGCTCTCGGGACTCCCGGGGCCAGGCCCGGGCCCGCCCAGCCGCCGCAAGGCCCTCACGGGAGGGGCCGGGCTCAGCGCCCCCTGCTGCCCGCGGCGCGGCGACGGACACCCAGCACCGCTCCCCGCGGCCAGCGAGCCCGGAGCGCCTCAGCGCCGGCAGCCTCTCCTACCTACCGCACTTACCAGCCCGAATAAATAGCACTGGGGACAGCAAAACACAGGGCAGGTTATCTCCTGAGCTCCGCTGCTATGGGGCTGCTACATATTCACCCTTATTTCAATCTGCTGTGGAATAATGCAATTTAGAGTATCATTTGATGACTGCACTAAGGAAATAACAATTCTGCCTTGATTAGCTTTCAATATGATTTGAAGTTCTGAAATAAGGTGCACACCTAATCTTGTCAAATCCATCTGAAAACCTAACCAAACAAGCTTAAGACAGTCAGGAACAGAATCATCAGTCTCCAAAGCTGATGTAGTGCGAACTAGATTTTTTTTCATTATCTTAAGAATGCAGTTTAAGAACTAAGCTGTCCTGACCACCACTGAAGGTCTGTAAGAGTCTCATTTCCTAAGGACAAGAGAAAACAGCGACCTACAAGGTCTAGTTCAACTCCTCCAGGTGTTTCTGGAATGCTGTGTCCTGCCCAGATGCATACTGCAGTTTTGGGAGGCATTCACAGGTGACACAAGGTGAGATTCATCCAGAAAAATAGAAGTGCCAACTGCAGATATACTTTATGTAAGAACTGACTTGAGGTAGGAATCTTGTGTGCTGGCCTGTTACATCCCCACTACATCTACTCTGCATGAGAGCCTCTTAGTGCTGCCAAGAAAGATGGTGTAAAAGCATTTAATTTGTCTAGCGTGGCATACAAGTCTATGTATACATGCATATAAGCACTTGGAAAGAAAATATGTTAAGAAAGGGAAGTACAGAAATTTATATTCACTCAGTAAAGAGGGGAGCGAGAGGAAAGAGGAAGAGGAGATTTTAATCCCCAAGAGGGATCCATGTCCTTGAGCTCCAGTGAGTTCACTGTGCAACACTGAAGCCTGAGTTCCAAAAGCCTCTCTCATCCATGTGCTGCTAAGTGTGGTAAAGCCCCCACACTTAGAGGGTCAGGAGGGACATGAAGGTTGCCAGCGCAGCATGACCAGTCTGCACCACTGTAATAAATACCAGGAAAAGACAGAAAATAAATTATTATGACCCTTGCTTACTGTCACCAGCTTCCTTTCAAAGAGGAAACACTTCAGCAGGGAGTTGGATGTGTGTGCATGGCTAGTGCAATACCTGATTAGGGTGCCAGAAAACTCGGGGGTGCCATTCTCTATAGCCTCAAATCCACTCTGCTTCAGAGGCTCACCCTGCCTTTCAGAAACATCTGGATCCTACCAAGGCCACCATTAATACAGGCAGATTCTCAATTAAAAGTAGCATATATAATAAAGTATATAAATATAAAAGTAGCATATATAATAATAAAGTAGCATATTTTTCCAAATACAATCCATTCCTTTTAATTTTTTCAGTTTTCTACCCTTCAATTACTTCTCTCAGTCACAATCCACAGATTCACTGGTGGAAATTCTTGTTTACAATACTGAAATCAAGATGCATGCTGATCAATGTCAGCGATGAAAAAGCAATTTTCACAAGATATACTTTGAAAAAGACCTGTGTGATCTACTCAGAAGGTACTTTAAACAGAGGTGGTAGTGAAATGACAAAATATTAACAAATGTTTTTTAAGTTGCTTAATGTTTCCATCAAAAAATGATACATTAGATCACCTGTGGCAGGAGTTCATGGGTGTTTTGTTAAGGAATTACAGCCAGTCAGGTGACAAGGAGCCAAGTGCATAAGAAATGGAGCAGTTATTAGTTGAACAGCCCAGAGCTATCTCAATTGACAGGTTTAGCCAATGAAGTTCTTCTAGCAATTTCACTGCCCTCATGTCAGCGTTAGATGGCAGCAAACACCTGTAAGTTAATACAGGGCAGGCGTTCAGAATGCTGAACCTAGGTGACAAACTGTGCAGCACCAAACCTTTCAAAGTGCAAATCCAGTTCTTGTCAGCCCCAGGTCCTGAGGAACCCTGAGAACCTCTACTTCAAAACAAGCGAAAAGCCAAACCAAACCAAACCAACCAACCAATCAAAATTTAAAAGAACACATCAAGTGCCATCCAAGGCCAAGCCTTAAAGTAAAGAACACACGTCTTAAAGTGACCTCAGATGGGAACTCCAAGGCCACCAAGTGATTTATTGACATCAGAAGGGCTTTGTTTGTCACTGCCTACAGTTCACTCCATGGCTGCTTATGTCTTCTGCCCCCTGCTCCTCACCCTCCTCCTGCAAAGATTGAGTTTGTCTAACTCCTACAACTACACGGCACTTCGGCATTACTTGCCAGAATTGTAGGATATCAAGGGTGGATTAAAATTAAACACGGCTGGCATATTTTCTGATAAGAGAAAGAAACAGAATCATCTTTTGAAGTATGACACTTCACTTTTCTGTTGAATCATTTTTCTTAATTTCACTCAGCAGGTCACAGTGCAATCAGGTCACTGCAACACAAAGGTTACAGTGAAATAAGGGTGAATGATTGTAAGTGACTGCTGGTATTAAACATAACAGATTCAGCAGGATGGAAGAGGCTGACTGCATCCCATTACTTGACATCACATCCTCAGGGCTTTCACTAAAGGCTACTAAACATGTGGATCATAAATTATCATGTTTTATTTCCTGGATGGAACAACTCAGCTCTGCTGGAAAATGCAGGTGGAGGCATGTCAGCACTAGAGGGGGGCAGAGCATCACACCAGCTGAATACATAGTTCATTCCATTTGAAGATCCACAACTGGAAAAATCACTGGTCAGGGCAACAACTTAGGATTCCCAGACCTACTGAACTATTATGGCATAAGTGAATGCAAGAGAGCAATCTTTTTAGACGAGACAACAAGCAATCTAGTTCATTTCACTGATATGTGTCGCTACATTTCACTAGAATTTCAGAATTTCTGGGATTTAACTAACTAGACAACTAATTTTTTTTCTCATTTTGAGTTCCAGTACTTCTCAAGAGACATCCAAGAAGATAAAAATCTTAAAAATAAATCCCACCAATAACTGTGAATATTGTGAGATGGCAGAGATGCTGCTCAAGAAGGCAATGCACATTATGCCAATACATTCTAAATATCCTTTCAGGCAATAGGCCATTTTTAAAATTTTCATTTCAGTGCCTGACACAACTCATTCCCTGGGTTAAAACTCCAACATTAGAACACTAGAACATCAGAAACTACTAATTAAAACCAGAGAAAATTAGTAGAAAAAGGTAAGAATAAAACTGGTAGTATCCAGTAAGCACAGTGTTTTCATTCCATAAGACCAGTACAATCCATATGGAGTTATCTGTGAACCTACCTCCTTTCTGCAGCAGATAGATGGGCACAACATAGAGCATCACATGCTGGATGTAATAAATCTCCATTTCAAATGGAAGCTGTGGAATAAGGAAAATATTTGTGAGTATTTTTCATCACTAACAACCAAGTTCCAAGGAACAATTCTCTTTCTGACCCATGACAATGCCTTCAGTCCAGTTATCTTATCACCTATGTATATTAACAAACATTAATGGTCAGTGCCTTGAAAGTGAAGCTAACCCATTCCATTCCCCTTAACACAAACACAGCGCTTTTAGTAGACAATTCCCAAAATTAGCCAGAAGCACAACAAAGAAGGGATAACATAATATTGCGTTCCCTTTCTTTGCTGGCATAAATTACCAATCACAATGCAAAGCCCTCAAGTAATCAAACCAGAAACTAGGCACACCCCACAGCATAGAAGTCTTTCTAAAAAGAAAAGGTACTTGCTACCTTGTGACAGAACTCTATAAATGAGGTCTTTTATATATCTAAAAGTATATAAATACATATATACAAGCAATTACTGAGGAGGACTGTGCAAAAAATTGAAAGACCTGATTTACAGCAACCTGCATGCATGTACAGAACTGCTACACTTGACCAAATACAAATTAAAATATAAAATGACCAGTAATTTTATTGGTTTAAAGAGAAGCTGCTTGTGAGAAACAAGTTACCAGTGAATTAGGTATTTCTCACCTGCTGCCAACTTTTGGGAAATTACAATTAGTCATTTGTGAGCTTATTTGAATTAGTGTAACTTCTAAGAAGCCAGACAGCTAAAAAAACACTAAAAATAGCTTGAACCATAACTGTGTTTGAGGCTCTTAATCCAGACCCAACTAATTCTAGTTCTTTATCAGTTAGAAAAGGGGATGCAGTGTATTTGAAAGTTATTCCCATCTATAAGTACCTTAGCCTATATCTATTTATTACACTAAAGCAGCACATTTAAAATTGAACAAAACTGAACAGCAGTAGAAAACACTCAAAAATTCAGAATTCAGCTTCTTACTGCAGCTGACTTACAGAGATGAAAGCCACACTCTTGCATTATTTTTCTGAATTGATAATTGGACAGTACCACAAGTATGAAATCTCATGGGAATAATGAAAAGCCACTAGCCTTGGTTCAAATGCAGACTCATTCTGTCATTCTACAGCCAGAAGGGAATTCAGACACAGGACCTATCACTGTGGCTTGTGTGTTGGGAAGCAGGGAGTGGGGAGAAAAGCCTTCCTTTTCTATGACTGTTCTGAGACACTGAAATCACAGCCTTGAAACTGAAACATTACAGAAATTTCTGCATCAACACAAGTAAAGAGAGGTTGAAAGAGAGTTCAGTTTTCTCCCTAAAAGCAAACAGTTGGTAAATGACACAGTGATCTTTTAAATTCAACTACAATTCTTATACCCTATTTTGAACGTAGAGTTGCTGGATTATGCAGTCCTGGCATTTCCCCACTGGACACTGTCTGTCTTCTGATGGCAACCTCCAAGGTGGTCAGCCAGCTCCTGGGGGGGACTAAGCTAAAACAACCCTCCCATACAATCTGTCGGGTTATTTTATTCCAAGTATTCTGTATCAAAACAAACACGAGCAAGGTAAGAGTATGCAAAAGCAAGAAATTCATGAAAATTGTGAGGCTTCCTGAATCTGAACCTTTCCTGCTGTCCTTCATTGAACAACACAGAGAGCAAAGTGAGGGAATTAAAATGGGCTAAAGCAGTGTTCCTAACTGGAGAAAAAGCTGTACCTCTCCCTCTTCAGAAACAATTGCTCCTGATATAAACACCACAACATGAGGCACTCACTCCTGCCAAGGAGCATTCTCCATTTATCTGTGGTGTCAAAAGGGCTTCCACAGCCATGGAGTTGTGGGGATCTGTTACACAAACACTGTGCTGGGACACTCCTGAGAACAGAGTAACAGTTGTTATGCTGCAGTAGTGCTGACAGTATTTTTTTGTGTGTAAAACAAAACATCGTTTTCCCACTGTAAAAGATGATTTGTTCTGAAGCCTGGCTGATTATGCAAGTGCATTTCCTGCTATAGAGCTGCAGAGCTGCTGTACAACCAAGCACTCAAATTTACAGCCAGGCTACAATAACAGAAAAAGAAAGTTGTAATGAGCAACTAACTCACCTGGATCTTGTGCCTTGTCTATAAACGGTTTGTTTATAAACAAAAAGACTCACTCAGCATAAGCACCTATCACATGCAAGGAAAAACTGGAAATGAAGATAAGGCACAAGGGATCACCCATCAATCAAGGATTTAAACAATCTCTTTGTGAAAACAAGTAAGACTTCACATTCTAACTTAAACCAGCTACTGCCCAAAGAACAACAAGGCCTTTCCACACACTGATCTAAGCTTTAGAAAAATCTCTTCAAGGCAGCAGTAGAGTGGAGCCCAGAAGTCAGATATTCAGATGAGGTCCCTCTCCCCCCCTCCCCCAAAAGAGTATGGACATAATACTAATTTAGATTAAACACTCAGACACAGCAGTTGGTTTTCAGTGGGCTCACAGGTTAACACTTTGCTCTGTTCCTGACCGTAGCACTCCTCCCTCTGTTAATTATTTCATACCCGGGCTCAAGCACTGCACTTTGCAAGAGCTCCTCCTCCATCATTCTCTATAAAGACTGCAGAGTGTGGCAGAAAAGGAATAGAAGGAATTCAACTCTCAGACCCTGGTCTTTCCTGTGGTACATCTAGAACACAGCCTAATAAACACCAAATGTACTGTAGCAACCACCTTCTTAGACATTGTCACTAAATAACATTTAATGTGTTAACAGTTTAATGCACACAGCATGTGTGAGTGCCCAAACAGGCAGAAACTTTGGCTTTATCACCTACCAGCCACCCAAGCACAATCTCTCAACAGCCTCCCACTGTTCCTGCTGTTTCCCTTTGTGCCAGTTAGATTAAGCCAGTTCAGAGATGACAATGCTACCACAACCTATTCCATTTTGCTGTGCAGGCATAGCCATTACAGGCAAACTATTTAGTGCAGTGAATTATTACACTAACAATCAACAACAATACAGCAGCCAAAGATTGGAGCAAACACAGAATGCACTCAAAGGCCTGCTCAGAGTATGATTCTCCTCCTAACAGAGATGTAGAATGGGTACCTCTCAGGCAAAATAGTTCTAATAATAGAATATAGCAGCCTTCTGGAAAACATTAAAACTGCACCATCTCAGCCATGTGAGCTGACACCCATGTGTCCAACACCTTTGGGACATGTCCTGCTTTTTACTTTATCTATATCAACATTTTCAGGACATGAGCTTCCAAAAAATCCCCACTTTTAAGCCAATGAAAAGACTTCCCTTTAAAATTTGATTAATGCAACATGAAAGCTCAAGCAAACCCAGTTACTTTCCAAGTGGAGTCTTTGTGACAGTTAAATGAATTTACATGCATAGCCGGGTTATCAGGACCTACACTGTGTGCCATAGAATATAAATACAGAGTAAAAAGAAATATTTCTACTCCTGTGTATCCTATTATACCTTGCTGGCTCCCTTTTGGGAGCTTAACAAGCCAATTCCCTCAGCATCATCTTCTCCTTCATTTCTAAAAGGGTAAGAAGAACTCAGAAAAGCATGGACTGGACAAGGAACAGTTTTATCTTTATCTAATGCCTATTCCAATGCACAGAATTTAATTTCATTGGCACATGACAAATAATGTAGCAAACAACTGCAATATTTAGGTGCCAAACAAATATAAGTGAGTGCATCTGTTGCTTATGTCTGTTAATTGTTGGCACCTCAACCTCACGCCAAGGCAGGAAAATATTTTCTTGGAAAGAACAGAATAGACTGACCTCATCTTTCAGGTTACATTTTTTTGGACACTATCCCAGGTGCCTGTTATAGTCCAATGAGATTTTTAACGCCGTAGTTTAGCATAGTTTGACTGAAAGATTAAAATAACAGAAGGTTGAAACCTTCTAGTGTAGTTTCAGTGAATATCTCAACTCTCCATTTCCACTTGCAATACACTACTATTTAAAAAGAATTTTGAAATTACTGAGGTTTTAAAAAAACAAATTAACAGATACATTACAAGAAAATGGAAACCATGAAATTATGCCAGAAGCTTCCACTTCTGATAATTTAACACTGAAGCATATTTACAAAAAGACATTTGCATTGCATTCAGTAATGTAACTGGTAGCAAAACTACGTGACCCTTACAGACCATGCCACAAAATGTAAGAGGTGTTCTGGAAATTACTTTGAACAAGTTAACATTTACAACCCAAATCCCGATACCCACTTAAACATCCATCAGCTGTTGAAGCAATGATTGTCTCTCATTCTGAATGACTGAATCAAAAGTTTTTCACTTAAATATTATAAAACCAGAGCAGCCAGCTTAGACAAAATTACTGAGGGTTGGGGTTTTTTTTAATTCCTACTAGGTTTTAGGAGACATTTCCTGCTTTCAGGACCATGTTGGTGTTAACAACCACAGTGAGAGTTGTGGAGCAGAATGTGCATCTGCCATGAGAGGTTCTGGATCAAGGCAGTGCTGTACAACATCACCCACATTATCCTGTGCCAGAAGAAACAGGAATAGTGAAAAGCCTGGCAAGCAGCTGTTACACCAAAAATACTCTAAGTTGTAATTATTCCAAAAATATTTACTCTTGGACATTATCTTTCGGCTCCTCTGTTCCCAACTACAGGGACAATTTTATAAGCAGTCTTTCTTGTTTAACCACCACTGCCCTAATATGAATGAGATCTGTGATAATGGCAGAGAAAATACAAGCTAATGATTTCTAAAATACTTCAACATTTTTTCCTTCAAAGGTTACCCAGACCAATTTTGTCATGCCTAAGGTTATACTTACTTAAAAACTAGATGGTTTTAAATACAAAATAAAAAGAGTTTTCCCTATCAAGAAAAGAACACTTGTTTTATTCATTTGTTGCCCCTTCAACACTACCAAGTTTTAATAAAATATAGTTGCAAACTGCACATAAGCATAAGTTTATACCTAATCTTATTTAGAAGTCAAGATTTGCTAATGGAGAGCCACCAACAAAATCTGGAATGGAGTCTGAAGCCCTCAACAATTTTGTTAATAATATTAATTCACCCTCTATTATGGACGTAGTTTGCTTAAATATAAAGTACTTTTGTCTGTCTTAAAACAGACGTTAAAATAACTGCAACAACAGGTTTTTACAGATAAGTCATGAAAAAAAAATTAAAAGCATCTAGTCATATGTGCATATACATATACACCCCCACTACATATGCATGAATAACAGCTCTTGAAACAATCCTTAGAAATACTTCATTTGACTCACACTCGAAATAGCTTTTCTTACCTTTAACTCTCAATGGCTTTAAGAATCTCACTAGGAACACCAACAGGCTAATTTTTTTGTCCAAGAGACTGAAGTTTTACAGCAGATTCAAAAACTTGCACAGGAAAAAAAAAAAATCTGCTGTGCCTAATCTTAGGGGAGAGGGGATGACAGCCAACAACAACATTTGGCATTTTCCAGGCCTGAAGAATCTTACATTTACATAGAGTCTGAAAAGTCTGAAACTGAATTTTGACCACAGGCCACAAGGCTAACCTGTGAAAGCCTCTTTCAAAGCCATCAAGCTTTCCCTCCATCAATGGCTAGAATGGAACTAACACTCAATACAGCAGGGTTGTTTTTTCACACCAAGTTATAAAAATCCAAAAATCCAAGATGGGTGTTTCGGCTCCACTGTAGTGACCAGGAATCTACCACCTGGTAAAATGAATTTTAGAAGGCCAAGCAGAGCAAACATCTGACATCTCTCCAAAGATAATCTTTTAGAAATAAAAAAGAAGGAGGAAAACCACAGTACACTCACCAGGCGTGTATTCACAACAGGAAACAGCAATGCTAAGAGGGCCCCATTCAGCATATGCATCTGCAACCTTAGAAAAGAGATGGGATATTATTTTCACAGATTGAAATAAAATGCAATATTTTCACGTATTTTATGTAGTATCTCTTCAATAAAACGTGGCAAGAAACTTTAAAACAGTTTTGGCTTGAATTTGGATTAAGTCACTATTAAATGCAACAAACTGGACAAAACCCTATCTTTAAATACACACTTAAAGAATTTCCTAAAGTAGGATTGCTTTCTATAATGAGTTTTGGATTCCTAGAAAGCCTGGACTGCCCGTAATTCTGTTCATGATGCAAGCTGCTAAATAGTTGGAATTCTGCTGTTCATTTGTCCTCCAGAGCTTAAAATAGCATCTTTGATAAAGGGTTTTACGCCTCTTTAATGCTGTGCATGTACAAAGTAAAGATTCAAGAATTTGTAAGAAATCTCTTAAATAAAAGAATTACATTTATCAAAATGCAACAGCAAGTCCTAAGCAAAGCAGAAGGCAGGAAAGCAGTATTATACACTGTATTTTGTATAGCTTTCAGCCATCTTTTTCTGAACTACTGCTGGATCACAGGAACAGAAAATTAGTATCAGAACTGTTTCAGTCTACTTTACATCAGACACAAAGTAAAGAATAAACTGTCTCTCACCACTGTTTGTCAAACTCTTAGGAATTTAAAAGTAACTTGAGGGATGAAAAGGTATTACAATTTTAAAACAGATTTCCAAACATAATTTATATGTTGTCAAGGTGTTAGGAAACAGAAATACCCATTCTGAAAAACAACAAATATTGTGGCCTCCACTCTACAACTGGTCTTTAGCAAAGATTTCATGGACAGGAGACACACTTTTCACACTCTCCAAGATGGAGATGCATTAGATCCTGAACAGGGTCTCTGTTCAGCATAATCTCTGCACAAATAAGGAACAGCAGGGAAAAGCTGCAGAAAGACTGTCTAAGACATTTCCCTAGCATAATTTTTGCCTAGATTAAGACAAGGAAGGGCAGAGTTTAATCTCACAGTGGCAACTACAGCCATTCCCAAGTACCACTGCCCGGGAAGGCCTTGACCCTTCCCACAACACATTGGCTGCACCCTCAGTTGCACACTGGGCTCTGCTGCTGCAGCCCATCAGAGCCTCCCGCACAGCAGAGACCCTTGTGGTTCCTGAAGTTAGTAACAATATGCAATACTTTAGAAAAGACTGCACAGATCTGAGAAATACCCAGCCAAGCCAGTGAGAATTTGCTTTGCCTACTTAACTTTACCTAGCCATGATTCTGAAATCAGATGCAGACTGCCTGCATGGCCTTCAGCAAGGCCCAGTTACTAATTTCTACTGTGGATGGTAAAATGGTTTGAGGCCCATGACACAAATTACAGCAGCTCATACATTAATCTGCATTAACGCTACTGTTACTGAGCTAATTCCTGCTCAAAAGCCAGACCAAACCCACCAGTATACAAGAACCAAGGATAAGGGGCCAAATGTCATTATTTAAGCCCTGACCCTTTCCAAGGCGTCATTTTTCAATTCAACCAGTATGCCTTTCCAACTCAATATTTCACTTAGTATTTTATAACTTAAGCAGTGATTAACTTCTAAAATACATTGTGCAAGTAGACAGAAATACAGTAAGGAAGAGGTATTACCTGAAGAGAATCATTGCAGTTCGACATGGGGGACAGGCAAGAAGAAAATCTGAAATGTTAGAAACAAATTTAAATTAATGACAGTGACCTCTTTTAAAATCCATTTTCTAAATCTTTCCTACCCAGTTCTGTATGCCACAAATCATTTCTTGCTAGAAGACATGTGCTACAGCAGAGCTGGAAAAGACTTTAAGTCTAACAAATTAAAAGGTCTCCCATTACCTACATATAAAAAGATTTAAGCAGTATGAGCAGCACTGAGGGTTCAGCTTCTGCCAGTGCCTACAAAACCAGTCAAATTCTAGCCAGTTGTTATTGGCATTATAAAAGGTCTCTCAAGAACCAGATTACTGTATTACCAATCTTCTTCTACAGCAGGTCCCTCAATCATGGTGAGGTCCTTGTAGTGCTAAATATCAGCATTTACAACAACACTGCCCTTCCCTTCACCAGTGCCAAAACCTCACACAGTAACTTTAAAAACTTCATATTAGCAAGTCTTACTCTAGATATGAGGAGATTTCAACATAAATGTTCAGTAATAAAAATTCTCTTTGTTTATGTTGTCCACTGCTGCAAAGACAACACTCTGGTTTACTGTTCAGTATTTCAGCAAAACATGGATCCCAGTTTTTACTGCTGCTCCTAAAATAAAGTCACAATACATCGTTTCACAGCCAACCAACAAAACAAATTATCACTGAATCACTTCAAGTGATAACATTTGGAGATATGGTGGATATCAGATTGGACAATTCACCAAATGTGTTTCTTTCAAGTGTTGCAGGGCTGGGAAGAGGCCCCCAGTGGATACTGAAATTAATCACTACCAGACCATGTACTTGCAGCAAAAGAAGAAATGTTGAAATCTGGATCATACTACTGAGCCTCTTCATACACAAGGGGCTTCCTATCATTACTATACAAATAAATGTACAAATTGCAAATATTTTATTTCTGGGTCAAGCTCTTAATACACAGACATCTGTATGTTCCATTCAGGTCAGTCTCAACAGCAGCTCAGAACACAACACACTCAAATTGTTCTTCTCAAGTCATACAACACTCTAACAAAGCCACAGCAAGAGAGGCAGCAATTAAATTTAATGGAATGTACCTCAAGACATTTTCTTAGTGAATACCATTAAAATCCAATCAGAGTTTCTCTGAAGTCTTGCATTTAAAAAACAAGCAATCTCAACTCATTAGGGCAAGTTAAGGAGGAAGATAATATAACAGGTGCATGATTAGAATCAACTAATTGATGTTTTTCTATGCTAAGGGAAACAAAGAAGAAAAAAGTACATGCCAGAAAAATGTTATGAGAGCTCTGTATATCACCTTGCACGTAAGACCCATAGAGCTTCTGGGAAAAGTGTCTCGCTTATTATGCTTCATTATTCCATTGTTGCATATTTTGGAATAAACTTTGTTTACTAACTAAAGTTCCTTGAATTATGGACTATATTTTGCCTTCTTTGGAGACCAAAAATATCTTGTACAGCTCTCTTGTGATAAATATTTTTTCACATGCTACCTGCATGCACTAGTCAAACTTTTTAAATGCTTCATGTTGTATGTTAGCAAATGGAGATATGATACCTAGAGTCCCACCAGTTCCTGTAGAGTTTTAAATCTGATTATTTTATCATTTCTCCTTAAATTCAGAAATCCAACAGGAGATACGTGCTACTGTCAAAGCATAGTTAATACTTCCATTAAACAAATTCTGCTCTTCCAAGAGAGAATTTCATTTCTTTTTATCTCCTACATCTTTTTAAAAAAAAAAAAAAACAACTATAAACTGACCTTTTTTTTCTGTATGAACAAAATAAACTATAAATATATCTTAAACACATTAGACCCTTCTTTTTCTAACACACTGCAGAGTGCTTCAACTACTACATGGTGGAGTAGAAGCTTCGATCTGAGTCTGGGTAATGTCTGAATGTCAGCACTGAGGATTAAAACAGTTCACATTTTAAAAGGATGACACTGTTACAAGGATTAAGATGGACATACCAATTTAAATCACTTCACTACCATAGAGACAGGCAAAGAAGAGAATAAGATTCACAGCTGATTATTTTTACTTCAACTCTATTGAAAGAAACAGTTTCAGAAGCTGATGAGGGGAAAAATAAATATTTAACATTTTTAAGCATGAAAATCCCTCTGTTAAAGGGATCTTTCAGAAAATAAGCCTGACTTCCATTTTTTATGACAGCAGAGAAATCATAATGAGAATGTTTATGCTGAAAGTTTAGGATCATGGAATAGATATTCAAATACTTCAGCTCTAGCAGTTTAATATCAACACTTTCTCTCTACATCTGTAGATACTTGCCATGATAAACAAATCTCAACCTCTTAAAGGAAAATTTTAGAGGACACAATTGTATCTGATTTTCAAAGATCTGTATAAAATGTGTCATCATTCAACTCAGAGTATCAGCAGTCTTAAACACACAGTTCACAGCAGACAAGCTCATAAGCTCCAACACAAGTGTTCCCACACTGATCCCATAATCCTACTACTTATCACTGTCATACTGGCAATTCAACCCTTTGCCGTGCAGGAGGGAACAGCTCTGTTCCATAAACCAAAGAATCCTGAGTTAAACAAGCAGTAGGGCTGCGCAGAGCTCCCAGCCTCTGCTCTCCTGCAGAACTCTTGAGTTTTGAGGCCCTGGGGCTCTCAGAGCCCCCAGCCCAGCTGGCACTGCAGAGCTCCAGCAAACACAGGCAGTGTGTATGGTAAAGAACAATGAAAGGGGTTCTCCTTGCCCAAGACAGAATAACTCAACTTTCAGTTTAGAAAAAACACTAGGAAACAACTTCAATGTCCCCTCTTCTTCTGTCAGATCTGTCACCAGTTATATTTTCACATTACAAATGAAAGAAGAACAAAAGAATTAGCCTGAAATCCAAAATGTACAAAATCAACTATTTCAGACAGGAAAAACAAACTACAAAATATACATTGTCTGATAGGCTGGATTATGAGCATAGTTCTGACCACTGCCTTCCCCTTTCATCTCTCACAAAAAAAAAAGTTACAGAATATCTTCCACACAGGGATTAATATCTGTAAAAAACTGCAGGCTAGTGGGTGTGAGAGAAAGAGAAAGTACAAAATCGTGTGTGGCATTGAGGACATGCCAAGATAAGAAGTCCTAAACGGGGACAATACTGTGAGTCAGGATGGCTGAGTCTTTCAGAAGCACAGGACCAGGAGATTCTACAACTGTTCTCAGGCAGTAAACTGCAATCTCCTAACACTGCTTAATCCACTGTGAAGTTCACTTCAACCTTGAGGACCCAGATGAAAATGAAAAATCTGAAATTCTGCCACCATGCTTAACAATTGCTCTGCAAGACCGTAAGTACAATTATCCGTTCCTGTGGGAAACATTTCTGGCACGAAGAACTGCGTGGCCAGCACTGCCCTGCATAAGCCCAAAGACAAAGGTCACACCAGAACACATGATGGATCAGCAGGGCTGGAGGGTCTGGAGACACCAGTGTCCAGGACAGCACTGATTAACTATTACTTCCTTGAGACAAGAGCTTAGGGACACTGAACTCGTGGTTGGTCTGAACTAATGCAGGATTGGGCTGCTAATCATTTCTTGCACTTGAAGCATTACATGTGCAGCAATTATCACATTAATTTGGAGATATCGGTAGTTTTGATAATTTTGTTATGTTAATATAGAAATCATTTTATTCAAACAACCTGCTTTAAAATTTGCACATCTGGACTTCAGCACTGGGTAAGTGCACCAGTTTTAAAAAGTGGAAAAAAGAACACAAACCATCAAACATGGCTCGTTTCCTATTTTAAATTTAGCTCTACTGCTAGATTGAAGCCAGTAGGAAAGGAAAACACTTTTCTTGTTCTATCATTACAGTTTTTTAATCAAACAGTCCCTCTACAATACATCTGTAGTCAGCTACTACCTACAGTAGCTAAAATCTACAATGCCAGAATGCCTGCAAGCATTTTTCCCATGGATTATGAACCATGACTTACCAAAAACAGCTTATGAGAGACTGTGGAACATGCTAGATTTGTGTCTAGGAAAATTCTCAGAAGCTGACAAGAACATATGTATGTAGACACATATATTATGTTACAGGTTCCAAAAGCTTTGAGACCATTTCCACAAGTTTTGTCAGCTGCAAATTTTCATTTGCCTAATATTTCCTAGTTTCTTTGATATGTTAGCATGCCACATTTCACCATTAGTTGTAGTAATCAACATTTCAAAAATAAAAACTAGTAAAAATCTCAAGAGCTGTTCTCCAAAGATATACAAAATCTTTTGTTCAAGAAGTGTAAAACAGCAATACTCTCTCTGAAGAAAAATATCTCTTCAAATATATATTAATTGAATGTTATTACCTCGCTCCAGGCATTAAATAGGGAGAGCTCACTGACTTGTTTGTTTAGTCCTATGAGTTGGCTGGATCTCCTCTCTTCTTTTACTCCAGAACATTTCAAATCTCTACAAAATACTACATGTAAGAGCTCCCCTCAAAAGTATTTTAATTTTGACACTAATTTTCAGTCAGTACACTGAGGCAGAGAGTGCAGTCATAACCTGTCATGAAAGGCTTTTCTTCTACCAGTCCTAGCCCTGCTGAGACAGAAACATGCATAACAAAGATCATCTTGTTTGATCAAAAACCTAAAGAGACAAAAGACAATTCAAAAGGTAGCGGGGAAGAACAGAGCAAGTCACACAAGTACAACCATTCCAGACGAAACATCAGAGCAGCACTCGTGGGATCAATGGGAACACTTAGAGATGTCTGAGTAGTTGCTGGCAGAAGACATCTGAGCACACTACCCCTAAAACCCCGGCACCTGCAGCACATATTTCATTTACCTTTCAGAACAGCAGCTTGTCTGTCCCTGAGCAGCCTGTTGGATTTAGTATTTCCTTGCAGCAGACTGGAAACACATCCTTCTTTTCAAATATTTCAGTCATGATCACTTAACCAGATCATAAATTGATTGGTTTACTCTTCCATTTCAAAATGAAAACTTGAAGAGGTTATATTTCAATTTCTAGTGGCAATATTCAGAGTGATGCGAAAAATTCATGGAAACTGGATTCATCCAAAACTGGAATGAATTTAAAACCAAAAGGAACAAAAGAGATAGAGACAGACTTTAATAAATTTGCATTCAAGTACAAATTTTCACCCTGTTAGGTCCATCAAAGAACTCTCCAGAGCAGAAGAGATTAAAAGGTATGTTTAAAAGGCTAAGATACAGTAAAGTACACTTACCTCAGGGTCCTAAGTTTAAGTGTACTTTACTGTACTTGTGAAAATCATCCATTTTCCCTCACAATAAGGCAAGGAAGATCCAAGCAGATGGACAATTTAAAAGATGTAAAAGATTTTGTCAATCAACTCTAAAATTAATTTTTAAGTAAGTTCAAAACAATCATTCCATCATTTATCAGAAGGCAACAATTTAACAACTCCATCATGCAGCTTTGAGTCAACATTTCTTTCTGTACAAACCATCAAGTCAGCACAGAACATCTATCACTTCAAAGCCATCACTTGCCTTCTAAAAGGGAATTTAAATAAAAATAAAAATCATAGCTGTGGTTTGACAAGTTCAGACTGCTAAATCTGGGGAAAAAAGGAAGAGATACCAAAAGATGTTACATTCTAAATAGGAGCAAGTTGAATGTATTTAATATTTTAGCATAAAAATCACCACTGCCTTACTGCAGCTGTCAGACAGGTTCAGGGATTAATGTGCCCTGTGTTAATCTCGTGCTAAGGATACTCATGATTCAAAGCAACACTGCTGGCAGAGCATTAAGAAATACTACAGTAAAAGTAGTTTCTGTGTTACATAAACCAGACTCTGGAACACAAAGAGCTGCCTGTCCCTGCTTCCCTGTTCTACCCAGGGATGGAAGTGTAGCAAGCTGAACAGCTTCCATCCTCTGCAGTCTAATGTATTGTAAATGATATAAGTTCATTGGGACATTCTAGACTAGTCTCCCCTTGTACAGGCTTAGTTTGTTTACTCAGCAAACCTATATTCACCTTCTTTCCTTTTAGAGTCTTAGGTGAAAGATTTCTAGACTTCTCATAGTTTAGGACTAATTATTAACATATGACTCAGGTTTTTCTATGAGTGCATTAGAATTAGCTATCACACCTTAGGAATTAGTATTTCAGAGGTCACTGAGGTTACTTTTCCTTTTTCTCTAACTACTGTCTGCACCTAGTAGTGGGTTACTTCATTCCCCATTCTTAAATCAGTGCTTAAACAAAACCTGACAATTAAAAACATATCTGAGGTAAAGGAACAAAGAGGCTGAATTTTAAAAAATAAATTCGTAAGTCAAATATCTTAAGAAAATTTAATTTACACTGAATTTAGATTAACTTGCATCTCCATCTGTCAGTGACACATGAGTTCACAAGAAGATTCTCTCGTGCATATTCACTTTTGTTACTTTTCCCCTGAGCAGGACGTTTTGTATCCATTCCCTACAGAAGCAAAGTCATCATAGAGAAGTCCTGCTCTACTCTGCCTCAAGTCACCATCACCTTTTTTTCTCATCACAGTTCAAAATTCTTCATTTTGTAGGATTTTACAACAGAAATTTGTAAAAACACAAGATGGTAAGTAACTAATAGCCTTACTTCAGCCAACTTTTACCAACAGAACAGTAACACAATCCATAAAAAGCTAAGACATACAACATTGTATTCCTGATAATTTAAGTTGGCATTTCCACTAACCAACAAAGTATTACAATACAAACCATTAAATTTATTTGACATTAATTACTTGGCTATCTGAATAAACATAAACCCTCACCACATCAATCTAAAGCCCTGAGGAAGTGCCACCAGAAACATGAGTCCCATTGCACTCTGCAGGTTTCAAATTCGTGGCACAGGACTTGTTCCTGGTGAACACTGACACGGTTCAAGTTGCTGCAGGGGATGTGGCTGGTGCAATCATCTGTGACTGGGAGCATCAACACTTACAGCAGGGCAAGGAGACAGCAAACAAGGGCTTCTTAGACAAGAAATCATGAGATGAAAGACATCCCAGTCCCTGGAATCAATAAGGTGTCCAGTGTGGGTACTGCTGCTGTTTTCATTCACCACTGCACTGAAATTCCTAATGGCCTCAGGCAGCTACTCCTGAAACATCAGTTCAAGTTACCAGCAAACAACCTACACGGAATGGTGTGTGGAACTGCCAAATAGGATAAAAAAGGCATCCTAAAAATATATTACAGCCAGCAGCAATACATCATAACACTGGATAGCATACTGAAAAAATTATTAATAGCTCTGTTCTAAAAAAAAAAAAAAAAAAAGATCTAAACAGAAGAAAAAAGAAACAAAATAGGCCTTTATCTCCCTAGTAAGTTGCTCAAACTACATAAGTCACACTTCGAATGATAATTGCTTTAAATCTGTGATGATCTCATCAAAACAAACCAATATCTGGTTACCTAATCATTCATCTAGTGGCCTTTAGATGATAACACTCAGTGTAAATATTTGGGGTCAGAGAAAGTTAAGCTTTTTCATCCACAGTTTCCAATCATGCAGTTCCTGCTCCTGTTTAGAGAGCAAGATATCCCTTGTCAGCTCCACACTTTTTATATTCTTTTCTCCTAAGAATATTCAGAATAAATGAGAGAATTATCTAAGAATGCATTACAGCCTCAAGCACAGCAGTATTTCCAAGTTCTAGCAACTTCAAAACAAAGGCTTAACCAAGAGCTTTAGACTGCAATTCCTCAACTAGAACATTCACCAGCACCATGACATGTTCCTGTAGTCCCTGTCACCTGGACTAAAGCTTAGGATAAAGCACCACTGGCCAAATCTTGTTTAAATGAAAAAGACGTCCTCAAACAAAGAAAACTGAATCATGGCCTTAGGACACATTTGCTAAATTTTTTAATACTAAATAAAAAATTACTCTTATTTCTGACTAAGAATCCCTGCCTCGCCTCATACTACTATTTCCCCCTTTCTCTACTATATGCTGCAACTGACTAAAAATAAACATAATGGTGAAACAAATTATATACAGTGTTAAAACTATCACAGAAAAACTTTTCCTCAGTCCTATATGTAATTATGTAATTATTACATTAACGGCAGTATCAGTAAAAGCCTCTAAGCTCCAGTTGACTGTTTTTTAAATACAACAAAATCATCACTAAAAACTAAATTGTAAAATTGAGAAAAAAACCTGACAGTTCTGGGAACCAGGGGCAGATTAAGCTATCCAAGCATGTCCTGGTGTTCTGAAGGCCAGACCAATGGTTCTGGAGCACAGCAGACTTGGGATAAAGGAACTGATGGATTGTCTCCTGAGCTGTCACTTCCTATCTGTGTCCCTGAGGCTGCTATCATCTTCCTGGAAGGAAAATGCACTCTTCTGCAAGAAATGAGGCTTGCCACCTAGAAACACTGGTGCTTTCAGTGCTTTAATTCTTCATTATCTGCCCTTTTTCACCACACACCAGCATGAATTTCCTCTCTAGCCATCAGCTGTAAGGGAAAGCATCACAAGTTAACTTGCAGCTGTAAAAAGAAAGACTTCTGTTCAAAGACTTACATTTTGAAAAATGTATATATATTCATAGGAAATTTTGTCCCCTTAATTCAAGGTTTTGAAGAGACAGAATATAAAAAAAATGGACACAACTTAACTGGTTCTTCCAAATATTACAAAGCATTTAGAAACTGTGTGCGCAAATCAAAAGACAAAAAAAAAAGGAGGAAGTAAGTAATTAATTAGATATATTTTGGGGCATATTCCCAAATGATGCAGAATTCAGTCAAGCTATGTTTATTACGTAAGTTCTGAAAACAGCCCATTGTTTCCAAAAAACAGTAACCTCTTTTGCAGAGGACAGGAAGGATCCAGGTCTCTAAAGAAGCCAGAACTTGAAATAATGAACACAGGATTTAGTATTTACTGAACTGCAGATGCACCTAGCACTAGTTTTATTAATGCAAACATCAGACCAGGATCACTGGATGAAACCGATACTTCTTTCCACCTATTGTTTCACCTTTAAGTTTACTTCTCTTTGCCTAAAAAGATCACCAAAGCAATCATCCAGCAGAACAGGTGTTTCCTAAAACCACATTTTCTTTATTTCAAACAAATGTCAGTCCTTAACTGGCTGAAGTGCAATAATTCACTAAAGAACTGGAAGAGAATTACAACTGAGCAATTGAGAATTTACCACTGAGAAATTATTCTTACAAAACTCTTTCTAAAAATGAAATAAAATTACAAAATTTATTTTAAAATTGGTATTAAATCAGCATTCTGGTAGAAGGCCTAGACAAACTAAAGTCAAGTTCAAAATCTACAACAGTTTAAAAGAAGGACTACTGTACCTATCATTTTAGGATTAGACTACAGTCGTGTTTCTGCCACTTCCTTAAACAAGGTTTCAACAAACTTATACACACACAGTTTAAACTTCTACAGACTGGTCAGTCACAGCCTACAGTGTTTAAAACTGAAGATCTTTTTAAAAAGAAAAACATTATAATAATCACATAATCATTAAGGTTGGAAAGGACCTTTGAGATCACTTCACCCTACCAGTGTTACCTACAACCTCTGCTTTAGATGGCTTTTTCCTTACTTTTTTTTTTTTTTGTTACAAATTTCTCTTTTGCAATACAGACTAATTTTAGCTCTGGCTCCTATCTACACTTAATCTTAATTGCCTGTTAACTCCAGCTGGGTGTCTTCAGGACATCAAGAGACACCTGTGTTTACTCATTTGCATTAAGTTATCTTGATTGTCAAGAGCAGGTTGCAAAATATGTGTGTCAAACTACAAACTGGGGGTACAGGAACAAATAATGGAGAACCAGTTTTTGATATAAATTCTAACTGCTCCTTCACTAAATGTGAAATGAAGAACTGCTACATGAACACAAAGGTCTTGATTGAAAAGTAAAAAAAAAACCAATTTAGTTTAATGAATACAGAAGAGATAAAGAAAATCTGTTTGAAATCATTGGGTCTGACATTGCAAGACATTAAATTTTCCTTTCACATCACTAAAGCAATGCTCATAGAGAGACACAACACTTATGTACACTTCTCAGCAAGCACACTGGCTTCTGATAAAAGTCTCCTTCACAAAGCTTGTAAAGAAATCAATAGCGCTGTATTTGGCTCTCGAGGGAATCCTCCCTCTCACACTGTTCAATCAGAAACTTCAAAGACTTCCTTCACATAGTCAATTTCAGTAACACAATGATGTGTCCTAAAATACTAGAAAGGATTAACATCTTGAAAAATATAACACCTAGTTCCTTAAACATAAGCTGATTTTGGTTTCCTGCTATGGAAAGGCAACGATGTTTTGAACAGCCTAGGGATTTAATGTTTCCCTTTTATGCCAGGTCTGCACCCGCATTGGCCCAATCACATCCCCAGTCCTAAAAGAAGAGTGGTTTGTGGCTTGGTTTTGTTTTCTTTTTTAACAGAGGTATTCAAATAATTTTCACAAAGACCATTTTTTATGTAAAGAAAGAGTTCAATATGAATTCCTTCACAGACTTCTCCCCTTGCTGCACCACACACTAACTACACACCATGCTCCACAAACAAGCCCCAACCCCATGCCACAGCTGCCAGAAAAACCACACCAGCTTCCATTCCCCTTTGTTACAAAATACATATAATTTTTTAAGACTTGAAGGATTTCTCTCTCAGCGATGCTGCACTCAGGACACTGGTGAAGAAACACCCTTCTTCCTCCAAAAGCTATGCAAGAAGCCAAAACCCAGAACAGGAAATGAGTACCACTGCTTCTAGGTAATTCAACCAGACGACAGGATGGCAACAAATTCTGGGAAGCTGATTAACCACGAGACCTCTTGAGGCAGTTGAATACATTCACTTGATCAACACTTCATCCTTGCAGTGACGCATCTAAACTAGTTTATGAAAAGACTTGAACACAGGTTGGCATGATAGGCAGAAATTAGGTGCACCGGGTCAAAACAGACTCACTTGTAAAACTCAGTAGCCATTACATTACACAGTTTTGTCTGCCCAAATGCACACACATCTAACTTCCATTTTACTTTGATCTCATTTCAGTCTTAGGTCCTTTAAGAGCAGGACTTTTGCTTTTATGCAAAGAAAATCTGAAGGATAATTTTCAGTTCCAAGTATTTTTGGCTCAGAGCCCAGTCTTTGTTGCTGAGGTGAAACAGCCTCAGCTGAAGAAAATGAAAACAGAAGTAGAGTGAAAGAAGAGACCTTTACCAACAACTACTGTTGGCTTCCCTTTGAAGTGATCTTGATTCTTGCAGCATGTTTCATCTCTTCACCTTCTACTTTGTTCCTTCTATTATTTAGACACAGCAGCAGGATTACGTACAAACTGCTGCAAGAACAGAAGTGAAGGACAAACTATATTTTCATGTATTTCATCTTACAAATCTGTTACCCTCAGCAAATTCAGGCTAGAAAAACAATGTTTTCAAGATTCCAACTATGTATTACTTGTCTGCTGGTGGAGATCATTGACTTTGTATCTAATCCTTTTTCTCTGCTGAAAGACGTTGATTTTGCCATTATTCTCTTTCTCTATATTAAGCCCAGGCCTACTTATAATACATCTTTTTGAGGATGAAGGGGCAGGACTTCTACATTTTGCTGATATGCCCACCTTCGCAATTTCATAAATGCTGGAACACCATTTCTAATGAGTAATTAACATAGGATTATTTTTAGAAAAACTTCACAATTAGTCAAAAAGAGATTCAGAAATGGCAATGCCTGACTACAAAGCTTAAGTCTCCATCTCCCTTTCAGGGGCCATTGTTGAAAGAGGTGAACAGAACTAGCTCCCCCAGCTTTGTGTAAGCATTTAGCTGAATACTTATCGTTAACATCATAACATAAAGGCAACTAGGCTTTCAAATCCAACTGTTAATATATCCTCACCTCTTTTCCAGAGAATTAACAGAAACATTTCTCAGTTAATTTGAGTATTGCCTAGAAGTGGAATGTAACTGTACTATTTTATTTTAATTATTTCTACATAGTTCTTGCATAACTTCACTCCCAATACTGACTGACTGATCACACAGCAATCCTTATCGCTTCATGAGAAGGAAGAGTCCTGTGGTGTAAACTACTGAGCAAACACGGCATCGCGGCCTAGGAATTTACATAACCTACTAATTAATTTCTGGAACTGTAAATTAATTGCTGTAAAGGTCTTGAATATTGCTGTTGCAGCTTGTTTCCCCACCCACCCTTGAAATAAAACCCAGCTCCCTCAAACCACTGGTACAACCAGAAAGGATGTTTCCCTTCCTTTTAGGAAATGCTCTCCAGGTGTGAATCCAAGAACTGCCTTGATGTGATACAGCCCAGATAACCTCACATGCTGCAATGGGAGACCCAGAATAGCACTGATTTGATTTTCATCTTAGACAGACATTGCTATCATGGCAAGTTTCATGAAAGCCTTTTTGATATTCTTCGATTAATTCTTGACCTTAAATTTTTTAAGCTATTCAGTGTTGAGGGTACAAAATTAGCAAAATAATAATATTTTTGACATCTCCCACACTCCTTACCAAGCTCAGTGAAACTGATAGTTAAGTACATGCATAGTACTATTAACAAAGACAACTTATAAGCTTTAGATAGCCCCGTTCAATAATTGTTTGTCTATGTATAATTATTTTGAAATCTACACGCACTGCACATTATTACACATCAACAACCATGCCACAAGTCATTAAATGACATGGTTTATCCACACATATTAGGCCACAACAGTTTGTTCACCCCATGTATGAGAAACAGGTAACACCTGTTTCTATACTGTTCAGCCTCTAAAATTAGAAAGGTAAACCAACGTTATCTGCACAATGAGTAATTTGTTTCTCCAACACCTTCACAAAATACAATCACACCCCCAGAAGTGACTTGCTTGAAAAAGTTGCACATAAATTACATAGCTGGTTTTGCATTAATCTTGTTTTCATTAGATTTGGTGCAAACTTTAGCACTGATGTCAGTGAAAACAGCACCTTCTATTCTTGAAGCAAAGATCAGGCAAAGGCAGGTGATGAGAAAGCCTTAATTATTCACACTTTCAACCAGAGATTTGGACACTAGTTATAGCTACAATTTCACCTTTTCATCTGACTTGGGTTTTTTGATAGATTTCAATTCAACTGACTAAAAAGCCAAGTTTTAAAATATTTATACCAATTCTTGGCATTTGTAATTTTGCTAGGCACTTTTGGTCCACAAACCGACTACGGGAAAAAAAACCAAAACCAACTGTTTTGCAAGTACACCACAAAAGCAAACTTCCAGGTGACCCTGCACAAGCCTTACCTGCATCATGGTGACCACGTGGCAGGGATTCAGGAGGTAAATGACAGTCCTGGTGGCAAACTTGAACCCCACTTCCAGCCCAAAGACGAGGCAGAGCAGCACCAGCAGCACGTTCTTGCCCAGGCTCTCCTGCTTAGTCTGGGGTTGCTGCAGCAGATTCTCCAGCTCCCGGACAGGCAGCTGTCTGAGCTTCCACAGGGACACGAGGATCTCCACGATGCCCACAGTGAGGAAGACCAAACTCTCCAGCAAGCGCTGCTGGCCGGAGAGAAAGGCGGCGCATTCCGGCCCTCCATTGCCTGCGAAGCTTGGGTCCACCCCGCCATACATCCAATCCAGGAGGTTGTGGAGGCTGTAGCGACACATGGCGGGACGGTGCCTCTTCTCCAGGAACAGGTAGGAGCAAGACGGAATCAAAGCCAAAATGCTGCCGGGCTGACGAAGCATGAAACGCCCAGACGCTCCCGCTGCAGCCCTTCAGTGCCAGGCTCCGGGAGAAGCAGGCAGCTCCGCTCGGGGCACGGGCAGTTCTGCACTTCCCTTCCGCTGCCCAGAGGAGTCCCGCGCGCATCAGCCTGAGGGGAGGCAGAGGCCTCAGCTGCACGGAGCCCGCTAACTCCAGACCCCCCACCCCGGGACCCTCCTCTCCCCGCCCGGCTCTGCCGCCCACCGCTCTCCCTTTCCTGGCGTCCTGAGCTGCCCTTACCGCCGGCCAGCGCTGGGTCCGGCCCCCTCAGCCCGCCCCGCTGCCCTCCGCAGCCCCCGCCCGCGCATCCCCCGCATCCCCGGGCGCGAGCGCGGTACCTCCGCGGGCGGGCGGGTGTCAGGGAGCGGCAGGCCCGGCGCCCCCGGCCATGGCGCCAGCCCCGGCGAGGGACGGGAAGGAGGAAGCACCGCTCCGCTCAGTGGCAGCGCCGGCACGGCCGAGACTCCGGGCCCGAGCGAGCGGGCCGCTCCCCGCGGCTGGCCCGGCCCTTGCCCGGCGCCGTAGCATCACCCCACCGACGTGCCTGACTCACGCCGAAAAATGGACGGATCCCCCGAATTGGCTGCGCCCGGCCGCCCGCTCCTCCCTCCGGCACGGCTGTGCCCGCCTCTCTCCGCTCCCCACCGCCTCCCTTTGCTGCCGCGGCCGCTGCTCCCTCGGCGGTGCGCGCTCCCCGTCCGCCGCTCCCTCCCGCCTGTTGCCGCGGATTTCGCCCGGCTGCCCCCCTTCCTCCTCTTTTTCCTCCTTATCGCAGCTGCCCGCGGTTCGCCCCCTCAGTGCCACCGGCCGGGAGGGCGGCAAGGACCGGGCACAGCTCTGCATGCCCGTCAGCGCGGTCCTGTTCGCCGACCCGATAGGCAGCGACCTTAACTCGATAAACGGGTTTTTCAAGTGCCATTGCAGCAGATATAGGTAGGTCTGGCGAGGAAGGGACAAACCTGCTCGGGGCTCCAGCCCAGCTCTGGTCTGGACATGAGCAGGTGCCTCCAGCCAGGTGTGCCCAGTGCCGCACACAGGTGCCTCCAGCCAGGTGTGCCCAGTGCCTTGCACAGAGTGCAGACCCCACTTGTCTTTGTGCTTAGACGATTTACTGCCATGACTGAGAGACTGAGCCCTGTGCAGCAGCGTCCATGTTTGCTTCCTGATTTGTGACATTGTGAAAAGGTTGTATTGCAAATATGTTACTCTGTGTCTCAAAGGCAAAGGTCCGTGGAGATCCAGAGAGAAAGGGGATATTGTCAAGGTAATCAGAGCCAAGGACATCCCCTAAGAGCTGTCTCCTACAGATTTTATTTCATGTGACCCGCAACAGCACATCACTCTCCCCATCCTGATCATTACAGGGCTTCCTTTCTCCACAGGACAGCATTAGGACAGCACCATCACTGGCCAAACTGTTGAGCCTGAATAATTGAAAATAAAAGCTTAGTTCCACAAATAAGTTTGAAAAGACCAGTCAGATATCAATACTGGCTGAGTCAAAGTGATTTCTATATAGACATAGGGGCAGCAACACCTGGTCTGTAAAGCTGGAGGCAGTATGTCACTGTCATTCTGCTGTGGAAGAAATTACTCCCATTTTGGGAAAGAAGGGGTCCCACCAGGCTTTTCCAAAATCTTCAAGGACTCTTTTCCATAATTTGAGCTTAATAAGAATTCTACAAAATGCTGGGGTTTCAGTCACTGCTCATTCATTAAAACACCTGTTGTTGATCTAAACCTGCAGCACAAAGTTCCGGCAAAAGCCTCTCCCATTAACTGGACACACACATACCTGCAACACACACCTGCTGCACTACACTGCTCCACAGCCTGAATACTCAAAACAAGCAGTTCAGCACTAACACCAATATTTGGCAGTTTTCTTCTTCCTCTGTTTCTAAGCCACAGGATTACTGCTCAAAAAGCACACAGTATTTTCTCTTGGGGTGTACCAATTGGATTACCTGCTGCCATGAACAACCTGGAACAGATCCATCTCCTTCCACTCCCTCAGTCACATACAAGAGGACAGCTACTACTGCTAGAAGCAATCTCAGGCAGTTTTATACCTTGTCTCTGCATTTCAGTCTCTCACCTTTGGCAGTGTCTGGGGTCTGTTTTCTCTGACTTCTTTCCTGAGCTTATCTTTGGTGAAGTGAAAAACCCTTTCCATTAGAACAGCAGTTCATTGTAAGGTGCTGATATTTCAGGTGTAGTGATTTCTTTAGGATATGGCCTACCCTCAAGAATATGAGGACTTGGTTGGGTGGTTTGGAGTTGTTGTGGTTTTTTTAGAGACTGCCAGTGAAGAATAACTGGCTGAACACATAAAAGTGGGCAGTATTTTGCTCACAAAAAAAAAGAGCATTTGCAAAATGACAGCTTGTTGTCCATTGAAGAGGAAGGAAAGACATCAGTTAAATAAAGACAGATGTCATGAAAGCTAAAGATTTAAGCAATCAGTAGTTAAGATCTCATAGGAGGGAAGTCTAAGAAAGGAGTTAAGAAAAAGAATTATGCTTTAGAAAATAATTCAAAGGGCCATTTATCCCAATTGTGAGTAGAACAGAAATAGCAGTAAGCTTAGCTTGGCCACATCATGAGGTCTCTATTGACCTTAAGCACATGAAAAAAATACAAAGGAAGATGGGTCAAATAACTAAGAATAAGAAAGAAATACTTTAAAAAGTATTGCTGCAAAACCACTGAACTGTCAAGAGCTACCAGATAAAAACTGCTCTTTACATATATTTGTACTAAGAAGGATATAGAGAAATTATTAACCCCCTATTCAACAGAGAAGAAAATCTATCAACAAATTATGAAGAAAGCTAAAGGGATTGGTGCCTCTGTTGTATTAGACTTACAAAAACGATCATGCACAAGCAGATAGTTGGCACTGGTGATGCTGAGAACAAAATCATCTCAGCCCAGAGCAGGTAAAGAACAGATAAGGAGCACTCAGATGAACCAAATGTTTTCAAACAGTTTGAGTCTAGTGAACATGATTGAAAGACAGTTGAAGAATTAAAAAGGTGAATGAGATGCTGGAAAAATAGAAGAGGCAACTGTAAATTGCTGTTATCAGAGAGGGGGTGGAGCCAGAGAAATACAGCTCAATTTAAGCGTTACTAACTTAAATTCATGAAAAAATCCTGGAACAAATAAACCTCACAAACTATTATTAGCACCTAGATGATAACCAGAGAACAACTTCAGTCAACATGGATCTGTCAAAAATAAATCACACCAGATAACTTGATTTTCTCCTCCAGTAGGGAACAGGCCTTATGGATAGGACAGAGCCTGTTGTCAGCTTGATTATGTTTATGACACTTACATGACATTTCCTTTAAAAAGTTAAAGAAATGCAGTCTGGATAAATGTATTACAAGGTCTGTACAAAACTGACTGCAAAGCAAGGAGTAGTTCATAGCAAGCAATAGTTCACTGACAAAAAGAAAGGATACATTGCTGGTTTTCTAGAGCCTGTCTTCAGTCTGGGTCTTTTTGTTATTAACAATGTAAATAATGGAACAGAGAAAATTCTTATTAATTTTGCATGTGATGCAAAGCTGGGGGGAGTACACAGAATTACATTTCAAAATATTTTTGACCGTTCAGGAAACATTTAAAATAAATAATAACTTTAAAGTAAAAAATAGAGAAGATGTTCAGTAATATCAAGTTGCATCATAGTTCAACACATTATACTGGTATAAATCATCTTTGCTTTCTCCACCCCTTGCTACTAATTTTCTGTCTCACTGACTTATGCCGGCATTAGTTTTTCTGGGGCTCTCTGGTTGAGTGTATGAGGAAGCTGATTAACTTTATAATTCCAGAGTTAGGTGTAACCTGGAGCACTTTGCTGATCTATTTGATCCTACTTTGGGTTGTGGCAATGGGTGAGGTGACCTGCTGATTTCTTGTCTTGCTGTGATTTTTCCACTCATTAGAAAGAAGGAACACAGTTGATATAAAATTTAATATCCTGGTACAACTGATACTTCTTTGCAACAACACAGTATGGATCATTCATGTTCAGACTTACAATGATCCAATATCCAAGACTTATATGATCCAATATAAATCCAAAAGATCTGGTTCTCTGATCTCGATCTGCTGGATGTCTTAGGCACAGTTCCTTCCTTCTCTCTGAGTTTCTTCAGCTTCTTTGAAAAACACTCTGAAGTCTGTGAATAACAATTTAGTATTATTGACTGAACGCTAAGCAATTGCTCTTTTCTGTTTATTAACCATTTCTTCTCATCCTTTGTCTAAGGAAGTTAGGATCTTTTTAAGACCCAATGTAAACATACGTTTCTCCTGTGTCAATAGCAATGGTTCCCTAAAAGCAATAAATTCCTGCAACTAAAATGTTTGCACAAGAGCCTGAGGCTTGTTCTTGCACCTAGCATGAGATTTATTTTTCCGTCAGTGGCTTCTTTAAATATAAAAATGTTGCAATCTAATGTTAATCCATGAAGAAATGCCAGGCCCTGGGCATACCAGGAGTCCTTTACCACCCAGAGCCCCAGTCCTCCCCCAGGCTGGGCTTTAGGCAGACTCTGTCCTCAGCTCTGGCCTTTGCTGTTCCTGACTTGTTGACTGGGCTTCCTGGACTGACCTTGGACCTGGCTTGTCCCCCCTCATTTTCCTAATGATCACTGGACTCTTATAGACCCTGTCACCATTACAGCCCTGTTCTCCTGGCCTGGCTGGATGCTCTGGGATGAGCCCTTGTTCCAGTCAGTGCCCCTGCATGGGCACTGGCTCCTGATCACTGCCTCCGTGGTGCAGCCCCACTCTTGCTGCTCCCTGAAATTTAAAGGCAGCTTATGCTCTCTCTGGAAAATAAAACTCTGCATCTTGTCTCTCCCTAATGTATCATTTGCAAATTCCATCTTAAGTGAGTCTGAAAGTAAAGGCAAGGCCTGAAATCTTGCATGTGGTAGATATCATCAACAAGCATCACAAGTTGGACTTCAAAGCAGAAGGACTAAAAGACCTTAATTCCTATTTAAAAGAGCATTTAAGCACATGCTTAGCTTAAGCCTGTCCTCAAATACTTTGAATTTAATTATATAGATTGAGACCTTTCCTCAGCACCAAGCTCTGCTGCTGTACTTTAGAAATGTGATTGTACACATCAGTATGTAGTTACACCTGTAGGTGTACTAGATACTTCATGCCCTTGTATAGGAGGTGTTACAAAAAAAACCAAAACAACAAAAACCCACAAGCTAAATGAGCAACGAGGCAAATTATATTTTAAGTTCTGCAATGTTTCTGATGAATAACAATATTCACAGGTCTTCCTTGCTTGTAATTTTTTGTTTTATGAAGAACAGTACTGGGCACAGAGTTGCAGTCTGAAAATGCTTTGAGCAGTCAAAATGAGACTTAGAACAGCCTCTGGGCAGCACTTGCAGACTATGGGCATGGATATATTCAAGTCATGTATACAGAAAGCAACAACACTTGTAAACCAGAAGGGCTGTTTCTGTACAAAACAGAAGTTACAGTCTCTTTGGCTTCCTACTTACAGCCTACCTCTTTTCACTTTTCACTTGGTCTTCTTGCTTCATTCCTTGTAGCCCAGGAATTAAATCAACTGTACTTTCCCTTCACAAATTAGGACAATTGCTCCCCTACTGAGGTTGAATCTTCAGAAGTCTATACATGTACATCCTTCCTCTGACCTTATTTTCAATGTGGTTTTTTGTTGTTAGGATGGCTTTGACACCCCAGGCTGAGTTCTACTAACTCCTGAAGTGCTTTTATAGTCTTAAGAAAATTCTTCTCATTTTATCCACTTTTCAGAAAGTAATCAAACCCAGGATCACTTGTGAAAGCAGTGGGACCAAAAGCAATGCTTTATTGGCTGTGTCAAGGGCTGATTACTTGCTTTGAACGTGGGAAACAGACTATGACTGTCTGCTGGCAGTCAAACACTTGCTGCTGGCTGCCCTCCTCATAGTGAAGCTGTAGCTGGTATAGATCCATGTCAGGAGCATATAATGCACGTTTAGATGTGACATCAAACATTCCTACCTTGCTGCAGATGTGAGATACTGGGTAAGGGCTCTCCCAGCCTTGAGGGGCACTCTGAGAGGTGTCCCTGCCCCAGGGAGATCATCACCACGAGCTGCCACACAGGACACCTCAGTGGTCTGAGGGGCTGCAATACTTACAGCAGGACACTCCCTTACAGGGTGGCTTTGTTGGTTTTTATTTTTTCTGTTTTGTTGGTTTTTTTCTTCTTGCTACAAATCTAGGTTCATAGAGATTCTTCCATCAGTTATTCTGACTTCTTTCTATTGAATCAGTTGCTCACATGCATTTTTTATGAATTTAAAGAAAGGCTTGTGGTAGTGTAATTGCTGATTTCCTCTCAAGGAATTTTCTTGAGAGAAAGATGAAAGGCCGTTGCATTTATCATATCTCTCCCTGTCAGCTAATTTAGCTAGAACATATGCTAGACAATACCAAAAAATAAGTAAATGTCAACTAGAAACATTCAAAATAGAAGTTCAAAAAGCGTATCACATTGTCATGTTTTTTAACCTGATGGACTGAAAATAATATAAAGCACCAACAGAAACTTGCTAGATGACAACTGCATGAACCAGCTTCTCACTGATTCACATTTCTGTCACGTTTGCACTATTTGACTTAGTTTTTCCCGTACATAAAATGCTGCCGTATTAATAGACACAAAAAACGGGTGATGGTAAAATCAGGGGAAACTACAGAACTACCATGAATGAGCAAAGTTTGCCCTGAGACAATCATAGTTGACAGTTTATCTGCACACTGATTACTTTGCTTGTGTTGAAATTAAGAGGTCAAACAGTACAGTCAGTCTGCAATATGGGTGGAGGAGGAAACTGAAAAATGGGAATATTTCTTTGTAGTTTCATATACTGAGTAAACACATTCTCTGAAGTTGTTTAGAGCTTGGGGAAAAATATTTTTGTTGAGTGTGGAAAAAATGGATCTGCTAAAAAACACATGAGTTCTTAAGAAAATTAAAGTTTCCATCCAGATGTTCTCCTAAAATTTGAAGTATTTTGAGAACTAACAAAAAGATGACTGCTCTTTTCACACATCAGCAACCAAACATTTATGCCTCAGAGCACTCCCTTTCGTGTTTGTGTCCTGTGTTGTTTAGCCATTCTTCAGTTTTCAAGGTATTTGCTTTGTTTCATGTCCAGTACTAGCCCCATATTATTGCTAAGTATAATAAAAGGCATTTTACAAAGAACCATCCAAACTCTTTCTCTTGGAAGCTGAGCCTTAACAGCACTTTTCTCAGTCTCTAATTGTTTGTTGAGTTGATTTAAGCTGTGACTGGTATACGTAGGAGGCACACTCTACATCTACATAGATATGCAGAGAGAAGAACGTGTGCTTTCTATTTTTGTTCTGTTTTGCTATAGTTTATTGAGCACACTGACATCCATGATGACTTACTGAAAACCCTTTTGGCTACAACTGAGTTCTTAGTTTTAAAACTAAGAATTAACTTCAGATGATGAGACACTGTCACTGCTTGTGAACCTCAACCTGAGAGATTCAGAACACTGTGTCGTCCCTAACCTTCTGTGTGGAATTTGACTTTGTTATTAATACCACAGTGACATTTGGTGTTCAAAGTCAGGGGACTGCTATATTTAACATAATGTAAAACAAATGTAATGCCAGTCTCAGAAACAACACAAAAGGTGGGAAGGAGAACTATGACATGATGTAATCTCTGGTTAATTAAGTTGTATGGAATTTGTGTCATTTCATTCTATCATGGAATATTATGTGATCAGGTCTATTATGTCATATAATTGTGTTATCACTGTGTATTTTTATGTCTTGTGATATTTGGGAAGGAGGTGTTGGATACCTCAGTGATCAAGCAGTGTCCATTTTCCACAAAGATTTCTGAGCCAAACCTGGGTTCTGTTAGACCCTCCCATCATTTATTAGCATGCACAGATATCAGTCACACATTTGAATATTTCTGTGAACATAACCCATGAAATTAGATGCTTTAAAATACCAACAGGCTGCTCTTATACCTTTGTATGGCAAGGTTTTGGTAGCCGAGGGTGCTACAGGGGTGGTTTCTGAAGCTGCCAGAAGCTTCCCTGATGTCCAACAGAGCCAAGGCTGGCTGGCTCCAGCACAGACCTGCTGCTGGACAAGGCTGTGCCCAGCAGCAACGGAGACAACAGCTCTGGGATAACAGATTTCAGAAGGGGAAATAACTCCCGTGCAACTGCAGTGGAAGAAAGGAGTGAGAATATGTGAGAGAAACAGCTGCAGACACCAAGGTCAGTGAAGAAGGAGGTGCTGGAGCAGAAATTCCCCTGCAGCCCGTGGTAAGGACCATGGTGAGGCATGTCCTAGAGTGTCTTAATGAGTTATTGCAGAAAAAATGAGTATACTGGCATGTTTTCTGTGCAAGCTACTGCATTTCACAAAGAGTAGGAGCCTCACACGGGATACAGGTCATGTTTAAGTGCTTTGTGATAGAAGGTTTATTTAACCATTTCGTTGAACAGCCTGGGAGGAGCCGCGAGCCCTCTGGTGGTTGGTCACCCCCTGAAATTCTCATTCCAACGCTAACTAATAAAATAACCCCCCCCCACACACTTTACTTTCAGTAGCAGTACAAGTTTTGTTGTATTACCCCTTGAGAATGTTGCTATGACTACTTTTCTACACAGAGGAAATGAAATAGTAACAATTACTATTATTAATCTGGCTGAGAGAGTTGGGACCGTTCAGGCTGAAGAAGAGAAGGCTCCAGGGAGGCCTTAGAGCACCTTTCAATGCCTAAAGGTGCTCCAAGAGAGGTGGAGAGGGAGTTTTGACAAGGGCATGGAGTACAGGACAAGGAAGAAGGGCTTTAAATTGATAAAGCGCTGGTTTAGATTAGATATTAGGTAGAAATTCTTCCTGTGAGGATGGAGCAGTCTGGTCTAGTGGAAGGAGTAAGATTCCAACCCTGGCCATTCTATGATTCTATGTTTCTATTATTCTATGAATTGAACTAGTTTTATTCTAACAATACATGCTGCACCTGAATGAGACACAATACTCTTCTGTAAGGGAGATTTATTTTAAATTCCAAGAATACGTGCCTCTTTCTGCAAAAGGGATGATGGCCATGTGGTCACTGAGAGCTTGGCAGGAGCCTAGGCACACGAAGTATTTTGATAGAACAGAGGTTGGGAAAAGGTGTCAGCATTTGCAGGAAGGAAGGCAGGAATTCTGTTCTCATGTTAGAGCTGAAAGAGTGAAATAGGTTTTGTAGTTCTCAGATGAGATGGGTAGAAAGGAACTAGCTCTAAACTGCAGCAATCACTGGACTGAAATTTACTGATCAATAACTTGAACTAAGTTTTCTTGAAATATGTAAGGATTGCATTTTTTGTAAAGGAGGTGGTGCTTAAATATAAGGGGTGCAGGGGGGGCTGTATTATTTGCTGAGGCCAATGTAGTGCAGTGTTTGAAGGAAATAAGAAAATGTGCATCTCGTGCAGATTTAATATCTCAGCTTATGTTCTCATCTTGGTATCCAGATGAATCATGTAGTCATTGGCTCCTTTATTCATCCCACATCAGTGGATGGTTGCTAACAGTTTCCAGTAATAGAACAGGGGATGCAAACATTTTTCAGGTCTGTGATTTACAGATAGCTCAGCCCCTCTTAGACTTTTTCATAAATCTTGAAAATATTTACCACAGAACTTTCTATATTTATCAGGATTCATGGCTTGTGTACATGTGAGTGTTTTCACAGCTTGGCTGATGGTATTCACATGCTTCAGAGCTGGGGGCTGAGTTTTCTCCTCTGGCTGATTACTGGGAAGATTTCTTCCACAGTCCCAACCCTGACACAATACCTTCTTGCCCAGATGGGAGGTCAGTGCTATGGTACTCAGTACAGGTTGTTACCCAGCAGATGATATGTGCTCAGCAACAGATTTTTCTGTTTAGAACTCTAAGTAATGGTGAACAAATGTGCCCAAATTATTTCTATAAAGCCTTCTTTACTAAAAGCAGAGAAAAGGGGATAAGCTGAAACTGTAGTGTGGGCACATAAGCTCAAAGGAGCTCCAGGAGCATGTCATTGAAAAAATTATACAAAGAAGGGGGAAAGAAGAACAAAAATCCTTATATTCCAGCTTGAAACATTTCATGTTATTCCTGTTTTTCAGATCTGCTTGCTGCTGTTTTATTAAGTCCAAAAAGCACAAATGGCCACTAGATAAGCAAAGAAAATTCTAGAGGTTCAGCCACACAAGCAGAATAAGGTACAGTTTTCTCATTAAAAGATTCTTTAAAGTCTTCACCACAATACTAGTGCAGGCCTTCTCCTATTTCTGTAGTGCAGTGAGGTTCTCTGATCTGCAAATGATGTAAGTGAAACAAGGATATTTTAAAAATACTTGGTATCTATATAAAATCTGCTTTTCTTTAAAAAAAACAAAGCCCAAACCAACAGGAAAGAGAGCATCAGTCAAGAAGACAAGTGCAATTTGGTGAACATTTAGCAGAAAGTTTGTATTATCTGTAGGGTTGCAGATAGTTCTTATGCATTCATTCACATGCTGTATCAAATAGTTCAAATGTCCCCAGGAGTTGGTATTTTGAGATATTTCTTTTGTAGACGTTGAAGTACATTGGGTTGTACACATGTAGACAGTACCCACATGAACTAAGGTCACAGAGCAGGTGTGTGTGACCTTCTCAGGTGAGGCACCTACCCCTGTGATCTTGCCTGCAGACCCTATGAGTGTGCACTAGTGAACACGCCTGTGCTTCAAGACGTTATTTTCCCTATTGCCACGTGTCAAATTCCTCTCCTCTAGAGGACAATTTAATGAAGGAAATCAGGCTAGACATCCACATCCTTCAATTTACCTTTTGTTACAAAATTACTCGCTTTTGAAATGGAGAACAAAAATTAAACTTGCACAGCAGGTGGCAGCCCTGGTCCTGCTTGGCTTTAGCCTGGTTTGCGCCTCGGAGGAAAAGTCAGGCTTCCAGAACTGGAGTAGTTACTGCTATTAAACAGCCGTCCTTCCCTTTCTTGGAAGCAGGTGATTTTTAGCAAAGAAGTGGAGATTACCTGTGCCATTGGTCACTGCCATACTACAAAGGCAGAGCAGTTCAAGGGAAGATAATCTGAAAATAAAATGAGGAAACTCACTAGCAATTTGAGACCTGTGGTGTAGATTCAAGTTGAGTCAATACAATATCAAAATAAGCAAAATAAAATAAGTAATCAAACTCTTGAGTTTGCCTGAGTAATGCTCCACAGCCACCCCAATACATCTGCCTGTTAGCAGAAGCAAGAGGCTCCCACAATGCATTTTTGGATATTGAATGGCCTGAATAATCTGAAATATTTTGGCTAAATTGTAAGGAGTGTAGTAGTCTAAAGTTTGTAGAACCAATGATGTAAAATTCTCTAGCAGATTCTGAAATTTAATTCCTGAAATGTAATTCTTACCCCTTCCTCTCTTCTCTGAATCTTAAAAGGTGTGTTAGGGAAAGGAGGAGGAGGGGGTTCATAGCTTCTCTGCAAATGGGGCAGTTTACTTTGAGATACCATGAATAATAACTCTCAGAAAGCCCTCTTACCAGCTCCAGATGGATTTGCACCAATTCTGTCTTCAGACAGGCCTAAAACCCATGATGTCATTGAATATTACACATCCTTGTTCCATTTCCTCACCTGGCCTGTGGGGAAAAAAAGCAGTAATCCTTCTGGGAATATGTTGATCATGAGATAAAAACCTGACCGCATTTATTTATCATTATTTTGGGTTAGTGGCAGGCATGTTATGCTTGATTTGCTAAAACTATTTATTTGCCTGAATGGGACATTTCAGTATTTGGCTGAAGTATCACATAACACCCAGGGGAATGTCTTAGACCTACAGACTAAGATCGTTATTAGGCTTAATTGGTATTATTACTGTAGACCTTCTGTGATATTGAATATGGCTTATTATGGCTTATTTTAAACTTTTTAATCCAGTATTAGCAGGAATTGCCATTAAGTTACACCACGGAAAAATAATAAGTCTAAAGTTAAATCTTGCGTTGTTGGTTTAAAACTGTTTAAGCCTCCTGTTCATCACAAATCCTCTAACATTTTTACTGAACTCCCTTGTGCTTATGCCAACACTTTTTATAGCATGTGAGCCAGCCTTGTGCCCAGTGTAGCACCAGAGAAGTCAGTGGGGTCATATTGGAGATTAATTTCACAATATTTCAGTCATCTAAATTGATTCCCTCCAAGTAAGCACAGAGCCCTGTGCTGCTGAAGTCAGTTGGAGCTCATTAAATGCCTGTTGCAGTTCTCATGGAGTCTTTTTTTCTGTGGAAATACCTATTCTTGTTCCTTTGCTTTGTGTGATAACTTCCCCAGATAATTATGTCTATTTGCAAGATAAATTCTGAAAGGTCCTAAATTTTGTGCATGGGATGTAAGGTAATGGAAATTGCGTTGAGCATTGAGCATTTGCTGGGTTTGCTATGTAAAAAAAAGTGAAAACTGGAAACAAGTCTCAGAAATTAATTTATAGTTTTAGCATTAAATGAGTAGCAAAAGTAAAAGGAGATGCTTAGAAATTAGGGTGTAATTTCTGTCTGTAGTGCTTCATTTGCACTGCAAGGACTCCATGCACTTCAAGTGCTGTTGTAGCACTTTGCAGAAGAGTATGAAAGTGTGTAACATTTGAGATTATTATACAAAATACGGAGAAGGATGAAAAAGTAGCATTGCTTACAAATCTAATTTTGTGAGTAAACTTGAACAAGTTGGTGAGTTTTGTTATCTGAAATTCCTACCTGAGGCATTGGACAAAGCTGCTTTCACAGGATAACTAGGACAGACTCAAGTCTTGACAATGAAAGCTCTATGAGGAAAGGGCGTCTCACCTTATAAATTTGCTTTTTTGATAAGAATTTGATATTGGGTCAAAGTTGTAGACACACAGGATTTTCATGTGCAGTCACATGGCAACCTGGTTTAGCATGGAAATGGTGAATAATGTTGAATGATCTTTTATAGTAACAGCATTAGTTGAGCAATGAGAAGTTATCCTTATGAAACAGGGAATACATGGAAGAAAAAGAGCTAGGGATTCAAGTCTATGAAAAACCTGGAAGGTTTTGTCAGCTCTGCTGCTCATAGGAATTCTGGTTTACTCTGCACAGCAATATTTCAGTCTAAAGGCCTTTTCTCCTGTGGCCAGCCATTTCTGGGAAGGGAAGTGAACATCAGTGTAACATTTAATTCTCCAGACACAGCAGGTTTGTGTCAAATGCTCAGCATAAAACAGACTTTGATAGACAGCAGAGATAAAAAGGGGAAAGAGTGAAATTATGTTCTATTATGTGCTTTGTCTCCAAATTATAGAATTCCTTATAATATGAGAAGTGTGCTTATAAGAAGGAATGAACTTACTATGCCAGCCCAACATGTAGCTGGTATTTGGGGAGTTCAGATCTTACCATAACATGCATAAGTCCAGTGTGAAAACCGCTTAGAAAGACAGAAGTAACTGCTTTGCTTTAAGCAACTCTTTAAATTCTGAGAACTAGCACTGGTCCTGTGCTACACACTCTGCACATGACCTGTTTGCTGAGCAGCCTCTGCAGGCAGAACTGACCCTCACTTGTGCGTGAGAGGAGAAAAGGTGCTGCCACTGCTGTGCTCTGGTGTCCTGGGCTGACACTTGGGCTGCTCCTTCCTTTCCTCCTGAAGGGTGTTACTGTCAATGCTAATCAATAACATCTAAAGGAAAACCAGCCCTAGTGCTGTTTGTATCCTTGATAATGAGGAGATAAGCAAGGCATCTCTTGTTAGGTCTGATAATACAGGTGGATGAAGTAATGAAAAATAATATTCTAAAACTTGGAAAGAGATGGCGTTGCTCAGGCTGCTTGTCCAGTGGATATAATGTACCTTTTGTTACCCTCCCTATTTTTGCACTGCCTTCTCATTTTCTCAAGCTGCTACAACTCTTTCATGCGAGAATGCTTCCACTGAATACCAATGAAGGAGTTAAATTATCTAGGTAGCACAGGCTAAAGCTGAAACTCCCTAGCATCATCTTTCTTAAGTATCATTGTCCGGTAAGAAAATAGGTTTGTAAATGATACTATTCATCTGAACAAGAAGAAACTGTTATCAGGGTACTTGTCAGCTGTCTGATACTGATACCTGGGCTGGCCTGTGGAGCCAGATATCATGGCAGATAACAGGGAGGTCTGCTTTTGGGCAGTGTTGGACTCTGAGTACCAGAGTAGCAGGGGCAGAGAACACCTTACAATGCAACCATTCCCCTCCCCAGCCCCAGGGCCTGTGAATTTCAGAACTCGGCTTCTTTCACAAGCATTTACTTCTTCTGTAGCTACTACAACAATTAACAAGTATTTTTTGCAAACAATTTGCATATATATAGTGTCACATTAAATAACTGACTCCAGGAATTAACCTGTAGTAGAACTACTGACAGAAACAAAAGCACAGTCATTAGAAGTATTGTGTAAATGAAGCATATTCCATTAATATTTCTTGCATACATGATGTTAATTGTAAACCTGAGGAACAACATGTACAAGTAGGTAGCAGCCACTGATATGACAAACTGATTGTGCAAGTAGAATTCTCTTCTGTTTGGATGCTAAAAGGGAAGTCAATGTTACAAGCGCAAGCATTTAAGAGTTTGTTTGTTAACTTTACCACAGCATTATAGACTGACTTTCACCTGGACTCTTCATTAAAAATGCTTTTACTTTACAGATCTGAGTGCTGAGTCAAATCCTTCATCTCACAGGAAGCACTTTTTAAGGTAAGATTTCAAATACTTTTTTTTTACATTAAGCTGCATTTCCCATCTTTATATGACATTTCTGGTTTTTTCTTGCACAAATGTTTTGTGTTCTACAAATATTATGAATGGAAACAGATCAATTTAGACCCAAAAGATTTTGGCAATGAAGTTACTGTGAAAAGGAAATGTTGACCTGTTGACTGAAAAATGCTATTAAAAATGTAGGAACTTGTTATTCTGGCATCTTTGTTCATGTAAGCAAGAGCTTATACAGACCTAAGTGGATGGGAGAGGTAAAAGTGTATGTGGGGAATGTTTTGTGGTGACTCCTAAAGGGTCTGAAAAAGGTGACCAGCTGAAAAATAATCATATACGTTTCCTACACTGTTCAGTGTAATAGTCGAAATTGCTGAAGAGGTCTGTACCACTACTGCAAACTGTCCATAAATAACATTTTAAAAGACATTTCTCCTGGAATTTGTGTTCCTTTTTCAATGTTCCACAGTGCTATGGAAGTAACTGTGTTGGGCTGATGGGAAACAGTGCAGTGATCTATCAGCCTCTGAAGAAAGGGGTTGTGCTAGAAAAAACAAGGTATGACTCGAAGCTTTGCCACAAAGACAGAATTAAAAGAATATAATTTGAATTCCAGCTAAATCCCGACTTTTTGACAAGCTGGGTAAATGAGATTTTTAGAGGTGCAGTGTCTCATAAATCATGAAAGAATGGAAGCTGCAAGTCTGTCGTAGAAGGACTCCCTTACAAGCTCAGGAACAAGCTGAAGCAGAACTCCTGGAGCAAGTCAGGGCAGACTGGCGGCTTGCTGGAATTGAGACAGGATGCACAGAATATTTTTAGTACTTGAAGGCTACCTACTTGCTTTAAAGCATATGCAATACTTCTGTCCTTGGGCTAGAGTTCTCTGTTGTGACTCCATAATTTTACCCTCCGGGCACAGCAATCTCTGAAACAAAAAGAAAGTATATCTGATGAAAGCAGGATTAGTTTGTACTGATTTTTATAGGCATTTACAACCATAGAAACAGATGTTCTAAAAATCACACAACACAGTTCACAATAACAAGATGACTTTATAAGGCTTCCATATAAGCAGATTGCCAGTCTATCGCCAAATAAGTTTTAGGAATTTCTCTCAGCTGTGTTTTTATATTATTAAGTATAGAAAAGAGTTCTGTCTGTCAGTGTTAAGGACTATGTGTTGATTTGGTTTTTTGCTTTAAGAAATAAACTATCAAAACCCGAAGAAACACACCATTTAATCTTTGTGTAATAGGTGAATTGTTATACAGGAAGCCAGTTACTCTAAAATGAGTTTAGTACTCCTTTCTGCACCAAAATATGGTTTGGACACAAGATGATGTCTGTCCTTCACGCAATCTACTGATGAGTATTTGCCTCCTAGGCTTACAGGAATGGCTACAAACAGATAAGCAGTAAATTGAGTCATTCTAACCTTACCGACATTACTTCTCATTGTGCAAATCCAGAGGAATACGTGCACATGCAAATGCTCCCTGTGAGAACAACATGTACAGGAGCACCACAGAGGATATTGGTTGTTCTTCCCTGTTCCATGTTCCTCAGAAATGCAGCTGAAGCAGCACCCAGCCCACAAACATACGTGCTTAGGACTACTGCTACTTTTTTAAAAAGAGTATCGTATTTTTATAAAAATTGAGCTCAAATTAAAAATCTGAACAAAGTTAAGGAGAACAAGTAATTTCTTTTTCTATCTAGGCTCTAAATGGAAAAAAATAATTGCGGAAAAAAGTATCAGGAGCTGACCTTGCTGTTCCTGTCAAGAACTTCTGCCATCACATATGTAAACAGAAAAACTATTGAGGTCAAGGTCCTCACTGAAGTCTAGTCTTTTCTCTAATGAATTCCCCAAACGGTTTCATATTAAATTAGGGCACCATATTTAAAATGTTATGACTCCGTTAAAGGAAATTGTAAGACTCAAGAGATCCTGGTGAGAAGAGTATGGAACATGCTGAAAGAAGACAATTTTTAGCCATATTTTTAGCCATGATGTATCCTAATCTCATGGACTCTTTGTAGTATGTCTGACTACTGTTAGCTGTGGTTATGCACTTTAGACTGGATTTTGTGAAAAATTAAATAAAACATTTCATTTCCATAGCACTTCATTTTCTTTCTTTTGAATGTCTCTAAGCGGCATAGAACATATTTCATTATGTGCTAACTATTCAGTCTTCTTTGCAATGGCTGTTCAAAGTTTCCTCTGAAGTCTGTTTTTAGGTATTTTGTTTTCTATGGTGATCTACTGATTGTTCTGCTGAGAAGACATGTAACTATTGGCACCAACAAAATTTAATTTAGAGTTCCACATCTTTCCCTAGATTTATTGTGGTACATAGCAGAAATCTGTCAATACTGCTTTCCTTCCTTAAAATGTGTACTCTTCAGTCAGGAATTCCTGGTCCAAACTGCATCCTATTTGTGATCTAATACTTTTAAGGCCCTGCTTCAGGTGGGGCTTTTCATTTTTGTCATAAACTGGACAGTAAGAGAACTACATTCTCTTTTGGCTTCGGGTAGTGTGCAGCCCTACCACTCTCAATGGAACTGCCTGTGAGTGCTGATTTGACCCAAGATCAGTAAATAACTAAGTGCCCACTTGGAGGAAAGAATCAGGGAAAAGAGAAAACCAGAAAATGTGTGCTCTCATTGCTCTGATGTCTTGAAGCCTAAGCAGGCAGAGTGTTACTGTCAGGCATTACTGCTGGAAAGCAAAGTAGCTCTAACCTCTGCGCACATCTGAGCAGGTAATGAAGCTGATGGTTTTGCAAAATACAAATGCTATGTCTGCAAGCAGGTACGTGTTTCTGTTTCACACATGGAATAGGGCTTAAACCAATGATTTAATCATGTCATGCAAGTATATGTTCAGTGCTCGCAAGCTGCGGTTCATTTTTCTACACAATGACTCAAAGTGAGAAGTCATATTTGGGTACATCAGGGGAACAAAACTGATTGCAGGTTTTTTGTTCAGAGAACCTATCAGACTTTGTCTCTACATTCCCCCTGCTGCTTCCCCCAAAGGCCCAGTATTATGGAGATACAACAAAGGGTTTTTTATTTTTCATGTAAAAATATAGAATTTTTTTTATTCTTTGACAACTGTTATAAACAGATTTGCAGATAATTTTTGAATCTGGTTTCCTGTATAAGACTAAGGGAAGAACAGAACTAGTTTGAACAAAAAGCACCAAAAATCAATTCATACGTTTGGTAGCAGCCCCTTTTCTTAAAATGCTGCCCTTTACTCACAACCATCCCTCAGTTCCCCCCACTGGAAATTCCTCCTTGGAATGCACTTACTTGGAGATATCAGTAAGCCTTTGTGTCACCAAATGTGTATGACTGACTGCTATGTTGGTTTTGTTTTCTTTTAAAACACAAGAGTCAGTTTAAAAAGGTCTGGAGTGCACAAAAGTGTGTTACTCCCGACGGGCAGAGTTCATGTGGAGGTCCAATGTGCAAAAAGGGGAACACTAAAACTTTACCAGCCTGAGACGAAATTCAGGTAACTTTTCTGGGAGACTGCTTGCTCCAAAATAGCCCACTTTGTGTACAAATTTTGTTTTCTGTTGTTTTGATTCTAACTGTACAGTCTGTGAAGAAAAACAGGATTGTATTTAGGAAATAGTTGATTTCATCAGTCACTGCTCCTAATATAAATAAACAACCCACAAGGCTCCAGATATTGATTTATTACTTAGATTAGAAGTGCTAAGATTATGCAATCCCTTTCCTGATATCAGGAGCAAGGTGAGAAGCTCTTTACTCTTTTCAAGCTTGCACTGAATTGTGGGTGAAAAACAGAAACCTTCTAGGCCTTGGCTTCAGCCTCTCCTCAAGATTCCTTTCTCTTCTTTTGACCTCTGTGATAAGGCTGAAAATCAGCGTCAGTACAGAATGATTTCACTGTCTGGGAAGTGCTGTTACACTCATCACATCCCACAGAGATCTTCGGTGGGTGTTTCTTACTGGAATGATACAAAGGAGTTGCAACACGAGAGACAACGAGAATCCTTTCAATCAGATTTAGTTTTGAGGATACTGTGACATTTTGTTATACAAGGATCATTTTAATTTTTGTTTGAAGACTCCTCTCAAAGTTTGCAAAGACATTTTACACATCTTGTAGTGAACGTCGGCTTCCTGACCATAGACTTCCTTGTCTTAACTTCCTGTTTTAAAGCCTTTGGAAGTATCATACATCCTCAGGGAATTACTAGTTAACCATAGCTTTATTTATAAAGAGCAAGTAAATCTGTTTCTGCTTTGCTTTCAAAACAGAATGTTTGGAGTCTTTCAAAGAACTGGTTTAAATGAAAATGTATCTTATGACAAACAAAAGAGCATATTCTACATCAGTAAATCCTATGAAAATCAGGCAGGCATTTGCATACCTGTAGCTGCAGGAAAGGTTTCCCATGGTCCTCTTTCTAAATCCTCCACAAACAAAACAAGTCGTATTTGACTCTTCACCTGGACACCCTGTCTGTAGTAAGTATAATTTTTGGACTCATTATTCTAATGATAACCTGGCAGGTTATATTTTTTCCTTAATCGTAATTAATCAAAATTTGTTTCCAACTTTCCTGAAATTATTAGTTTGACCTAGATGTTCATCCTTCTGAAACAGATAAAGTATTTTGTGGAGCATCCTCAACAACACCACTGAGGCCTGGATGTCAGTCAGTGGTGCCTGGCCTGGGGACAGGAGCAGACAAGAAAAAGTGCAGGCATTGGGGTTCCCCACAGAGCTTCTTCCTGTGGCACACAGGGCCAGCTTGTCCAGGGCTAAGAAGAGGTTGATGAGGCAGTCCCATGGCTTGGTGAGATCTCCAGCAGGTAGGGCATAAAGGAGGAGGCAAGGGAGAGTTACACTCAGCAGAAGTGCACAACCTGAAGCACCTGAAATCCATGTGGGAGCAAGGACATTCAGTCTGCAGCAGAGAGATGGAAGCTCCGACTTGTTAGAGGTACTGTGAAACTGCACCTGGAAAATGTGAGACTTGTCAGCCTAGAAGAGAGATGAATACAGTAGTAATGCAAGGAATCTGTGTTGCAAATCTGTGTTGCAAAACAAGGAGTGGCATAGAGAGAGAAGAGAGAATGGTTAACGAATGCAAAAGTCAGGGAACATCATACGGAAATACCAGGCAGAATGCACGGAACATACAGAAGTGATTTCCACCCAGCAAGAAGTTAAGACTGTGTAATGACATCAAGCTGTAGATGCTGGAAGCTTATAGGACTAAGAAAGAGAATGGATTTCTTTTCCATTGTTTATCAAGAGCAGAAATAGGCTACTTCTAGCTAAAGGTCTCTAAGCTGCAGAAGTCCTCATTGGGAACAGCATTATCCACTGTGGCCATTCCAGTGCTTCAGCTGGCTTAGGCACAAGACATGCTTCCTTACCCACATACTCACTTAATTCAAAATCTAAGACTATAAGAAGTACAAAATAGCTGGAATAAATTACAAGTAGGTTTTCTTGCCCATTTGTTGTTTATGACAAAGATTTAGAAAATAGGCTGTGTCAGTGTTCTAGTTGGAAAAAAAAAAAAAAAATTGTGGCAAGTTGGTTTGCCCAACCTTTTCTAAGTATTTAGGGAGTTTAGATCAAAAAGGTAATCTGCATGAAACAGATATGGCTTGGGGCATCTTGTGCAATCCAGGTTCTCTCATTAGTGATGACATAACATTAAGAAAAACAATGGGGTTTGAAACAAATTAAAACAAAGTGAGAGTATAACAGACTGCCCCAAGTGTCATAAAGTCCAAACAGCAAAGCCCACACAGTGATTCAGCTCAGCCTCTATCCAAGGAAGTGATGTGCTTTTTGCTTCTCTGAGAATTATTAAATATTACATCCACATTGCATATGCAGTTGTTGCCAGAACATTTTCACCTCCTGCAAGGTGTTGTCTTTTATGGAAGCAAACTTGTTACCAAATATAGCAATGACTAAGTAATGTATGCCAATTTCGTTTTTTACACTCGGTCCCACTCCATATGGGGCGGGGGAGGATCCTGCTGGACTTCTGCTCGGCATAGATGGAGCATAGCATGTTTCCTCTTCCCTTACACTTCTTATTAAGAAGTGGTGTTGTCAGAAGCACGTTATTTTCTTCTTTGCTGAAGAAGCCTTAGACTCGAAAACAGCTAAAACCATCTGGCAAACTCTTGCATGAATCATGGGGATATTTGTAGCCTCTGGCTTTTTGAACCGCACTGTGAGTAATCCCAGTTGCTCTCGTCAGCACTGCTGCTGAAACCCGTTTCTTGTGTTCTGAGTAAAGACCAAAGGGGCCTCCAACTGGGCCTGGTGGTCTCCAGACTGTCAGGAGGCAAAACTGGGTTACAAACCTCTGTTCCAGCCTGAAAGATCCGGGCTGGCGGCCTTGCTGCTTCCAGCTGGAGCCTACCCGGGAGGCTGTGCCCAGGGGTCGGGGCTGGGGTTCCTAGAGTAGCTTTTGCCGTGCGCCCGTAGGTCCGCCTGCCCCGCGGCCTGTTCCGTGAGCCTCGAAACCGTAACAAGCCCCCAGCGGGGCCGCGCTAACCGAGCTCTGCCCGCAGGCCAGGGTCCCGTGTCACTCCCTCATGAGCCTGCGAACGCCGGGGTCACCTCGGGACGCGCCGGCAGCACTGACCAGGGCCCGGGTCCGCGGCTGCCCCCGCCCCTTCCCCGGTGGCGTCACGGTGGCGGAGTGAGGGAGGGAGGATTGGGCGGCCCTGGCGGCGGCGGCGCGGGGCTCGCTCCTCCCCCGCGCCCTCAGCCATTTTAGCAGCCGGTACCGTCGCCGGTACCGTTGTGATCTCTGCCGGCAGCGCCGGGGCTGGGCGCGGTGAGTGCGGGCTCTGCGCGGCGGGAAGGCCGGGGAGGGGACGGGATGGGATGGAGTGGGGTGCGATGGGATGGGGCAGAGCCGGTCCGCTCCCCTTGCTTCCCCTTTGCAGCATCTGGGGAGCGGCGAGGGGCGGGAGGGTCGCCCTGCGCACGAGGGGGGCCCGCGGGGCTTCCGGAGGGGCCGAGGCGGCCGGGTCAGCCGGGGAAAGAGCGGGGGTTACACGGGGTCAGGTCCGTCCCCGGGGCTGTGGCTCGGTGGGGGACGGGCCGAGAGGATGCGCCGGGGTTCGGCGCCCCTGTACGGCTGGGCAGGAGCTGGCCCGGCCGCTGCCCGGAGCAGGTGGCGGCGGGGAAAGGCCGCCTGGAAGTGCCGCGCGGGGGTCGTGCTGGCGGCCCGGGGTGAAGCCGGGCGGGAGCGCCCCTGCCCGCCCCAGCGCCGCCCCGAGCTGGGGCTCCTCTCCAGGGCTTCCCCGCAGCTCCGGGGCAGCGCCGGCGCCTCTCGCCGTTCCCCGTTCCGCCCGCAGTCCGAGGGGCCGAGCGCGGTCGCTGCCGCTGGCAGCCGGACCTGCCGCCCGCCACTTTCCCGCTCCGCGCCGGGCGGGAACTCATCCCCGGCCGCTCCCTGGACCTGCCCGGTGCCCTGCCCGGGGCCCTGCCCGGTGCCTCGGCGGGGCTCTGGCCTCCCTCGGAGCCCTCCGGCCCCCAGAGCCCCCCCACCCCCCGCCCGGATGCAGGGGAGGAGGCTGGGCTCGGGAGATGGGCTGATGCTGATCAGGAGAGGTGATTCACTGCTTAGCGCATGCTTCTCTGCTCGACGTCACAAAAGCACCTGTTAAAGGAAAGCAAGAAACTGGCTGAATATTTTTGTTGTCGTGTTCCCCTGTGATATATTTTGCTTTTTGGTGTTCTAGAACATCCCTTTTGTGGATTTTTGAAGCTTATTTGAAAAGCAAGTGTATGTGCACTGCCTGGCTCCCCCACCCTGGCTGCACAGACCTCTCCTGATTCAGTGCTGCCCTTTGCCCAGTCCCTTAATGAAATAATTGTAGCATTTAACTTTATAGTGTATAGCATTTGGGGAAAAAAATTAAATGTGAAACATTTACGTTAGGGAAAAAAGGAGTGATAGTACAAAATAGTTCAGTGAGGATGCTCAGTAAATATAGATGGAGGTTACAGAGAAATTTGGTGTCAAGGAATGTTTTATAGAAAGTAAATGGATGGTTGAAGTCCCTGATGGTGGTAAAAGATGATTGTCAGGGTAAGGATAATGTTGGTCCTTGCTTGGTTATGTTTTGCATCTTGGAGTGTTGCAGCATAGAAATAAGAATATGATTGGTGTTGTCATTTACTATTATAGACAACCTTGCAATTGTAGCCTTGCTAATTTCAAGTGCAAAGATGAGCAAATAAAGCTGCAGATAGACCTTAGAAACATATGGGTTTTTTTCTTTAAGTGATACTTTTTGAATCTTTGGAATTTATCATCTCAGACTAACTGTGAAGTTCCACAGTCTCTGAAAGGATGTTTGATTTCATGTTTTATTTCTTCTGCTCTTTGTGCATGCATACAAATTTTGTGTTTTAATACAATTCTGCAGAAGCCTTAAATATTTCCACATAAAAGTTATTTTGGAAAATACTTAATGCATTTATAACATAGTTCTCATTTCTTTGTATTTACCAGTTCCCCTTCATTGTCGTCTTAAACTAAAGAACTGTATAAACTTGAAACAGACGATGTCCCCCCGGAGCCTGCTATGGTGGGGGTTTCGGGAGGTGTTCATTATTTACGTGTTTGCATCTCATGCATACTTCGCTCGTGTGTTACCTTTAATGCCCTCTGGAACATGCACCACCAGCAATGGCACTGCCCATTGGCTGCTCATTGAATAATCCAACAGCAGCAGCTATAAATTTTCAGCATAATAAATTAGCAGAGTTCAGCAGGTGACAACATCTCCTAACACAAGGGCGATGCCTCAGCCCCTCTATAAAACCAGAGGAACCACTTTGGAACAACCTACTATGGCAAGGCTTTGGTTACAGACATATGCCAGGTGATGTAACGGTATATATCTATATATATAAAATAGGTGCAGTCTTTTACACTGTTGTAAATGAAGTTAATACTCAAATTAAATACCAAACAGCAGCCTGAGTGAAGTAAACGTGCAAAATATATTGAAGTTAATGATAAATAGAGTTAGGTAGTTAACATGACGAATGAGTGCTCATTTATAAGAAAACCCTTCTGAGTAAGGCATTACTTAAACTAAAAAAGAGTTGGAGTTAATCATTAAGGGAAATCTCATTGTATATGCAAATAAGCATGTGGTCACTGTGCTTCAGGGCATTTGTTTTCTCAGGAGAGAGGGAAGTTGCATGGAAGGAGCAAAGCAATTTCCTGAGAAACAAAATTTATGGTTTTGTTCCATTTGTTCATAGATTGGATTGTTGTTTAGATGGTGCAATGTCTTCAACCTTTTTTGTGGAAGGCCTATCTCAAAAGCTGTCCACGCTGTTTAATTTTCCTACCTTCTGGAGCAACTGCAGAGTGACTGCTTTGGTGTTCATCTTTGTTCTAAAGTCTCCTCCTCTTCTCCCTGTAACTGGGATTGCTGCCCTTCACGTTTCTATTTGGAATAGGCTAGCTGTACAGAAGGGAAGCTTAAGAAAGTATTCCTCCTCTGCTGGTAGAGCTATGTTTACAGTGGATAGGGATTATTAGTACTTTGCTGTTGCTTTTGTTTCATTATTGTTTTTGCTGCTGGTGGGGGAGGGAAATTCGGATTGCCCATAATCTGCTGGCACTCCTAGAAGCTGTATGTTTCTTCAAAATGTTGAGCTCTGTAGGTAGGCACATGCACGTGAATGCTGAGTGCAGCACTGGTTACTCCTTCTGTGGCCACTCACTAGGGGTAACCTGCATTGCACTGAAAGTAGAGCACACACTGAAGTGGTGTGACGGGTTTCTCCAATGATCTCTGGTGCCTGTGGAGCCTGACAGCACCAAGGCCCTTTCTCACACCACTCTTTGCGGTCTGAGTGGTGCATGGGGAGGACCTTGCCTTAATCCTGGACACGCTGGAGCTGAGAGTTGGTTTTGCTTGTTTTATATGGACATGAGCTAAAAAGATACCGCATGGAAGATGATTTGGCCAGTGGCCAGTATTGCCTAGGAGCTGCGGTCTGTTTCCTTCTCTGCAGAAAGTACCTAGTGTGATCTGCATTGGGATCAACAAAAATGGTTGGGCAGAACTTAAATAAACTACAGCAGCTCTGCTTTCCCTGCCCCACTTTTATCAGGGCTATCAGTTCCTACCTAGTACTGCATATGAAGTGCACTCATAATCAAGATACAGCTTCGATTGTGTGCCAGGTGTGCATAACATTATTTACCTGACCAAGTGCGTGAGACAGAGGTTAGGAATGAGTGGTGGGGGTGGAAATTCCTCATGCTGTTGTTGTTGCCCTAGATAGGGAGCCTGTCTCCTGTTCAGGTTACTGTGCTGCTGCTGACCTGTGCCACCACAGCCCAGAGTAGCTTCTGAGTCAGGACTGAGCTGGGGCTGGCATCAACTTCTTGTTTACTGTGAGGGTGGTGAGACACTGGCCCAGGCTGCCCAGGAGGGCTGTGGATGCCCCAACCCTGGCAATGTCCAGAACCAGGTTGGTTAAGGCCATGAGCCTGCAGAGCTGTGATACATGGAGTGTCTGAGTGCAAGGCCTGATGGTACAATTGTCTGGAGAGTTATTTAAGATGATCCCAAATATAGCAGAAACCTCAAAGGCACATTGAACCATTTTTAAGTAAGGAAATAAATAGCACGGGCAGTGTTGGGAAATGGAGGGACAGAACAAGCAAGGAAAGGTGATTGTGGGCATGGGACTGGGAGGGATGGGAAGTGTTTTCCTTTAGCCATTATGTTGTCAGATAGTCAGTTTGTATAATGGATGATTTTTAAAGTTTGAGTGCATGAATTGCTTAGGATGGATGTGAGGTTGGAGCAAATGCTGCCGCTTCAAAAAGTCAGTGTGCATTTTATTTGCTTTCCATTTGGAGTAACAGCCGTGTAATGTGAAGGATGTGAGGAATTGTTTTCCTTTTTTTTTTTTTTTTTTTTGCTTCAGATAGAACTAAGCTCTTGGACTTGCCCCTGAAATCGAAGGGTATTTTTCATCTCAGTAAAGTGATTTTAAGGAATCCTAGATATTGAGAAATTATTTTTTAAAAAACAAATTTTTGCATGGGTTTTACAGTACAGTTAATCAAGGGATATTGTACATCTGGGAGTTCACCAGGCTTCAAGGTGAGATATCTTTATCTCCACGGTAGAGATAAAGTGATCCACCAATTATCACAGAATTAAGAGTCTCGGATTTAAAGTGATCCAAGGTGGATCCTTAGTTAGCACTTTAAATCCGAGACTTAAATCTGTTATACTTGAATACCACTGTTGTTCAGTGAGGACAAAACTAATGAACCAGGATTTCTGGGATTTCCTTCAAAGTATATTGATGTGACTATTGATTCCTTATAGTACATTACTGCTTCATCAGTAGAGCATCTTTTTTTAAAAGCATACTTGTAACTTTCCTTACAGGTTTATATTTCTTTTTAAGTTCTTATTATAAATTCATTGGTCTGGCAATGGCAGCTGTTAAGTGTCAAAACCCAGAGCAGAAGACCTGTATGCACATCTGTTTTACTTGAAACTGTAATGATGCTGCAGCTCATCTCATGATTTTTGCTCATCACTTTTGTTAGTGTACAGGGAAAATGCCCTTATTTCTAAACACTGATAATCAGGAATGTTTTATAGCATAGGTGTATGATGGCAGGTAGAATATTGATATAGATATCAATTTAAAAAATAACCTATGCTTGAAAGACTCTGAAATTAGAAACAAGTTAACATTGCAAGGACAGACTTAAAACAGCACATTACATCCCAGTACTTGTTCTCTTACAGCTTGTACTAATTAAGAGATGTTTGAATTATCATTTTAATGACACTGAAGTGGTGTTCTGTTCTAACTCCCCTTACTACAGAAAGTAATATTGTAAGTGAGCAATACCAAGACAGTTACAGAAATGCTTGTGTTCAGATGATTTCTTTTTAAAAAATGATTTAAACTTAAATGAATGCTTTATTTTTAAAATACCTGTTGATGACGCATTTACCCTACCCCCTTCCTTTGCTGTAGTATAAGCCTGTTCAACATGTAAAAGTTTTGACATTTAGTTAATGGTTGTGTTTGGCAAAAGTACTTGTTAGATCTGTACAGCTGACCTGGTTTTTGTTTGGGTGTTTTTAAGCTATTTTACAAGACAGTGCAACACATTTTAAAGGGAAAGTAGTAGTAGTATAGTGTATTCTGATCTTTTTTCCACTTGGCAATGCACTTCACCCAATTGCATAACATTTTAAACTTCATATTCATTAAGCACAATTCACTTATATGCTAGGGGACACAGAAGTGGATTGAAGTAATGTGAAAGGATAGCTTTTTTTTTTTTTTTTTTTTAACTGTTTTTGCCACATTATAAGCTACAAGAGGTGCATCCTGCACCACACCTTCACTGACATTTTCCTTTGTACATGCAGTGGCTCAGTTTCAGCAATTCAATATCCAGTTTATACAGCTGTTTGTTTGGCTGTTTGCTATGTAACTTCAGAGAAGTAACTGGAGTGGCAGTAGTGCCTTTAGCTAAGGTTCTCACTGACTGCTGCTTTTCTATGGCAGTCTGTGAGTGTGCTGTGGGTGCATGGCTGGGCTCTGGTGCTGTCAGCAGTGCCCATTACACACCCACGTGTGGTTTGGCATCACTGGGGTTGGGGTTACTGGGGAGTGAGAGCTTGAACACTTTAATTTCTGTGCTGAAATTTTTGACCTTTAAACATCACGATTCAAAAAAAAAAAAAGTCAATAACCCACATGCTGATGATGATTTCATGAAGTATTTCCTCCCATCCCCAAATAGTTATTTTTAGCCACGCCTCTGCTCACCTTGGCACTGCTGTAACTGATACATCCCTTGTATCCACCTACTCAGCTCATTGTCAGAGTAGCCCCTAAAACAGCTGTGTAACTGTCCTTCTTGGTAAGTGACCCTAAAGCCTTTTTAAGGGCCTTAATTGCAGAAATCCTGCTCAGAGAAGAAAAATATTGGCATAGAGAGGAACTGAATAGATTATAATACTAAGTATGTAATACCACAAAGAGAAATTCTCCTCTTTGTTGGTAGTTTTAAAGCATGTTTATTTTGTATTTCCCAGTTCAGGTTCTTGGAAAAAAAATACAAAGCAAATAACTGATTTCTGCGGAGCACCTGTGTGCCCTAAGGCACTTCCTTCACAGCTGCCAGAAAATCGTTGTCATGTATCACAGGAAGAACAGCCTTAACACTTGTGTTAGGTTTGCTTCAACAGTGTGCTAGTGCAAGTGAATTTTTACTATCCTCAGTTGCACAGATGCTTTTACAGACAGAAACACTGCTGTGCTGATATATCTGATAGCTTTTCCTGTGATTGTTTTCCAACATGTCCATGTTCTACTGTGGCACCCAAAGGCCCCTGGCTACAGACCCTTGGACTCCATGCCCAGTGCAGGCAGCTCTCACCACGAGCCTGCTGTAGCCACCAGAGGGGCCTGGTGTCCTTCATTCCATCATCTCTCTGTTCTCCACACACACCTGTTAATTCCTGTGCTTGAATTTTTTATAGGAGGTGTAACATAAGAGATATCTTTTGTGGTTCAAGATAAAATGCACTGAATAGCCTGAAAAAAGTGAAAAGCTAAAGGTGTGCTGTGTTTTTGGAGACTGAGCAGCTGAGTTGCCCATCCAGCTTACTCAGCTCAATAGCAAGCCTCCTATTCCACAGTGTTTGCTAATATAAGAACTTTCTCAAAGTAAATACATTTTTGTGTTCATATAGTGATTGCTTATCTGGCTACAAGTCTTGATTGGAGATGTTATAATTTACAAAACAGTAGTTTATTTATTAGGTCTGTTTGTGTGCACTAGGAGCCACTGTACAACTGGAACCAAAAAGAACACTAAGAAGGATGTATTTAGAGAAACATTAGACTGTAAATAACGAGTACTGTCAGTTCCTCACAGTGAAATACAAAGAGCACTCACTGCTGTCAAGTTAGGCAGGTACTACAGAGTGTTTGCTCTAACTTCACCCTGTGTTGTAGTTCACCATTTTATTGCACATATTTATGGCAGGTAGCACATACAGCAGAAGGAGTCTTTGCATATTTAAATGTGTGCTGACGTCAGTGTCCTGTTGAGTGGGCAGGGCTGAAGGAAGCTGGTAAGAATACATGGCACCTGTGTGGTCCTTGCTGGTAAGAGGGTGCAAGTATCTGTCTAAAAAAAAAAAAGGCAGATTGATGTAACTGATCAGATTTACTGAAACACTTCATCTTGTCTAAGTGATCCAGTTAGTACTTTGTTGTTTCCTCCCCAGCAATCATATGTGCAATAGTTTTGGAAAACATAATATTAAGTTCAGTTTACCTAAAGCACATGGTAAGTAGAATACACAGTGAGTCATTCTCTTATTTGTCTTGGTAGCCAGAGGAGTTGAGCAGCCTATGAAATGTCACTATTTCAAATATGCCTGTTCAGTCTGAGGAGCTGGACACAGCGTATCACAGCTGAATGTTGGTTGGCTCACAGCAAAATCCCAAAAATTTATGAATGAGGGCATTTGTTTCATAGCTTAAGCTGACAACTTGGCAGCCAGCTACCATACAGCCACTTTGGATTAGGAAGATTACAAACTCCTGACCTTCCACGAGTAAAAAATTATGACTATTAAAGTATTTTGGAGTGTATAAAATTAATCTGCAATAAATTTTAAAAGTGTCTAGGTATGGGGGTTGGGCTTGAGTTGGGGTTTTTTTGGCTTTTGGTAAAGATAAAAGGAGGTTATATATCATGGTACAGCTGCTGGTTGCCTTTTTTTTCCCCACTAATACACTCCATGGACACACTAAGCTTGCAAAGGCTGCAGCCAACACTCTCACTCTGGCTCCTGGCAAAAGGAGGGGACAGCTTGGGGCAGCAACAAATAGGTAGAGGCTACTTTGTTCAGCAGTAGCTCCTTTTTGTGCTGTAGTTCTGTTTTCAGGCTTACTTGAAGTTCTTGCAAAGAACAGAACTGTGTGTCAGCAGAACTAAACCAAGGTGACCACTTCCTTCTGGCAGTGGTACTTTGTGGCACTGAATGGGGAGCGGTGTCAGACAGCCTGTGCAGCTACAGGTTGTGTGTGACTGGCTGCCTGCAGACTCTGCAGCCCAGGGGAACAGCCAGTGCAGCCCAGGTGAGATCACCACAGTCCAGATCTGCATTCAGTCACCTGCCATGAGCCTAAACTTGAAGACTCAGGGAACCAACCCCCTTGTTGCACTGTTCACTTCTCATTTGGAGTCTCACTTACACTGAGGTCATGTTTATGTCAAATCAGTGAAGTAATTTGTTGAAGTTCTGTTGTATCCTAAAAATTGCTTCGAATACTAACCTTTCTAACCTCTTTTCTATTCCTAATATGGCACTTTTTGTTGTGGTTTTCTTACACAATGAAAATGCAGATACTAAAAGAATTGCAATACTGTATAGGTAAAATGTAGTTTTACAACAGTATTTTCTATAGCTTTGAATGTTATGTAGAAGAGTAAGCAGTTAGTGGTAACGTCAACTAACAGCAAAGTGATATAAAAATATAAAGAAAAATTAAAAAGAAGGAAGAGATCTTGGTTTGTGGTGTCTGTGGTCTTTTTGCACCAGATGTAGAAGTAGGAAGGATGGAGTAGTTTCTATCTGCTCACAATATCCTATTAGTTTGTCATTTTGCACATTACTTTCCATGAAGGCAATTTTATGTGCTGCTTATTCATATTGTGTATTTACTTAGAGTAAATCAATACTGAACTTGATAGCCTTGATTTTGTGCCTTTGTTTGATAGGTGTGTTTAATTTTCATTATGAAAATGGATTATCTGCTTATTTCATAAGCATGCAAATACTTCTGCATTTTTATGAGCTCCTCTGTTTGAACAACATGGTCAAAAGTGCTTTCCTTATGAAATGTATTGCCACAGGCAAGAGGAACAACTGGAAGGTGAAACTACGTTTGCTGTGCTTAAGTAAAAAGCGCTTTCCTTATGGTCAAAAGTGCTTTCCTTATGAAATGTATTGCTACAGGCAAGAGGAATAAAACTGGAAACTGAAACTACGTTTGCTGTGCTTAAGTAAAAAGCAGGGTGAGATTGTGGGAGCTGGAACAGGCCTCAGAGCAAGGTTATGCCTTAGAAAACTATGCAGAGCATAGTTTTTTCCTCCTTGTATACTACTTTTTGCCATTCGGGGATTGCCAGTTCTCCATCTGGCTGGTCTTTCAGGCCTGTTTTTCTTGCATGTCTTTCAGTAACAGTACCTATGCAGAATGCTTTATGGTGATTGTGGAGTGTTCCATAAACTTGACTAGGAGCAGAGAGGATAAACACCTGGCAGTTTCTGTCAGGCATAACTGAAGAAAAAACCTCATTCCAGCCTTGAATGAGTTCGGGTTATTTGAATGCTCAAAGGTGGTTTGATGAATGATAATCACATACAATTATTTTTGACTGTTCTGTGTAAGACTCTGTCCTGATCATGCTACCACACCGGCTGTTTTCCCACCTTTCTGGGTCATGGTCTGTGTTCAGACATAGGATGAAAAGGTAAAGGGAGGATGTATTATTCCTTGAAAGGCCGTGGTGGATAAAGTTTCTGTTGCCTGTTTCTGTAAGTTGATTCATTGGTGTTCCTCAGACAGAACAAACAGTTGGATAAATTTGTAATGTATTACCCCTTTTAGTTTATAGTTTTCCTAGGTAGCTGAAAATGGGAAATACATTGGTAACTTGCATAGCATTAACTAGATTTATCTTTCAGAAAGGTAAGCTTTGAATATTTGGTTGCTGAAGTTTTACAGTTGAGGCTGTTAAAAGCAGTCTGATCCCAGATTTAACCAAGAGTACACATGAAAACTTTTTGTCTGGCATGCTTTTGGTGGCATGTTACATCATTCAAACTCCTGAAGGTACTCAGAACATAAAACTGAGGTGAGAATTGAAAATGATAATGTAATTTCTAGTGGTATCCCCTGACCTAAAGTACAGCATGTGAATGCCCTGTTCCATGTTTTCAAGGAGCAGGTAGTGTTTTGCAATTGTACGAATGGCATTGACAACCAACAGCTGACAAAGCTCATATTACCAAGTCAGGAGAATTTTGGATTGAGTGGTCTGTTTGTAACTTAGAGGGCCTAGCACTTTCACTATTTAATGTGGGGTTTTTTTAGATTTTTTGTGAGTTTATCAACCTGCTTACCTAGAAACATTTGAATTGCAGTTGTGTTCAAAGTAAAGTGACTTGTTTTTTGTGTCTGCTAGTGAGCAGCAAGATTGACAATAACTGGAGAGTGGGCACTTAAATAACCCTTACTCAAAACTTCCAACAGGAAACTTTGTCCTCCCATCACTGTAAGGATCAATCTGATAGACTTGAAGTGGGGACCGTGTATTTTTAAGTTGAATTAGAAACATTTTCTGACAATGTTAGCTTTTTGAGTATTGTTGCATTTGTTACTAAAGTAAATTACTAGGGTTTTTTAATTACGAGCATGAATTGTTGCGATACACTGTGTCATGCTAAGGATTTTTCTGTCCCTTTTTCAGAACAAAAAGTTACTAAAAATAAGTTGAAAGAATGGTCAACAGCATCAGTTTCCTCTTGAAACTTCCTTCAGAATTTGTCTGAGACCACTTTACTGTCTGTTTAGTCTAGGGCTGCACAGTTTTTCTTCTGCAGTTGCTACTGTGATTGCTGCTTTATTCATACTCAGAATTATCCAGTTAGCTAAATAAAAAGTCATGCCATCAAAGCTGTGTGCTTTGCTGCAAATAGTCACACACTTTTTTTTTCTTCCAGACTGTCAGGATCTGAACAAATTCCTTTCAGGAAGCTCTGTGGCTGTGCTAGCGCCCGGCTGTCCTGTGTAGGATGTTTTGCTGAGGGGTAGGGCGTGGTAGGACCCACTATAATGTGGTTACACAGCTCCTTGGCCAGAGCCGGTTCCAGCTCAGGCCTGGAGCATGTGATCCTCTACCCCTCTGCTGCTTTGCAAAAGCTACTTGGATATTCTGGACTAAGAACATCAAATACTTCTGCCTCTGAAACTGTACACCTTAAATACTTTCATGTCTGTAAATAAGTGTAATAAACGTGCCTGTACGTTTATTGGGGGGTGGTTAAGTTCAAAACTTTGGTGTTCAAAACTGTTTCAGAGGTATTTTTTTCCTGCGTATTTTTTTTTAGAAGTCTTGAATTGTGCTTGTTTCTGCTGTGTTCTCCTGTCTTAGTATGAATGTTTATGTTCAGAGTACTTCTGAACAAAATAGTGTTTCGAGCTGTTAAGTCTAAAAACTTGTATGTGCACTTTGCCTTGTAGGAGAAAATGTAGTGGGATTTGTTTGGTCACATCACTTCCTCTTTGAAGTGCAGATAAAAATCAAAGAACTGTTATGATACAGTAAGGCAGTAAAATTGCCTTCTTTGATAGAAAAGCCAAATAATGTTATTAACAGAAATGTACCCTAAGGATATCTCAGTCTACCGTAAAGCACATGAAAGTAGCAGAAAGCAAGTTCAGTCACAAAAAGTTTAAAGTCAGTTCAAGCAAAAAGTTGCAGTATGTAGTCCTGTCTTGTTACAACTTGGGAATTCCACGTGTGGATCTACAGATGATGAATACTTAGAAATTAATCTAGGTATGTTTAGCTAGAAAGTAATGGGGTAGGTTCAACATGAACCAAGCAATAGACTGCTAAAGTTTTGCATTAAGACTACAGTAAAATTCAGTTCCTTAAACATACAAGAAACATAATCTCTTTTTCACTGGAAGATACTGTAAATCTGTGCAAAAGATTAAACTATGCTTGTTCCCAAAGCTCCTACTGTTTATTGACCCTCAAAGCATTTTTATTACACAATGAAAATGAAAAATAGAGATGACTCATGCTTGAAATCTCAGGGGCTACCATCTCAAATGACCATGGGTGGGGGCAGCTTTCTTTAACTTGTATTTTTTTTTAAGTGCACATCCAGTCATCTGTATATCAGAATGTCTGCAAGGAGAGAATTCCTTCAAAATGCAAATAAGAAAGCCTAATTTTTTTTTTTTTTTGCTTAGTCAAAAAAGGGAATAATTTACATTTGAATGTGAGCTCCCAAGAGAAAAAGGAAGGTGTGTTTTCCAGCTCTAGTGCTCTTCTTGTTGACTGTCCCCTCAGAATTTTGAAAAACCCATACAAGCCTTAGGAAAGTCTCTCCCAGCCTGCAGTACACTTTTTGGTAGACGAAAGACTACTAGTGCAGTACACAAGGAGGAACATTTACTCTGTCCCCTTCCTTTTTAGGTATGTAATTAATTTCACTACCTAAATTATGACCCATGTCTGAGAAGAAGGCACCCTAATGTGAATGACGAGAGATGATGGAGTTTCTGAAAAGCAGGGAAGGTAAATGTAAAATCAATGGTAGCATTTCTTGCAAAAGTGAAAGCTGAAAAGCCAGTCAGGCTTACAGAAGGAATAAAGAATTGTATTTAGAACTTCAGTCTGTTAAATTGCACAACAGTTGCTGTTGATAAAACATTTAAAGAGAAGTTCACAATCAGGGTAAGTGCAGCGAAAGGAGAAGCTGCTGCAGTCCATTGCTGTGCCCGGGTTGCAGCAGAGCACAGGTTAATGCTCCCGGACTCTGTGGGATGATCCCTGTCATTACACTGTCACTACACTGCCTGCTTCCCTGCCAGACTGCACTTGGGCTCGTGCATGTCAGTATTTGACTGCTTGAATTGCTCCTTTCACAGAGAGGTTAATACAGATCCATGCTGCTAGATTGCAGGAAACTTATAAATAAAGGAAGTGGCTTTTGATGACTGCCTCTCTTGAGTTCATGTATGTAAGCTTTGGTCAGACAAATCTATTACCTAAATGTTATTTAAAAGAGAATGGTTCAGTGTTTACTTTCTTACTATGTAAGAGCAAGAGTTAGGAGAGACTCATGTTACTATTTTGTTGTATGTTGGAAAATGCCATTTTAAGTCTTTCTATTGCGTCATAACAAGGGTACATAGAATTCTTCTTAGGCTGTGCTGACAGATGTTTGGTGACACACCAGATTCAGGGCCAGGAAATGTGTTAATATTTGTGCAGCTAGGGTAACTTCATTAATGAGTTTTTTGGCTTGTTGAGGAAAATATCATTAACATCTACCCAACTCTAATACTGTAACTTCATCAGGTCTGAACTTGAACGCATGCACCCCATGAGTCAGTGAAACAGCTGTATCCAACTGGGACAAGCATAAATACGTTTTCTGTGAATCACATTCTGAAAAACACCCAGGAAGATTATTTTCTCCATCTTTATTTGCAAAACAAAAAGCACCTGGCACCCTAATTTCCTTACATTGTCAAAGGCTATTGTTGAAATGATCATCGGAAGCATAAGAGGGGAGATGAGCACCCTAATTCTTAAACAATCTTCATCAATGCTTATGTTTCTAATGCTGACAATATCTGAAAACAGATAAAAATGGATATCACCAGGCCCAGGGAAGCACCTAGCAATTAGAAGCAAAAAATTAGTTGGAAAGTATGAATGTAACTTGAAGCTGCAGTATCCAGTACTATTCTAGAAACAGGAATATTACATCTGGCTTTGAAGACTGTAAACACTGTACATCAGTTACTTACTTTTAGTGTGCCCTGAAACACAGGGGAAGATGTTGGAAATAGGGCTTTGCATTTGTGAGTCTCAAATTGGTTTGATCTTCTACACTGTGCAATGCACCAGTCTTAGGAGAGGCCACTCTTTGTGAAGCAGTTTGCTATTGAGAAAGAATCAGAAAGTAAAAGATGATGATGACTTAAATCTCACTAGCTGGATCATCAGAGCCACAAAAGTCACAACCTTTCCACTGCAAAATGGTTGTGCAGCTAAACACAGAACTAGCTAGTCTGTCCCTTGTGTATTTATTGTGTGTGGGAGGGAAGATTATCAGTTCTTATTTGGCTGTTTACGGAGCTTTTGCTGGAGTCTTCCATGGCCACATGTCCTCTGAAATTTGTCCTTGTTCGTACTGTGTGTCTTTTTGTGTCCATGTTTTAAAAAGTTGGGTTGAAATAGTACATTTACCTCTGCTGTTGGAACATCAGAGTAACATTTGCCTTAATGCCTGATGAGATAGGGGTGTATGTTGGGGGATCAGACTGAAATACTTCTTTATTAGTATAGAATATGCATTTTCTTTTTGATTTTTTTTCCCTGTAGTCCAAGTATATTTTGTAGCTGTTGGTAATAACAGTATTTTTCAATTGCACATTTTCTCCTTTTCCATCCTCTTCTGGAATACTCTCTGTCCAAGCCACTGGTTTTTAGCCCAGTCATTAACTAAAATGCCAGTGAAACAAAAAGATGCCTCTCACTTCCCTTACCACAAAAAAAGATACTGAAACAGCTGTGTTTGCCATCAGTCACACTGAGTGCATTCACAGAGCTGTGTGTAACTCAGATTGACCTGGTGATTCTCCCCTCTGCCCTGCTCTTGTGAGACCCAGCCTGGAGTATCACACAGTTTTGGTGTGTCCAACGTAAGAAGGATATGGAGCTGTTGGAGCAAGTCCAGAGGAGGCCATGGAGTTGCCAAGAGGACTGGAGCACCTCCCCTGTGGCTGAGAAAGTCTGGGCTGTTCAGCTGGGAGAAGACAAGATTGTGTGGAGACCCCACTGCCCCTTCTGCTACCTGAAGGGGCCTTCAAGGGAGCCAGAGAGGACCTCATCGTGAGGAATCATAGTGACAGGATAAGGGGGAATGGATGCAAACTGAAAGAGGGAAAATTTAGGTTAGATAATAGGAAGAAATTCTTTACTGTGAGGGTGGTGTGGCCCTGGCACAGTTTGCCCAGAGAGGCTGTGGATGCTCCACACCTGGAAGTGTTCAAGGCCAGGCTGGCTGGGGCCCTGAGCAACCTGTTCTGGTGGAAGGTGTCCCAGGGCAGGGGGATGGAACGAAATGAGCTTTGAGGTCCAGTCCAACCACTTAACATTCTATGATTCTGTGGTTCTGTGACTTGACAGCCTTTGCAGCCCAGGCTGTGGCCAGAGCACAGCACAGCCAGGCCAGGCTGGGTGCGGCCTGTGGGAGAGGCAGTGCTGCAGCGAGAGAGCCTCAGGTACTCACGGGCAGGTTCTGGATAGAATTTAATGAGACAAAGGAACAGGGGGGTCAGAGGAGGTACTTCCCCAATTCAGTGTAGTCTCAATGGACAGTTTTCAGTTGTGGAATCTTGCCTAGGCCTTTAACATTTTCTACCTTTGGGGCATGCAAACAGCTCTTGCCCTTTCACCAAATATTTGCTTGCCCTCATGTTACAAATTAGGAGACAGTTTCTCCCCTGGCTCTTAGATAATTGGCTTCCACTGCAGTACTTACTGCAGCAATAGATGTTTGACACTTAGAAATTGATAGGGTTTTTTTTCTGATTGACTTCAAGTGCATATATGTTCTGAGATAGTAAGCAGAAGCAATGAATATAAAGGACAACAATAATATTTTTCTTGAAACCAAAAATAAATGTTACCTTTGCTATTAGCTAAGTAAACTATTGTGTTAACTATTTTTTAAGCAGCAGTAAGAGAAACCGTTTCCTAGCACCACTTGAGATTTTGCTATTTCAAATTGAATGTATATATTTAAACTTGTATCAGGAACAACTGATTTCCCTGTTTGTTAGGACATAGGTACCAGTATTTACCCTGTATGGGCATAGTACAGGGAGCTCTCAAACTCTTAGGCTTTGAGCTTCTATTGCATTGCCAGAGCACAGAAGTACTTCTGAAAAGTGGTTAGGTTTGGTTAGTCTTTCTCTGAATTTTCACTGCGGTTTGTGATGTACCAAAATGTGCAAGAGGAAAGTATGTGGAAATATGCCTGTGAGAAGGAAAGAAAAATGAGACCTCATGGACTTTTTTTCTGCCATGAGTAACTTGCATTAATACTGCTGGAGTTTTTTTTTTTAATAAAAACACCAACATGATGTAAAAACTGAATAATTTCCTTCAGTTTCTTTTCCTTCAATCTTTCTAACACAAATTAAGTTGTAATTAGCCACCAGATTCTTCTAGCTTTTACTGCATTTCATCACAGTCTTCTCAGCTGTAGAAATGTTCTCTCATTATTGTGTGTGTTAGGTATAAATCTGGAAGATCAAAACTTGTAGAGAGTCTGACAGTATGCACTCATCTGTTTATTGTGCTGCATCTTCCTGGCAATGTGGTATTTCTTAGACTTTGTGTAATCTCTTTTTGAAATCCCAGCCTTGTTCTGTCCTGTACTGGAACAAATTAAGGACAGTTAAATACTGACTAAGTAGCCTTCTGAAAACTGACTAACTTGAACACCCACATACTTACTCAGGTCAACTCTTTTTTTTTTTTTTTTTTTTTTACTGTGTAAAACCACTTTTCCAGTTACAAATCCTGAATGCTCACTGGGGTTTCCAAAATGTTTGGATCTGCCTGCATGCTTGAGAAATTCTAGAGACAGTTGCTACTTACTCATACTGGGTTGTTTTGGAAGATTTCAGAACTTCCTGACAAGAGTCAGGCCTGAGCACTTACACTAAAGCCAGAATTGTGTCTCCATTTGAAGTTGGCAAGGGCTCTGGTGCAGAGGAACCAGACTTCCTTTGGTGTTGCTTTTAAACTAAAAACAACCTGCTTTGCAGATTACAGTTTTCTTCACAAACTAGAACACAACCCTTTTCCTCTCTAACGTCATCTTTCTTACTAAATGACTTTCCTAGCACAGTGTTTGGAGCAGACAGAAAAAGAAGTTGTGTTTTCTTCTAATCATGTTATTCTGTAGTAAATTGGATCCCTGACAAGCTTTTTAACACCAGAAGAAGGATAATAAACAGTGTTGTTCATATACTTTCACTATTAAGCCTTTGGAATGTTTTGGGCTTGGGCTAATTAAAGCCTTTCCTAGTGAAGATAATAATTTGGTGCCTTATTAACATTAAACTGCATAGAATGAAATTTCTAGCTACAGGTACTTCTTTAGATTTTGAGTTACACTTAAAAATTCTAGTGGTGTGTGTAAATGCTGAGTAAGTTGATTCTGTTCAGTTTGGAGAGTCAAATGCAGAGAAGATTAGGGCATTTCCTCCTCTAAGAATAGTCACTTCCAGAGGCATAATAAACCCTCTCTCTGTTCCCCATACACACTTTTGCTCTTACTTACTCCCATAAGCATTAGTGACTATTTAAAAGCTATTTTTCAATATTAAAAAAATATAATTGCCAGTTGTTTCTTAGATTTGGGTTAAATTAGGAAGAGACGAATGTCTCTTCTGTTCTAGAATGTGTGCTTTGATTTCAGACTCTGTTCTGTGGCGTAGGAGTAGAGTGTTGTATATCTGTCTAAAACTTTCAATTAAGGATATAAAAGATTATACTCAGATAACATCTCTTCCATCTGTGGCAGCCCATAAAGTACAGTGTCAGTCAGGAGTAAGCTTGGACTATAGAATTTTTGTAAACCCCCAGCATATAACAGCTGTAAGGAAAACATTACCTCATGAGTGAGGTTTCCAGTATGAACACTGGAACATGTCACTGCAAATGTTAAATGAACTCCAGACCATTTCAAAATTGATAGAAACTGCTTCACTTGAGGAAAATCCTTTGGAGATGCTGAAAACCAGCTATCTAGGAGAGAAACAACATTATTTTTGTTTGGTTTGGTTTTTTCTTGTAGTCATCCCTGATGCACACTGCTCTTTCTGGGAACATGCATTTCCTGCATCAAGAACTGGAAGCTCTGCTGTTTCTAAAATAGCTAGATAAGCATCTAAACAGTCTAGTTCTATTCAACACTCAAGAGAAATAATGAGCTTTGTAAACCAATAGAAAATAATATATATTCTAAATATTCCGGTGTTAAATAACAGTTTTATCTTGTTACTGTGAAATTTTTCATGAGTGCTAAATTTTATTTGTAGGGAATGAGGCAATTTATGGAAAACGTAACTGTTAACACTTAGTAATATGTAGTTGTTTTACCTTGAAGTGTCCTTGATGGTGCATTGATGTGAACATTGCATCTTATGCTTTCTCTTAAAGTCTAATTAAGTAGGAGGTTGAAGGCATAAGGTTTAATTTGAATAGCTGAGTTTGGCTTCTGACTGAATACAACTGGTGTGGAGGTACTTTTGCATGTTGAGTATGTCAGTCTGTTATATGCAGTATATTTAAGATATGATAAATATTTATTTAGCACAAGTTTGGGTTGATCCTGCAATGCATCAAAATCTTATACAGCCACATGCAAGTGCCAGTAACACTAAAAACATTCTAGCACCTCTTCTTTATATTTCAAGAGAAAATCCTTGTAGGAGAATTTTGCAAGGGACATCTAACTTGGTTTCAGTCTGTAAAAACTGATTAAAATCTTAGACTTATGGGGAAGGGTATTAAAATATAACTAGGTTAAATGTCAGTTAAAGTTTTCTGCAGTAGACTTCTTGGAGCCTTATCTCTGCAGTTACACAGAGCCATCTTCTGTTGCACTGGTCATGGGATCAGTGAGACCTCACTGCCTCTATAAACATGCTTTTGTTCTGGAAACTCGTCTCTTACCTCAATACCCCATATCCACTTCATGTCCTCTGGGGTAGTGTGTGCCATGGGTAGTCCTGAGTTTGTGTTTCTACTGATACTCATCTATCAAGAGTGACAGAGGGCTTCTTGTTTCTGCCTTGAGTTAGAAGAATGGACTACATGCAATGTGAAAGTCTTCCTTGTCTTTTTGGGGTTTTTTGGTAATTAAAATACATTAAGCTTCTGTTCATAATTTTATTCAGAACATGTTTAAATAGAGAAGGGAGGGAGTAGTGTCACATAAAAATTAAGCTCCTTTTTGGTGGCTTCATGTCTTGTCTGTCCAGTGTAGTTTGGAAGCTTAATCTTTTCCAGTAATGTAATTGCTCTCCCTTGTATGGGTTGTGTTGCACCTCTGTCTGAATTCATAGCCTGTGCTTTTTAGGAGCAGTAGGGCGGAAGTTCTAAAGATTGCTCCTTTCTGCCAGGCAAAAAACATCCCAAACTCCAATATGTTCTTTTTTCTGTTTCACTATAGATCTCATCAACACTGAAAAAACCTCAGTTGTCACTGTCAGATCCCTTGTAAGTACTTCTGTGTGTGTGTGTGTGTGTGTGTGTCAGGTTTTGCATGAGCATGTTCAAAGGAAAAAGCCAAGGTTGTCTTTTTGGGACTCACTAAGTTTTTCCAACTGATGTCTTTTAAGAATTGCAACTGATTTTTTTTTAGGATAGAAATGTGATTCTCTTTTAAATTACTACAAATATGTACAAATTAGCTAAGTGTTCTGTTTTTATAAGCACTTTTTAAAGTATTTCAAATTAACCTGAAATTCCAAAATGAAAGAAAGGCAACCTTCCTCTCCTCCCTTCGTAAATTAGCCAGTTCTTGATTATTAGACTTGTAGTGTTTCACAGTAGGACCACTTCTGAACAAGCTCCTACTCAGCCCACAGAAAAGCTGTAGTACTGTCTCATTATGTTAAATAGTTCGCTGCAGTCCAACAACTCTGCTTTTTATCCAAGTCACTGTGCCTGGTCATATGCTCATTGGTGGAAGGTGAGGAGCAGCCAGAGGGTTTATTTTATAAACCCTGGGGTTTATTTTAACCTGTAGCATTTTATGTAACCATGGGTGTGCCCTGATGTTTCTTTACAGTTTCTTAGAGCCATGGCTGGCTTGTGTTTGAAATACAAGCTCAACTGCTGTGTTTGGAGCACTGAATTAACTGGAATGAAAGTATCAATCAAGATTTGTATTATAAACCAATAATCTTTGATTTTAGAGAACTGGAGCTTTGGGAAGTAAACTGATCTCTTTTCTGCTGAGGTTGATGATGGTGAGGTTCACCAGAGCAGACTAAACATGTACATTTTGAAAAGAATGTAGCATTCATTTTTTTTATATAAAGAAATATGCAGAATACTTTCATCCATACAAGTCTGAGTTTAGTTTAGTTTAGTTTATTATACTATCATTCAATAGTAATTTTATTGTGTAGTTGTAATTACAGAAATTAATGTGGTGGTCATGTTGTTTTAAATATCTGCAGATCTCTCAGTCTTACATACATTAAAACTGTTGATACTGGCTACAACACAACTGCATATGTTGGAATTCTCATTAAAAAACCCACCAACCTGTTATGCTGTTAGTAGCAGTTGTCTTGTTTAACGTGAAATATTAATTGTAGCCTCCTTCATCACCTGAGGGTGGTAAATATATTAATAAAGGTGTATTTTGAGGTGTGCCCACGTTCTTTTAATTCTTGATGAAGCCCTTAGGATTTCCCTATTCTCATCCATTCTGTTTATCAGACTGTGTCCATGACAGCCTGGGCTCTGATGAGTGTCAGCGTCACTGGCTCCCCTGCCTGTCTGAGGTTCTGCTCTTGGTTAATGCACCTCTGCCTTTTATTTTTCCCACTGTGGCAGCATGGGTGATGTGTTAAGCTGTGTTTGCACAGCAGCCAGGTAAAGATAACCACCCACGTCTCTCACATGTGAGTGCAGACTGGTGCCAGGCCAGTGGGCTGGCCATAAGTGGGGTTCGCTATGATGGTTTTGTTTTTCTCCCACTCACCATGAGTCCTTATTCAGGCCCAGTTCTCCTTAATGAGAAAAGATCTCTGACATTCTGACAAAATCTTGCCAAATTGTGCTTTATTTTAAATTGACTTAAATTGGTCCAATTTTATTCAGTTTTCCATACTTGGAGTTTGAAATGCATGTATTGAAGTAGTTTTTGAAATGGGAAAAGCAGATCTGCATAATCCCTTTCCAAGAGTCTGACATTTGTAGTTGAAAAGTAGAAGATTAAAAGTGCAGTTACTGGGGCAAAGTTAATAAAGCAGTTTTGGAATATCATACAGTTTTAGATTACAGCATGTAGACTTTGAGTCTATATACTATTTTTGAGTATATCAAGATACATTTTTAATCTGAATAGAAGTTGATAGAATATTCTGAAAAGCAGTAAAGCAATCTGCTGTACCTTTTCTCTGTAGGACAAATATTTAGTGGGAAAACAAGCATTGACCTTTCCCATAATTACACAATTGTGTCATTACTCAAGTAGCTTAAACACAATACTATGTTGTGAAGGACAGACTTCATCTCAACAGCCCTGAACTATCCAAACAGAGATAGCGGGGAAAAGTCTGTGAAAAGTAAATATTTGTGGATGCAAGAAACAAATATGGAAAAGATTCATCCTCTTTCATCCCCAGAGCAGTTCACTGCTCTATTGTGCAGTGATGCTTTTGAAGTGAGCTCTTAGAAAGACTAAAACTAATGCACTGACTGTAATATTACTAATCTAATTATTTTTTCTTTTTTTTTCCTGCTCTCTGCTTGGCACTGGTCTTCGCCCGCAGGTGTCCACTGTTGGCTCTCAAAGGTTATTAAAATTTTGCAGCTGCTCTGAATCAGCACTACCTAAGCTTCACCTACTGTTGCTTCTCCCTATACCACTCTGTGCTGCTGCTTTGCTCTTGCTGCTTCAGAACTCCATGTGAGAGGTTCTTTTTTAAATACCCACAATGAAACTTAGGCTAGAAGTGTGTGCCATTCTCTTGCTGCCTGTGTACTTGTTGATCTGGTTGTACAGTGTGCTGGTATTTATTCCCTGGTATTTTCTTACCAACGCCAAGAAGAAAAAGGCTATGGCAAAGCGGTTAAAAGCTAAACCCATCTCGGACAAGCCTGGGAGCCCCTACCGCTCTGTCACTCACCTGGACTCTCTAGCAAACATAAACATCCCTGGAGCTGACACACTGGACAAGCTCTTTGACCATGCTTTAGCAAAGTTTGGGAAGAAGGATTGTCTTGGAACTAGGGAAATACTGAGTGAAGAAAATGAAATGCAACCAAATGGAAAAGTATTCAAAAAGGTAAAACTTACAATTTTTTATTTAACTCTTAATACTTGGTTTTGAGCTGCTTTGTATTTTGCCTCAACAACGCACATCCCTTTAGAGCTCTTCCTCAGTAATCATCTAATAAACCATTCATTTTATGGTAGTTCAGGAGCAACAGAATATACAGGATGCTCTATTTATTCTACTTCAAAAAATGAAAGCAATTTTTTAATGAATGGCAGTGTGCATGCTTATGCTGTTATGCACCAACTCACATCAGCTGGTAGAGCTGTACCAGAAGCTTCTTGTCATGAAAATTCATTGTTTTTCCTCTCCAGTTAATTTTAGGAACTTACAGATGGTTATCCTATGAAGAAGTAAATGAGAAAATTACTCGCTTGGGGAATGGACTGACTGCCCTGGGACTAACCCCGAAAAGTACTGTTGTCATATTCTGTGAGACCCGAGCTGAATGGATGATTGTAGCTCTAACCTGCTTTAAGTACAACTTCCCTCGTGAGTGCTCAACTTTGTTACTTCTAGTGTATTTTGGAACCATTTCTCAGCACAGATTTGGCTGTTAAGTATTTTGACTCTGCCAGTCTTGTCATTGGAGGTGTAAGAATTTCATAAACTTTCTCTGCTGATTGTCTGATTCTTAGAAGTTTTCAATCTGTTCTAGGCATTGTGGAGATCCCTAAAATTAACTTGCTCATATTTATGAAACTGTTTTTCAAGATTTTATAGTAGTAATGTTCTAGATGTCAAAATGACAGAATAGTACACTTACTATTCAGGTCATTTTAAATACTCTGAAGATGTCAGTAGTTGCATTTCTCCCCCCAAAATGTGGGATGTTTTTATAGTATTTTCTGACTGTATCCTGACTTATACATCCAAAAGATGAAATGGTTATGAGAAGAATGGTAAACAAAATCATGAGATAGTCTGTTTTGGTGACATTTGTAAGCTGCTCAAGTTCATTACAATTATGTATGGTTTTTCTTTCTTTAAATTCAAGCTGTCAGAAATCTCTAATGGGATTTCATGCAGACTCCTTGGTGAGCTGCAGAGGTTACCAAGCACTCCAGTGCCCATTTTGCACACAACACATTGTGACCCACAGCCCATTTTTTTGCTGTCTTGTGTTTCTGCTTGCACTGGGCTGTCTCTTTTTCTCCCAGCACCAGCAGGAGCTGCCTGTACGAGGGGCAGCTCATCCAGCAGAGTGTGCAGAGTGTTCAGGGGCAGTAGTGGAAGAGATGATCTTGGTACTGAAGTAGGAGAGGATAGTTAATTTGATCTGAATCCCTATACTTTGAAAGGCAATAAGAAATAGTTGTATAACATTACTCTTTTCGCCTCTTCTGCATGAACCCTCTTTCACAGCACTATTAAATTCCTTCAATGGTCTTTGGAGGTTCCAGTTTGAGATAGCGAATGATACTAAAGGAAGGGTTTTTTTCAGTAGAGAGATGATGGGGAGAGGTGAACTCCATTGTGCCTGGGAGGCACTTAATGGCATTCCTGTAGCCATTCTGGGTTAAAAATAATCTAGCAGCATGAAAAACAGTCTGATTCCTTAGCCTGATTCTCTGCCTTGCCCCTCCCATCACTAATTTCCTGGGAGCAAGGAAAGTAGCTGACAGTGTGGAAAGAGCTGCCTGTAGCTGTGCCCAGCTGTAAGCTGGTGCCCTGCAATGTCTGAGTGTCACCTCTCCACCCGAGTTGTAGTTGCAGAGAGCTCAGGGGCAGAACACCTGCTCTCAGTTGCTTACTCTGGGATTGCTTTGTGCATTATTGTTGGGTTTTGGTGCATCTCTTTGTTCTGATAGTTTCTTTCCTGCTATAGAACAGAATAGATTATTTCAGGAGGACTTAGATGACCACCTAGGTTCCTTCCAACTGCCTGTCCACTTCAGGGCTGACTAAAGGTTACAGCCTGTTATTTAGAGCATTGTTCAAAGGCCTCCTAAACAGTGACAGTCTTGTGGCATCAACCACCTCTCTAGGAACCCTATTCCAGTGTTTGACCATGCTCGTAGTAAAGACATGCTTCCTGTCCAGCTGTCCTCCTTGTTCCAGAGGTCTCTTGTGCCATAAAATTTCTGATGTGGAAAAATTAAAAGCTGTTTTATTTCCAAATTGGAAATTTTCCAATTGAGTGCTTTCCAGTAAGCTAAAAAAAGAGCTTTTGCATTTAATATTACTTTAACCCTTCTTTTGTGTCCTCTCCCCTCCCTGTGACAGTTGTCACTCTGTACGCCACCCTGGGTGAAGAGGCAGTGACCTATGGTCTCAACGAGTGTGGAGCAGCATATCTGGTCACGAGTGTGGAACTCCTTGAGAGCAAACTTAAGGTAATTCAGTATCAGCTTCACCTGCTATAAGCAACCCTACAGTTCAGTCGGTACTCTGCTAAAAATTTCATTTCTGTTCTGTAGACTGCACTGCCACAAGTCTCCTGTCTGAAACATATAATTTATGTGGACAAGAAGACAGTTAATAAATCAGAATACCCTGAAAACATGGAGATTCATAGTATGCAGACAGTAGAAGAGCTGGGAGCCAAACCAGAAAACTGTAAGTGAATCACTTCACGGAGGACTAATAAAGCAGTGTTAGCAGTGAAATCAGACCTGGGTTAAGAGGGATGTGTAGCAGAAAACCCCCCACCCATGCAGGTTGCCAACAAAGGGAGTGGCAGGTTGACAGTTCATCTTCTAGCTCCCTTTAAATAAACAAAGAAATTGTTTTATATCTTTTGTTCATGTGTCATGTATGTCAGGATAAAACCTTGTTTTTAACTTCCAAACCATAACCTAAACCATAACCAGAATAATTTAATACTCCCATCTTTTTCAGGAAATGAAATAGAAGCTGGTGTAATGTTTCATTTTCTGCTACTCTTACCTTTAATTTATCTTATTGTCACTATTTTTTCTAAGAAGAGGAGAAAGCACTTAAAGCTTTTTTTTTTTTTCTGCTTGGAAATGTTCATTATCTTAACCTAGCTGTAGATAAAAAGCACTTAAGGCTACAGGAATAACAGTTACATTCCTTGCTCCACTGGGCAACCAGAAGTGACTGTAAACATCTGCTTTAAGGAAGGAAAACCCAACCCTGATGATCGGTTCTCCTTACATCAGCAGTCTGTAATTAGTCACATCTCCTCTCTCTGGAATAAAGAAGGAGATAAACTGGTAAAGGAGCTTTGGGAAACACACATCTATCACAGCTGCTTATCTGATCAGCCTGAGGTGCTGACACAGACCAGCAGTGACCCTGATAGGTGTTTTTTCTTGGGCTTTGTCCCTAAAAAACCTGCTTACTTTGCAGACACTGTGGAAGCCATGAAAACGGATGATTTTCATCCTAAGAATAAAGAGGATTAAAACAAAAATCAGAAGTCAAGTGTTCTAAGCTTACGGCTTTTCTACTAAACCTGCGGCTTGCCTTAGGAAGGTTTATTTAAAAATAAAAAAAAAAAGAGGGGGGAGGAGTTAAAAAAAGGAATCTTACCTCTACAACCCTGGCTTTGAAAGACTGATGGACAGAAAAGCTGACTTGCAGCATTTTGGGGTGTTGGTTTTTTGGTGTTTTTTACTCGATTTGCTGTTTATCATCATGTACCGGTACGTCACCCCAAGACACATCAGTACTGTATTTCTCCCCTTTGCTGCCTTTGACAGTTTTATTTGGTCTTCAGAAGGCTCCTTCAGTCAGCTATAAACCACAATGACAAAAGTGTCACCCAGATTGTGTAGATGCTCAGATACTCATAATTCCTTTCAAAATTGGCCTTCCCTCTCTTCCTCTTAAAACTGTCTCCAGCACCGACCATGCAGCAGCTCACTGTGCTGGCCTTCCATGAAGCACCTGTTTCACACTGATTGCAGACATTTTCACCCTGATGAATTACAGAAGATAAGAATAAATAACAGTTTTTCTCCTGAATTTTGTAGCAAGCATTCTGCCAAGCAGACCTGTTCCTACAGACTTGGCTTTAGTAATGTACACCAGTGGCTCTACTGGGAGACCCAAAGGAGTGATGATGATGCATAAAAACTTAATAGCTGGAATGACAGGACAGTGTGAGAGAATACCTGGACTGGGGTAAGAAACACTTTGTTGTCTCATGTACAGAGAGCTAAAACAACCTCCAAAAGTGTGCACATTTATAGAGTCTGCTGCTGGCATTGTGTTATAAAGTTTCTTCATGTTATTGTGAGGCCACTACTCTTTAATTTATAAGAAATAATGTCTTGTGTGTGTGAACTTACCTTGTTTGAAAAATAGGCCCTTCTAGCTCTTTTCTCACATGCTGTTGCTTTTTTTTTATTATTATTAGCTCCAGGTCTGTGATGGATTTTTGCACTTTTGAGTGGTATCAGAGGATACTACTAGATAAGAGATTCCTCTTGGGAAATGTTTTTAGACATTTTCAGGCAGCTAGAATCAGTTTAGGAAGCACAGATGTCTGAGCCTAGCACTTAAATGACCTGGAGACATCACTCTTGGGTGCACATGCTGCAGAATCTGCTCAAGTACAATTCACTGAAGGAGCAGAAAAGTAATATATTGTGTTGACAACAGTAAAACCAACTGCAAATTCCCTCATGTTAATGTTTTGAGGAAATTTTTCATGTAAGTGTATTTGTCCCTGCATTCACAAAGGGTTCAGTAGCTGAAATAAGCCCTGTTGCCAGACTCCTCTTGTGAGAGGATATAAACCCAGTTTTGGCTGGGTGCTGAAAGCTGCTGTTCAGTGACAGCTCTGAGGTTCTTGCTGAGAAATCTCTGAGCAATTACTTCCTGAAACAAGCGTCAGTACTTCAGTGATCAGCTCTCTTTCTAGTAATGTATCCTAGAAGAAGATGACTGACAGGGCTTTGTAAATCACTGATCATTATTTCAAAGTGTAGTGATTTCATCCTTGATTTCATAACTGGAATGAAACCTCCCACAAAGAGATATAGCAGTATATAATATAGTATATATTGCTATAGAAATAGCAGTAAAGGACTAAGGAATCTGAATTTCCGAGAAAACAAGGCAAATCCTGTAATTCATACTGGTATCAGTAAGGTCAGATTTTCCCCATTTTGTTTATATACTGTGGTTGAAATCACCCCTGTCTTGTGTGTAGGAGAGTAAGCTCACTTGTGATCCGGGTCAATCAAAAAGTAATAACTAAGTACGGTATTTTCAGTCCACCTGTGACTCATGGTTAATTAATTATTTTTTCCCAGACCCAAGGACACTTACATTGGTTATTTACCTCTGGCCCATGTGTTAGAACTGACAGCAGAAGTTTCCTGCATCACTTACGGCTGCAGGATCGGTTACTCCTCTCCTCTCACTCTCTCAGATCAGGTGAGGGCTGGCAGAGCAAGGTGGGGAGCAAACTTCAGCTTTTGCAGCCTATGCTCTCATTGCTCAGCTTCCTCCTTCAGTAAAGAAATGCTGATGTATATGGCACACTTCAGAAATGTAAATTTTTTTCAGAAAATGATGCAAATTAACATTACTGGTGAATAGCAGCAGTGGGTTGTGCCATATAAATTGTATTAAAACCTTTGCTTTTATGATACTTAGGAAATCTAAAAGCAATCCTAATAAATGCCTATAGCGTTATCCCCTGGATAATAGGGTAAGAACAGTTCTTAATAGATCAGCTGAACTGTTTAAAGTGGTTTTAAGTTTTGATCTCACTTTATCAGTTCTTTATCCAGTTATTGCAGATCTTCTATTTAGTCCTTTGCCTTTTTCCATGTAACAATTCAGATAAATAAGAGTAAATTAAGCCATAATAGATATGTCTGCATGTTTTGCTGGTAGAGAGATTTGCATCAAGCAAAACAAGTTCCCGGAGGAAGATGAAGGAGAAAACAAGTACTAGAGGGAGGAAGTAAGAGAAAGATAAACAAAGTGAACTTGTAAAGATTGAGTATTTTGGTTGAAATAGTTGCTAATCATTACCCTTTCCATAACAATGGGGGGATAATGACACAGGAACAGGGAAAGATACTTGAACAAGTTACATGCTAATATATCTCCTTCTTTTGTTAGTCCTTTAGTTTTCAAGAGCTGTTTGGTTTTCAGCTTCATAACTTGATGTTTTTTCTGTATTACAGTCAAGTAAAATTAAGAAGGGAAGCAAAGGAGACTGTACTGTACTTAAGCCTACACTGATGGCAGCTGTGCCTGTAAGTATGCAGAAGCAGATATGTCCAGCAAAAAAATGTTTTGTCTTTTTCATGTTAGAAAAATGTATTTATTAACAGATTTTTCTCTTCACATGTAAGTAACTGTCACTAATAGGAAAAGAGCAAATACAGACAGTCCAGCTATTGATTAAACTGAGTACTGATGCTGCAGATGAGCACAAGAGTCTGCCTGTACCAAAGCCAAGATCCTTTTTGATCCAAACCTATAAATGCTTCAGTAGTTATAAGTGGTGTTTTACTGGGCTACTGACACAGCAATAGGACACAGTCACAGTCTGGAAACTCCTTTGTGCACAGGGACAAAGCAGGGTGGCTTTGGCCAAGAGGGACACGTTAAGGATATGGGCATTTGGCTCAGTCACAGACTTAGCAAGTCAAGGTAACACTGAGGCTGAGTCTCTCTTGCTGTTCTCAGGGTTAGCAGGCCAGGCTTAGCCTCCTCTCAGAGGAAAGAGTGTTCAGGAGACTGTAACTCCTCTTGCTTCTGCAGCTTACAGTGCTCTGTGAGTGACCAGGCTCCTGCACTCCACAAGGCTGTGGTGCTATCCACACACTCCACAAATGTTTGTGTCTTTCTGATGCCAAGGCCCTCCCCACATGTGCTGCCTTCACAGGTGCTGCTTTAGGATCCTGTCACATCTGTGGCTCATAGAACTGGTAGCACCAGGTGGTGCCACATGGTGGTAGGGAGTGAGTAGGAAGATTTAATCTAATTTAGGAACAGTAAGTTTTGGTTGGATTTGGTTGTTCTGCACAATCTTAGAATAGCTAAGAATTCTAAAATCAGTTTAGTCACTTGCATTCTTTTATTTTATAAAATCATAAGCGCATATAGAGGCTTGGTCATCTTCTTAATAATTAACAGTCTGATAATTAATATGTCTGAGAGCTCCAACCTTTTGGAAAATACCCATTTAAATTTATTTCATGGAGAGAAAGCACATAAATACTTCAAAGCATTGTGCTCCAAAAAAACTTGAAGGAGCCAGTCTTTAAACTTCTGTTAAATACTTCACCAGTCTGAACAGTATTTTAGGTTCTGTGTATTTGGGTGACCATAAGCTTATTATTTTAATGGAAATTAATCTCTGGTCTGTGACAGAATTGTGGCTTTTTGTCAGATAATGAGGGCTACTGCAGCCATGTTGCTTTGAAAGTTGAAGAACTCTTGGAAAAGGAAATGGTGAAATGAATTCTCTCAGTTCATTCCCTTCCACTTACCAGTCGCTGTGGATAAGTGCAGCATCAGCACTCCCAAGCATGACACATCTTGAGGGGCATATACCAACCTTTAGCAAAGAGATTGAGTTAAACTTGAATTTAAAATTTTCTAAATCAGTTTGTCACCTGTTTAAGTACAGGTTCAGGTGCAAATAGCTCCAAGCTATGATAGTCTATAAATTGGCTCATTGATCACACAGTAAAAGCACAGCACTGAAGCACTGCCTAACCCCACAATGCAAAGATTCACACTCTTATTATCCATTTTAAAGGGAGAATAAAGGGCAGGGGGGTGGTACTTAGAACATGGAATTTAATTTACATGTGCTGATCTATCCCATGTGGTAATTTTCCTTTTTTTAACACTTTGTAGGAAATAATGGACAGAATTTATAAAAATGTCATGAGTAAAGTTCAAGAGATGAACTATATTCAGAGAACTCTGTTCAAGATAGGCTATGACTACAAATTGGAACAGATCAAGAGAGGATATGATGCACCTCTGTGTAACATGTAAGTAGAGTTCATGGGCCAAGTGTGCCTTGGGATCTGTTAGGACAGTGGAAAAGAACGATCCTCTGAGCTATCAGTTCTCATCTGACATGCAAATAACACCTAATGAGTAACTGAAGTAGTCCAAGCTCTTACTGGAAACGGGTAAGATATTTCATGGTAATGACTAATCTTCCAAACAGCTGACTGGTCCATTTTCATTGCATTGCTTTTTTTAAGTGATAAAATTGGAATGTTTGTTAAGCTACAGGAAGTCTGCCTCTTCAAATGTTACACAAGAGGCAACAGGTTTGGATTAGCCCTGCTGTGTACTAAAATCTGTGAATAAGTTAATTTTTAAGGTGTTCCAGATAGGAAGGAAGGAAGGTTTGTGTCTTTATATAAGAATGAGCTGAGTGAATAATTTTTAATGCTTTTTGCCTTCTTTCAAGACTGCTGTTTAAAAAAGTAAAGGCCCTGCTGGGAGGGAATGTCCGTATGATGCTTTCTGGAGGAGCACCACTCTCACCTCAAACACAAAGATTCATGAACATCTGTTTTTGCTGTCCTGTTGGTCAAGGCTATGGACTGACAGAAACGTGTGGAGCTGGAACCATTACAGAAGGTAGTTAAAACACTGGTGGAAATAAGCTGGGATATAGATATGTATGGAGGCTTGGTGATATTTAATTTTTTTTTAAAAACAAGTCCAAATAACTGTAGTTCCACAGTAAAGTAACTTGAGATAAGATACACCCTATTCATACTTCAAATAACAAAATATCTTCCTTTTCTTTCTTGTTCTCTCCCTAAGTTGCTGATTACAGCACTGGCAGAGTTGGAGCTCCTCTTATTTGTTGTGAAATAAAACTGAGAGACTGGCAAGAAGGTGAGAGTAGTAATTGTTTTGACTTCAGAGTAATTAATTTAGCTCCTGCCTAGCTGGTATCTTTGCCTATCTGCTTAGCTAGGTGTAGCATATGAAGTAATTGTTCTTTATGAGTAGTCATCAGTTAGTGTGCTTTAACTTCAAGCTGAAGTTTCAAAGTATTTTCTTGTCAGAAGGATACTTAGACTTAAAAATAATTGCTTGGGACTATGTTGTTTTCAGGGGGATATACTAATAAAGACAAGCCTAATCCTAGAGGAGAAATTATAATTGGCGGACCCAACGTCTCCATGGGATATTTTAAAAATGAAGAGAAGACAACAGAAGAATTTTCCACTGATGAGAATGGTCAGAGATGGTTCTGTACAGGAGATATTGGGGAATTTCATCCAGATGGGTGTCTGCAGATCATAGGTAGGCCTCAGTTTTTGATACCTTAATATATTAGAAGACACTGACTAACCATAATTATAAACGTGTTACTAAAACTGTTGGCTTTGCCTGGGCTAATCTGCTTAAGGTTACCTGCTTACAGAATCAGTGTAAAACACACTTCCAAAAGTCCTCATAGCTGTAGTAAAATTTTGGCAGTGATGCCATTTCCTGTGACATTATCATCATCTAAATTTAGCACATGGACTTTAAAGAATAAATACAAGATTAACTTTTGTATTAATTACAAAGCTTTAAAATCAGAGTCCTTTCCTACAAGCTGGTTGACAAAAAGTACAGTGCTGTAACACTCTTTTACAGAAGTCTTTATAAATTGGGGAGCTATTAGCTGCCTTAGAACTTGTCTATTAAGAATCTGGTGTAGCACAAAATACATACATGGTATGTATGCAAATCAGTCTGTGGAAATGCTAAGGTTTAAATGAAACAAGGTTTTCCTTTTTTCCCTTCTCCTGACTTGTAGATCGTAAGAAGGACTTGGTAAAGCTACAAGCAGGAGAATATGTATCTCTGGGGAAAGTAGAGGCAGCACTGAAGAACTGCCCATTAATTGACAATATCTGTGCTTACGCCAAAAGGTAAGAGTGGTATTAATTTAGAAACTATTTAGAGTAAACATGAAGTACAGGCTCTGATCCAGCTATAGTTTTCCAGGGTTTCCTTCTAATAACCCCCTCCACCAGGGCACAAGTTACAAACAGCATGTCTGAAGTAGCACAGGTTCCCAGATTCCCTAAAAGCTGAAGAAATGGGCTATTTTTCTGTTGGCATTCCTCCTATCCAGATACACTTCTGTTCCATCCCATCCCTTCTCTAAATGGGTATCATTACATTAGATGTGTTTTGGCTTTCTGTCAGAATACCAGTGAAAAGTTAATCTGGACACTTTGCACTTGATCCAAAGCTTTCCAGTGAGTTTTGGAAATAGTTCCAATCTTTCCTCTCTCTCCCTCTGTGAGGGGGAACTGCAGAGAACTGGCTAAACCCCAGGTCTAGCTGGGGAGCTAAATTGAGATGTGCATGAGTGAAATGACAGCAAAGCCAGATTCTTGTCAGACCTGATGTTGTAAACCAGCTTCAAATAGCTTCTCGATAAGCCATCAGATGTGTGAAGACTTAATGCATAGAAGGATTCTGTATGGTGGAATAACTCCAGTTCAGAAAGGCCTGGGCATTTGTGGGTCCAACAGCAGGTAATTTACACCCTGAAATGAAAGTCCAGACTGGACCCTTTTTCCTTCTCTTGCCACCCTGTGTAGTGACCAGTCCTACGTGATCAGTTTTGTGGTCCCTAACCAGAAGAAGCTGACAGCATTGGCTGAGCAGAAAGGCATCAGTGGAAGCTGGGTGGACATTTGTAACAATCCTACAATAGAAGCAGAAATACTGCGAGAGATTAAAGAAGTGGCAAACAAGAGTAAGTACCACAGCACATCCTGCTGGCCATGGGGGTTTATCCAGCAAAAACTCAGTTCTCCTCACTAACTGCTCCTCCTTCTTCCAGTTTCTCTGTATCTGCCAGACTTAATACTTGGATCAAGGCAAAGACCACATGAAATTGTTGCGTATTATCCCAGGAATTTACATAATATTGGTTGTATTAATTACTATACTGCTTGTATTTTTTTAAAAATATCTGAAGGTTTTTTTCAACTAAATTCTAGAGACAAGTTGCTTGTCTAATATGGTTAAAATAAGGTCCAAAAGAGCTGTCAGTTTGGAAGAAAAGTTGCAAGACATTTGCTGGTAAGGAAACTGGTTAAGCAAGAGATTTCAAAGCATTTTTTCCCCATACAGCTTTTTTCCCTACAGCTTTGAATAACCACGGTCCTTGTGGTTGTAGAGGCTTAAAAGCCTGCTACTCTGTGCTGTGGTGCTGAATGATCAAAAGTATCATCAATCCTTTATGGGACAAAAAAATGAACAAACTCACAGGGGAAGAAAAGTCTCTAAAGCAGTTGCACCTCATACAAGGAAGCTGTAAAAGCTGGACTTAAGCACACACTAAGCACTTTCTCTTGAACTACAGAGAGGAGAATCTGCCTTTGGAAAATGAGAAAACAAGAATGAAAGGCACTATTAAGTCTTGTCTTGAAAAAAGTAAATCAATCCATAGGTTTCAGGCTTGCATTTAAACACTTTAATCCCTGGAGTTTTTTATCATGAATTGGGCAAATTACTATCCATATAGCTTTGTGTACTTAAAACCTTTGCTTATACATTCTTTCTGTCTTTTAGATAGTAATCTACTATTGAGATACAACTAATTAATGTGACATTTTTTCAAAACTATTTTAAAGAGGTAGTTCTCATTGTTAGCAGAGCATGATGCACCTTCATCATGAGCAGGCACGCATCTGAGAGGCAGCAGCACATCCTGATAGAGCTGAAGTCAGAGAGGCAGAGAGGAGCTGCTGGGTCCCACTTCTGCTGCCCCCCCAGAGGCTGTGCTGGAATTCAGCTACAAGTCCATGTCTGTGGATCCCATTCCCAGCCATCGTGCAGGAGCTGGTAGCAAACTCCATCCAGTACTGGGCACATGCAGCAGCTCCCTGTGCTGTTCCTGCTGCTCCTGCCCTTCCCCCTGAAGCATTTCCATGTCTCCTCCCTTGCTCACCCCTCCTGGGCAAGAGAGAGAAGCAGCCTTGGTTGCAAGGAGGCTGTGTATGTGCCAAGCCACTGCTTCCAGCTGAAGGGAAAATAAGTGGCTAATGTAACAAAAATACAGAGAAATCCCTTTGTTTTGAACTCTAAACAGAATTTTAGGAAGGAAAAATACAGGAAAGAAACATTCAACCTGGGAAAGTGTACAAGTACTTCATTATAATTTCAATATGAAGCATGTCCAGTTAGTCTGAGTTAACCCAATTATTACTCCATTCCTGTAACAAAGATAAAACTGTAGATTTCAGTGCAACTGTAGATTTTCAGTGTAGATTGTGGCAGTAGTTTCAGAGCTTCAGGCTACTCAGTCATTTGTTTCAAGCTTTAGATTTTGCATTGTCACATCCAATACAAGCTGTAAGCACAGAGTGTTATTAGAGTATTTGCACACTAACCAGCACTCAGTGTTGGGACAGGATGAAATTTGCCTGTGGCCCTTCTGTAAGGTTATTTCATTAAGTAGGACACCATATTATACAAGCTACAGGGTGCTGACCAGATTTTTAGGGAGCATGAATGAGTGTTTCATTTGGCTTTGTAATGACAGTCATGCTGTTCTTTGTTCTTGTCCCTGCAGTGAAATTAGAAAGGTTTGAAATACCCATCAAGGTCCGGTTAAGCCCTGAACCGTGGACCCCCGAGACTGGGCTGGTAACAGACGCTTTTAAGCTGAAAAGGAAAGAACTGAAAAACCATTACCTCAACGACATTGAAAGAATGTATGGAGGCAAATAAACAGCTCTGCTGACCAGGCAGCTGTGCAGGTGGTTCCTTCTCATGCCTCAGCTTTGGATGTCTGTGTATGCTGTAGATATCACACATTCAAAAAACACACCAAATGGATGACTGTTTCTGTAATCTCTATCAAGTGGAACAGAATATCTTAAGAGTCCAAATTTTTAATTTTTAGCAGATTAGACACTGATGGTCTTCATAGAGTTTTGTGTGATCATCTCCAGTTTTGAGACAGTCATCATTATGTGAAGCAGTATGACCAGGTAATTTTATTATTGTTTCTCTAGCATATTCAGACTGCTCACAACTTCTCTTTAACTTATGCTGAAGTCTGGCCTATATTTCAAAGAGGAAAAAATAATGTAATTGTGATGATTCTTCTACATAATGAGACATTTAGCAAGGAGGGAAAAGGAGTATCTAATGTCTACCCTTCTCCATTTAAAAACAAGACAGCAGTAGTCAAGAACTTGCTAGAGATCATTAATAATGCACTGCTTGAGAATGGATGGATTCTTCTGCACATCAATATCTTGAATATTTACAGTGCCTACAGAAGAATAGAAAGTACACTTACTGAAATAAAGGTGAACTGAAAAGCTTTCTAAAAACAAGTTATAAGAAATTTCACTCAAGAGCATTGAATTAACTATTTCAACTTCCAACTCACCAAATAGGTTTTTAATTGCCACTGTATTTTAATCCAAGCAAAGCTTTCCACTGGACACAGTGTAAAAGAAAATAAAGACTTGCACTGCTCCGGGGACGCTGATGAGAAATCAGTGCCCGAATGCAGAACTTGCATCTGGACTGGCAAACAACTGTGAAACTATTGTGCAGTGGTCTCTAAACAGATTTGAAACTCAGAGCAGTTTTGGTGGGTTTTTTTGAGAGGTGGTGGTGTTTTTAAGGCACTGATTCTCTAGACCTTCACATACACGTGAGTACTGGCACAGTACCTGGATGTAATGTAGAGGATCAGGTTTTAAATGTCTGCATTCCTTTGTGGAAGGTATTTCCGTTCACCTTATAACTGTGGTGAGCATGACAAGGCAACCAGAAACCAACAGGAGTTTCCCTGTCTAGTCTTGGTTTACTTACAGAAAAGTAGTCTGTGGCCAGGGAATCTTTGTTTCCTGAAAACTTATAAAAAGGGACAAATCACTCTTTACAGAAATTCATTATAAAAATGTTCTCTTATTAACTGGAAGTCATAGATGTGAAGAAGGAGGAAGATATAATTTAATAATAGTTCATCATTTTGTGTGCTGAATCCTGTACTGTCTTCTTTTGAATTGTAACTGAGCTCCTGCATCCCTGCCAGCTCTTCACACTTGAACCATAAGTGCTGTAAAAAGTGGAGGCTCTTGATACTGTTCTACTTTGCACTTTCTTAATCATTTTATATATGTTGCTTACATTTTGTACAGCTGTGGCCCTCAACTGCTCTATATTGCAAATTCATCTGAAAGTATTTATAGATTTCTATTCATAATATTTGTGTTGTGTATATGATGGTTAAAAAAATATTTGGTATTGTCACTGTACAGAAAGTAAAAGATTTTGTACATTGCCTCTCTTGAACACACGAGCTTGCAATTTCAGGACAAGTTTTTCCTTTTCTGCATGTATATGTATTTTTATTTTCCAGTTAAAGTAGACTTTGGCAAAAATAAATCATGGCTCTACACTCTTCAAGTAAACCATCCCTTCTCCTGGGGACCAACTTCAAACTTCACCATGCATAATTTTCTCTGGCTAGTCCAGAACACTGCTAGCTCACCTTCCAAGAACCCTGAGGGAAAAGAGAGAAAGAAAATATGGTATATAAAGGTGATGGTATCTAGTTGTGCATGGAACTACAAGAGTCACTAAAAAGAAACAAGGAAATAGCTTTTCTAAACAAATTGGTCTGGGTTTTTTTAAAGATACCTACAGTTGTTTTTTGACAACAGGGACTACTTCCCATATCAGTAGCAACTTTTAAAATTCCTTGGTCCTGGAGCCATGTTACCAATTCTTCCATGTTTTAAAACTGGTCGCTATTAAATAGCTTTTAGTCAGCCTGTTAGCATCACAAAAGTGAAATAGGTGTAGGAAAGATACACTTAAGTCTGTCAGCAGTTTATAAGACTATTTTTTTTAAGCCATGAATGTATTTATATGAAATGTATTTTATCTTCTGTATCTTGGTTGACTGAGGATCGCTATTTTCAAAATATATATACACACATCCACAATGTTAACATTTCAAAAGTAGAATACAACTTAAATGGTTCAACAAGTTTGTGTTTTGGAAGGTCTTTATATTGCACAAGCTGTCTCTCATTCCTGTTCTGTGCCTCACATTCTGTCTGAAACTGAGCCTACCTTACAAGGACTGCTCCAAAGCAGCAGCAATGAGTCTGTGCTACAGGTAATAAAAACCAACCCTCCAGTGGGCCTGGTCCTTCTTGTAAGGAATGAACTAAAGCTGGATGTACTGCAAAAGAATTTGCTACATCATCAGCTTTTCAAGCATTTTTGGAGAAGGGGAAGGATTACATCAGGCTGCCTTCAGCTGTGGGCATTGTTTGCAAATACCTTGCAGTTGGGTAAGAACTTTATCCTTTGTTTTAAAGAATTCTAAACCCTTTTTGTGACAGAGCTTGTGGAGGAGAAACAGAATGAGCAAGAATGTTTAATTCTTGCCATTACAAAGAAGGAATGACGATGCAGATGAAGGGATAGTAAATCACTTCAAAATCATTATGTGATAGGTACAGATGTTACAGACACTTTTATCTTGTGCTGGGCTGAAAGGCCATACAGTATGGGACTAAAGTGTGAGGGAGAAGGTTCATGTACTGCTGAGGGTTCTAGAATGCTCAAAGTAGATACAAGTTCTTCAAAAAGCAGGTTGAGAATTTTAAATCATCCTTGTTAAGACTGAGAAACAAGTTCAAAGAGAAACAAAATCCAGTTTGGGCATACCCTGGTGCAAGATTGTATTTAGGCCCCCTACCTCAAAAGACATGGTGTGTCTGAAGAAAGCCAGAGTGTAACTACCACAACAGTGGGAGGAGAAAGCTTCAGCTGTGAAGGAAGATCAGAGTTGTTGAGCTGGCCTGAGGAGGAATGGCACATGCCTTGAGATCATTAACCTTCAACTCCATGCACAGTTACCCTTAAAACGGCACAAAGAAAGGCCACAGGGAAGGAGGAAGAACAGGGTGTAAGTTTGCACAAAGTGACATGGATGATACGGTATTTTAAAAGAAACACAGGATTTTAAAGCAATTCCTTACTAAATACTGAAGTAGTTGCCCAAGATCTCTGCCACTGAAAGTCTTCAGAGCCTGAGAGTCAATGACAGTTCAACAAAGCCTTTGAGGAACAGCCTTGGCCCAGAGCTGTGGGTGGGGCAGGCAGGGACCGGTCCTGCACATAATACAACAGGAATGCTGCCAGTAACAGGCAGATGTCATTAAATGGCTTGAAAGGGGAAAAAAAGAGTCTAAACAGGGAGAGGAAGGAGTTACTCCCTTAGGAGCAGCTGAGGTGATGTTTGACTACCCCATGCAGTCGCAGTGCCCTCGACAACACTCAGAGCCCAGCACTCAGGGCGCTGCCTGCCAGCTCCCCCAGCACAAGCTGCAATTCCCAGCACACTGGCAAGCTATAAAAGGAACAGAGCACCAGTTCAGAATGTGGGTCACTCATTTTCAGTAGCAAAAAAAAAAAAAAAAAAGACCAATCTCCCCCATCTCAGAACAATAGCTTCAAATAACTATGTTGTATTCTAACAATAAATTAGTGTTGGTCTGCAATAAATTCTCATTATGTATTTGGGTTTGGTGTTTTGGAGTTTTTGTTTGTACCTTGGCTTTTTTTCCTTTTGGTTATTTTTGTTTGTGGTGGGTTTTTTTTTTTTTTTTTTTTTGGTTATTAATTAGCCTACCCAATGGCTAAGCTCTGTTTACACAATAGTAAATCAATTTCCTTTTTGAAGGCTAAAATTTATGCACTTGAAACTTAAACAAATCTGGTGCTTTTTTTGCCTAAGACAGTACAAAGGTGAGCTACAACATGCAATCAGCAAAACTTGCAGTCACTGGTTACATGGAATTGCAAACAATACACAGAGTAAAACTGTGTGAACTTACCTGGATTAATAAAACACATTTCCAGCAAACTCAGTGCTGCTGCAAAGTAGATTAGTGATTGCTTTATAGTATGATAGGAGTACATCAGCCACAGAGGACCTGGGCTGACTACACTAAATATACATTTGTACTTAGCCCATCATTTTCACATAATTTAATTTGAATGAGTTCTAACAGAAATGGGGTGATGTTTGCACTATTGCTTTGCTACTGGGTGCTGTAATAGGTTGAATCTTGCTACACCTTTATTGGGGAGAGACACATTTTGAAGAAAATGAAACCCATTCTATATTGATAAAGTGTTCTAATGAAGCTGATTATCACAGGTAATTTACCCAAAATTGTCTTTGGTTGGAAGCATGTAGCCTTGACATTAGACCAGTGCTAATTAATTTGAACAAACAGAGCTCTGGGCACAGTGTCTGATCCTCAGAGACTTCATGTACTCTTTTAAAGCACAAAAACCAAACAAAAAATGTAACCACAACCAAAAACATGCCACAAACTGTTGAGTTTTCCCCTTATTCTCCCATTTTGAAACCCCAGTAACCTGGTTAGTGATGAACACTACCAGAGATGCTACAGGTCACTACGTGTTTGCTACACCTGCTTATTTCTGGATTTACCCTTACATTTCTCCAAATATAGAAGTTTGCCCGCCACCTCTGTGTTATCTGTGTTATTTCTGAGCATCCAGACCCTGAGCAGGAATGCCCATCACCCCAAGACATGACCTCCTATCATTAAAATGCTAAAGCAAGAAGGTGTCATATAAGTTTTACTTTTTTAAAACACAGAAAAGATACTTCAATTTGAAACAGTACTGGACTACTTCTAACAGATCAATTGAAATTATGACTTCAGGCCACATGTTGTTCCAGCCCTGGAAGTTGTTTCTGGGGTTTTTAATTGTTTTAAACAACGAACCTAAACTTTTCCTGCTAGATATAAATCAGCTTATTACTTATGGTGCTCCCCCAGAGAGTGAACATGAAGAATGGATCACTGTTCTCTATACTTGCTCGCCCTGCTTTACTTTGTGTCTTTCACGTCAAAGCAAACACAACCTCTCCCAAAGAGCCCATTTCTATGGCATTTAATCAGGCTCATTAAACCAGGGCCCCTCTGCCCCCGTGTTCAAAACAGAACACCTGTCCCACCTCCCTACACAGCTTATGGCAATAACTTCCCAAAGCCCTTACCTCCAGCCCAGAACATCCCTGCCTCTTATGTAATGGGACAACTCTCACCTTGGGACTTTTTTTTCCTCTTGTTATTTTTAAAACCTGGACCTCAGCTCTGAACACTTGCAGTAGCACAAGAACTGTATTGCTGTGAGGAGGGGAAATGCACAGGTGATGACAGTGACTTCTCCAGGAGCTCTGCAAACAAACACTACCCCTCAACGCAAGCTGAATTTCTAATGAGTCAGTCTGGATCAGTTTTAACCTACATGCAGCTCATTCTGAGCATTTGCTGGCAAGCAGATTCCTTACTTTCAGAGGAAAGATACCAAGAAAATTGTTCATGCCAACAAAAAACATACCACAGAAAAGCAAACTAAAACTTAGTCCGGAGTGAAGAGATATTAATCAGACTCTGGGGTTTGGCTCTCTTGAGATTTTAAATCGATATTCAGCCCTTCTAACTGTGGTAAAAACTATGATCTGTTGTACTTTCTATTTTATTTCCATGTCCAGCCACCAGTACACTTTCTTAAGGTCACCTGTAGACAAGGAAAATGCAAGATGTCTGCAATGTATCAGAGTCAAAAACTTCACTTAAGAGACATGAATTGTAGGACTCAAGTGAAAAACACCACCTATATGCCTAAAACCCCCCTGTCTTCCTGACTAGACAGCAACCTCTCACTCATGTCCTAGAGAGTGTAAATTCCACTGTGCCGTGGTTGTGGGGCAGCATTTTGCCTTTCCAAATGGGTACTCATTCTGGTCTGCTGTTAAAATATGTCTTTTCCCCTGAAAAAAATGAGAGGAAAATAGAATAGACCACAATGATCAGCCCGAGTCACCTCCTAGGAAGGAGCAAGGAAGCTGCACAAGATAAAAACTACTCAAAATGCTGGCAAGATTGTGAATCTCTAACACATGCAACTGCCACACTCACCCATATGAATAATGACAGCTGAAATTAGTTACCAGATAAACAACCTGGGAGCAGGGAAAAATCTGAGACCCTCAGAGCATTCACAGGATTTCAAAAACCCTTAACTATGGGGACAGAGCTTTGTCAGGGGAAAAAAAAATATGAAGAAAACTCACCTGTTGCAGCCTCAGGACCCTCTCCAGCACAGCCAGACTGGGAACCACCCAGAACTCACCTGGTAACATCCCGGTCTTTCCAGGCCTTTCTGATTAAGGAAAAGACCCTCTGCAGCTGATTGATTACCAATTGTTTTAGTGACCCCAATTAATTGTGCCTCTGGGTATCTGACTGCCACAGCTGCTGCTGCTCCAGCTCCAATACCCCACCACGGTTCCTTCCAAACCTCCTTGCTTTTCTCTACGTGCCCCTCAACAGCAAACCTGCTCTGGGAGCCTGCCCTGGGCCTTTGCTATTCACTGCTCTCGTTTTCTCAGCTGGGTGCTGTTCTCCTGCAGGAGAGATTTGGATTAGATATTAGGAAGAAATTAATTACTGGGAGGGTGGTGAGGCCCTGGCACAGCTTGGCTAGAGAAGCTGTGGATGCCCCATCCCTGAAGTGTTCAAGGCCAGTTTGGGTGGGGCTTGGAGCAATCTTGTCTAGTGGAAGGTGTCCCTGCCCATGGCAAGGGGTTGGAAGGAGATGAGCTTTAAGGTCCCTTCCAACCCAAACCATTCTGTGATTCTGTGACTAGAATCAGCTCCTTCCTGCCTTTATTTTGGCAGAGCTGCATTTTCCTAAGCATTAAATATGTCGCATCTCTCATTCAAGGAGCCTGACAAGCGATGTCAGGTCGCACCGCTCTGAGCGCCGTGGAGGTTCTCCTCAGCTCTTGTCCGCTCCCTGGCAGCGGGAGCCTCGGCGCTGTCGGGGCTGTGCCCGGGGGCTCCGCCGCGCGGTGCCGGTGCCACCGTGAAGCGCAGCGGGGCGCGGCGGCTGCCGGCGCTGCTCGGGGCGGTGCTGCGGGAGCTGCGGCGCGCCGGCAACACCAGCGCGGGGGCGGGCGGCTCGCTCTACATCCTGCTCATCATCATCTTCTGCGGCTGCCGGGCCGGGGCGCTCATCCCGGCGGAGACCCGCTCGCGGAAGCTGGAGTCCAAGCACGACCCGTCCCACCTGTACACGGAGCGGGACTGCGGCCCCGGCGGCCCGGCACAGGCGGCCGAGCAGGGCGGCCCCGCCGCGGGGCAGCGCCGGGGAGCGCGGCGGGAGCGGCGGCCGGCGCTCGGCAACAGGAAGGGTCCGTCCGGCTGCGGCAGCGCTTCTGCTGCCCTCCCACCTGGGGACTGCGGACAGCGAGCGACTGCGGTGGATGAGAAATTGTTCTGTTCTTGTACAGTGGCTTGTACGGCGCTCAAGACTTGTCATGCGGTGAGAGCTATTCTTCAACTCTTTGGATCCATTTGTATTGCTCTTCTACAATAAATACCTGCATTACGTACTGCGGCCTTTCAGTACTTACAGTGGGGATTATAAAAAGGAGGGACAGTGAGTTTTTTCACGGGCAGGTGATAGGTCAAAGAGGAACGGTTTTAAACTGAAAGAGGAGAAATTTAGTTTAACTGTTAGGAAGAAATTCTTTAATGTGAGCATGGTGAAGCACTAGAACAGGTTGCCCTGAGACGTTTTGAATGCCCCATCCCTGGAAGTGTTCAAGGATATGGTCCGGGACAACCTGATCTAATGGGTGGCATCCCTGCCCATGGCAGGGGGCTGGAACTAGATGAACTTTGAGGTGCCTTCCAACAAAAACCATTCTGTGATTACTTATGCACAGAGACCTCTCTCATCAATCATCTTTAGGTCTTAGTTTAACACCTTTTCCTTTAAAATCTGTTTTTATTACACCTTGTTATCTGACCTCAATGCTGTTGGTTGGGGCAGCATTTCATGGAATCACAAGCAGGTCCATTGTTGTAGGATGCTCCTTTCTGTCACTCTGGAGCATTGACAGCTGTGTCATGGGTTGGAAAGGGTGAGGTCTCGTTCTGTTAAAGTAAGATGGGTTTGGCTTACATGGACCACTTCTTGAAACAAAAAGAGCTTAGAAAAAAGCACCAGTACTGTGGCTTTGATGATACATGGAAACTTCTAAAGCCATCAAAAACATCCTTACACACAGAGAAATGTGTGATTCCAAGAGTACCTTTCTACAAGTTAAATCTTGCAATTAAACCAATGTACAGCATATGCTTTCTACAGAGAAAGTGGGGCTGGCAGAGGTTGTTTTAGATGTTCATGTTTAGCCATGTCAGTAGTCTGCGCCTTCTTGGTTTGGGTTTGGAGTGAGGTTTTTTCAGATAAAGATTAATGAACAATTCCAAGGAACAAATGCTGTCACTAGGAATTCTGCACTACACAATCCAAATTACCATTTGGATTTTATCCAAACCACACTGCTAGGAAAAGCAGCTTTGACATTAACTTCAAAGGAGGGGAGATTTTTTTTATCCACTTAAATTTCCAAACACTCGTGAATATTTTTTTCCAACAGAAAAACAATTGTCTTGTATTTGGCAACAATTGCATCTTGCTATCTCTGACTTTGTGTGGCATCATTGTAAGCTGAATACCTGAAGTGATGAGTTTTAAAAAAAAATCCTGGGAAGGAGTGACAGTTACCAAGTCAATGCTGTCACTGCAGAAAAACACTGCAATATTCACAGACCGAATTACAAAATATCCTTAAATACCAAACTGCGTCTAAATACCCAGTCTAAATACCCAGACTTTCTAATAATCGAAAAGTATGGGGCAGAGAAAAAATTCAAGCTCCAGAAACAATTTCAATGGGAGTATATGCCATAGTACTACTGCCAGCATTGTATCTGTACACATATGCGAAATCTTTAGTTCAGCAAAGAAAATGTAGTAGTATCATGTGGGAAAAGGATGTCAGAGAAACCAACAAACACTATTCTTAAAATCTCCTGTCAAGCAGTTAGACAACAGTAAAAGTTCTAGTCAGCTATTTCCATCTGCCAGGACTCCAACAGTATCTCTGGAAAATGGAAGTGCTAACTTCAACCTGGACTTCTTGAAGAGTCATAAGTTTTATATATATATGTATATATATTTTTTTAAAAAAATATTTACAGCTGCAGAAGTCGACTGTCTAATGAACTTTCACACTGGAGTAACTAAAACAATGTATCAGTCCCATTACCAGATTTTGTGAGGATTCCTTTCAGTACAATCAGAATTATGCTATGACCAAAGTTTCCCCCTGTAAGTATGAGGGGATCATTATGCATATCCCAAACCTTTTATTTATTCTATCTCAGTGATTAACTTCTTTTTCTACCTGACCACTGTCCATGAGCAGGACTCTGAGAGGGGTCTTAGAGGCTAATAGCTTAGGAAGTATTCAGGACCACTGAACTCAGCTACATTAGACACAAATAGGGGAAGGACCATTAGAGTTTTCCGAGTAGGAGAGATCTGCACACATTGAAGATTCAATGCACTGGACACTAAAGTGTGTGTGCTTAACACATTTTATTTAATATCAGCTGGTTACTACCTGCTTTCCACTGCTTCATCCCATAGACAAATCTAAAGGAAGATTGTGGCAGTCCCTCCAAGCACCACTGATTCCTTCAACAGATTTTCCACTATCTTCATAATCCATTTCTCTTACTCCCTCAAATTCCAAAGTACATGCAACACGCTGTATTTAGAGCCTACCTAAAACCAAGGGCTGCCCATGTGAAAAAGTTTGCCCCGCATGACACAGTTCACAAATAAGAAGCACAAGACCTCCTGCCAAGTAACTAAACATCTAATTATCTGCTGTTCTATCTGAGCCTTTCAACACCTGATCACAAGGTCTTGGTCAACTGTAGTAATTTGTGATTTACATCAGTCCATCTGCTATAGTTACAGTTCACCCTGCTGTTTAAATAAGATAACACCATTGTGCATTAAGACACACCAAAGTACTTGAAACACTCAAGAATTCATACTGTGGCATACAGACCTTGATATATAAGTATTAAACCCAGCAAATTTCTCTTTGTTTTAGTAAGTTCAATACATCGTGTAGTGGTTGGAAATCTTGAAAAACCACAAAGATGCAAACCCAGTGGGACTGAACTGAAATAGGCTGCAAGAAGACAAAAATCAGCCACTGCAATCCAACACAATTTTGCCATCAAGAGTATATTCTAAGGCACATGTATTACTGATGCAGGGCAAAATCGCCACTTAGTGTCTGTAGTCCACTCAATCACGAAGGATAACAATATAGATTTATTTATATTATTAAACCCAGCCTTCTGAAGGAGTAAGCCCAGCTATCAATGTCCTACCTTTCTGCAGTTAGAACAAAGAAGAAAAGCTTGCTTTTCCAGGAAGACTTTAATATTCTTTTCTTCAGCCGAGTTGGCAATTTTGAAAGAAAAATTTCTGGATTCACTTTCAACATACCTGCAAAAATATCTTCTGGCTTGGGCTGGTTTATTTTTCCCAGCACTCATAAACCTTTACATCAGCTGTCAGAGCCTTGCTTAGGATCATTACCAAGAGCAACTGCTTGCAAAGCCTCACTGAAATCTACACCCTCAAACACAGCAAGAACTTTCCAACACATTTGGCATTGTTTCCAGAATACACTTCTAGAACAATATCTGTTTCCATGCAACTACTGACCATGCATGAACATCTTCATCTTTGCAATGTTAGCATTTCAAAGCTGCTGTCTACACTGAGCAAGTGTGCATCAGTAATTTAATGTTCTAAACAGCAAAACAGTGAATAAATCACTGGAGTTATCACAAAAAGCATTTACCATTTAAGTGTTTCATTTCTTCTTGGAGAGCAGAAGCACAACATGCTCCCAGTGAAAATATTTACAACCCAAGGATCTGGCTCAAATTTTGTTTGATTTCATCCAGGTATGTGTTGGAGAACAGTCTAAACTTCAGTAAATTTTAGAGGGATATGTTAATTTGAAATAGTTACTTTGGGCAGCTCAACATTTACTGCTTGAGAGTGCTCTTGGCAAGGCATTTGCCATAGAGTTGTTCCAGACACATTTTTTCCCAGAAAGAGAGCTGCCCGCCTGTTCCACAGTGCCCCAGCACCCCGGCAACAATCAGAACTCAGACCTACAACACAAGTAGTAAAGATAAGGAAGCCGCAAATTATTTCTTGCACTTTTAATATCATAAGAACGAGCTATGAAAACTTCTAATAATTAAAAAAAAAAAAGGTAGAGTAACAGGTAGGTGTTTTTTGGATTTTTTTGTTTAGTTGGTTTTTTTTTTTCAGTTTTTTAAAATTAATCTTACAAGAGGTCTTAAACAATTTCAAAAACTTACAAAATATATTCAAGTGTGGAAAGTTATTTTACTGGTAAAACAGCATTTCTTTATAATGTGCTTTTCTCCAGACAGGGTAAGGAAGCACAGGCATATCAGAACAAACAATTCATACCATCAGAACAAATCCCTTTTCTCCAGCATAGGCATTTTAAATCAATTTAACTGTGGTACGCCAAAAGAACAGAGCAACATAAAAGCAGTGACTTCTATAGACAATACAAGGAACATACACAAAAGAGAAGATCTCTCAAGTCTTCAGTTGCTACAATTTCATATGTGGAAGTGCTTAGCTCTTCAGCTGGCTTTAATTCCCTGACTGGTTGTACATGAGTAACTTGGTCTCAAACAAAAAAATGGAAGCATTAACTCCAGTTCAGTGTTTGAAGCACAAACATATTCATTTTATAGATGCCCACTGTAAATTTTGGGTATTACAGTAGAGTCAGCAATGGTCACACTAAACCAGCTGGATGGGTTTTTAGCGAATGAAACGAAAGCATTTCTGTGTTCTCTTCTGCTAATTTCAGCACAGAATATTAACAAGCAGCATGGAGCTAGTAAGAAAGATTTTTTGTTTGTGCCATTAGTTACTCCATTGTAAAACCACTAATTGACTCTAACAGCTACATTCTCACTTAGAATAATAAATAAAAATATTTTGCAAACCAGCATTTTCAGTTATAAAGAGCAAGAGCTAATTATGGTAGTACTGAATCACCCCAAGTGATCCTCATCGAAGACAATGGAAATAGGCAGGAGTAACTGGCACTTCTTCCCAGCCTGAAGCAATTGTGTTCCAATGAATTTCCCTACAAAACTCCTGGGTATGCATACCAAGTCCTATTCCAGCTACAAACCTTACTAAGTAAGAGTTTTAACTGGGTTTGTCCAGCTAGGCCAGTTAGTTATCTTCCTCAGTCATGGTCCAGGTAGTGGTGGGGTTTTTTTGTTTGGTCAGTTTTTTTAATATTAATTGCAAAAGTCAGATTTAAAAGCAAGCTTGTATTTGAATAGCACGAAAATAATTGACAATAACATCTGATTGAAACATTGCCTCATATACTTTGAATCTCCCAGTCTGCCTAGAAAAAGCTTAAAAATTATTATAATACAAATTCAAACTTGGATAAAAATATCCAATAAGTATTTATTCACAGCACAAGCTCATCAGGTACTGATATAAGTGTGTGTTCTGGTGACCGCCTTCAAAGTCCAACAAGCCAATGCCACAGCTGCAACCACTGCTGCATTTTAAAAGGCAAAACCTGTTTTGTGTATGCAAAGCAGATCTGTAACACCACTTACACAATCAACAGCAAGTTAAACAGCCAGTAGAATACACCACGCCAGTGTCACAGCTCAACAATGCTGTACCAGTTACAGGCATGCTTAGGTTATGTTTTCAATTTGTAGAGGAAATACAAATATATGAACATCACATATTTTCTTAAGAACAAACAGTAATTAAATAGAATGATCCTTTCTTCACTACATACAGAAATAACAATGTATTTACAATATTTACAGTTTTTCAAAAATTCTGTTCTTGCACTGTTCTGCAGGAATTCAAATTCTTCAGCCTGAAAAATAGGTACACAATAGTTCTGACCATAAACAGCCTCTGAACAGAGACAGGTTACTAATTCTAACTTACTGGTATAAAGACTAGAGGGCCTGAAAAGGAAATAAAGCCAACTCGTTTCAGTTAAACATCCCATTGTTTGTGGGATTACTTCACAAACTACAGATGCTTTAAGATGTTTCACACAAGTGAGATATTGCTCATTTTCACAGTTTTCTCCACTTACTTAAGTCACTGAACAAGTGAGCTCCAGTTGTAACTGCTTTCAGACTGCTGTTGTCATTGAAACATGGGCTATGATGAGAGTTACAAGCTCCCCTCCTGTATTTTCAGTTACAAGCAAATGTATGCTCAGGGATACAGCTACATTTTGGGTTTGTTTTTTTGTTTGTGTTACTCAGCTTAAAACAGAATTGCACCAGTTTGAAACAAAAGCTGCTGATACTCAGATTTGCTCTTAAGTTCCGAAGTTAAGGTGGACACTCTCAACTTACAGTCCTGAAAAGTGTTTCAAAGCAGCTGGAAGCTTTAAACTACAAATTTAAAGCAAGACACACAAACCCCCCAGTATCAATAATTACAGGCAATGTTTAAAAAGAACATGAAAAATACAGTAAACACCTGCATGAGAGGAAGATAGTGTTAGTGGTGCAGAGCTGCTGTTCTCAATTGAAAATAATGCAAGCACCTGTTCTGAATAACGGTACTGGTGAGAAAAATTGAAGGCTTCACAGTAATACACACTTTCAGTGCCACTTTTTAACTACAATGTTTCCTGAAAAGACAGAAAGGATTCAAAACTTGCAGACTTAATATGGGAAAAATAATCCAAACCTCATAGCAACAGAATGCAGAATTAAAGCCAACAGAAATCATGTATCCGACCTATTTCTAGGTCACATTAAGACTTCAAAAGAAAAGTAATCAGTTTGAAGTCCTTCACACGCACGTGAAGAGTTATTGGCACAGGAGCTCCGAATCATTCAGCATGCCCTACATATGAATGAATCCATGGAATAAACAACCAAAGTCTGGGAAGCTCAGACCAAAAGGAAACCCAAAGATATATAGTCCTTTGGCATCAGAGAAGGTAAACATTACCTTTCCAATGGATTGAGAGATTACACAACTTAGGAGCTGTATTTGCTCCTTTCACTAACAGTAGAAACCATAGCAATCCTTCCCAGCCTCTTACAACTGGGAGTAGGTAGCTTTCAGAATTCCATCTTCATGCCACAAGCATCTTTTTCAAAAGAGAGAAGATGCTACTGTAAAAACAGATCTTTTCAAGTTGAAAAAAATTACGTTTGGTCAGAATTGTGTATGAATAGGATTTTGTGTTCAAACAGCACAGTTTGAGCACTCAGCAGTGGCAGCATAGCTGCATGTAAGGCATTTTAGGAATGATTCGAATACAGCTCACTGCCTTCAGCACTTTACTAAATTCAACTAACACGAGCAACCTCTCACATTTTAAGTTTATAACTAAAGCCGTGGTCACTGGAATCAACCCCGAAACATCTGCAGACCGTCCGTAATAACAGATGCAACACAAAGAGCGCGTGCGTTCCGTGTGGGAACAGCTGCCTGCACAGTGGACCTGTTGGTGCCAAATGAGAGAGGTCACTCCCCGTGCCAGGCCCTGCTAACTGGCCCAGTCCTGGAAGCGGAAGCAGTCCCCGGCGATCTTCCACACGGTGTTGGTGGGGGTGGCCTGTGCCGTCAGCAGGAAGTTCTGATTGAAGTAGCGCTGCTTATCCCCGTCAAATTTGACAGTCCCACTTGTCACCACGAGGACTGTTGTCTGGCCTTGAGTAGCTTGTTCTTCACAAGGAGGTATGAAATGATGAAGAAAACAACTCAAACAAAGACTAGCAGGTAAAGAGGCAGGAAATGTACACAGAAGCTTGTGTTCAACTCTGGTTACACTGCGCCAGGCTAACAGCTGGGTACAGGCAGGGAAGTGCAGCTCTGGTGCAGCGTTTCTACACAGACAGCGGTGGCTTCACCAACACGGCTTGGCAATGGCTTTGCCACTTTCATCTCCTGCTCGTCATTTTAGAGCACTGACAAACACCTCCGTTTGTGCTTAGAATCAGCTCTCATTACTTGAGATATACACACATAGAGATATTTAGCAACTTGCATATACTTTTACCCCCCGTTATGAGAAATTGTATCTTTTTCACAGCAGAGCAAAGCAAGTGTGTTTGACCACAGGCTTTTCCCAAAAAGTCCATTAGAAGCAATGTATTAATTTCTCAATTATGTAAGCCTTTTTTTACCAGTTGTTAATCAGAAATCTAAAGAACTTAACACCTATTCTAGATGTAAAGAAATCAAAGTACATACAGGTTAATAATGATTTGTTCCACATTATACTGCAGGTCAGTACAAGAGGCCACCATAGGGGTCTCCCAAGCACAACATAACCTGATAAGCCAAACTTTTTCCATACATGAAAATAGATCACTTCTGAATATGATCTAAACAAAAAAAGTCCTTAAAATATTTTCCCAGGCATGAAAAAAAGTGTATAGTTGCTGCATCTCTTGGTTTGTGCTTTATTTATGCACAACTTGACGTTTCAACCCTTGGTATTTTCTCTAAGCTTACTCCAAAGGAATTTCTAAGCACTGTTATAATTGCTCTCTTTCAATAGTTACAAAAAAAAGAAAAATAACTAAGTAAATTATAATACAACCTTACCGTGAACAGGCTGGCAATCCAACACATTAACCTGGAATTCACTTGATGGCAACATTTCAAAAAACTTATTTAGTTCTTCTTGCCCAGACACTGCATTTCCATTCCAAACTAATGTTGCTTTGTCCAAATACAGCCTGGTTAAAGCCTGAGTGATTATGAAAATGCACATTTAGTAAAGATATGTAAACATACAACGGACAACATACAAAACTTACACTGTGAATTATTGACTTCTTCTGTTACTTTGACAGTAGAATGCCTTCTTGAAACAGTAGCTCCTTTTAACAATCAGTGCTCCTGACCAAGAATTAAAACTAACAAACACATTCTCCTTTATCAGTGGCACAGTGACTCATGTCTCAAATACTGATTACATCCCTTTAACAAAGGTAATGACAGAACTGAACTGGTTGCTAACAAAAGGACACTGCTACCTTTCCACAATAAATTTATCACTGATTTTCTGTTTTCTTTCTGAGGGGGAGAGTATGCACACAACACAGATTAGGTCAGGAAATTATAATTTTAGTATTAAAAAAAAAAGTGAGCAAGACCAGGAACAGGTGAAACTTGAAAAGGACAGCAGCAGACCAACCTCCCAAATGTTTCATAAGCTGTCAACAGCTGAGTAACTGCCCAACTCTCCTTTAAAGTGTTGACACATCCCTGTCCAACCTACTCATGTGCAAAGTGACTGTGAAGTAACATGGGACTGCTTGTACTTTCACATAAACTTCAAGTTATTAAATTGCAGCTACAGTACATTTAAAATTCCAAAGACCAGTCTCCAAGGCTCTCTTTTGGTGACAATATTTGTCACATGGTACCACATCAAAGTGGTCCATGAAGATTTGCAGAGGCAGACACAGCTGTACCACTTCAGCCTCAGCCACTCAGAAGAACCCCAGAACCAAAAGTGGTAACTGTTAATGAAAGAAGTTTGGGAAAAATGAAGCTAAATCCTGACCTCAAGGGAGAATAAAGCAAGTTCTACTTCCCTGTATTGACCTAATCCTGTACCTGTAAGACATAGTCCTACACCAACTGAACTAGGGTCATGAAAAGTCTGAGGCACTTTCTGAACAGCCCCTTTTACACTGCACAGGAGCTTCAAGTCCTCTGCAGGGCAGCCTGAGGAGCAGCTGCCCTGCCCTGCCATGGCCAATACAGCACATGGTAACCAATGTTCAGGTGCTTTCTGTGTAATGACAGTTAGAAAAGCAAACAAAAGTGCCAAGACAGCCCTAACTATTGTCAAAACAGCTACATACCCTTCTTCTTTTGTCCATTGTCTCATAGTAAATGTTGACAAACTCATCTGCAGCTCTACAAGCTTGATCCACATAGGTTTTGAAATCCTGGAGGGAAGAAATCATATCAGGTTACTTTAATTATGCAACCCAATCATTAACTCAATTTCTTCTGCAAGTCACTTTGACTGGTCTTTTCCATCCTCACCAAAAGATGACATCAAATAATGTCGAAATTTATTCTGACCTCCTTTTCTACTTGCAGAAGTACCAGCTGTTAGGCAGGGGACAGTTTTAGCATTAATTTTGAATGCTGATATATTTATTGTATTTAAATTGCAAATATTTACATTGGAAAATGGGCTACAGCTGGCTGCAGGTAGTGTGGCCACACAAGTATTCAGGGAAAACAGCTGTTGCTGTGATGGCTGTTCTGAAATAAAGTTAAGGAACAAGATTTATTCATGTACTTCTGAGAATTAGCAAGAACCCCATCACACCTCCATCCGAGTCTCATTTTTTAACACACCTTTATATATAGAAATATAAAACATAATGAGAGAGAGAACACCAACATCTGGATGTATTCCTTCTAGTATCAATCAGACCTATATCCACAGGTAAAAACAAACACTTCTCCTCACACCTCATCATTTTCCTTACATCTCTCTGTTTTTATTCATCCCCAGGTAACAACCTTTGTAGTCCCAGCACTGCACTGTGATTTCACTGGGTTATTTGCTCAGTTTGTTCAGCTGTTCGGCCCTTGATGTCTTACAGACCCTGAACTGGGACATCCTGGAAAGCAGCTTCTGAATTTCCTGTCCATACACCCATAAACCTGCATTTGGTTCTCTTCTGATCAATTGTTTACAATGCTATTATTCATCACTGCTTTATTCCAGTATTATACTCTGTATCTATAACTCAATCAGTGTGGAACAATGTCACTGCTTGCATTTTCTTGGCTGCTTTTACTGAATATACTCCAGAACCCCCAGGAATTCCTCTGGTATTACCACAAGAAATATTCACAATCAGAGAAAGTTCCAATTTGAAAAGTAGCTATGGCCTATCAAATAACCCCTGTTTATTCAGCAAAGACAAACATCACTATGCACTATTTTTTCTCTCCCCCTGCAAGGACACAAACCTGCTCTTCATCTTCCTACCTCCCCCAGCAAATTCTGAACTCACAGTCCCAGAAAGTGCCCAGAGAAACTCTGGAGACAGGAGTGTCAGACCTGCCCTGGGAACAGTGACTGCAGCTCTGCCTGTTGTGCCAGCGAGAGCAGGGGGCCGTGAGCCCTCAGCCAGCTCAGGCTGCACACCAGCCCTTCCCAACCAGCACCAAACACTCCCCTCCAGCTCCCAAGAGATGGAATGGGCATGAGCGAGGGCACTGGAGAAACACCAGGAGACTGGAATGAGTTGCTGGGGTACCTGCAACAGAAGTCTGGTGGAAATAAGCTCTGTCGGTTTTGGCAACTTTTTACAGCCACAACCAGAACACAGTTTTAAACTCTGTGAACAATTTTAGCTGGAATAAACTTGTGGAGGTCATTTGGCCCTAATCCCATCTCAAAGCAGAGCTGACTGCAAAGGTTGATCCACTTTCCTGGTTGCATCTGACAGCTCTGTGTCCTCTGTCCTGTCTCCTGCCACGTTTGGACATCTCCGAGAATGGAGATGATCACAGTTCCTTCGGGTTCCAACGTCCAACCACCTCACTCAGAAACCCTCCTTCCCAGCATTTAACAGGAAAACCATAATTGAAAAAAACCAACCAAACAATCCCCGAATCAACTTCTCCAAGACTCTGGCGGCAACTCCAAGCAGTTTTCCAACGTACACGGCCGCTGCCGACGCCCTCACTGAGCCCCTCTCTGTCCTAAGGCCCCTGTTCGAGGACGCTGAGGCCGCAACACTGGAACCCCCGCCCTGCGCCGGGGACCCTCGGGAGGGTGGCAGTGACCCCTGCCCACACCCCGCGCTGAGCCGCTACCGCCCTGCCCGCCCCGTCCCTCACGGAGCCGGGACATTCCCGACGGCCTCCCCGCGCTCCCACACCCGCCCTCTCAAGCGCAGCACCCTCCCGAGCCGGACACCCCGCGCTCCCTCGGCCCCAGGCCGCGGTTCCCGGCCCGGCCCGGACTCACCACGGACGCGGCCATGGGGCGGCGAGGCGGGAGGACGCCGGAAGTGCAAGGTCAACCGCTTCCGGCCGCGCGTCCCTCGCCGAAAGCGTTCCGCCGCGCCGCGGTGCCCCGGGGAGCGTTCCGCCCGCAAAGCCGGTCCGGCTGCGGCGGGGCTTTGATTCCATAATCGATATCACCAACCTTTCACATCATTGCTGCTGGAAACCTCCCCAGAGAGCCGACACTCGGGAAAAGGAATTACAATTGTAATCACAATTAAATAGCGTGTATGATTATCTATTTCCCTATTTGTATGGAGGTATTAGAAGTAACTGCTTTAAAACTTCAGTCAAATTTACTCAAAATAACTAAAAATATCTTTACTGAAGTAAAGATGTATAAAGATTTCAGAAATGCGTTCAGCCACTTGGGTTAGGCCATGTCTTCTTTTATTTTCAGCCATTGATCAAAATCAATTAAAATTTAAACCACTGAATAATTTCAGAATCAAACTGCATAGATTTTTATTGTAAAATATTTGATACTGGGCAAGTAGTGACCACCAAATGAAAACGGAATTCAATCTCCAGTAAGATGAAGAGTTCGCATTTTCCTACAGATCCCTCATGTGACAATCATGCACACTTGCATTAGGACTTACACAAAAATGAAGACAGGCTGCATCTTGCCCAGGCTGCTTTTCAAATGAGCCTTGCTCTGTGTCACAGCAAACTGATATTTCTGTAATGACCTCGGTTATAGACTCAAATTAGGCCCACAGGTCCTGATTATCCTTGATAAAATGAATGATGCCTGATAGTCCTTAGTTTTGCAAATAGTCTTGCTGGACTTGGAGTAATGGCTTTGTAACTTTCAATAGGTTATAGTTTATTTTCCTCTAAAATCACGCAATTAACACTGACAGATTTCCAGTAGAACATTTTCTATTAAAAGAACCCAACAAGCTACAATACTTTTTAATTTATTGATTCAGAACATACATTACATCACTGGAATCATAACACTCTTGAACACTGTGGCCTCCAAATCTCACTGCAGCACTGTACCCAACACTGAAGGGCAAGTCCAGGGGGCAGCAGAAGGCAAATGTTCCAAATTTCTGTAGCCATTCTACTGAATAGAGACCAAAGCACCGATCTGTGGCCTGTGTGAGTGATTGAATTAGGCTGGTAGGTTGACCATTCTTGTGGGGCTCCTCAGCTTTCAGGGGCTGCACGGTGCTCCTGCACATGCAGCATCCCTGCTCCCAAAGTCCCACTGGCTGCCCAAGCTTTAGCACATCTGGCGATGTTTAGCAGAAGAATTCTCTCGAGGACAGCAATTCACACAACACTTCATCTCTCAAGCTGGCCAGGCTGTTCTCTAAGACTGATCATCTTTGTGAATAGTGAGTGGCTCTTGTGAAAGGCAGGACTCTCAACTGTTGATAAAATTACCAGAGAGTGCAATAATGTGTCCCAGATGTACAGACGTTTGATGAACTGTCTCCTAAAACAAGGGAAGCAACTGACACTGGCCAAATCCAGACAGATTCTGATTAATGGGATGCTTGTGAAACTGGATCATGACTCAGTGTTTGAGGGTTTTGCCTGAGCAAGAGCTGAATGAGAACTCAAAGATTCGATCTGTTGATTTTAATGACAACTGGGAGTAGGTCTCAGATGTTTGACTTATAGGCTGGATAACAAATTAATACTAAAGCTGGACTTGAGATTTACTAAACTGCAGTGGACTTAAGAAAGCCTATTTTGGCCAGTTCCCAGCATAAAAGGTGGACCCTGGCAGAAACTGTGCTTGTTACAGACCCATGGGGACTCTCAACTGTGACCACTCCACCTCAAATTTCTGCCATACCAGAACTGGAGGAATGCAATGACTCTTATCCTGATAAATACCTCCCTTGTTTTTTAAAGAAAAACAGAACTTGCTATATATTGAAGTGGTAATTGTATCCAGTGGGATATGCTGAGATCAAGTACAAATAACTGCTCCATTTTACTCCATTCAAAGCAGTCTCAAGTGGGGATAAATTTTCAGAACAGGTCAGTTTAGTGTCACCACATTTTCTTGTTAAAGAAATTTTTAAATCCTCTTACTTTCATTAGGTAGTGAAGCATTATTTGACCTCTTGTGAAAATCTGGCCATATGTGTGTAAGACATGTGGCCAGGTAAACATATTTGTGGGTTTTTTTCCCTTCAAAAAATAGACATCCTTTGAGAATAGGCAAATTTAAAGTAAATTTTGATTAAATTTTCTTCTTTTTTAAATGAATAATTATGGATCAGCTACAGATGGAGCACAAACTACTGCACATTATAGATTTAATAGAACTTCAGTGCAGAGTTCACTCAGATGAGAAAGGCCTGCAGGGCTGGAACTGTAGATTATGTGCTCTCTGAAATTGTTAGCTCAGGTCAGCTTGTAGCATAGTCTGAGCTCAATTTACATTTGGCTCTGGCCTGAACGCTGGGCACTGGGAGGTAGCCCACAACAATTAACTGGTTAGTGGGAGGGCTTAATATCAATCAAATGCTAAGTAATATTTCTCCAGGCCAAATGTACCTGTGACCTTTTAAGGAATCACTTTCCAGTGAAAACCAATTTACTTCCAGCTGGAAGAAAAGAGTTTTGTCACTTGCTTTTCTTTACAAATGGAAGAGTTAGGGGAATCCTTTATGATTATTGAGTACATGCTTGCAGATGTTTTACTTTTACTCCTGAATATTCCAAACTATTTAGCATTGTCTGAGCATGTGACCTATGGTTCTGCGCTCAGCTTATCTGGCACAGCAGCTCTGCAGCACAGAAAGCAGCATACCTTTCCTTTGGACTGTCCCTGCTCTCTGTGTTATTACAATGGTACCCAATGTTCCCTGAAATATCAGTAATCCAATAGTCAACTGTTAAAAAAATTGGCAAAATCCCATTAACCCCAGTGGAAGCCAGACCTGGCCTTTGGTTTGTTTGCTCTGGCTAAATAGGGAATAAACAAAGTTTCTTCAAAATGCACCCTTAGTCACTACCACAGTTCCACTGCCCCTGTGCTCAAGCTCCAGTTTTAGGAAATATCTTGGCTAAATGTCAAACAATTCCACCAGCTCTTTGAAGGCAAATATTAGACAGAGATTGCATCTGAAATAATTACCCAAGCACCATTCAATTAACCTACTTGGCTAAAAGGTGATGCACAAATCAATATTTTCTAAGTGAGACGTGTGTTTCAGATGAAACTAATCAATAGGCATCAGAGTAATTTCAAATTACAGACATATACAGACAAAATTAAAATTCAAGCAGTTTAGATACCAAATGTATTGCAACTTAAAAGAGCTTTTTCAGGCAGGATATTCCCCAGGTACAATTTCAACATATCATTGCTTTTATTGAACTATTTTGTCTCTTTTCTAAAATAAAAATAATTACTGTCACTTTGGGAGAACTTACAAAAAAGGTGCAAATTCCCCTGTTGGTCCTTGGCCAGCTGATAATTGAAACTGTGCCTTAGGTTTCCCCTGAGCACAGCAGTTGGAATAGACCTAAATATTTGGAATTTTTTCTGTTTGCTTTTCACAACCACTTTTCTCCCCCTATTCCTTCTAACCTTGTACATGCATGATGAGATGGAACAACAGGAGACCCAGCTCAGAGCCCAAAGGACAAATATTAGCATCAGAGGGCTTGCTGTTTTCTACCTACAATAAGAAAAGTTTCTTATTCACAAGCCTTTTAACAGGAAGGACTGTCAGGGAATGAAGAGAAGCTGTACAAAATGAGCTATTTCTCATCTCTGTTTTCTTTATGCTATAAACATACCTCCAATCAAATTTACTGAAGAAAGTCATAGCACTTCCAGTGAATTGTCTTGTTTCCACAGAATCATTGGCACATTTCTGGCCTGTGGCTGCAATAACACGTTGCTCTCTGACAACATTAATAACTCACCTTTGACAATTTGTGGGCAGAAGATAAACATTTTCCAAACAGATAATCCCAATATATTACATACATGTTTCCTTGCATGTGCATTCTTTACATTGGAACCCCCACACTGTGCTTCCTTTGAAGTTATCAGTGTAGATGGGGACAGCTATGGGGATTCCAGAACTCCCAGCTGTCCCCAGAGTTGCCTGCAGTGACAAAACAGTGAGTCTGCCACCTTTTCTAGTGAAGACTTGCATGGAGGGCACCACCTACTCTTCTTTTTCCTGAATATTCTCAGCCGTCAGCTAACCAAAAGTAAAATATAAGATCTGATTGTGAAAGCTCCCATCTCTCCAATCATTTTAAGGAATATCCATTAAAACAGTGATGTTTGTTCCCAGAGATGAAAAGAAATGCTGAAGAGCAAGCCCACACACAAGTTTCCTTTCTACCTTTACTCTTTCACAGATTCTATTTATTTACCCAAATAGAGATAGAGACCCAAATAGATGAGACCTAGGTCAGCATATAATCTCATCTGTAACAGACTAATCTATTTTTCTTTGACAAGTTACATCCTTTGGAATAGATTGTTTATAATGGAAAGCACAGGAATCTTCCTGAAACATTTGTACTGCATTTACCAAACACTCAGTAGGATGAACTCCCATTCCCACTGCAGTTATTAATAACAAACTCTGCATTGCTGCAGTGTAAATACTGATTCACCAAAGAACCCTAAATCTGATTATTAACTCCCATGATTGCACTAGTCTGCCAATAAGGAATATATTTAAAAAACACAGTAGTAAGTAGTGGAGGAACACAAGCTTTGAGTGATTTACAAGGACCTTTACGATTTTTTCACCTAACAGACAAGAAAGGTAAATACTCAGAAAAAACCAAGCCCTATGACATTTTTTTAAAAATTGTTTTTCTGCATTCCTTTGGAGTTTACATCAAAGAGAGAAAAGGGATAATTATCTTTAAAAATACTATTTCTCCATGTTGCTTTTCTCTAGTGAAGAGGTTTAAGGACATGAAGATTCCTTTCAGAAAGACCAAACCAATGGAGATAGAAACATGAGAGATTTCCTAGACAACCTTTGGATTTATATTTCAAGATTATTTCGTAGGGATAATGAGAGATTATTTCCTTTTAGGCACTAAAACAGATCAGGTAACAGGAGGACTCAGGGTACTGGTAATAGGCTGCAGAACCTCACACATTTACAACTTCAGCCAAATACATCTGACTTATTTAGGGACATAGGTGGGGTTTGCTATCAATCCTTGTTCAGTTGTCAGAAAGTGGAAAGTGTCCTCTAAAAGGTTCAGACATTGTTTCAGACATTGGTCACAGTGTCCCAATCAGGAAAATTTAGATACAGATAAGCTACCTTCAGATAAAATGCTCTATTTGCTTCTGTACCACTTCAGTATGTCTAAAGAACAAAGTACAGGAAATGTGAGAATCTCCTGTAATGGTGGTTTAAATTCAGGGTGAACATGTTCATAGAATTATAATAGGCTGTGTCCCTAAATTCTGGTCATGATTCACTATAAGTCTTCTCCCTATTATTTACATTTCAACACATTAATATGCCACTGTGCAAAAAATTGTTTCTTAAGGATTGAGAGCAGAACACCCAAGAAATTGGCTTAAATGCCATGAAGACAGGCAGGAATAAACCACCATGCCAGTGTTCTGTTGATTTATTCCAGAGCGATGCACCTGGACCCACCAGCTGTCACACATCTTCCATCTGGAGCAACAGCTGTTTGCTCAATAGTTGTCATATTGCCTGACACAAACAATTGCTTGGTAAATTTGTCATGAGGGGTTCTCTTTGGGATTTGAAATTCTGAAAAATGTCACATTTTGGTTCTGTCCTTAGGTTTGGAGCATTTTTTCCTACATAGTGTGCAGGGTTCCCCTTACAGCTCTGGGTAACTCCAGTCAGAATTGCAGGGCCTGTAGCATCTCCAAAAGGATCAAGTTTAAGGTCGTTCACTGTGAGCTAAGGACACCCAAGTAAGGGGAGGTGGAAAGTAATGTTTAGTAGATCAAATTATGTGACAGAGGCAATGGAAGGATCCAGTCAAATCACCAGGCTAAGAACATTAGACAACAAATACATTTTATATAAACTGGGGGGGAAAGGGAGAGGGAAATCCAGATCACGTAAATTGTGGAAAATGTTACAACAGTCAGGGCTGGGGAGTGACCTTAGAGAGTCATAGCTGTGGGGAAAGAACAAACACGTTTATTAGAAATGTTATTAGGGAATGTTTTGCATGAAGCAGTGAAATATGAATACTTGATGAATGAAGCAGCATTATTACAGCATTGAGCAACTGGGAGGACTGTGGCGAAGAAGATATTCAAAAGGAAATGAAGCAACATTATGTGATAGGAAAGTGCTTAGAAATTGAGAGGTAGACCTGAAAAACATCTCAGCACAGGCAAGCTTTGAATCTGAGGGTTGATGAAATCACCACACAAGTATGTGTGAGAAGAAAATGTGGGAATTTAAGACAGTCACACAATACCTCTGAAGAGTGGAAAGAACAGAACTGTACCCATCCAAATAGATGTTCTATGAACTGTAGGAGATACGCACCAGGAGTGAAGGTAATGAAAACAGTAGATCAAGTTGCATCCTGAAAAAAACTGGTTTGAAAGTATATTCCAGTGGCTAATAACAGAGTCAGTAAAGCACATAATGGATGGGAAGTCTAGTTAGCAGAGAGAACTTGCCAGACAATTATCCACCTAATTTCTTCTTTACAAGTCCTGTTTCTGGCACAGGAGAAACTGGCATGAATGATAACACTCAGCATGTTAACTTAAACTGCTCGCAACATACAACTAACTAATCAAGAGACAGGAAAACTCTCTTCAAACAACCTTTTGACTGACAACATGCACTACTAGAAATGTGTGTTTTATGAAACTCTCCACAAGCAGGTCCTTGAGAATGACCTGCTATCCTCTCAGCTGTGTGCATCCTGGGCTTGCTGATGCCTCATAACAGATTTGCTTCCTTTTTTTGGACTAAACTGAAGAGTAAAGAATACCATGAATACCATATAGACAACTTTTTAAAGGATCCTTTTTGAATGAACGATGTAGACTTATCATAGTAAGTCACCCAAAATGTTACTCCTCCGAAAATGGGATTTGATTAAACATCACTAAGCTCAAGGATTTTTAAAGGGGAATCTGTGGTGGAAAGGAACACAGTCAAAGATAAACAGCAGATAGCTTATGTCTGCATCATTCAAGTAAAGAAGGGTAAGTTTTTTGCTGAACTTACTGATGATGATCTTTAAATTCACAGAATATAGAAAAGACAGAGCGATTGAAAGACAGACACATTTCCTGCGAGGAGAGGCTGAGAGATTGCTGTTGGGATTGTTCAGTCTGGAGAAAAAACAAGGCTCTGCTGCCTTCCAGTAAAGAGGCCTTATAAGAAAGATGAGGACAGGCTTTTTAGCAGGGCCTGTTGCGACAGGACAAGGGCTAATGGTTTTAAACTAAAAGAGGGTAGGTTTAGGTTGGAAGTTTGGAACAGTGAGGGTGCTGAGGCCCTGGCACAGAGTGCCCACAGAAGCTGTGGGTGCCCCATCCCTGACGTGTCCAAGGCCAGGCTGGACGGGGCGTGGATAACTTGGGGCAGCGGGAGCTGTCCCTGCCCAGGCCCCGAGTCCCCCGCCCGGCATCCCGCGCTCCCGCTCCCCGCGCTCCCGCTCTCCCCGCGCTCCCGCTCTCCGCTCTCCGCGCTCTCCGCTCTCCGCGCTCCCGCTCCCCGCTCCCGCTCTCCGCGCTCCCGCTCCCCGCTCCCCGCGCTCCCGCTCCCCGCGCTCCCGCTCCCCGCTCCCGCTCTCCGCTCCCCGCGCTCCCGCTCTCCGCGCTCCCGCTCCCCGCTCCCCGCGCTCCCGCTCCCCGCGCTCCCGCTCCCCGCGCTCCCGCTCTCCGCTCCCCGCTCCCCGCTCTCCGCGCTCCCGCTCCCCGCGCTCCCGCTCCCCGCTCTCCGCGCTCCCGCGCTCCCGGCGCGTTCCCCTCCTCACCCACAGGTGGCGCGCGCGCAGCACCCGCCGCGGGCCGGGCGCGCTCGGGAGCGAGTGATGACGTCACGGGCGGAGCGCGCTCCGGGCCGCGAGCCGTCGCTGCGCGGTGACCGCGGCGAGCAGCGGGGCGCGTCTGGCCACCGCGTGTCAGAGCGAAGTCCAAAGGACAGCGTTTGGCGCAATCTGTTTACTTTGCACCAGTGCAGGGACTTTGCTTTCCAGGAGTAAGGAATGAAAAACAGCAAGATGCGTTTGTCCCCCTGTGGACGCAGCCACGGGTACAAGAGTGGCTCTCAGCTCTCCAAGCGTTCGTGTTCAGTGTAGTGGTCATGCCAGAATCTTGATGGAACAAGACTCTGCATAGAAGGCATCCAAATTTCTTGTCCCAGAACTACCAAAACTTAGCTCACCTTTATATACCTTAGATGGGAACCTGAAAGCTTTCATATTTTCAAAGCTTGTAAAACCTTTCAGACTGGGCTTGGGACCCTGGTAAGAGTTTAAAATCTTTACTGTGACAAAACTTCATCTAAAGTTGTTCTTGCAGACTCCTTTTACCACTGGCAACCACCAGCTGAGCCAAGTCCTCAGGCTTCCCAATACCAACTACATCCCTCTGCAAAATTAGTAACCATAATTAACAGTAATATAAATAATTTCATTCCAAGCACAGCACGCTATAAATGGGAGAGCAAAAGAACCAGCAGCCTCATGGAGTCCAAGTGGGGTGCCTGCTGCAATCTGGTAGATGTTTGATGAAATGATGTTGAGAACCTGTGAACAATCAAACAGATTCCTCTGAAAGGAGAAAGAGGTGATGCTTGTGTCTTTAGTGAAGGTTCCTTCTTGTTATTCAAACCATTATTGAGACAGAGAGAGCAAAAGGAGAAGGAAGAAGAATATTTATGTATTTAAGATCTGACAACACTGTAGAATATTTTTTCTTTTTGTAATTGAGCAGATTGCAGAAAATGTTAGATATTTTCAAGGACATTATGAGGGAATATTCTGGGAAATTAAATCTTTTCTTAAGGTACCTAAAAGGCCACACAGACCTATGGCTTTTAAGTATATTAGGTCTGAGTATAACGTCTCAGCCATGAAAACAAAAGAAAATTAGTATTACTGAAGTTTGAAAATCTCTTCAAATACAGACAGTACATTTGAGTGTCTCACAAATATCACTAAAGCAAAAGTATCGGAAAATATTGGAAAAGGGAGTTATTTTTATAATCCCAGACATTTGGAATAAGATTATGTGGCACTTAAGTACAGAACCAGAATAAAGCTTCCAAGTTCTTTTTCAGTTTCAAGCAGAAAGACAAGAAGGTAAAATGACAGTGATGGAACACACCTTAGTACATCCAACTGCCAAAAAGGAACAAATAATGATAGTTTAAAGTGGGCTCTGGAGTATGCAATAGCCTGATAATTAATAAAGAAGGGAATTTTGGCATTATTTGCACTAGATGCCCCAAACAATGAAGACTGCTGAGAACCAAGGAAATGTTGTCATTGATCTGTGAAGGTGTCTGTGCACACTGAGTACAAACTTCGATTTCTGCTCTCACAGAGAGTTCTGCAAAGAGCACATCTCTTCCAGGCAGCTTCACTCAGGTTACAAGGCCAGTCCTTTGCCAGGAGGAATCACAGAGCCATTGTGCACCCAGAGCAGCACTCACTGGTGCCCTGGTGTATTCAGCAATGTTCTATATCCAACCAAGACTCCAAGTATCGGTGTCAGTTGATCTCTGGCTGACCTCATCTGAGAAAGGAGACAGAAACGTGCACAAGGGACTTGCTCTAATTTTTATTTTTAGGCAGATCTTCACAACCTTGAACAACTATCAAGAAAAAGAAGGCAGTGCTGTAAACAAACTCTGAACTAGAAATTCTAACACAATTAAAATTCAGACAGTAAGGTCAGGAGACTGCAAAGGGTCTGTGTAGTAAAATGCACGGGGCTTCCTCAGTTCCATTTCTGGTCAGAAAAATGCTGTCAGAGTGTGTCCCCTCTATATATCCACCTGCCTGTAGGTACCATCTGCCTCCTTCTGTGAAAAATTTTAGTGTCACTTGCTTTACAAGTCTGTCTGGCTTTCAAGACTGTACATATTCAGGTCAGAAATATTAAAACATGTATGAGAAATTGTATCTTCACTTACATCCCAGTGAAGATTTGAACTATAATGAAAACATGTTGGTTTACATGAAGAAAGGTTTAGAGGATAAGATTCTAGAAAGAGAAATGTTTTGTTGATTTTCTCAAGTTACTTTAAATGTTTTCTTAAGCAGCTTGTTAAGATTCTTTACAGCAATGAGATGCTTGTATGAAATGGTAACAAACTTTTAAAAAGTGTGACATGGACTAGATTAGCTTCCAGATAAATTTCTGTGAATTTTAAAGCAACAGTCAGTTGTACACTTAGTGTACCAGTGTGGATGGATCAGTAGCACAATTTAAAACAAATTAATTTATTAAGGATTTTAGGCTTAGAGTAGGGCCATGTAATGTCTACTCATTTGAGAATGGAAATTTAGGCAAATGGTAATTTAGTAGCATGAACAACGTTTTTGTCTTCCTGCATAATGTTTTAGGGTACAGACATAACAGTCAACTATAGGCACTATAAGGGCAATAAATTCTGTTTATTAATCCAAATAACCTTTCACAATAATCCTCAGCAGACACGTGAAGAAATCAGCAACAATGGTTTCAGCACAGTAGTTCAATTGCTCTGAAACCTAGACACAGATTTTACTGAGGGAAAATCACTGAGAGGAGTACAGAATATTGTCATACTGTGGGGCAGAACACTCAGACGGAGGATATCCCATTGCAAAGTGAAATGGTGAGGTAACAGTAACATTATTTTACAAACTGCATGCACATCAATTACAACTTAAAGCTTAGCATACTGGAATGTCTTGAAATAACAGAAAAAGAATTCATCTGACCAGATAACAGGCACAGAACACTGTTAATGACAATGCCAGCAGTAAAACCAAGAGGAATTTTGTAGGCTTATATTGACCCAGGTTGCAGACCAACATTCCTTGTGTGTGTGTCAAAGTTATTTAATTTTTGCCTCCAGAAAAAGGTTAGTATAAGAAAATATAACAAAATCTCAGATGAATCTACCATATGCTATTGTCTACTAGCAATGAAGGCTCATGAAAAATGGGCCCAAATTATTCTGCACATTCTCTGAGAAAATACACTGGAAGTTCCTGAATGTACATAACAATGTAGTGCAATACAAATCAAAATAGCAACAGTGTCCTGAGCACTGTTATTGTGCGGGCAAAGCATCAGTCTTTGTACTTGCTGAGAGCAACACCCAGAAAATTAGTGTGACCAGGGAAAACAGAGGTGTGGTCAGAACCATGTCTAGTATGAAATGATGATGTTGACAATCACATGGTTTGTTATTTTGCCCTTTAATACACTTCTCTGTATGGTAAGTGAAGGCACACTCGTCAGCATAATCTAGAGAAGTTCTGCCAAAAACACCAACTACCATTTAGCAGTTCCTGACAGCCAGTGCTGCTTGGGGTTGTAAAAGATCCCAGCAAAGGTCACACCTGGCAGACCCCAGCAGCTTTACTAAGGCTGGTATGGAGTTCATTATGTGACGTCACACTGTTAACGATGTTGTCGCTGATTCCCACAGGAGCCTGGTGGGTCAAAAGGTATCCTACAGTCTCTGTCTGTTTTATGGCTCCAGCACTGGCCCAAGTGTTCCAAAACTTAATATTCATGATGTCATTTATTCACCTTTTTCTGATGCATTGAGATTTGCTCAGCTTTTCTCATTGCAGATATCCTGTCTTACAGGACTTTCACATTATTTGCTCCTCTCTCTCTGCAGTCAGTCATGACCAAGCCCTCCCACCACTTTCCAGCTGTGCCCAGCTGTGCTCAGGAGGCAATAGTACATCCCTTTTATCACACTACTGGGTCTTCCTATTTTTTACTATCAAGACTGGTTTATTTTGTTTGGTTTGGTTTGGTTTTATTTGGTTTTGGGTTTTTGTTTGTTTGTCTGTTTTGGTTTTTTGTTTGTTTGGCTTTTGTTTGGGTTTTTTGTTTGGTTTGTTTTTGTTTGGGTTTGTTTTGTTTTGTTTTTTATCAGTATGCATTATTTCTCTTGGACTTTCCAAGGGTTTGATTTTGGAAAATGCTGAGAACTTTCCATTCCCATTGGCTTCTGTGGAACATAAAGAAGTCTGCACTATAAGGGACAGACCCATTATGTTTACATATTTAAACTCAAGCTTAAATTGTCTTAAACTCATCCTCCACTGTTAGGATGTGCCCTTTGTTAGACATCACAGGTGTACACTTAACAGCAAATATTTTAATGTAACTATTTCAAAAGTTCTCCCCTTTTCCCTTTTTCCTCTCCTCTCCTCTCCTCTCCTCTCCTCTCCTCTCCTCTCCTCTCCTCTCCTCTCCTCTCCTCTCCTCTCCTCTCCTCTCCTCTCCTCTCCTCTCCTCTCCTCTCCTCTCCTCTCCTCTCCTCTCCTCTCCTCTCCTCTCCCTTCCCCTTTTTTAGTTTCTATTTCATTTTTGTTTATGTTTAACTTCTTAGGCTTCTGAGTTTCTACACTTTCCCAAAATATATCTACTATATTTTATCTTTGTAAATGCTTCCTGTAATGCCATTTTTGGTCCACTTTTCTCAAATAATGTCTTTTCACATTTCTCCTCAGCCACAAACACAAGTGCTTTTGCATACTCTAATGCTGTTCAAGTAGTGCTTCCATTCAAGTGGAGGAAGAGCTATAACTTGACTCTCCTTTTATAAAGCGTTTAAAAGTTTAAGAGGCAACAATCACATCAGGCTGATATTTCCTATGTCCTCAGCCTAAGGGTAAAATAAAATGTGAGGACATATTGGAAAAGTTTCATATTGCTGCTTTTTAAATTTTGGAGCTTGAAAACTAAATAATGTTTTCATCATTAAAAAATATTTTTGATGTTTTCTTTGACAATGACTCAAAAATAGCTTCACTGTTGGATTTCCTCTTGCTTTGAATCTATGTATCAATTAAGGAAGTTGTAATTCTTAATAAATAAGCACATAGGCACAAGAGGAACCATTGCTACTCATTGTTTAGGGAAGTAATTTGGCATTTAATGAGTTCTTTATGGCAGCTGAAGAGGATGGTAATTAACAATTCATGTTGGCAGGGCTCTGGGCACTTCCTTCTAGCAAGCAGTGTAGTTGTGGGTTTATTTATAATACAATCTTTCAGATTTGCTAAATCATGTGTTCATGTTACCCCAGCTGTTGTTAGATGAACAAATTAAATCCACATGTAAAATGAAACAACTGGAAAACAACTATAATGTTATGGTTGTGGGTTTGATCCCTGCATGGCCACTCACTTAGGAGTTGGACTTGATGATCCTTGTGGCTCCCTTCCAACTCAGAAGATTCTGTGATTCTGTTATCTCTGAAAAGCTGATTTGGTACTATCTATCTTGCAGAATGCTCTCGTGAGCAATAGTTGAAAGATAAAGGGAACTCTGAAAGAGGAATTATATCAAAAAGTGAAATGAGTTAGGGATTCTTCCTTTCCTCACCATGAATTCAATCAGGAATTACTGACACTGGAGAAATAATTATATGCTTAGTGGAAAGTAGTGGTAGCTGGTACAGCTATAAAAGGTAATTTTTATTTTCTGCACTGCTCTATATGAAAGTATTTACAGTGGGGAGTTGCTAGTAGCTGGTACGGGGATGGCTTTTAGTTTTAGTGTGAGATTAATGAACTCATACTGAGTTCTGTGTTTTTTATTGTTCCTATTCTCCCTGGTTTGGAAGAATAATCATTGAAACAAAGTCTGGACCTGGAAATACAGACTTCCAGTGATTTATAGTCTAGGAAAGAGAGAGGAAGTAAAAAGCAGAAAACAGACAAATAAAGGCTGAAATGTTGTAACTGTTAAATCCAAAATATACTAATATATTTTCTTAACCTTCTTAATTTGATTAAACTTATTCTAAAATAATTTTGATTTGCTGTGTAAATTTGTTTCTAGCAGCACAACAATTCCAAAGAATGGTGCTCAACATTCTTCAGACTGGTTGTTATATCAAGGCTCAGGAGATAACTCTTAAGAATAACAACAGTGTATAATCTTAATTACTGACATTTTCGGATAAATGTGCTCAAAAATTTTCTGTCTCCTGTTTTTATAGATCTAGTGCATCTGAGTAAATCCAACTAAACATTCCACTGACTAAATTTCTAGGTATCATCTAGATAAAAAGAGTGCAAATCAAATCAGTGGCACACCACAAGAAGACCAAATATGAAAAAAAGAGACTGTATATTTTTTCCTTATTGCTAATCTATCAGTTTATAGTGAAGAAGGCAGTCAGTGAGTGGGCACAGCAGAAGGGAGCAGCATTCCTTGTCTGAGAGGGCTGAGCTCAGTCCCCATGGATGAACCCACAGATGAAGGCAGACAACACAGACTCAAACACAGACTCTTCCTCTCCTGCCAAAGGGGACTGGAAGTGATCTGAAGTGCAAAAAGAGACAGAAACCACGGACTTCAGTGGAATGTGAGGCATGCTTTCTCCTTTGTTTTCCAGCATGTTTGACTATTAAAAGAAAACACTGTCTCTAGCTTTGAATCTTTCCAGCTATAGCATCGGTCAAAGCTAAAAGGTGCTGAGTACTTTCTGAGAAGGTGCAGAGTCCCATGAATTCCCAGTAAGGCAGGAAATGCTAAAAGAACAGCCTTCCAACACTGAAACAACGTTTACAGCTTTCAAACTGTAGTGTTTCTGTGTAATAAAACTGCCCTGCTGGTACTGAATCTAATCAGTACCACGTGCCCCATCTCCCATGTAAGCATGTTTTGGAGAATACTTTCTACAATAGCTCATCTGTGGATTCAACCACAAATGAAATGTCTTGCTTACGTTGCACTCCCTTTCCTGCCTGCCTGCACAAAGTAAAATGAACTGTTTCTTCAGTTATCAGGCAGTTTGTCTTTCTCTCTTCTTCAGTCCCAACATGTTCAGCATCCCTCCAGGGTTATTGTATTTCTAAACTTGCTGTATGCACATAGATGCATACACATGCAAATATAAAGATATTATGACAGTTTCCTGTAGCAACGCAAATGGGAAACAAATATGGAATTCTTCTGACTAAAAAGTCTTTATGAAGCATTCTGTCACTGAAAAGCTTTTAATTAAACATATCTGAAACCAACAGAGTCCTATGTATTGCTAAGTATTTTAGGTAACAAAAATAATACATTTCCAGTCAGATCTTAAATCTTGTAAAAAAATATGGAACTCAAAATTACTAAAATTTTTTAAAGTCTAGCTGTTTTCTTACTTATACACTCCCACTGTCCACTAAGCCCCTTGGCCATTCACCAACATCTCTGAGGAAGCTTTCTATCCATAGTTAGAACCTATTGCCATTCCCTAGGAAAAATCTTTTTTTGGAAAAAAAGATTTTTATCCTTCATCCATGTTAAAAGCTTGCAGGTTCTCTTTTTATTTATTATCTCACTTTTTATTTATTGGATTCCTGGGAAAAATGAGCTTTTCTGATCCTTCCACACTGGCCTCTCCATACACTTTCCTGCACTAAAATTCTCTGTGTTCCTTACACTGTATACAGCAAGGTTCCCTAATTCTTGGTTTCCTGAGAGTTGAAAGACTGAATCGTTCCTTGTGAATTTGTGATAGTATTATCACTGGACCGCCAGCCCTGCTCTCAATGCTTTGTATTGCTAAAATCAGTCAGCTTTTGAAGTGTTTCATTTTCTTAACTGAAATTTGAACAGGCTTCTGGTGTGCTTGTCCAGTATACTTTGAGAAAAGTCATATACTACTTTGGGTTTCATTCTTAGAGGGCTCACTAGTCTTCTGAGGTTACTCTGCTGTTGTTTACACAGTGTCACTCCTGAGAGGTAGAGAAGGATCTTCAGATTTGACACAGGAAATCATGGACTATTCTGTGATTGACCAAAAGTGCATTTTTTAAGTCAATCATATAGCATATGTGAATGAAAGAAAACCAAATGGAATACATTTGTAATTTCCTCAGTATTTTGCTTTCTTAAAAGCTCTCTGAGAAACTAAACATATTTCATTAGCAATAATCAGTTCATCATAACCCACTTGTGAGTTACTGTCCCATTTTAAAGTTGAGGAAGTAACACCAAAGGATCAAATGACTTCTTTTGAGTCATAACAGAAATGGCAATGTTGGTACTCCAGCAACATGCAGAGGCTGCATCTGAGATTTACCCTTTAAGGGCTGCACAAATGAACAGTTTCTAGTCCCACAGAACTGAAATCCTAAATGAAGACAAATAAGAGGTTATGGCAGGAATGGAAGGACAAGAGGAGTAAGTGACTTTCCTGTAGTCACACAGACAGAAATCCAGTTCTCTGATGCCACACTGAGATAAACAATATAAATGTCAAACCTGCTTCCTAGATAAAGTCCAGGCATGTCATTCCATGCCAGAGGAGCTAAACTACTCTTTTCTCTCCCCCATCAACCTTTTCTCATTCTTCTTCCATTTTTATATGCTCTTAATCTCAAATGGTATTCCAAAGGTTTTCTGGTATCTAGATGTCTTCTTGGATGGGAAACAAAGCTTTAGCTTTTTCAGAGGAGAGAGCTACATTCTCCTGTAGAACAGATACATAATCAGCCATAACATGACTCTCCCTTTAGCTCTCAAAGCTGCAAACACTTTATAACACATTCCATCAATGCTTTGGCAGAACTTTTTCAGTAATGATTGCAGAGAAGCAATAAATTGGGAAACACCTATTATAAAACTTATGTACAAGTCCAGAAGATATATTAAATGCTTGCATTTTCCCCATTTCTTCTTTTTCAGTTAGCAGCATACGCAATCTGCATAGATTCCTCTCTAATAAAACCAACAAGTCAACCACACTTTATAAAAAGCAAAAGTTAATGATAAATTGAAGTCCAATAGGAAATTATCAGGATTATTAATAAGTTTTGGGATTCTTTTATAGTTTAATTACCATCAGGATTTAGGTGAAAGATTAAATAACCTATATAACAAGTTTTGGAGCTATTATTTGGAATACTTGATCATCAAGAGTCAACATCCTGGTGAAAATCATATTGCAGAAAGCACAAATTGTGGAGTAACCTCTGGTTCAATGAGACCTGGAGTGGCTGAATAACACTCCCAGGGGAGGAGGAACTCTCTGCTATATCCCTTCTTCCCATCTCCCAATTGGACAAGAAGTGCAGAGAAGCAGACAGTGGGCCAATCCTTGGTTCTACTCACAACTAGAGCACTAGTGAGACTGTGTGAGCCCAAGTGAAATGTTAAATAAATGTATTTTTTTCAAAATTGCAATATTTGAAAGAGAACAAAAGACTCTTGTCTCTTCCATAGGTGACCTGGACTGCTCCTAAGAATAGCTCAGAAAGAAATCTTCTGTTAGCTGTAAAGGTTATACCATGGTAGGTTTTACCTAAAGTTTATATTGACTATTTAATACCTTTTTATTTGAATGTCTCTTTATAAAGATTAAAAATAAAAGGGTTTTTTATTGTGATACTGAAAACTAAGTATCCCTCCTCTTTCACCTAGAAAAGAGTATTTTTTTCCATAAGAAAAGTTTTTTTATACAAAGGATACATCTTGTTAAATTGAGTCTAAAGCAATTAACCTATTTCTTACTGTCAGATTCAATTGTAATTTGACCTAAATGAAGACTAAAACCTGTGCTATACCAAATTACATTTTTGTATTGAGCCTGAAAAAACATCACAGCTGGAACAAGCTGTGCACTTATGAATGAAACAAACTCAAATGAGGGGCTGCTTTAGGATCAGTGTTTTGAAGGCTAAGTATTTTTTTTAGTCAAGGGTAAATCATATAATCAGAAATTCAGTGTGTAATTTGTATTGTGTTTTGTTTTGTTAAAAAAAGTATTTTGAGAAGTCTTTTAATGACACAGTTTGTTCAGTGTTTAAGCTACATAATCAGGGCTCACACACACACACATATATATATGTATATGACACAATGTTACACCTGTAAACAATGCAAAGATCTCCTCTCTACCATATCTGTGATTGTTTGAGTTTGTTTGGAGACTGCCCAGATGTGTTCCCTTTCCATTTTTGAGTCCTGCTCTGAATTACAGACAACCACAAGTGGGAGGCAGTCTGAATATGTACCAAAAAGTTAAAAATAGTTTGTAGCAGCTTGTTAGAGCAGAGGAAATCACTTGACTGGACCAAGGTCTGTGGGATTTGTCGTTCCCATAGATCTTATTTTGACTCCACTGGAGATTGCATGGGATGATTGAATACTTTGGTTTCTATCTCTTTTGCCTGAAAAATGACCAGCAACCAGGATTATCACATTTTGACAGATGGAAAACAACTGTTCTGTATTCTATAAGAACTAAGGTTTTCTTTTTGTCTTGGTGGGTGTTCAGCGATGCAGTTCTACCTCTGCCCCTTCATGTTGTAACAGGAGCACAATAGAGGAGCAACATTCTGAAATTTGACTTAGCTCTTGTATTGCTGACCTACAGCCCAACTGCACAAAGACCTGCACAAAGGGAACCCATGATCCCATAAATCCTGCAAGTTGCAAAAGGCCATGGCTAAGTCAACTGATTCATTTCTCTGTTATTGGAAAGCCAACTTTGCTACAGTAACATATCGTGCTTTAAAGGTCACAGTGAACAGGGCTCTGATAAATCAGGCTTGACAGCCACATAGTGGGTCCATGATAACAAAACAAGCTTTAAAATAAGTAAACAAAAAACTAGGTAGAACAGCCAGAATTCTGTTTTAGCCTGATTAGAACAGAAAAATCATAAGTAGGAAAGCAGCACATTTTCAGCTGTCTGGGGCATTTTTCAGGCGCCCATCACAGCATTAATTCCAGGAGGGTGGTAATCCCACACAGTTCTTTATCCCATATACTTAGTACTAGACATATGTAGACAATCTGCTCATTTCTTCAGAGAAAAACATTTAAATTCCTTAAAAGAAATGATGTTTCAAACTTCCTGCCCATAATGGTAACTTCAGTTGTCACCTGTAAGACTGAAAATAGAAGCATGAGATCGAATGCATTCAAACGAAATTTTAAGTACCAGATTTCTGTAGTAACAAAGCAATATTAGATAGATGACCAAGTCTGAGATAGCTTGGCAAGAATACGCTTCTGGATTTCACAGAGAGACAGTAAACAAACATTTTACTCTCAAGACACATTAAATTGAGCGCAGTGTTTTTGACTATAGCTTTCTGTGTGTTTCAAGCATGCACAGACTCACCATTTATATAATCCAGCTATCTGCATACTCAATGTGCATGTTTGTCTCAGCAGTCAGAAAGGCACTGCATTCACAAGGCCTTGCTCAGACTTTCAAGTTTCTTAGCTAAGTTCAAATGTAAGAATTTAATTTAATAAAATACAAAGTGTATATTGCACTTGTGGAGCATTAACAACATTAATTAAAATTAATATAGCAGGAAGATACAGGTATTTAGCATTAACCAGGATCTCTGCATCTCAAGAAAAATGTCTGTTTATCAAAATCCTAGCTATCCATATGATTGAAATACTAAAATATTTTGGTTTTGGCTGAATGTATATTTTGTTCTATATCTCAAGATTTAGTCTGAAATTAACTGACTGTATCTCAAATTATCACAGAATATAGACCTAAGGAAACAATGTCAGACTCTCCTTTCCCCCAGACCTTCTTGAGCTACTCCAACAATCTCAACAGTGCTAAATCCAACTAATTAAATTGGGATTATGTTTGTTTACCATTATCACAGCAATCACAGTGTGACAGATTAGTTTGCTAGAGAGAACATGAGACACTGGATACGTCTGTTATGTAAAATAAGGTACACTGCAGAGATTCATGAGATACTGCTACCTCAAAGTACTATTTTTATATGGCATGATACACTGTCAATAGAGATACCACCTTAGGTACAACCCCCCAAAGTAACCTTATTTACTATTTGCTCTGAATATTAACAATTAGATTTTTAAATTAAAAATAAGACCAAGATGTCAAAATACTCGGTGTGCAATGGTGACTAAAAATCAGATTTTGTTACATGAATGGCCCAAAAAACCCCCGGGTAGCTGCTGCAGGGTTTTCTTCATAAAGAAGAGCTTAGAAAAAAGGTATCTGACCAAGAGGACAGGCCAGAAAAATGTCAACTGGTCCACTGTGGAGAAGCTTGTCACAAACTGTAAATAGTTCTGCTTTGATGTCACAAATAAAGCCCTTCATACAGACGGGAATGCTTGGTTAATTGTATGTGACTTTTTCATTGATGTGATATGAAAACTCCCAAGGCAACTTCTGAATTTTATCTAAGACTTCCTTTTCCTCATTTAAAGCTGAATGATTTCCTTCTATGGTTTTATCAATGGGCCAGAAAGGCTGATAAGATTGCTTCCTTCCCCTGTTAGATGTGTTTGGACTTCTGCCATCCTGTCTTGAAAAGCAATACATTTGATTTCCTGTCCTGAGTAGAGCAACTGCCTTCATTCATAAAATGGAAGATTAATGTAAGCAATGGAAAATCAAGTTAAGAGACAGGTTTGCATCTGAGCTACTTGAATTCCCAGCCATAGCCCCCCAATAACTTACTGCTCTAAGGACACTGCAAGAGCAGCATGAAGCAAATGTCTCCTCAGAAGACTGACTGCTGTGAACTACTGTGACCTCTCTCCAGGCGGGAGGTGCTAAGGGTCTGAAACTTTCCTCCCGCCTCTCCCGTATGATTCCACTCTTCTCTTCTCTTCCCCATTACACACTTTTGGTACAGAGCTCTGTTCTTATCAGTCCTTTGCACACCAGAATGAAGTAGGTGCAAGTGAGATGAAAGCATGACCTCATTTAATCCTCCACTGTAGCTCTCCTATGAAGGAGAATTTCTAGGGCTGCAGCCAAAAGTGATTCTACACTTTTGAAGCATTATAGAAAAACTCTTTCCCTTCCTACTTCATCCCCTCAGCAGCAAGAATAATTTTGGACTTAACAGAATCTTCAGTATTTATTATAAATGTTCTTGCATCCCCTATTGGACCTCAGCCCAACACATGAGGAAGTGCAACAGCTATGGGGAGCTTGACACAGCTCCTGTATATAAATGCTATGAGGCGTGAATCATTAAAGTTATCTGGTTCCTGAACACAAGCACAAAGGCAACAGCTGTTTTCACAAGATAAACAATATCACATCCTACTGCACTTAAAAGAAAGAATCAGTCCGGAAATGTTGCATTAAATAAAAAATACCCCCATTGATTAATATAAAGTTTCCATAGCTTTTTTTTTTTTTTTTTTTTTTTTTTTTTTTTTTTTTGTGTCATTTTGAGACATATTTTATTTGTCAGATAGTTTTCTAATAGAATTAGCCTCAGTCTGGTATAGCGTTCTCATTTCTTTGCCAGAACACCTTTTGCAGCACTCAATGCAATCTGAATTTCATATTCTCACTTCAGAAAGGGAAGTATTTCATTGAGGAGTGATCTCTCCTCACATGGGCAAGACGCAGTTCATGACTGCCTCATAGCTCATCAGCCTGGAATGCAAGGGTGATACCACAGGGCTTTTTCACTGCCTTTCTCCTTTGGATCTCAGCTTTTGTTGCAGCAGCATCAGCGAAGCCATCAGTGGTGCTGGCTGCCCACCCTGAGACACATGCTCAACTTGGCAGCTACTTCATGCAGCTTTACTGTGTGCCTTCCTCAGGGTGAAAGGTCCCAAGGTCCCTGCCCAGCCCCTCCTACATGCCTGTTAGTACATCCCCACTTCACCTCTAAGTTCTCTTTAATTTTTCTAGTTACAGTTCCACTCCTCTGCTCCTATTTTTCTCTCCCCAGATACTTCCCTTTCCTTCATGCCCACCTTCACCCATCCTCTGAGTTCTTTCTTGGCTACACTTGGATCAAAGCACAGTGTGTAGAGCACTGAGCTGCTCTCCTTACCAGGCTGCACTGGAACTACCAGGATGTCCTTTGTGGTTACTCAGCAGCCCTGCTCCAACAAACACTGAGATATTGCAGAACTCTGCGCATTTCTGATATTGTCTCAGAAAACCTGGGACACGTTTCCTGCCTATAAAACTAATTTGGGAAGGGTGGAATAGGCTGCCTATGCTTATGCAATATTACACAAAAAATTATTTTCATGCAAGGCTTTTTCTTAGAGGCAGCATCTGCATAATAATACAAATACAATATTAAACTATCAACCAGCTTATATTTAAAAGAAAAAAACACACACATACGTAAGTACTTACAAATATATATATAAATATGTACTTATGAACATCTACATAACCACTTATATAGAGGTGAATTAATGATTTGGGTTTTTTTAATTTCTTAAATTCTATAAAAGCCTTAGCAAACAAATTCTATGCTCCCAAGCTTAAAAAAAAAAAAAAAAAAAGTGCCATCCATTCAACTGCAGTTGAAAGAACATAGAACAAATTAGATTCTTAAATTATGATATGGTTAAGTTGAATATAGCTTAGAAAAAACTGCACTTCTGGTGAAAATCAACTTCTTGAGGAAATTTAGGAGGTGAAGTCATAATGTGGGCAATTTATGCCAGAAGAAAACACTGTCATCCCATGCTGAAATGCTGACTGATTTGGTAGTAATCTGAATATATTAAAAGTATTATTCTTCAAAACATTTTAGTTTTCAGATTCAGTAGAAGTTGAGTTTTAACTCTAAACTATAGTCCTAGTGATCTCACTTCTAAAAACTATTTGATAAACCTAAACCACAGCTGATGGAGTCATTATTCTGTGTGTCTCTGCATGTCTACTGGTCACTGCATTCTTCAGGCAGAAGAAATCCTGCTTGCGATTAGAGTGAAAGCAGAGTGGCTGCCAAACATCTGTGAGAAATTGAACATTTTTCATTTATAATCTGAAACCTGAGTGGACAACTAGTTGTTGGCCTCTTCTGTCTAGACTGGTGTTGTTCCCCACCCCCAACTCCATGTATAAGGGTCAGCCAGGAACCTGCAGGATGGAAAGAAAATGATCCAAAATGACTAACACTTTTTATTCAAGTAATCAGAGTTCACTTCTTCTCTCATTCCTTCCACCTCCATCAAAGTATAAGTAAGAGGAAAGCATGATTTTAGAGTTGACACCTATGAAAATAAAATGCCTGGCACAGGTTCTAAGAAAAGGCATGCCCTGGTTTTAATTTGTGTTACGTAGAGGGCCTCTAAAAGTGAAAAAACATGTGGTGTGCTCGAGGCCCCTTGCAGCTATGAGACTGCAATGGGAGTAAGTTCATTTATGCCCTCACTTTATTTACAGTCCTTTTCCACATGAAGGTGATTTTTTAATCACTCAGAGTTTCATCCTTAACTCCTTCTTTGAGCTTTTACCTCTACTAAAAATCTCTCTTACAAAGGACACTGTGGCATGTTAGTTAAGCTTCCTAAATAATGCTCGGGTAAAAAAAGTTAATTATTATGGTCCTTCCTTTGACAGACTGGAAAAATGACTTATGGCAATGTATTTTTGGAAAAAAAGTGGTGAGGAAGATGTTTAAACTTACATGCCAACATTTCAAATTAAGAGCAACTATAACTAGTTAGAGGCTGAATTTTGAAAGGCTGATCATTCAGAAACTCAACAAAGTTTAGTGACTAATTAATAACACAAGCCTAGCTATGAAACTGTACATGTATAAGGCTGCTACATCCACTGTATCAGTGTGTCCATAATGAATGAAATAAACAGTGTTACATGGGAAAGGTGGAAAGATTTCGATTCAGTTAATATCAGCATGAAGCCAGCATAGGCTGGCTCATAGGTCAAGATCTCACCAGAGACGACTCCCAATGAAGCTGGAGTCATGCCACAACAGATCACAGTACCAGTGGCAGGAAGTTGGAGAAAGACAGTGCTGATGGCATCTCATTTATTTAATCCATTTTGAAAATTTATCTTTTTTTGCCAATAAGAGCTGTAATTCTACACTTCAGTTTCCTTTTCATCTATGAGATGGGAGAGTATCAGCTTGCAAGATGACCCTATTGTTATTTAAATGAATCTTTTAGCATTTAATCATTATAATACAGTTTTGTACCCAGTAGATTAGATACAAGAATTTGTATAGTAACATCTGTGAGTAATATGACAAATTACTTCTTTTTTAGTTCCCATGGTATTATCTCTATAGAGAACTGGATTTTTTTTTCTTTCAAAAATATTAAGTAAATCTGTGAATTCTGTTGTACTTTTTTCCACTTTACAGGGCAAATGTTCTGATTCATGAGAAGTGTTTTTTGCTAATAATGACACAGTATCTAATAGTTTGTGCTAAATCTTTAATCAAATTCCTCCTGTTTTGCTTTGGCTCTTGGGTATAAAACCAGAAATGGTCACAGAACTGAGAGCTTGGAGAAAGATCAAAGAGACAGTTAAAAAAATAAAGTACACATAACTGCAATGAATATTGCTGATAAGCACATCCCAGTGTGTGCAGAAATCACTCAGTACAGTTGTGACCACTCTCAAAGTTTGAGCTGAAACTTGGTATTTGACTGAACAGAGACACAAAGCTTGTAAATACATCACAGCTTATTTCTAGTAAAATCAGTTTTTATTACCATAAAGTCTAGACCGAATTGAGATTGGAATTCAAATCTTCGTAGGTACTGTGCAGCTTAAAAAGGATAGAAGGAAATATTGAAGACAGGTGGTAATTTTTTCCATTATATAGGTTGGAAACTAAAACACAAAATGGTTTCAAGCTTAACTCAAACCCCAAAGATTTCTATGGGCTGTGGTTAGACTCTTGGATTATACCCACAGTGTAGCACCTGCCCAGCTGCAGGCAGGATAGTGCAAGGGCTTTGGCAAGCTGGGGCATTAATGAGGTGGCTCTGCAGAATATGTGATAAGGCAGCAGAAACATCGCTGACCAGCACCATGGAGGTCTGCAAGGACTCACGGGAGGAGTGGGTGTTTCTGGAGGCATCCCTTAGTTTACTGACAGTGTGTCTTCATGACTGCCCAGGGGCATTCAAAATTTAAGACTGAAATCATGAGGGAAATTGGCTTTAAGGACACTATAACAGGCATTTTTTTATCCACATATGATATAACTCAATGTTATATGAGCATTTGAATTTAGACCCAAGTTTCCCATAATTCAGAAATAACCCATTCCTCTAGTTTGAGTCCTTCAGAAATCAAACAATTCAGTTCATCCAAACACATGCAAGTTTGGATGCTCCTCTAAGTCTCCAGAGTCTGCAAAACTAGGGCAAGAAATCTCATAAAAATGTGTGTGATTTCAAGGAGAGTTCCCTGCCAGGCGTGGCTGCAGAATCAGACCTGATGAAGTGCTCCTTTTGCTCCAACTTCATTTTCCAGAAGCCCCCTGGTAGCTTTGGTTCCATGCACATGATCCCAGGTACATGTGTATGAGCTATACAGACATTCCCTCATCACCCCAAAGTGGGGTGTATTCATGGAAGACTGAAAGAAATTCTCATTCCAATGATTTAAAAAGATTGGAGTTAATGACCTGAATCCATGACACTGCCAAATGAAACTATATTAAACTAAAGAATTTGAGTGTTTCTGTACATTCCATTCTTGACTGAAAGTTTGTCAGTCAGCTCACACTTTCTGCAAACACAATGGATTCACAATCATTAGATTTAATTTTGTATTTTATTCCTTAATTTTAACCACTATTTTGCAAAAAATAGGAATGACTATATATATTGTAATTTATATTCTCATTTAGTCCACACTACATTTCTCAATGTATTCTTTAAATTTTAAAATTGAAATTATTCTATATTAATATTGCATTTCCCATTGTGTTCCATGTATAAATCCCAACATCATTGCTATAGGATTTCTGATTAGTGTGGAACAAAGCACTTGCAAAAGATGTGTTCAGTGCTCAGTTTTCAGCAGGGCACACTAGTCCAGCACTTTTAAGCTACAGAATGAATAGACACTTACAATCTCAGATGAATACAGAGCCTTTTCCTGAGATTTTAATCAGCAATATGTAGCCATGGGTTCTCTGAAAAATCAAAGTTCAACCTGCTTACCATGTACCTTACAAAAGAGTCTTTAATGCTGCAGGTACTGCAGACCATGAGGACTGTTAAAAACTTCACAATAGGTCAAAAATACAAAGTGCAACATTTTTACTATGTCAGTGTTGAGTATGATTGTTTCCTTATTTGACTTGATGTTCTTGAATTTAAACGACAAATTTTGTAATCCTGCAGCCTTTGACAGCTACAGTTGCTCTGCTTTGCTCTTTAAAAATGTCTATCATCATCTTCCTTTAGTATCTTTTGAAATTTTCAATTCTGCAAATAATCTGCCTTTACAAAGTAATGTACAAATATGACCAAATATTTAGGACTCAGATCAGGATGCAAGAATTATGATAATATTTAAAATTATTATTTTGATTTTCTTTCTATTTTTGACAATATTTCTCATACAAGACATGGCGATCCCCCAAAAACATCTCTAGTAGACAATGTTCTATATCCATATAATAATGCAATGACATACAGAATGTGTTTGCAATTGCAGCATGAAACATGCATTAACATTTCTTAAAGCTTACCAGCTTCTTTTAATCATTTTTAGTGCCTCATTTAGGAAAGCATTAAAGAATTGAATAATGCAAAAATATTTTTAAACTGAAATGTATAGCTTATAGTATCTGCCACTAATGGGAACAAGCAGTACTATATGATGCTTAGCTTTGTCAGTGAAAAACTCATGTGAATTACCACAACCTTTAGTCAGACATTCAAGTGAAATCTGTAAAAATTGTTTCCAACAATTCTGAGGCCATCAATTCTTCCTTAAACTGACACACCAACCTCCATCACTCTTTTCAGATTAGGATTTTCTTCTCTTCTGTCTGGGCCTTGAAGGTTATATTATGCATAAATGCATATAAACCACATTTATTTCCATATTACACAAGTACTCATTTTATTTCCTCTGAAAGTCTACCCCACATGTACAGTACTTTTATTTTACATTGAGTTTTAATATAAATTTGTTCAACTCCAGATTTTTAAGCAATCTGCTTGCCTTACACAATTTATTCTAGTGCATTTACTCATTTATTTTAGCCATAGACACCATATGAGCACACACTCAACTCTTCACCACTGCCCTCTGCCACAGCTGCCACCTTCCCCTCCTGTGTCTGCAGCTCACTGGAGCCCTGGTCTTGGAGCACCAAAGGCTGCAGGGGATCATGTGGGCCCCTCAGTCACTCCTTCAGGATTTGTAAGTCACAGACTTTTCCCAGCAGGACAGGGGAAGCAGGAAAACCTTCACCCTGCTGGTAGTGAAGCCTGCAGAGCTCTGGATAGCTCAGGCTGCTGCTACAATAGTGCAATTGTACAGAGAGGACCCACTGTCTGTGGTTCCCCTGCAGCAGGGGAGCGAGTCTCACTGCTCACCCTGGGAGAAAAGTCTACATTCTCCATATGCAGTCCTGTTTTATTCCACAAAGTATAGCCACAGATTTGAGGACTGCAGCTAAAAGCAAGCCCATGAGTAGTTTTAGATGCTAGGAGCTTGGACAAAGATCAGATGACTCTGCTTTGCCTGACAACTTGTTTTATGTCATCTGTCTGTAGTAAGCACTTCTTTAAAGAGGGCTGAAGTACCTCCTTTCCTACTATTACTCAAGTTCAAACCTCTTCATGTAAATCCTAGTCTGCCCTCAGTTTGTTCTTGCTAATCAGGAATTCTTGGAACAATACAAACACATTTGTATTTTTAGCACACATTATGTCTTTTCCATCTGCAAGACTCTTATTTAAGCTACTTCCCTTTTCTACTGGCTAAACCATTTTACTATTCTGTATTGATTATATGGATTTATTATCATAGTAGAGTTTGAGATGATATTAGGACTTCTGACTTCATAAAACGGGCCAAAGACGTAGGATAGCAGGAATAAAATTGAAATTTAAATTAGTGTCTTTTACACTTTTAGCATTTGTTCTCACTGGAACAAAACATATGACTTCTGAACAACTTAGCAGTTTAAGAAACTATTCCTTACAGAGCAAGGCCAGCGCACACAAGAGATGCTGAACATGGTGCAGTGATAGAACAGACCGGCATTTTGACCTCTGCAGCGGCCACCTGCGAGGACAGGCGAAGAGAAGACAGGAGTAGAAAGAAAAGGAAGAGCCTGCAGCAGAGGTGCAGTGTACCCTGGGGGGCTCGCTGGTCATAACAACTTGCTAATCACCAGCCTAAAGAATTTGAGTGTTTCTCAAACCCGCCTCCTGCTAAGATGACACTGCGCTTCAGTTGATAATGCAACTTCTCAGCACTGTGTTTCAGAACAAGTTGTACTTGGCAGACTGCCATGGTGCTGAGTGATCCTTCTCCTCCGGGATTCCAGAGCTTCCACAAACACAACAGGTCACTTTCCACTAATGTGACATAAAAGAAAGAGGTTGAAAATGTCAGTGTTGACATTGGCTGCCTGATGAAATCAGTATGCAGAACCAAGCTCTGTTTACAAGACCAGAGCTAAAGGGAACTCGTGTAACTCCCTCCGCCCGAGAACTTCCCCTCTCCCACACACAGACTCACCACCACACTGAACAGCTGGCTGGAGCCTGACCAGAACAGCCACAAATTAATGAATCTGAACCATTTTTAATGAGTGCACATCTAGTTTAGGATGAGAATGGCTGAATATCAAATGCTGCATTGTCCTACTGCATAAGCAAAACCAATACTTGATGTCTGAATATTACATATGAATGAGGAGAATGGCATACAAATAAATTGATGGCCTGCAAAAATTACCTAGGTTTTAATGTTAGAAAATGTGATCACAAAACTATGAAGTGGAGAGGAAAACTGCTAATATGCTGTGGGACACCATCCACCAGAGGTACTTTTTATATGTCTCATATCACCCTTCAGAAGACAATATGTCAAAATACACAGGGGGACTATTGATTCAACTCTAGCTGGCTTACAGCTATCTGGATTAATTTCCCAAAGCTGTGCTGTGTTCATACCAAGGAGAGTAAATTCTCGAAAGAAATCACGAGAACTAGATCAATTCACACAATGGCAGGTAAAACCCACAGTATTCAGGAAAGAATAACAATTTAAATCAGGATGGTTTTGCTTCCTAAACAGACTCTGGAAACAGCAAAAGCCTTGGTAGGCCATTTCGTAAAAACCACCACTATATGAATGCTAATATTTTAGTCATGTACCATTCTCCCCATATCTCGTTACTTTTACCTTAATGAGTAAATGAACTGTGAAAAGATGTTAGAAAACACAGGAGACATAAAAACCACTGCTGGTGCATCTGTCCACCAGCCAGGTTTTCAGATTTTTTTAAATTTCATTTATGTCATGCTTCTGTCATTCAGTTGTATGGCATAGCATAACTGGCTCACCACTTACTGCTTGTATGGCTTTAGCTGTACTCACCTGTGTTAGTACTGGAGCTGGCTGCTTACCAAGCTCCATAACTCCATGGATTATCTCTTCTATTTTCATACATTTTCTGAAACTCTAGGGCAATTGAATATTAAAATCAGTCTAGAGTCTGTTTTTAAATCCTTGTAGTAAATTTAGTAATTTAGTTAGTAAAAATTTTGCCTATTGTGGGATTCCAAATCAATCAAATCAATCAATATGTAATCACAACATATAATTTTTATTTTAGAAACAGTAATAGAGCCCTGTATCAGCTATTTTTAGTGGAATGTTGGTCTTAAAAATCTTCTGGCTTTCCTATTTTTTTCAAATGAAGACAATTACTAATGTTAAGATATTAATTGTTAAGATATTGTTAATGTGTGTTCTTTTGATACTATATACTATTCATTAAGACTATTATCATAGCAGTACAAATAAAGAAGATACAATCTCTTCCTGTGTTTGCAGTTCTTCATCCTGTTTGTGTGAAAAACTGGTCTAGTACACTGATTCACTTAACAATTAAAAATTATATTCGCATTTATGTATATTCTTAAATCACAGTTACAGTAAGGCTAAGATTTGAATCTCAGATGCTGGTTTATTGCTGAATGTTTGCATCTCCTGCTACACTGGTCTGACCTAATGTGTTTCATAGACATAAGACATTGAAAATGAAGAAAACAACAGAAGTTCTCTAATTTATTGTACTCGTACCAGTTTGAAAACAAACCAGTGGGAGGCACCAAGTCAGATAACAATTTAATAGGGAAATTGAAAAAAAAAAAGGCAGAAAACACTGGTTCAAACTGTCAGAGTCAGGATACAACCTGACTCCCTGTTAGGCAGGGTGGTGGTAGCAGTCCGATAAGATGGTGGCTGCAGTCCTCCTGAAGTGGTGGCTGTGGTTCTGTTGAAGCAGTGATCCTGTAAAAAGGGTCTGCTCTTCCTCAGAAGGTCCAGTGGTGGCTGTGTAGCTCCTGTCCTCTGGGAATCCAGTGGAAAGGGTGTCTGTGGTGTTCGGAATCTCAGATTATATCCAGGATGGAATGCTTGGTTCCTCCTTCTGGGTGGAGCATCTCACAATGGGATGATGAGTCATGAGGCCAGGCATTGATGAGCTCATTAACAGAAGATAGTCCAGAGGGAGGAGGCAAGGAAACACTGTCCCACCTGGTTTCAACAGCTCATGAGGATGGTGATAGAATACACTGCAACCCAGGACAGTACTTTAATTACTATTACTGCAACAGTTTGAGCCAGTTTTTCTCTGTGGATTTAAAGGATGGAAAGTTGAGCAGTACTTCTTTTCCAAATTCTAGACTAACCCCCCCAGTCCAAGAAAATGAAATTGCAGAAAGGCTTTGTCTTTCACAAATATGTGAAACTTGCACAAAAAACTGAATAAACAGTCAGAAGGCTACACTGCACTGAGCTACATATTCTGACAGCTACAAAACCCAGTGTGAAAACTGATCGTTGATTCTTCTCTATCCTTTAACCACGTACTCACCCAAGTGAGGATCTTCCCTCTTAACTTTTGCCAGTTTAACTTCGATGGGAGCATTTGACATGTGATTTTTTTAACTGGCTTTTACAAATAAAAGTAGACTGTATAAACTGTTCTCCTCTCATCCACCTGCTCACTGACTTCTTTAAAGATTCCAATAGATTTGTGACAAAAGATGAGTTGACATTTCCTGAATATATAATATTTATAATTGCATGAACTTACTCCACTCTAGGTAGTTTCTATTAGTTTGCCTGGTACGGTTTTCAACATAGTAGAATTATTACCCTAAGAGAAGGAAACATTATGCAAACTTTCTCTTGATTATCACAAAAAGGGACTTCTGAGACAGACTTTGATTTAGCCACGACTATTGCACATCAATTACCAGCTGGGATCTTGCATAACCCATTACACTGCACTTGAATGTTAGGTGGCTGATTAAAGAGCTTCCAAAATGCTGCACTAGTTAACAAAAAACAATTCTAGCTACTGAAGACAGAATGCAGGAAATCACTCAAGGTAAGAGAATTAGAGAAAGCTTAACATAACATGCATAAGTAAATTAGAATATTTTCTATTTTTTTTATTATCCTATTTTGCTCACTTGCATGGCATGTAGTTTAATAAAATCAGAGGGGTATTAAAAGGACAGGGTGTCTCTGACCTGCAGGCCAAAACGCACCATAGAAACATTCAAACCTATCTTACAGGGTTAGTTCAGGTGTCAAAAGCACTACCTAGGTGTCAGGGAATTCAGTTGGGCAATTTATTCTACCAAATAGAACCCTTCCCCTTTCTTAAGATGACTCAGGTCTTCCACTATAACGATAACTCAGGAATGCAGGGCAGTTTACAATGGAACTATTGTGGGATTTTATCTAATAACGACATATTAATACCTAATTAAGATTTTCTGAAACCTGATATTTGCCCACAGTACAATGTAGGGCACTGAAGAAATACCTGTACTATACCTGAACTGGATGTTATAGGGAATGTTTATCCAGCAAATGTTGGGCAAAGCAGCTGTACATCTGTGTTGCTAAGGCTGTTGACCTGGTAAGTCTGAGCAGAGGGCTGTGTTAATGTAGCTCTGCTGCTTTCAGGACCTGAGCTCTCTCTGCACAGCACCATGTCAGTGTCCTTGAGACCCTCTGTTTATTCTCAGCTCAGGCATGGCTTAAGCACTGTGTGGGCTGCTCACATCACCTGTCTCATTTACTCTAAGGTCCTTCAGACGATGTATTTCTGTAGGCAAGAAGGCAGACCAAGGCTTTAAATCCCACAGCATTAGGCTTCTCCACTTAGACTACCAACTACATTTTTAAGAAAAGCCAAGCTGTGATGTGTATCAGCTGAATGGCAGCCTAATGATGGTTAAACTTATTGTTAGCTTGGGCCAAAAAATGTCAGGGTTCTTGCCTGTCAGCTCCTACCCCCACATTCCCAATCTCTTTGTGTCATGGACTAGCCTAAAGATTTTGACATCCTCTGTCTGAATTCCTGCCATAGAAATTGAACCGTTTGCTTATGTCTTACAACTCCAATACTTACAAAGTAGAAAGCCTTGCTCTATCTCTGCTGCTATACCAACAGAGAACCTTCTGGCCACCAAGTCTGTGAAACCAAAGGCAAGCCTTGCTTCACAAATACAATTTTTTTTTTGACCAGATAAGATGTGTTTAAGTTCACTTTATAAGGTGTAAGTGCTAGGTTCTCCAGACATCCACAAAATGTGAGATGGGATCTCCCTAACAGGATCCTCTCAAAATCAGATTTGTCCATCCTTACATAGAACCTAAAAGGAAATTAAAAATGAAGGATCTCTATCTGTTGATTTTAATTATTTATATTGACCTTAGTTTAGTTTATATTAATTTTAGTAGCTCTATTAGCAGTTTCTATTTATTGTCTATAGAAGATTAGAAAATCATTCAGCTGCAGTTTTGCCTAAAAGACTAAAAACTGTCCCAGAAAATTTACAATGACATTCTTACGTGCTGTTAACATATTTTCACAATTAAGACTTTTGCCCATGTTTTATATAATTATTTATGTTTGGGAGTATATGCATCACTAACACCAGACTGGGCTCTATGGACCTTCACCTAGCATGTTTCTCATGACTTTATTGTTGTTATACAGCCAATGGAAATGGGCCACAGTAGATACATTTATTGTTGCACCAAAGCTCCCTTGGTGTAAATGTCCAGTTTTTAGTCAATGAAAAAGAGACTTTTTTCTAGTTTTTAAAGAAATTGTGCTTCTGGATTCAGTTACTCAGTTTACTTAATTCAGTAAAATTCTGAAATATTTTACAAAGCCACAGAAAGCAGTTGACTTCTGGAGTGCACTGCTGCTGTCCTGTGCCTACATCTGGCTGCACTCCCACCCAATCTATCAAATCATGAACTCAGTGCCCTCTGTAATTCTTATAAAACCTTGTTCTTGCGTGTGAGACAAAGCTTAGGGTTCTCTCAAACAATACATTTCTAGAGTCTTGTTCTTGGTTGTCAGCTTATCAACTGTGAACTCCCTACAATACTTAAAAAACAAGCCAGGACAGTTGCATTGACTCAACAGCGTCAGCACCTTCCGGTCAGGTAATGCTCATAAGGGGAGTCTCTCGTGAAAAAGACACTGCCAAAGGGTCAAATTCTTGCCCTTTCTGGCAAGCCAGAAGGACAGCTCTGTTAGATGCTTAAAAATTTAGAGAAACACATAAATCTTTGGCACTCTTACTTGCTTCTGCTTGCACAGGCAGGCTCTAACGCCGTTTATCCCCTTCAAATGAAATCCTAAATGCATGGGATCACACATAAATGAAAGCCACTTACCAAAACATGTATCTTTCCTTTTTACAATTCTAAATATCTAAGTCTAATATCTAAGTGTCATTTCATCTTAATCTTTTCATGATCGTTACATATGCACAAACATTCCAATTTGTACAGACAGATCATAACTAATTGTTTTAGCATTCTATAGATTCAACAGCAAACCCCAAAATGTACCAACTGCTATGGAAATAAAGTGCACCAACTTTTGCATAAGACTTTAGACAAGCAAGTTCAGACTTCATATAAGCAAACATCCATGGGTGTAAAAAGTTTTAGAAGATGCTTGTGAAACATACAGTTCTTATCAGAGATTTAACAGGGTAGGTTTTCCTACTATATTGGAATCAAAAAGTTAGTCTTTGTCACCTATTCTTCAGTTTTGGAATAAATTGATATCTGACTTTCAGCAAAGCAGCTTTAGACATCACCAGCTTTCAGTGCTTTGATATCCTAACCAGTTGGAGCTTGTCAAACTTTTAGAAATATTTCCTGTAACATTAATCAAGAAATCATTTCACAAATACGATCCTACAAAAAGCACACACTATCATATTTGAGTGAAGGCACCAAAGTTCAGAGATAAGGCAGGTGACAAACTGACAGAAACACCCAGTTTCAAGATACAAAACTTTTAATGCAATATAAATTGCAAAGTATTTCCTGTTTCTATTAAGTGATCTTACTTTCCACAAAGCTGCTCTAGATTTATTATGCAGCTAAGAATGAGTGTCAGAAGGAAGTTATTCATACTAGAAGTAAATTCTTTGCAATGAAAGCACAACTTTCCCTCCCTTTTTGCTCTAAAAGTGTAAGACAGAATTCTCTTTCCAATCCTTGCAGACAGAAAATGAGCATGCAGAAGGACATGACTCCACCCCAGCCTCCAGTTCAGGCTGTACCCACTCCCAAAACAGCAGTGCTTCTTTGCCATGCAGCAGTTCACTCCCAGCAGCTCTAGTGGAGGACTGTAGACACAAGCAGAGAACTTTAATAACTCTGTGAGTAGCAAAAATATTTATATTTATAATTGGATTTTAAAAAATCAAGCATGTTTACCTAAGAAATGTAATAGTTGTTTACAAGAACTTTGAGAATGAATACAATTAAACACATATTTTAGCTTGCCCATGCAAATATGAGCAGCCTTCAGCAGTTGTCTTTGTTTTCTGTACTTATTCATTACTCCAACATGTAATTATTTTAAAAATATCACAATGACATGATGTTGTTGCAGAATATTATCTGCTATTCATTGAAAATGAATCTCTGTCAGCTCTCCCATGAAATAGAAGAAATAAGACTTTCTATGAATAAACCCCACCCAAAGTAACATTTCTTCTACTATACAGCAAGTTCCTTCACTCCAAAAATTTGGGACCACTTTAAAACCTCTCTAAAAATATCTTATTTCTTTTTCCACACAAGAGGCAAAGATAGTTTAAGTGATTTAAGCATGAATAGAATCCAGCCACTCATTATCAACATTATATTACACGACCATTCCAGAAAACACCAAAGCCATCAGGAAGTGATCTGTAATTGCAAATATATTTGTCATACTATTCCCCAAAGATATTATGAAACACTGATCTGTTTTTTAAATCTTCAGATTTATGATAATCATGTGAACCTCATTAATGACATTTAAAATCTTATTGCCACAAACAGGCAAACTACTTTGCAGACCTTGTAACTATCCATTACAGTCTCTTTTGGCTCCTAATCTAAAAAGAAGTGCATCACTGGTTCATAAATGGGGTAATTTCCAGAGACAGCAGCTTTCTGGATGCTTTCACAGCATTTGGAGTCTCGTGTAACTAAAAGACAAATTCCTCCCAAGTGAGTGCTTTTCTGACCTAGACACACCGGCATGGCCGAAAGTCTTGTGGACCCAATAAAACGGCATTTACTCGACAACGACTGAAAAGGTGTTTTTAAGACAGAGAAATGCAATGAAACGGCAGAGGATGTGTTTCTCAGCTGAGTAGGATTTCTGGATGAAGATAAAAGGGTTTTGATTTAATAACAGCAAAACAAACAGGAATGGAGGAAAAGATTTTATATTGAAAATTTCCATGCAATTTTTATTTTCCCAAGTTTCAGAAATTAACTTTCCCTTTTATCTTCAGCAATGTCAATGTTAAATTAATCTCTCTGTTTTTTTGGGTGTGAAAGATTACGTTGATAGCTACATCAATGACAGAGTGAACCATCAACAGAAATGAAATCTTGTGGATTCCAAAGAAGCTTTGGAGAAACAAGAAAAATCAAATTCAATCTAATAAAAGCAATTATAATTTTGGGACTACAATGTGGTTCTTAAAGTGTATATCAACAAAGGTGAATTTTACATCACACCCTAGTTGTCAGATTTGGAAGAAATTTTAATTCAGAAATATGCAATTTCATAAGTGCAGTGATTATACTCTCCTTGTAAAGGTCTGTCTTTCTTGTATTAGTATTGACTAATGGACTAACAGACTTTAAATAATTTTTTGATTGATTTTGTACAAGTGCTATCAAATTTTTGTCAACACTGCCATTACTGTCTTTTTATCCTTATCTTCCCATCTCAGTTTTCTATAATTCCTTATTTGCAGCTCATTTGAAGCATAATTTTGGGGGTTTATATTTGCATTGTAGATGTGATACAGTGAACGTTTACTTATTTAAAAAAAATTTTATAAATTTTCCTCTAAATGTTTTTTTTACAAGTAAAAAAGTCTATGAGCAACAAAGAGATCAGCAGACAGGGAAACTGTGATGATGACCATATTCTCCTACTGACTTATGCTGAAGATGAAAGGAAAGGTATCAAGCCATTAATAAAACCTAAAGTATATTTACATTACTTTAATACTGTATCCCACTGTCAAACTTCGCACATTTCCTATTGTTGTTATGGGAAGACAGACAAAAATTCAAGACAAAAAGCTTTCCTAAATGAAAAGCCACAGACCATGGATCCAAATTTAACCTAACCACCAAGTGAATCTAGGATCCAATTCCAACAGCAAAATGTTTCCTTAACACCAGAGCAGGCACGACTGCAGGACTGACTCAGCGATAATCATCAAACCTACCCAACCACGGACATCCTTTCTCATAATAAGATGAATTTTTGTTACACATCTTCCATTCAAGTACAGACTAGGCCCAACTCTGCTCAGTCTCTGAGATATTACATGATCCTTCCTCAAGCAAAAAAAGCATTTAAACTAACATCCTTTCTTAATATTAAAGTGTTGAACATGTTACCTCTTGCTAATTTTGTGACTCAAAGAACAAGACATTGCTCATTTCTGAAGTTTTGTTAGATTTGTGTACTTTTTCCACCGTTGCAGCAATTGCAGCTGGTATGAAATGAGACACTAAATGAGACTACTACTATAAGAATCTTTTTCAATACCTATATGTATATTAATTACAGAGATGTAGTAGTATACGTGTAAGAAACCAAATTATTACCTCAAGCCCTATAATATACTCAATGCTACCACTGATTATCTAATGACTGAATCTATTAATTTAGATATCCATAATTTATGTTTATAAGTTGTATATGAATGCTCTTTTGCATTCTGAAATACTCGCTCCCTAGTGAAGGTGCCTTGTGCATGGATATTGGGCATTACTACACAGACCCACCGGCAGAGCTGAACTCCTGTTAGACTGAGGTAAAGCAGCTCTGGAAAACAAAGTCACAAACCACTCATCCATTTCAGAAGAGATTCTGGCTCCACTTGTACTAATATTTACCCTTAAGATAGCAGCATAAAGATAAGATGACCATCAATTTGTAACACAAAGAGAATTGTCAAATAACATAGGATTAATGTTACTGTTTAGTTTAGTTATTTATTTATTTGATCTTAGAATGTGAAGGAATAATTAATGGTGGCTAAAATATGTTTGGAACAGGCAAACTACTAAAGATCTCCCTTACCTCTTCCCTACACATTCTAATGCCACCAATTCCCATTTAATTCTTTCAGTTCCATTCTTTCTACTAGGCAAATGACTGACTGCTCCCACTCTCTTTGTGTGGCACTCTTAATTGGTAAGAAAATATTTTTGCCTTCCTTCTTTCATCCTTATTTTCCCTTAACTTCTCAGGTTCCACTTTGATAGTCTTCCAGAGATTTTAAACTACCCTGTGTATCAGTGACACTTTGCTGCTAAATAGGGTTAACAAGGTCATTTTGACAGGACCAGAAGTAATGTTTGTTTTGAAACTGAGTGCTCTGTTTAAATCTGTTTATTTGTGCACTAAGTCAAGGCACTTTGAGCTGTCATGATGACTCAGAGCAAAGCTGCAAAGTCTCAGTTCTACAAAGAGATTAGTCACTTTGTTTTTTTGCACTGAGCTTCTCTGAGTCAGCTGTAAATTGTTGCACATCGAGTACCTGGGTACAACTTCAAATGGTACAGTTAACTTCAGTGCAAATTCCTGAAAGAAAAGCAGTCTCTCTGTACCTGAGCAAATGATTGACTAGGTCTACCTTCTCCAATATAGAACTGGGTTTGACAATGAAAGAAATTAGAACTGTGAGAATATTGATTTACATTTTTTCCCTTAGCCAAGGAGAAATTTCAGGGTTAGCAGGCTGAGTTTACTAAACTCCGAGTATACGAAACAATCAGTTGAGCTGTGCTCTTAATTCATTAAATATGTCAGAGATTAAAAATCTAGACATCAAAAGGTTTACTTTTTTTGGTCTTAATCTATAAATGTAAACTATAAACTTAATAAATACACTAACCCAAAGTGTCTCCCTAGACAGGAATACAATCCTGATGCTTTTTGGAGAAAAAACCCACAAGAGACATCATAGAAGAAACTGTAATATTTCTCTGAACCACTCAGCTCTATTAATGTTTTCACATGGGTCCGAAGAGAAGGATGTAAAAATAATGTGAAGGCTAGGAGTGGTGAACTTTTTGAGAAGGAGGATGACCCAATCTACTTGTCAGTTATGACAAATTAGTGTTGCATTAAGGACATTTTGAGTTATCTCCACCTGTATGAGGCCTGCATTTGTTCCCCTCTCCTGACAGCATAGTTACCTTCCCATAAAGGCTGTCCTTACTAGTTTTTCTTTTCTTCAAACCGTTTGACTCATGCTGCTCTTTTACTTGGCATTCAGAAGGCCCTAGCACACCTTCTATTCATTGTGCAGTAAAGAACAAGCAAATGCTCCCATCTTGATTCAAACTAAAATAATAATGTCACTAAAAGATTTTCAGGAGAAATGTTGTGTTATTTACTTTTATTTCATTTATTTTCTAGAGAAAGTACTACGGCCAGTGCTCCTCAAATGAGCAATTCCTCCTGTATGGAGGAATCCCATCAAATACAACTTTTCCTGCACACTTACTCACCACCTGCTTTGAGTCTGACTTATTTAAAACCTGCCATCTACTTATTATTAAACTAACAATAGGTATTTAAATATGCAAATAAGAATAAACATACGAGTATTCTCTGTTGCACTCATTCATTCTTTAAAGTTATTTATGTCATTTACACATATACCCTTGATTTTGTTCTGTAACTACTCATACAAATAGTAATGAATTCTATAAACTTTTTTGGAATGTAATTTGTTTGTTAAACAGTATGAAAGACAGCTTGATTATATCATACCATGCTTTTCTATTGAAGGGATTAGCATCCAATGTCATGTCCTCTTTGCAAGATTCAAAAATAATTGAGGTTTGGAACATGAACACTTTAGAATATAATTAAGAAAGCACTAGTAGGATGTTAGTAAGGATTTTGAAATGTTCTGCACACTGTTCCTTTATACACTGCCTGCAGATGAGAACGCATTGCTATGAAATGAAGTGATACAAATGCATACCCTGCACATTTTATCTTCAGGAGTCTTAAGATAGTTTTGGAAAGATTTTTATTAAAATTAATGAAAAGGTACTTTATTTCAAAATGTATCAAATGTCCTATCAAATGAAAAATAGAGATGTAAGCCTGTTCTAATCTACTATGAAATATAATTTAGAGACTCACTGTTCCTGTATTATTATTATTTATTTTTTATGTCTGGTAATTATGCTAAGTATTATGCTAAATATGCTAAATATTAAGGTCATTATGTTGCATATTGTACAAATACACAGGAATAACACTGAACTGACAACAGTTCTAAGTAACAGAATGTTCTATTACTGAAAACACAGTAGTAAGGGAAGTCCTGAAAAGCATTAAGTGATTGATTCTGCCCTGATACAACATATTCACACACACTCTTTCCCCTACTCACTCCCATCGAGCCACAGTTATAGGGGAAAATTACCCCATTGTCCAAGACGCATCAGTACCAAGAAGCATTGATTTAGTCTATACTGACATATTAAAAAAAAGCATAATCTAAAATAAATAATATAAATGATGTCACAGCTACTTAGAAAGGCAGTATAGATAATGTCTTTTCCCAGGGCTCCACAAAACTGTGATTAATCCCATGGAAGCAGACAAACCTTTGTTCACTGGTCTCATTCTATGCTAGTCATAAGGATAGATGAGATCAGATTCATCAGTCTTACTTCTACACCATAAGGGTGTATCTTATAGAGTGAATGTTGGCTTCCTAAAAAATACTGGCACATTATAATTTTTACAATTATGATAACTCATTAATCAATCTATTCTTAATTTTGTGAAAAAGTGATGGAAAGTAAAGTTTGCCAAGCATAAAAGATTAGCAAGAATGACAATTGAGTATCAGGAGACAGCAAACAGTCAGCAATAATCTCCTGTCCTTTAAATTTATTGTAATATGATTTTTCTCCTGGCTTTACTATAAATTACTTTCTTTCATAAAAAGCTTTAGTTGCTGTGAAAACTACTTGTGAATCTGCGAAAGCTCTTTCTGAAGAACAAATGTAGGTGCAAGGATCATCAAGAATGGAATTTCAAGTTACATACTTAAAATCAGATTGCACAATCTATATCTGTGCTGGTGAGCACCTACTCACCCAAGCTGTCCTACAGGCTAAACTGAGCAAATTGGTATTTCCTCGTGCATTTCCTCCTGTATTGACAGGGCCATAATTTGGCCTTTAAGTAAATGGTTCAGGTAAAATCCTCTGAAATTTTCACAATAAAAGTATAGATGTTTAACACTGAACCTATTTCAACACACACTATCCTATCTACTATAGATTCTCCTTCTTCATAAATCAAGAAAGAAAAAAAATGCTATTCACTGCCAGGCTCCACAAAGAATTACTCTTGCTACCAAATTAGGAATTCTCAGTGCTTGATTGCCAGTTGGCTACCAAAATCATTAACCTCTTTAGACATCAAGAACAATGGACCTTTGCATTGCTAGCTGATCTAATATTAACAAATGAGTACTTTAATCTCAATTGTATTTACAGGTAAATCACTGTTCATCTGCAAAATCTGCTGCCTGAATCTGCTAGAAGTCATTGCAGCTGGTTGGCTGATTATTTGATTATGCTACTCCTAAATTCTTAAATTTATCTGACAGAAAGTGTATTTTTGTTGGTTTGCATGTGAGTGCAACTCATTTGCTTTAAAAAATGCATAAGAACTCAGATTTGTCTAATCATATTCTATTTGGTGATTATCGCCAAGTCTGCCTGCAATTAAACTTGAACAGTCCTTTGCAAGTCACGTATGTGTTGCTGATATCTTCTCTCATTGTGACAGATTTGCTTCCCATAGGATGAAAAGTGAGTGCCCATGGATCAAGCATTAGTTTCAGAGCTGACAGGTGGGTAGAATGTCTCATCTACCTACACATGAGCAGAGAAACAATACTCCAGACATCTGATGGGTACAGAGGAAGCATGGAAGTAGTAAAGCATTCCTGCATTCTACGCCACCCTTCCTGAAAGCTGTGCTAAGGGCACTACATTAATGAGCCAGCCTCGAAGAGACATTATTTCCTTCCATGAACAAGTGGAGAAGTGGGGGGAATTTGGGTCAGAAGCAAACATAATCGTCATTCTACTCCCTTTTGTGTCAGCACAGGGAGCTGGCTGGACATGAAGAAAGGAACGTGCTCCATCTGGCAGGGTCTGATGGCACACTCCCCGTTTGTGCAATGCTACAGCTCAGGGGAAATATGATTCAGAGGCTGCCTCTGAGTCACAGCTTCTCACTGAGCTGCTCTGAACGGGCATGGCCACGTTTTGTCCTGTCCTGGAACAGATCTGGCTCACCCTGTGTTCTCAGGTGTGTCAGCAAGCACTGACTTTGTGAGGGGCACCAAAACACTGGGCACCAATTCCCTTTGCAATAATTAAACTAGACTCATACATACTAACAAAAAGGCAACCACTCTGCTAATGATGTCAAACAGTAAAGCAGAGCATTTCGTATGTGTGTTGTCCGAGATGTCTGTACTGTCATGCTACACATTTAAGACCGATAGAGGTTTTTTCACCGCACCTTTGGGAAGCGGAAACTGCAGATTCTCTGGAGCTCACTGCATTCTCACAGCCAGGGGCACTCCCTGGAGCTCACTCCGGGAGAGCCAAGCGGGGCGCGCCGTCCGTCCGTCCGTCCGTCCGTTCCCCCGTGGGTCCGGAGGCGCTCCCGCCATCGCCCTCCCAACGGCATGGGCACAAAGCTACGTCCTCGGCACTCGCCAGAACGGGCGTGGCCCCTCGGAGAGAGCTGCCATGGGAACACGCCGCCGCCCAGGTGCCAGAGCCTGTCCCAGGGAGCGGGGGGCAGAGCGGGAACAGCGGAGAGAGCGGCGGCCGAGGAGAACGATCCGCTCACACTGGTGGCAGCGCCCTGAGCGGAGGGAGAAAGGTTAAGGAGCGTCAGGGAGTTCCAGAAAGAGACTGATGGAACCAAGCTTTGCCCTCCCTGAGATGGAAACAGGGACGACCACCAGAGAAAACCCATAATCACGCTTTTCCTTCCTTCTTAAATACATTATCCCTGAGGGGCTAGCACCGCGTAGGCTGGCATTGGCTATACTGGACATGGGGGAAACTTCTGGCAGCTCCTCACAGAAGCCACCCATGTAGCCCCGACAACCAGCTACCCAAACCTTGCCACCCAAAGCCAACATATTCCATCCCTCACCTCTGGGTACCATATATTTAAGAATTATCATTAAAATACACATTCATCACAAACTTCACTTACACCAACCAAAAGAATTCCCCGCACCAAAATCAAAATAACATCAACAAAAGTTACCCACAGTACTTCCCTCATTCCTTCACCACAATTACGACCACCAAAATGCTCCACAATCATTGCGCTTTTCCCTCTCTAGCATTGTTCATCCATATTTTGCCCATTAACTTTTCCTCTGTCCTTATCTCAAATTCCTCATGTCCCCCGTTTGGGCATCAAAAAGGCCTTTTTTTTTGGTGGGGGAAGACGAAATTAACCCACTGCCTGGTGTTGCTACAGATTGCTACAAGTACTATAAAGCCTGTTGACACAGTGTGTCGGCCCAGTCTTTTGTAGCAGTGACCGGCACAGTGCCGTCCCTGGCAGTCGCACCGCCACAACCGGCTCAGTTCCAGTCAGAGCAGTGACCCTCATCTCTGCCTGTGGCACCTGCAGCGGCATTGCCTGGAAATCTGACTCCATCACCAACCAACCACCGGACAATCAGCACCTAGCACAGACTCACTTCTCCAAGCCATATCCAATCTTTCTCTGAACACAGTCCCAGATTTTTCTTACTCAAGCAGTGAAGATGGATTCTAGGATTCATCAAACCTGTGCATAAGGCTGAATGTTCTCATTTGTAAACTGTCTAGAGGGCATTTACTTCCACTAATAATTTTTCAAAATCAAAGAATTAAACACATACAGGCTAATTGATATAAAACACCTTTTGGTAGATATTATGTACTGCAAAGAAGGTAACAGGAAACGTTCATTTGCAATCAGTTTGGAAAAAAAAAGCTCTTAATTTATGAAAACAGTCCTGTCTGCTCATTACCGTGAATAGTTAAAAACTGATATTAATTATACCATTTTTATTTCCAGTTACATAAATGGGTGTCTTCAATTTCTGTTCCACTCTGCCATTCTCCCAAGACAATCTGTGAAAATAGTGAATAAGAGTCTGGTTGCTTTAGTAGTTTCCCTGTCTTAATGACCTGGACATACAGCCAAAACTGTGTATCACAAAAGGGCACATTTATGTTTCTTTCACTAGCAGAGCTGCATAATATCTCACATAATCCTAAATCTATATAACCCAAACAGCAACTATGCATCAATAGGAAAACAAACAGGCAGAATAATCTTACTATTCATTCACGATCCAGTGAGAAAACGTTGTGCAAATGTGAGCGTATGCCTTTGAAAAACAGCATTCTGTGGCTCTTTTCACTGCATGGTGACACCATCCCCAATTACACAAAACAGTAAAGAAACCAAGCGTCTGGGTATTTCTGTAGACAATTATGTGATAGAATTAGATAGATGGTGAAAGGAGTATAATGGAACAAGTAAACAACCAAATCCTCATTATCAGAGAGGTGCTGAGCACCCGAAGCTCCCTTTTAATTACACTGGGAACTCTTTTAATATGTCTGCCTTTAATCTTTGTGCCTGAAAATCTTAATTTCAAATCTAAACATTTTCATAAGTGAGCATCATCACAATTGCTGTGAAGGTTCTGGCATCTTATTTCAACACAGCAAGGAAGGCCTGGATGAGAGAAATAAGGCCCCATGAAGCTCCTGCCTGGAAATGCACATGTAGAGGACTCTTGGCACACAGTGGGTTCTACACAACTGTAGGGATGAAGGAAGCCCTCAGGTTGGCTTTAAAATAATTTTATATAACCCTTGATACCAAAATGTGTGAGGTTCCTTGTCATTAACAGATTTTATCTCTAAAAACGCTCTTTTGAGAAAGGGAAGAATTCTTATTTCCATTAAATGACCAAGGGATTGAAAAAAAGGTAGAGGGAGAGATTTGCCTAAGGAAGTAGGGCAAGCCTGCTACAAACTGAAGTGACAACTTAGAATTCCCTATCTGTACCTTAAACAGAGGGTATTACTGTCCTCTGGGTCTTGGTTAAGAAATGTCACAAAAATTTCATTTTCTTATTCCACTGACATACAATGGACAGGGAAGTTTCCCCATCTGCAGAATAACCCAGGCTAACTGGTTAATTTAAAACCACTGTTCTATTTGATTTTGTGAGCTAACTTTGCCTCTTGTAAAAATCACAGTAAGACCTATTATGAAAACAGAACTGCTAAAAAGTTAATGAGAGCAGGCTACTTTGGAGATGTAAAGTTAAAATGAGGGAAGAGTTTCGGCCATAAATACACATTCTGAACAATTACATTAATTTATTTTGAATAAATGTATAAAAATATATGATTAGTGAAAATGTAACACATACAATTAAAACCTGTGATTCTTACCTTTCACTTAACATCCTTTGGTTGCTAAATACTTATGGGAAATTTTTATTCTAAACTTCTACAGACATAATTTCTCCAGTTCCTTTTCTTTTATGAACATGTCACAAGTAAGACTGAGCCAGGATTGTGTTTTACTACTCAACAAAACTGACTTCCTTTCTGGTTTTTATTGGGTAATTACTCCTGTAGATGTAACTGAGGATGGGCATAATATAGGCTATTCTAACTAGAAGAAATGAGCACTAAGTCATGCAACATCACATCCAAAACCATTTACCTCTTATATTTTAACTAGATTAACAATATCACTCCTTGTGGAATTTCAGAGATACTTACAGGAACTCATTCCTTGTTCCTCAGTACTTCAGCCATAGATGACATATTTGGCCCTCCATTTGGCTCAACAATATGATTACCAATAGCTTAATTGCTTTATATTACCGACATTATAGCCACTTGTGGAAACGATAATGAAAGAAATGGTTCACATTTCTGGCCTTTTACAGTGCCTGCCTCATGCAGACACTTGGTAGAGCAGAAAGAGCAAATACATGAAACACAAAGCAAACATACCTCCAGCTCTAAGAACTACAGGTTCTTCAAGTCTGGTGAAGATCAAGAGACATGTGGAGGGGATCTTGACTTCTCTTTAGTTTCTGAAAGACAATGCACCCACAGTCAAGGAAACATTTCATACACAGGTTATGTTGGTTTCTGTAAGTAAAAATGAAGAATATAAAGCTGATTCTATATAAAAACTGGGGCACTGACTTTACAGAGCAAATTATGGCTATGCGCCAGACAAGTAGCCAGAGAAATGGTAAGACAAAAACCTACAAAAGTGTGTGAAAGTTATAATCATTTGTGACAAAAAAGACAGTAAAATCAGATCCATCCCCACAGCCAGACAATTATTTCAGTAATGAAGGGTATCATACACTAACAGGTATACTTAAATGTTTTATATAAGCTACAAAAATTAAAAATCATTACTACAGGAAATCAGTAATTTTGATTCCACAACTGCACAAAAGACTCTAAACAATACTTATTCAAAGAGAGAGAAAACAAATAGTTGTTATTCCTACTAATGAAAGTTGAGAAAGAGTATGCAAATTATAGATTAGCTTGTACTTTCGGGAAGTATTTTTTTAATAGTCACATAGAAAAACATGAACAAATTAAGTTTTCAGGAATGATAAGCACTCCTTTTAAGCCAGAGAGAGCCCAGTGGAAAAATCCAATTCTATTAGTTTTGTTTTTGCAGGTCCCTGCTGGTCTGATCACAGGTGTCCACCACCCCAAAATTCTGCATGACTGAATTATGCATACATTGCTTTCTCAGCTCCCTAGCAAAAACACTGTAAGTGCAATGTAATAGCAAAGGACTTTAAAAGAGACCAGAAAACTGTGATACATTTCTTCTTACAGGGACAGCTTATTCATAGTTACTGTCAAGCAAGCCCAGGGGTTGATGACTAAAAAAAAAACATTAACAAAAAAAGAGAATCCAAGCCCTTTCTTTCAAAAGTTTTCCTTTCTTCCTCCCACATATATCCTTCAGCAATCAGCCAGAATAAGCATGCAATGAACAAAGTTCACCTTGCTCTATACATTTAAAACCACTCTAAATTTTCATGTAAGAGTATAGAATGAAATCCAAACAATTATGGAAATCTCAGCCTCACCCAACTGATGGACCAGGTAGAAAATAATGAAAAATAAAAGGAATTAATCTTCAGAAACCAGTTTAATTCTACTAAGGGCTATCAACAATATAATGCAACAATATAATTGTATAGCTAATTCATGACATCATTAACTAATGGGGATTTCAGTTGTGTATTTTTGTGCCAACATGTCTGAATGGCTTTAAAAACTAAATTTAATCTCAGTTTTCTAGTGTTTATGATTCTTGTTTTGGGAATAATTACATTTCTGCAGTTACAACTTATTTACTGTATTGCCATAACACTTAGGAGCTCTAATCATGTACAAGAATATACTGTGTTAGATGCTCTAAAAACATAAACCAAAAAGAGTGCAGCTTAAACATGTTGTGAGCAAGCAGTGAACAAACAGAGAATAGAGAAGTATGAAAAAAAAGTGACATTAACAATCAACATGGCAAGTACAAGGTTTGGCACGCCAGCTTCCAAGCCGAGTTACTGGAGACTTCAAAAAATATCTTTTCCCACACCTGAGAGGCAGAATGAAAGAAAACAGAGCTATTTATCCAAAACCAAAACAAGTGGGTGGTGGAAGTTGGTGTCAGGGATTGTTGAGAGTTGTCATCTCATAATGAATCATAGGTGAGGTAGTCCAAGAATGACCTTGAAAGCAAATCAAGACAGAAAGTAAAGAGACGTGTGGTCAAAATTACTGGCTAGGGAAATGATCTTTGCAGTTGTATTACGGGAAAAGGATTATTTTTACACTTGACATGACTGGTACACACAAACTCCTAACTCAAATAAAACATACCTTTGCCAGGGACACTTTTATTAAGAATGAGAAGGCACCAGGAACAGCATCAGTGGCCAACACCCTGCCCTGCCCTGCAGTTCAAGCACCCCCACAGGAGCACAGGAACATGCCTTGGGTTCTCGGCTGCCACCACCAAGTTGGACAGTGTCTGTCCTCTGTGAGGACATGGGTGAGCTGGCAGAAGGAGGAATTAATTACGAGAGGAAGAAAGTGTTGGGGAGGTGGGTAGAGGCCTGAAAGTGGCTCCACGCCCTCCAACATTGCCTCTGAAATGGTGGGGCAGCCGTACATGTGGTAACATCCAGCGCTGTAGTCTATCAATACAATTAATCTAGATGGAGCGGAGATTTTTATGGCACACAAGTGCTCATCAACTGTGAAACAGAACGAATTTGCTCTTCACTCATCGTATTTTGATCTAAAACCTACGAATTGTGTCAGTGGCCTGCTCGGATCCCACAGGCAAAGGATTGCACAGCAGTCACAGGAGTAACGTGGACGGTCACCCCACCAAACCCCACTGCGACTGGCACCGGGCCATCCCGAACCCGTGACAAGGGTGCAGTGACACAGCAGTGTATCGAAAATAAACAACCCACTGCATGTCAACATCATCGCGCTGCCTCTGCCAGCACAGGAAGTGGGGGATGAAGGGGCAGTGAAGGTGTCTCTGGGGGCTGTGAGGGTTCTGAAGACGCTATGAGAGAATCTGTGGGGGCTGTGAGGACTTTGAGGGGCTCTGGAAGCTATGAAAGAGTCTGTGGGTACTGTTAAGAGCTCTAAAGGCTGAGAAGATGTTTGGGGTCTGTGACGGCGAGAAAGGCGGAGCCCCGGGGTTAGACATGGCGCCCTGTGGGGGGGTCACGCGCAGCCCCGCTGCCGCCACAGCCCCCGCGCGCGCGCGCACGCCTCCGCACCCGACCCCAGCGGCCGCTCGCGCGCTGCCGGGTTGTTTACTTCCTCCGCGGCGCGCGCTCCGCCCCCCCGCGCTGGCGCTCCGCCCCCGCTGCGCGCCCTCCCCGCCGGCCAATGGGAGCCGCCGCCAGCCCCGCGCGCAAGGGGTGGGCCCCGCCCACAAGGAACTTGGCGAACGCAACGTCAACCGGTAGTGCTCGTCAGGCGGGGCTTTGCGCTGATTGGCCGAAGAGCGTGTCCATCTCCTCAAGGCCCCGCCTTCCCCTTTACTCTCGCCGCCGAATACACAGCGCTCCTCGGCCCTGCCTCCCCCGTCTATGTGTGTGAGGCGCGGATTGGCTGTCGCACCGGCCGCTCAACACTCCTGCCAATCATGGTCGGCCCCGCCTCTTTCCCCAGCACAGGAAACACCCCTCCAGATCGCGGCCAGCCCGGGGCGGCTGCCGCCTCCCATTGGTCCGCCGCGCTGCCCATCCAACGTAGCCCCGCCTCCCCGACAGGGCGCTGCGAAGCCCGCCCCATCCTCCGTGTTCCGCCCGCTGATTGGCTCGCTGGCGAAGGACCGCCGTTTCCTATTGGCTCTGCCGCTGCCATTCTGGCGCGCGGCCCGGCGGGCTCGTCGCTGCCCCCTCGCCCCGCGCGCCGGGCGCCCCGCCCGCCGCCGGCCGCGCCCCGCCCTCCGCGGAGTCACGTGATGTTTTCGCCGCGGTGCCGCCGCCGCCGCCGCCCGTGAGTGCGAGTGGCCGGAGCGACCGGCGGGAGCGCGGACCGGGCGAGGGGCGCCGGAGGCACCGCCCGCTTCCCATGCGCGGGGCGCTTCCCCGGTGAGCGCGGATTTCCGCTGCCCGCCCTGTGCCCCGTTCCCGGCCGCACCGGACCCTGCGTGACCCCTAAGATGGCGAGCGGGATGAATGGCCCGGGCGGCGGCGGTGGTGGCGGCGACGGCGAGGAGGAGCCGGGCGCCCGGCACACGGGAGGCGGAGCCGCGCCCCAGCAGGAGCCCGGCGTGCTCGGCGCGGCGGCGGGCGAGGGGGAGCCGGCGGCGGGCGAGGGCGGGCGCTGCCCGTCCCCTCAGCCGCACCACCTGCTGCTGCTGCTGCGGCGCTCGCCCAGCGCCTCGCTGTGCCCGGCGCCCGAGGCCGCCCCCGCGCCGGGCCGGGCCGTTCCCTCGGCGGGCCGCGGAGGGCAGCCCCCCCCGGCGGGCCGCGGCGCCGGCGAGGACGTGAGGAAGTGTGGGTACCTGCGGAAGCAGAAGCACGGACACAAGCGCTACTTCGTCCTGCGGGCCGAGAGCCACCTGGCCCCCGCCCGTCTGGAGTACTATGACAGTGAGAAGAAGTTCAAGAGCAGCCTGCGGGCGGCGGGGGCCGGCGGGGCGGCCGCGCTGTGCTGCCCCCCGCCCAAGCGGGTCATTCCCCTGTACCAGTGCTTCACCGTGAGCCGCCGGGCCGACGCTAAGCACAAGCACATCATCGCCCTGTACACCAAGGACGAGTACTTCGCCATGCTGGCCGAGAACGAAGCCGAGCAGGAGGCCTGGTACCAGGCCATCAGCGAGCTCATGAATCAGAGCAAGAGGGGCTTCCTGGAGCAGGAGGACCATGCCGATCAGCAGGTGTACGAAGATGATGAGCACTACGGGGCTGCCCTGAGGCCCGGCACTGTGTTCAAGGAGGTGTGGCAGGTCAACGTGAAGCCCAAAGGCTTGGGACAAACAAAAAACCTCACTGGAGTGTATAGGTTGTGCCTCTCCAGCAAGGCCATCCACCTCGTCAAGCTGAACTCGGAGGTGCCCTCTGTTCACTTGCAGCTTATGAACATTCGCCGCTGTGGACACTCAGAGAACTTCTTCTTTATCGAAGTGGGCAGATCTGCCTCTATTGGGCCTGGAGAACTCTGGATGCAAGTGGATGATTCGGTTGTTGCCCAAAATATGCACGAGACTTTTCTGGATACCATGAAAGCTCTAAAGACCTTTGCAGAGTTCAGGCCCCGAAGCAAGAGCCAGTCTTCTGGTGGTGGCAGCGGTACCAATCCCATCTCCTTCATCACCACCAGGAGGAACTTGGGCAACCTACCCCCCAGCCAGACAGGCTTGCAGAGAAGATCTAGAACTGAGAGTGTTGCTGGAGGGACTCCTCCTACCACCAAAAGCAACAGCTCCTATCGCTTCAGAACATCCAGTGAAGGAGAAGGAACCATGACTAGACCTTTTAGGTCAGTGACTGGGAGTCTGATCCACCTGAATACTGCAAGGATGAATTTGGGCCGGCAAGAAGGAAGTGGAAGGTATGTGAGAGCTGCTTTCAGCTCGTCTTACCACACCAGGTCTGCTTCGCTGCCTGTTTCTCATTTTCCCTCCACCACAAGTCCCATCAGTGTTTCTTCCAGCAGTGGCCATGGTTCTGCTTCGGACATGCTGACCCGGCCTTCTAGCTCGTCTGTTTGTGGTTCCCCGAGTGATGGGGGATTTATCTCTTCTGATGAATACGGCTCCAGCCCTGGAGATTTCAGGTACTTTCGGGTGAGGAGTAATACACCAGATTCCCTGGGAAACACACCACCTATCAGAGAGGAGAACTGTCTGAATGAATACATGTCCATGAGTAGGCAACAGGGAGATGATGGCTCAAGAGATGATTATATGGAGGCTGAAAAGTGTTTCAGGAAAAGAACTTACTCTCTAACAAAACCAACTTCTGTAGCAGTGCAGCAGAAGACGACACAAACTACAGCTTTGTTGGATGAAGATTCTGCAGGAAATCACGGACGATTACTTTACTCTGAAACACCAAAATTGAAAGATAACCATGAATTGGAGTACAGTGACGCTAACCTTGATTCCATGTGTAACCAAAGTAGGAGTAAAGCCAGGGATGATGGGTACATGCCGATGATGCCAGGAGTTGCATCTTCTTTATCCAGCACCAGTGATTATTTGCCAATGACTCCTAAAAGCATGTCTGTTCCAAAACAGATTAACAATTCATGGTCACCATCTCAGGTTGACTCCCGAGGCTATATGATGATGTTTCCAAAGGGCAGCTCTTCACCTGTACGGAGTCCTTTAACTGGATTTGCTTCTAAAGGAAGTAACGAGAAGATCGTAAACAACGAGTATATGGATATGTCACCTGGTAATTCAGCTCCAAAGCACCCCAGTGATTCAAATTATATTCACACCACTTCTGTTTCCAAAGGTTTTAGTTCATATTTCTCTTTGCCTCGAAGCTTTAAGGCATTATCAGGACAAAATGGTGACCACAGTGAATATGTTCCAATGTCTTCACCTGGAAAACTCTTGTATGGTGGACCAGAAAATGTAAAGGGGGTCAGCAGTGAGACTCTGGCTAATGGCATCTCTAAATTGCCGACACTGAAAGGTTCAGATGAAGGACTTGTGCAGAACAGGGCTACCAGGCCCACACGACTGCCCCTAGGTACGAGAGGGAGTAATACCATCCCCAGAATGTATGATCGAACAGTTCCACCTGAGCCAGCGAGTCCTGGTGAATACATAAATATTGATTTTAATGAAAAGGTGAGTAACACACCGTATTCCTTATCTGCAGAAGGATCGCCATCATCTCTAGGCTCAAGTAGTGACCACAGACAGTCACCGCTCTCTGATTACATGAGTGTTGACTTGGATGTGCAGTCACCGAAAGCAGTGAAGGAACTGTCGAACTCTCTAACAGATATTTCAATTTATGCAAGTTCCAGTATTCCTAGAAATCAACCAAACCCTGACTATGCCAGGCTTTCATTTGGTACTGCTTGTGTTAGCACAGCAAGTAACAGGACTGATGACTACACTGAGATGACATTCAACATGGCAGCAACACCACCAAGGCCGTTTGCCACTGAATCTGATAATGGTGTAAAGATGGATAGTCCTTCTTCCATCGTTAATAGACTCTGCATTGTTGATCGATATGCTGGTAGCAGTAGCTTTTCTGTCCCTGGCTCTGATCCTCCTATGGGGCCGAAAGTGATTCGAGCTGACCCTCAAGGCAGGAGGAGACACAGTTCTGAAACATTCTCTTCTGCTGGGACTGTGACGACTTCATCCTCCTTCTTTACTGACAGTAGCAAAAGACACAGCTCTGCCTCATTTGACAACGTTTGGTTGAAACCGGATGAAAACATTTCTGATTGTCAGGAAAGCAAAATGTCCAGGGACACCTCAACTGGATTTCAGAATGGCTTGAACTACATTGCTCTGAATTTACGCAATGACCCTCTAAGCTGTGAGGCGAGTACTACAGCGCCAGCTTGCCATCTCCAAAATGGTACTTCAGGTTTGGACAGTGGAGCTTACGTAAGCATAGATTTCAGCAGATCAGATGGGCTGAAGTGTAACGCTGCGAGAAAAGGTTTGTAACTTTAAAAGCACTTCCCTGTCATGCTTGCTTAACCGTAGGAATTAGATTGTCTGCTTAATGCTGTCTTCAGAGTGGGGTAAATGCTTTTTATAATCTTCTGTGTTATTCTAGTGCAACCAGTTTTGTTGTAGTGCAGCATCTGAACCACTGAACAGCAGCGAGAGGGGATGTGGTCCTTGGCCTAAAGGATTTATGTGCCTCTTCTAGGCACTCAGAGGGGTTATCAAACTGTCATCTGCCTTTTTTTTTTTCTTTTATTAATTTTGCTAGCATAAGCATTAATGGTATTTCATGTTGTGAATTCTTCTCCTGAGGTTATGGTAGCTCTTGCCTTCAGTTCTGTTTTCCTCTTCTTCCCTTAGAACTAGATGACTCTTCATTTTTTTTTCCTGAACTGAAATTTTTGTAATTTGAAAGCTCAAAATGGCTAAATTTGGTTTAGACCTCAAAATTTGAGGCTTAAATGTTTCTTGTAAGTAATGTAGTTGAAATTCTTATTGCAGGGTTTTTTAATGTGCAAATCTGCCCAGATTTATTTAGCTGAATCTTATGTAAACAGAACTCACTTTTTTTTCCTTTGGAGGTTTGGTGGCTCCTTTTGAGCTCTGGCCGCCAGAGTATCCTTGTGTGCTCTGGAGAAGCCTGAGGACCTGGCTGACCAGTGGGAGGGGGGCTGAGGCAGCCCAAGGCCTTCACATTCACCACTTAGGGCTCAGCTGAGCTATAACCTTTCCCTGGGATCTGCCTTTTGTGTAGCAGGTGAGGAATGCCTGTGCTTGAGGAAGAGCAGGCTCTAAGCAGTGTCTTCCAGGTCTGAAACTTGGGAGGGGAGGCTGCTGCCTTTCAAATTGTCAGTGGTCTGACCCAGGTGTCAGGTAATACAGTTTTTGAAGTATGTGTAAAAATAAAGGTGTTGCAGGTGGGGAGGAAGAGTATGGGAAAGAGGAGGGACACTCCTGTTCATATGATAAGCTCTCATGGTGGGAGCAAAGCCAGTAATTAGTGGTGGTGTGCATATCCCCCGGCTGAGCAGCAGTGTGTGAGTGCTGTGCTGGAACTCTCAAAGAGTAATCATTACTTTGGTGCCAGTGACCCACTGAACTCCTTATAGTAATTCGCCCTCCTGGTAGAAAACCAATTCTATTGGAAATGATGTTTTCCTCTCTTTGCAAATGTATGTGTAGTCAGTAATTGTTGGATACTAAGAGGAAATATTTAATCATGGTTGGACATTGATACTTGTCTACCCTGTCCACAGATAAAACAGTAAAGGGGCAGGTTGCTGCTGACTTTTATATTTTTAATATTTTTAATTACAATCCTAAACACCGAAATGATTTTTTTTTTCTAGTTTTGCTTTAGAACTAAGTTTCTAAAGGTAGAAGGTATTGCAGGAGCTTAAAATTGTATAGCCTTTACTAGTGGAAGGTCCAAGCCTGACTAAGTTTGCATGCCATTCGGAGTCTGGCAGCACTGCTTGGGGCTGCTCAGAAATGTGTGGTTTGCTTCAGTGGTTTTTTCTCCTCTGCTTTGTTTTGTTGGTTGGAATCAAATTTAGAAGACATTGAAAGTTGCCAGTCCAAGAAGTGCTTTCTTCCAAAGTTAGTCTTTCAGCACTTCAAAGATTTGTCTGCTAAATCTGCAGTCCGAAGCACAGTGATTGCTGCGGCTGATTTGTGTTTGTTTTTTCGTGGTTTTTTTTTTACAGCACCTCCAAAACCAGCAGAATTTTTAACTTGATCTTATTCCCCTCATATGACTAAATTCTGTGCTATAAAGTAGCAAAAAATATTTTTACAAAATAAAGATGAAAAAGAAAAAAGAACAAAGATGTTTTCCTTTCAGCTGTACTGTAAATATTACATTGAAAAATACTTTACAAGAGATACTGTGTTTAGAAATTGTATTTATCATAAGCATTTTGCTTATGCTTATTATTGCTACAGCAAAGTGTCTACAGTCCTGTGCTAGGGGTTTTTCTCTTGTCTATTACAAGCTGCAGAGAAGTGAGAGGCATAACAGCTGCTCGCTTTTGTTGGGAATTGGAAGTTTTCTGGAAATGAAATGCATTAAAAGGAGGCAAAAACAACTCTGTGCAAAAAACATGGACTTTGCCAGGAAATTAAGCATCTTTCTAGTCCTAAAAAGAAACACAGAATTATGCAAGGCCTGACAGTTTTTTATAAAGGCAGTGTAAAGTATTTCTGGTGTATAGTAGGAAGGTAGGTGAGGTGTGGACACCAGTCACTTGCAGGGGCTCATGAACGGGTGAACAGGTTTTGGAATAGTCCAGGCTAAAAGCAACTTCCCAGACTTGAATACAGTACTGTATTCAAATTGGTGGTGTATATCTGTTTCTCAGGAATGACTTAAAATTCTTGATTATGAAGATAGCTGTTTACTTTCACATACAAAATCATGTCTCTAAGCTATATAGCAAGCACAGTTTTAGAAGTCTGTATTCTTTAAACAGCTTATTGGTTTCTATTGCAATAAAGCTTTTTTTTTTTAATATTTAAAAAGTTTTCTGTAATCCAGAGAAATATTTTCACATTCCATTTTAAGTAGTGAAAATGAAGCTTCACTCTTAAACCTCTTGTCTCCTGAAGAGGTGTAGTGTGCCTTTGGGTAATTGATATTTTTAATACTTTTGGAGACTTAGCAGAACAGAGTGCTGTCTTTCCTACTACATCTCACTTTTTCAGTCTCTCTGCCTGAAAAAGTGCTCTGTGGCTATATCCATTCGTAAGGAAAATACTTAGCAGATGTATTTACCCTTTACTTCCTAGAAAGGAGCTATCCCATCTATATTAAATTCTGTCAGGTAGAGAACTTTATCTCTTTTCCCTGAACCACAGTTTTGTTGGCAGGAAAACATTTCCTAGCCTTGGATTGTTTCCTTTTTTGTTTTGTTTGCTTAAATGGAATATTGTGTTCTGTGACTCAGCTGTGTTCTCCAAACTGCCGAGGGTGGTGGAGTGATTTCCAATGCATCACTGCTCCCTCATTGTAATTCCCAAACTACTTCTGGTTCAGGTTCACTGATGTGAGTCAAACTTTTTTTTCCTCCTTCTCCATTCATGATGTGTATGGAGGAACGGGAAAGGACAAACTTGGAATGGTAACTAGGCCTGACTTGTTACTAAACTTTTTTGGGGGTTTAGGCAAAGCTGAGCTCAGGTTTTTTGTTGATAATGATAAAAAGAATATAAGGTCCTGATTTTCAGTGCTTGCAGTTTAAGGAGATCATTAGCAAAACAATTTCGTCATGAAATTGTTACACAATATTGAAGCAAGCGGTTTGCAGTTTTGATTACATGAATCTGAGTCATGACATTTTGTGCTAGGAGTACAGAACACTAAAGCTACTTCAAACAGGGCTTAGCTAATGTATACCTTGTTATTGGACCTTGTAGAAACTGAGCAGGATAATGAGAATGGGCGGTAATAAAATGCATAATGAGTCCTGTATAATACAAGTTTCTTCAGTCTTAATTAGGAATGTTATACCTGCAAAGATACCCTGGACTCAAAAAAACTGTTTGGAGTAAATGTAATGTTCAGCTTAATAGCAACTCAGCTATTTTACACCCACTCTTTAATCTTATCTGCTACTCTGATACTTACCAGATACTCTAACACTATGCTAAGACATTATTTAAGGTGTTCTCTAAAGTGCAGGATTATAATTTAGGTGTTCCTCACCTTTTTAATCTCCTCCTGTGCTAGGCTGGGTGAGAGTGCTGTGTACACTTTGGGAAGCTGAGAGGAAGGAAAACAACTACAGCTGTAAAGCAGAATTTATGTTCCAAATTGTCCAGATTCTTTCTGGTAACTTGCATATTTCAAATGCAAAATCTTGAAGAATATAAGGAACAATATACACTTTGAGAAATTCAGAAGCTGGAAGTTTTAGCTATTACTAATATAGTAAATGGCAGTTTATGGGATATGAGGCAAATAACTGCTCCTTTTGGGTTTCAAAGTAGTGGTTTTAAAGTTTGTTTCAAACTGAGGCTTTTCTATGTTGGCAGAATACTTAAGGCAGGGGCCCATTTAAAAATAATTTGAAGAACTCTACTGCAGCACATCCAAATGCTGCTGTGTATCCTACATCTTTGAAGTAGTGCTGGGATAATAATTCTTAAAAAAACCCAAACAACTCAAACCGTTTTAATCTTGCTGTAACAGATGCCACTTTAACAGCCTTGAGTAACTTACAGCTATGCTTAAAAATACCCAGGGTAATTTTTTCTCAAGTAGTATATGAGCTGCTGAAGGCAGAACAGATTTTTGCCTTGTGGCGTGGGAGTGAGTTAATTATGACATATTTGACCAAGAATCAGTTTGGTTTTACTTATACTTTGGTGAGAAAGTCTGAGACAAGCATATTCCCTGGCCATTGAAAGAGAATGCTTACTTGGAGTCAGTGTTGAAATACTTCTGGAAATCAGCTTTCCAGACTTCAAATCCATAGTTGCAGCTGATGGTGACATTTGTCTTTTTGGAGGTCTAAAACCTTTTGCGTGTAGCTATCTAGTAGGTTAAAGCATTGGCTGCAGGATGCAGGGTGGTCTGGGATTAATCCAGCATGGGTTCAGAGTGCTTTTTGTGGTTGTTTTTGGATTTGCTTTGTTTTTTATTTTAAAGTCTTTTGTTGAAATCTTAAATACATTATTATGCTTTTACTTTTCCCTCTACAACTTCACATTTTCCCCTCCTCCCTTGATGTCTTAGGGCCCCTTGTTCCCTTGTTGCTGGGGCAGCAGGTTGGAGTTGCAGAGGGTGGGCAGCACTTGGTTGGTCTTTCCAGAGGCTGTATTCCAGCATGTGATTACTGGGGTGGTTTGTCACTAGGTATTTCTTTGGGGTTTTTGTATGTCCAGTGGTATGTTAGCAGTAGGTAGAGTTTGGGTTTGCTTTTCTCTGTATATGGTCCTTTTTTTATGAAAGGATCTTTAATACATTTTCTTCATATTGATTGCTTGGGGGAGGATTTATACCTTGAGGTTTTGGGTGGTACTAAAAAGAGCTTATAGTACTGTGTTGTACCTTGGTGTGTGTGTGCTCTGTTTGTGGATCTGTGGTGCTCCCAAAACCATGCTGAATTCTGTTGATTGCGCTAACAAGTTTGTTTTTCTGAGCTGAAGCAGGAAACAAACTCTAGAGTTTTATTTTAGGTACTGTTGTGATCAAATGTGGCATTCTTCAGCTCAAAGAAAAATGGAGTGATAAAACTGAAAGGCAGGTGTGAGAGAGCCAAGCTTTCTGGAGCCTGGGGATGTACTACTACTGCTGTTTTCTCCTAAAAATGGCCTGTTATCTTACGACACATCCTAAATGGTGTGTAATGACTTGACTGGAGAACTGTCCGATGGTCCACCCTGAAAATTGGCTATTTAACTTTTTTCACTTTAGGTTCTACATATTCACAACAATCCTGTGATCAAGTTGCACTGTTGTCTTACAGGTTTAGGCAGTTATAAGGGAAAAAGTGAGAGAGAAGTATGTTCCAGTTTTAATCAAGCCCTGCAACTCTGTGAAGGTCACTCAGCTTAGGGACGGGTTATGATTTACTTGAGAGGCAGAACCGTGATCAGGAAGGGATTTCTGACATACTTGAGGGCAGTGGGAAGACAAAGGTGAATAAGCCTAACTCATCAAAGGCATTTTAGAGGTGTTACCGAGTATCTTATCTATATGATCTTGAACATATAAGTGTTTGGATTTGTGGGGATTTTGCTTCATGTGTAGTAGCATTACCCCAGGAGAAGCAGTGTTAGTAGACTGCTAGCAAGAATTTTCTGCCCTCTTCAAGTCATGAGCTGTATCTTCAGGGCCAGAGGTTGCTTATTTCCAAATATTATTTTTCTGTTGATTTAGATCTATGGTTGGATGCAAACCGTTGAGACTGCACCTGTGTGTGTGTATACATGTGTTTTGTGTGCCAGTGATTCGTGAGTTAAGTGTGAGGTCTAACCTTTTTTTATTCTTCCAAGAAGAGGGGGTTTTTGAAAGAGGTGGCTTATACTGAAATCGCTATCGTAAGGATTTGGCTGTAATTCCAAGGTGATGGTACAACTTAATGTGACTTAGGAAAATTGAAAACTTTTAAATTACTACTAAAGGTAAATAGGAGTTGTATTCATTGCATAGCATATGTATGTTATGAACTTCTATAAATACCAAACTGAATTATTATTTAGGACATAAAATAGATAAGAATAGTACTTCCTTTTTGCTAGGGTATAAAAGGCTGATAAATATGCTGCCTACTTGGAGAAAGGTTTCCTTTTTAGTAGAACAGACTTTTGCGGAATGACTGAGGATATCAAAATGCTTTTTTTTTTCATCTGAAAATCATAGGAAATAATATCAAAAGGGCTGAAAAAAAACCCTATTAAAATTGATTTCTGAATTTATTGAGGCACTGATGAGGGATACTTTCCTTCCACAGGGAATAGTGTGATTCTGTTCCTGTACTCATGCTGACCCAGTTTGCTTTATTCTTTATGGTTCTTGCTGACCAGATGAATTTGCCATGTAACTTTTTTCCCTTCTGGATAGCCTGAGCCTTAATCATTTTTTGGGAACTAGTACTTCTTCTTACCCAGATCTCTTAGGCTAGCAGGAGTTTGGGAAGGTCTTAGTGACAGTGAAGCCGATGCATCATTGGTAAATATACACTGATTGCATACAAGCCCAAGCAGAGCTTTTCTTGTGAGCCATGGGGTACCTCATTTGTATGAAACCCCTGTTTAAGCTATTGACAGGCACTGGGGTTTCTGTTTCCTGTATGGAATTATTTTGAATCTTAAGTTAATCTGTTAGAACAATTTGTAAGCTCTTTGCTTTTTTAGTAATACATTTGCTCCTTAACAACATTTGCTTTTTGTTATGTGAGATGCTTTGGGAGGCCTTTTTTGTCTATATTTCACCATGTGATTTTTTTGGGGGTGGGTGTTTAAGTGTTTTTAGAACAAGATGTTTTTAACTTGCAGATTGTGGTGAACAGGAAATCAGTTAGAAATGAGATGAAAAAATGAACAGATTTGATCTTGAGGTCATTCAGATGTTATTACGACAGAGTCTGTTAATGAAGCTTGTAGCTCCAGACAGGATCTCTCCAGACATGATCTCTACTTGTGGAACCTGAACAGGTAGACAGGATGGAGGTCCCTGTGTGGTGCCGCAAATGTAAATGTGTTGGTCCATCTCCTAAGAAGCTTACAATTTAAAGATGAAACTAAAGGGATGGATGAAACCTAATGCGCTGGGGTGGAGAGTAAGATAGAGATCAAGGCTGCTGCCATTGGCAGAGTCGAGATAAGAGCCTGGAAGAGATAAAAGGCTGCTGAGAGTGGTTGTAGGAGAGGAAGCTGGTGGAGGCACTTGGAAGAGTATGCACATGGCAGGGAGCAAGGGAAGGTAGTGAGCTATAAATACAGCAGCTGTAATGGTTTAAATGACTTGAAAAGGTTGAGGTAAATGTCAGAACACTGGCCAGGATATTAATCTTGGTAAGAGGAATGTGGGCCAGCATGTATCTCTGAGTTAGGAGCATGTCCCAGTGTTTACTTCTCCCTTTTAGATGTGGAATGTGATAATTTTTTTCTGGTTTTATTTATTTTTCCTTTCTGTAAGTTAATTTTCCTGCAGACATGTGGCTGGTAGATTTGGTGTGAGCGGGTGTGCAGGAATGCATACCAAAGCACAGGATCACCCTGTGCAGCATCCCATGGCAGTTAATGTTGCAGGGACTGGGGCCTCTGTTCTTGGTGACTTTGCTCCAGAAGCAGCCAAGCTGGTGGAACTGCCTTGGAGTTACTATGGTTCATTCTCGGTTGTTTTTAGGTGGCATCTCTTGAGTTTCAGGCAGCCTTCTAGCATTGGAGAGGAGGCACAGTGGGGCTTGGGAGATAGTCACATTTAGAATTTGTAATCAATGCACCAGAGCATTTGGAGCCCATCTCTAGATGGGGAGGTCTGTGTGGGACCTGCTCGTTGCTGCTGCAGTGCTGTCAGCTGCAGGAATGAGGTCTGTGGAAGCTGGAGTGCAGCACAATCACTTTCACAGGAGAAAGTTACTTTATTTCTGTGTCTGTAGATCAGGTTGAACAGCCACTGCAGTGATTGTGGGTAAGGCTGGAAGTGGTGGCAGTATTGAGGCTTGATTCACTGTTGAGGGTATGAGTGACTGAAATATTAATGTTGACATATTCCTCAAGGTAGACACTAAACAAGAGTTCCACACTGTTGATTAAACGTTGTCTGTGTTTAGAGTCAGTTTAACTCTGTCCTTGTGAGCTCCCAAACTGCTCCTAGAAGCTGAAGGTGCAATCCTTGGCTCTTGGGCATGTCCTGTGGTTTGAGAAGCTGTTGCTTCACACATGCAGTCCAATCTGAACCCTTCTTCTTCCTCCCCTGTATGAGCCAGGGTATGGAGTGTCCTTATGTTAATGGAGAGTCAATAATGTAATAATTAGGAAATGTGAAAAATTGATGCATGCCACTGCTGTGTGTGATAGCAGAGTGGCTGATAGTGAAGATATATTTATTTTTTCTGTGTGGGCACACATGAGCAAAAGGTGTGTAACTATGTGGGTATGTGGCTGTGTAGTAACATTCTGCCTTTGACAGTCATTTATGGCACTAGAGGTGAAAGAAAAAAGTAGTGCTGAATGCTTGCAGGTGTTGATGTCTAAAGTGGTTGAGAAGAGGGAAGGGATGAATTGTGACACGTGAAACTTCGTGTAGAAAGGAAGTCTTGGGAAGGGTGGTTTGAAAGGTGGGGAGCTATTTCATTAGTCATGGGTGATACTGCCCTTTCTCTTGGTTGTGTTTATAACAATAGTTTGGCTCACTCAAGCCCCAGACCTGTGGCTGCAAGCAGACACCACCCAGCAGAGGAAGAGCAGGGCAGGTGTGTATAATACTTCCCACAAACATACACCCAGCCTCTGATTTTCTTTTTTTTTTTTTTTTTTTCAGCTTGGGGGATTTCTTGAACCTAATGTAGTTTGTCTGTTTTATAATCCTTTATGGATATTTAATCCAAGTACTTTTCCATCCTCTCTTTGATCCTGTATAAACTTGTATCCACAGCAGCCTGCAATCCGTCAGGATGTGCTGCATGCAGACCTCTGTCTGTTTCGGACCCTGCTCTGTACCAGCTTTGTTTGGCAGCCCCTGGTTTGTGTAGTGGCAGAGATAACCAATCTTATCTTTTTTCTCCAGGCCACTTAGGATTGTGTAGATGCTGTGCCCTCCTCTGCCATACACTTGTTCAGTGTGTTGTACCACACATAGTGTGGACCTGTGGTATAATCTGGGCTCTTAAAATTTCCTGTTATGTCCCAATACTTCTCTGCAAGCTGAAGGATTCTTGTTACCAGTCTGTTCCTCTCTGGAAAGCTGTGTCACACCTTGCAGGAGTTTTTCTGCACTACTCAAACTTTCCAAGTATTCCAAGTCCTTTCTGGATACAGGAAGCAGGGTTGTGTATGCAGAGGTGTTTTGCTGTGGATGTTTTCTTTCCTATTTGTTTCCAAACAGTTCATAATGCCCACTTTGCAGCAAGAGCACAGACAGGAAATATTCCTCCCGACTGGCACTGCGGGCTCCCTCCTGACCTTCGTCAGGGGAGCAGAGTGAACTGCAGCAGGTGGTATTCCCAGAACCCACACAAACAATTTTGGAGTTTTTTTGCTAAAATTTACCCATATTTTCTGTGGTTCAGGAGGTCAGGTGCAGTAACTCACACACTTGCTGTGAGAATGCTTTCTCAAAAGCGGAACTTTTTTTTAATTCTTATGCAACATGAAAATCTGAAACTTTGAACTATATGTTTTGAGGTGGAGAAGAGTTAATTTTTAGTGTTGTTGTGTTATATTGTAATAGAAATTTAGTTTAAAACCTCCAAACAAACTCAAAAAAAGCCCCAGCAACTTCTTGTCAAGCTGTCCAGTGCAATTTGACTTCGTATTAGACCTCTGCCAAAACTGCATGCAAGTTTACTAATTCTAGGAATAGTATCAGTAAAAGAGATGACATTAGGGAGTGCGCATAAGGCCTTCCTAGAAACAACCCTGCTGTTTATTCAAACGGGAAAAAAAGCCATTGTTGCAAAAGATAAGGCATTTTTGCAAAGTGAATAGAAGTTGTCTTAAAGCATGGGAGAGGATTTTGGCTCATGAAATTGCTGAGCACTAGTAATAGCAAAACCATGTTTTGAATGAACAATTGTGCATAAAGTTTATTTGTAAGAGTAACTTTGCCTTCTAAATTTTAGAAGTCTAATTCACTGGAATATTGTTACCAGTTGCTGTGCTTAAGTAGTTTATCCAGTGAAAAGTGGGTCATGCAACAGGGTGTTTTTTTAACCAAATTCTGCTTGTGGAAAGTCAGTAAAATTATAGGTACAACATACATTAATTAGCTGATTTTGAGGATCATTAGTCTGTTGATGGCTGAAGAAAGTACATGGAGTATGTGCTTGGTGGTCAGCAGGTAGTTGAACACCTTGCCAAATCAGGATGTCTCTGTATGAGGGCCTTGTTTGGGTCACCCAGGCACTGTAACTGCACATGTGAGGGATGCAGCAAGTGTGTCAGGTTTTGATTTGTATTTCTAGACTAGGTGTCTGCCAGGTGCAAATTAAGAAGAAATTTGGCTTTTCTCAAGTAACACTGCTTGCCTCTAGCAAGGTCTAAAGCGATGCCATTAAAATAAGAACTCCAAGAAATAGGGCAATGACATGGGATAGTAACTGTGTATTTGGTAAGATTTGGGGCAAAAAAAAGACTTCTCACTAATTTGTGAAGAATGTATTTGGGCAAATGACCCCTCCCTGGCCTGTCTGCCGTGGGGAGGGCTCCACGTGGAACTCACTGCCTGCTCCTGCCCTGGCCCGGCTGCTGAACAAAATGCCTTTAGATGCCATATTGTGTCCTGAGGTTGTGCTGGGTTTAGTGCTTTCCTGAACAACAGGAATATTGTGTGGCCATGTGCACAAAAAAGTCTAAGGCTGCTCTGCTGCTTATGATCTGCGTAAATCAGATTAATTCTGATTTCCCCCTAACCTGAAGTTCAGGAAATGGAGAACTTCGGCAGTGTTCTCCAGAAAGCATTAAGCTGTCTTAGTCTTTGACATGGAGATTTTAATAATTTAATTATCTTAAATTAATATCTTCTGTAAGCAAAGCTTTTAGCTTTTTAGGAATCAGTTGCAGAATTATGTCAGTAAAGGCCTTTCCTGTGAAAACAGGTATTATATAGGATGGATTTCTTTGAGAGTATTAGGGTATGTCTGCTGTATTCTTAAAGCCTCTCAGTATGTTTCAAAGTGTCCTGACTTGTATGGCCTTGATAATTCAGATGCAGGAAATAAAGTGTAAATTAGGTATATTCTCATCTGATACATTTTCAAGTGGAACGTACTGGGTTTGCATCTAATGAATTACAACTCATTTACATCTCTGCCCCTAATTTTTATAAAACTATGTGATTTTTGCATAGAAAACTTGAAGGGTGCTTTCTCAGTGTGTTCCTTAATTTTAAATAAAACATTTTTGAGCAATGGCATGCTGCCATCCTATTTTAAATATTTGTCCCTTAGTTTCTCTTCTGCCTTGTGACCTTTTTACTCTGATTGTTCCTCAGCAAAATTCAGACAACTGCATGTAGTTTTATAATCTGATCCCATCTTAAACTGATGAATTGAAATGGAATTGTGTAATGAAGAGAGTGTTGCTTCAATTTTCCAAACTTTGCTTATATATTTTGTAAGATGAACTTTGAAAATGTTTGGATGCTTTGTAGACTCATTTTACATATTAAACATTGATAGGAAGATGAATTTGTATTGTTGTCACTAGCCTGAAGCAGTAGAACTCAATTTTGAATAAAGGCTGAGGCTTTTGTGCAAAATCTGTTAATAGAGCTGAAATTTGGATAGAAAAGCCCAGTGTATGGTGCAATGCAATGAAAACTACTTGGAGTAGTATATTTCTGGGCTGCGTGGAAAAGTTTTTTGCAGAGGTTTTTCTGCTGCTTGTTTGTTATGATCAGTTACCAGATTTTTTTATTTTTTTTATTTATTTTTTTTATTTTTTTTTTTTTTTTGGTAGACTGAGTAGATTTTCTTGGAAGAGCTTGTGACAGTCCAGGAACAGCTGTGTGTTTACACTGCAAGTGAAAGTTCTGTCTGGCCTGGCCACTAAGTTTTATTTGGTAGCATTTATGTTTGAGAACTTCAGGGGAATGCTGGGTTACTCTGTGAGCATTGTTGTGAGCATTGTACCTCTTGACTCTGCTAGTTCACATCTCATAATTTGTTTACCTTATAGAAGAGTTTCTTCATCCTTTTTTTCTGACAGCTTCCTTTACTGTTCAGTCAGTGCTGAGTTAAATCCATTCATATGGGATCTGGTATGAAGTGCTAATCCGGTTTTTATTGTTGATCAGCAATTCTCATATCTGTACTATTAACATAAAAAATCGATGTGTGAGGAATCTTACATTGTGAGACTGAAATAAGATTATTCAGCTTCACAGAAGCACTGCTTTTTTCTTCAAGGATTGCATGGCCTCATTAGGTTTCCTTCACCAATTGGTTAATGAAAAAATGGAAGCAGATCAGGTGAGGGAGAGAAGAGCAACTAAGGAGCTTAATGTGCAGGTGCTCTTGCAACCTCTCAAAATAAGGCCACATCCCTTCAAAAGGATCCTTCTGGTAGGGGCCGCAGAGGTGGGAATCCAGGTATCAGCAGCACAACACGCACTGGCCTTGTTCTCACTTACATTAAACTCATTTTACACCTCTTTTGATGAACAACTTCTCTTGTGTAGGAGCCTCTCGATAAACCTCCCTGGTGCCCAGGTGACCCCGAGGTGCTGCTGGCTGCCTGTGGGCAGTGGCAGCACTGACCCGTGAGACTCAGTGAGGGGTTGGTGTGATCCAGTGCAGCTCCAGGGGTGTGGGGGGAAGCTCTGGCAGCTCCGTGATTCAGGAGTTGTGTCAGGGCTTGTGACTGTGACTGCACAGCTGCCTCGGGCTGGGCTACAGACCCCACTCGCCCGTGGGTGCAGACCCCACTGGTCATGACATGGGATTTCTGTGATGCCTGGAGGTTGGTGCTGGGTGACCTGCGGGCCTTTGGCTGCGGTCGCCCTGCAGCATGAATGGGCTCCCAGGGACAGCCCTCGGGAATGCTGGTGACTGCAGCACTTTGCAGGAGGGATCTGGCAAGACTTCGGTCTCCTCTTAGATTTCAGATGAAATTTTTTTCTTTTATGTGGTCACATTTCACAAGTTGCTCTTTGCCTTTTCTATCTGAGAGTGATCTTTGCCTTTTCTTTCTGAGACTGAGATATGTGTCCACATATATATATAAAATACTTGATATTTTTATACAAAAAAAAAAGCTGATGACTCAGGGCACCAGCCAGCTGTACTACTCCAACTTCAGTATTGCAGTTTGCAGCTTTAATAAGGGGATTAGAGAAGTGGTGACAACCAATAGCTCCATGTATGAAAGACTCAAGGCTTTATGAGACTGACATCAACTTGTAGGTAGTGTTTATGTGAAACTCCCTTATGTTTATTTACAGTACACACAATTTTGTTTTACCTGAAAAATGAACAAGAAACATGTTGAAGTGTAATTTATAATCATGGGGGCAGCAAATTAATGAGCTCTTGTTCAAAAAGGGCAGCGTTTTGGGAAGGGGGGATGCAGGGGGGTCCCAGGCTTTCTTCTGGTTTCTTATAAATATATCTGTGCTGTTCTGGGTTCTGCTCAGTTACCTGGTGCTCTTGCTTTAGAATTGGTTGCCATGCTGCTGCCTGAGTACACCAGGCTGCTTCAGAGAATTAAATTTAGGACTTAAAGAGGCTTGGGGTTTTTTTGCTCTTAAGCCCTTCCCCTTCCCCTCCAAATACCTTAAATGTAACTTGCATTAGTTTATGAAAATTTCCAAACATTTTAGGTATAAATACTGAGTTCTGCCATGTGGGATTGTCTGATTCAAGCACCTGGGCCTTTGCTCTTCAAAATGTTTTGGGGATGTGCTTGGAGAGATTAGAATAACTTGTCAAACAGCTTTCAGGTGTGCCTTGTGTGTAAGGCGTGGAGGAAAAATGTCCTGACAAAAGCAGAGACAGTTTTTGAAGTTCCTTTCATGTGAGCTTACAGGTCCACAGCAAGGAAAGGGTGGGGGGGTGCTGGTAAAGTTAATTTTTATTGAGTGTAAGTTTAATATAGAAGCTTTAACTGTTTTAATGTTTGACTTGCATGCATTGTTGAGGTGTGATTCATTGCAAGCAGTGGTGCATATTTTCATCCTTCGGTCTTAAAACAAAACAATATTTTTCTAAAGAGGAAAATAATTTCAGAAATAAAAGCTTCAGTTGGCTTTTGTGAAAACAAAGCCGTTGCTGACCACATCATGGTCTGTGTCTACAAAGCAATAGCTTTTTGTAGTGATCTTATGATGTCTGTGAAATAACACAAATAGAGATTCTCAAGTTGTGGGTGTATTTTGGCCATTTCTTTCTTTAATTGAGGAAAAGTAAGTTACTGTATTTTTGAAATCACTGAAATATTTGGAAAATGAAACACAGCAGCCTGGACCTTGGTGAGGGCTGTGTAGGGTTAAAAGGGAGTTTCTCCTGAAGTGGATGGGACCCCCTCTATGCTTCCACACTGCTGCCAGCCCTGCCATTGCCTTTGCTTCTCTGTCTCTGGAGCCATGGGCAGCCTTTGCTGAGTGCTGGGATGGGGCAGGGCTGCTCAGCTGAGCTTTAGTCTTTTTTCTGTTTTTTTTTTTTTTTTTTCTTGTTTCTTTTGAAGAGACACTACTTCTAGCTGGACAGAAATCAGAAGTTCTTTAGCTCAGGGTGGAGTTTGTGTGTGCATACCTCATGATTGGTTTGTAAGTAAATACACAGGTTTGCATTATTACAGATAATGCTTGTTCTTTATGTGGCCATCTTTTCTTTAGCATGTCCCTGGGGTAGAGGCAAGGAAGATCTGAGTTCTTTACCAGTGAGGTGTAACTGATTTCCTTGTGACCCACCATAAGAGCATGGGCAGGATTAAGCTCTGAAACCTCTTCCTCTGTTCCAGGGGCCTGTCTGCCATTGCTGTGCTGTGTAATGAAGTGTTCCCATACTGCAGCTCAGGCAGCTCCCAAAGCAGGGGGAGAGCCACTGTGTGGCTTTGAGGGAAAAAGTAGCTGCCATTTCTGTATTTGTTGTTTTCTGAAGACTAAATCTCTTGCACTTGTTGTTTCTCAATGAGAGCAACTGGCTGTTTCCTTCTTCACTGTACTACAAGGAAACATCCTGCAGGTATGTACCTCAAATCTTGGACAGAAGGTGAGCAAAGCCACCTGACTGGCAGAGGACAGTCTTGACTGAGACGACAAAACTGGTAGAAGAAGGTCTGTCTCAACTGGGAGACAGTGCGATTCACTGGTTTGGTTGGCAGAAGCCCTCCAGACTGAAAAGCAGTGTTCACGTTGGCTCAGCTGGGAGCGGAAGGGATTTTGCAGAGAGCTGAAAAGTGACTTTTTATATGGTCCTCAATTGTGTTCACACAACTGCAGAAAGCATTTGCATGCCCTTCATCAATTTTTTTTCCACATCAGGAAGCTCCTGAGTTGCTCTCACCTCGGCATGTGAGTGGTTAATTGCAGAGCTGCTGTTGTGCTTTGAGGGCAGACTCCCTCGTTTTTTCATTTCTGCATTGTCACCCATCTGTATCTTCTGCAATACAAGATGATATTTTTTGCCCCTCATTTTACCAAGCACTTTGACTTCTGCCTTTTCGTGTCAGTTTGAAGCCCCTGAAGAAGGGAGCTGGCTGTAGCTATGTGCTTTTGTACTTGGGTGTTGCCTTTCAGTGACACTTCCTTCAAAAGGGGACGAGTGTACTACGAGGTGTTTCTAATTACAACTAAATAAAGCTTTTTCCTGAAAAGCTGAGGACAGGGCACGCAGCTGTCATGACTTGCTGCTCCTTGTTTGGAGCTGGAGGTGCGGGGAGTGTTGGTGTTGCAGCTCTGCCCTGCTGTGAGTGGGAGTGTTGGCCGTAGCCTCCGTCACACCCGGGTGAGCGGCGCTGCTCGGGTCCCCTGCGCTGCGCAGCCTCGGCAGGGGAGTGGGGGACAGTGGAGCGGGCAGCTGGGAGCCTTGGTCTGTCCCCAGCATGGGCTGGCAGGATGGGCTGGCTGCTGCCCCAGTTCCTGTCCCGTGTCCACGTGTCACTCTGGCTGCAGCGTCTCTTCAGTGCTTGCTTCAGACTCCATCGTTCTTCCTTCCCTCATGATCTCTGAAGGGTTGGCATCTGGGAGTGCCCCCTCCCTCTGCTAGGACCCACGTTCTGCATTCAGCAGCTCTCTTTCCTGCAGTGGATAAGCTCCGTGTATTCTCCTCCCTAGAAAAGAATTTTTTCCGATATAACTTGCACTTGAAATGTCACTGACTTTTTTTTCCCCCCCCTCCTTTCTAGACTGACTGCATTGCCATGGAAACCATTGTTGGAAGAGAAGACTTTTCTGCTGGTAACTCCAGAAACTGTGTGGTGCTTTTGGAAGCAAAGCTCAGCTCCAGCCGGCTACTTTCATTTCCACCAGCACGGACATAGACACACATCCTTTTAATTTTTTTTTTTCATAGACATCAGCTCTCTACAGTTGAATTAATTTGAATTGAGATTTTTTCATAGCTGTGCTTTGGTGATGGAATTTGGTCTTTCATGTCATATCTGTTTGGGAGGCAGTGTGAACGCTAATAGGAGATCCCTGTATGTCCCTTTCTTCTTGCTGCCTCTCTCGTTAATTTAAAAAAAAAAAATTATATTCTGAGAAGTTAAAGCTGGTTTCTGATTGTCTGTTTAACATGGGATTTACTTCTCTGGTACATTAACAAGTGGTTAGCTTAAAACATGTATTGTTTAGAAATACTTTGGCAGTTCAGGATTTTTCCAGGTGACTGGGCAGAAGGAGTGAGGGAGAGGTGCACATTAGCTTGAGGGGTGAACCTGTGGGACTGGATGGGTCTGAGAAAAAGAGACCTCTTCTGCCTTTTTTTCCTTTTTTTTTTTTTTTTTTTAAGTTTTGCTTTTATGGTACAAGAGGTATTTCTTGAGCATAGGCTAGAGGCTTTTAAATCAAGTGTCTGTCAGAGCTTAAACAGAAATTTTTTTTGCTCAGAATTTTGGTATGTACAAAGTAGGATTAATGGGCTGGTTGTCTTGTAGATTGTTTTTGTTCTTGTTTATAAATATGAATTGTGTGAAATGAGGTTTTTGTTCATGGATTCGAATGGAGAACTGCGGAGTCGTATCCCATGTTTGTGACTTCTGCATTAGACTTGTCAGCTGTAGCTTTTTAAAGGGAAACCACCCTAATTGATCTTACTTTCAACCAAAGTCCCGCTTTAAATTTGGGACTATTTTTGTTCGTTCTTTCTGGCATAATGGGGGGAAAAAAGTAAAATGTTGGCTTATCAATTGTCTTTATCCCACTGACAGAAATGTGAACAATGACTATTTGACATTTTTAAGATAAGCCCTGATTTTTCTACAATTTAAATGCTTCACTCTTGTACTGAATTTTTTTTTTGGTTGAAATAAGTTTAGCTTTTTAACACTGCTATGAACTTAAAAGAGCATGACACTAGTCATTGGTACATGCAATGGATTATAAAAGGCACTGACAATTGCTAAAAGGTTTCAAAGTGGTACACAAATCCTCATGCTGTACTGCACCACACAGCTGGGAATCCTCCACATGTGTATTGTACAACAGATGTGCCAGGCTGCCTCACCTCCAACAGACAACCTTTAGATTGCTGGTACAGTTTGTGTAACAAATCAGACACTGTCAGCTTGGATTGTTCAGTGATGTGTACCTGGATCTATTTCTCAGTAGTATTGAAATGTACATGTCACTAAAATATGAGGTGATTGTTTTGGGGTTTTTTTAGGAAACATGGTACCAATCAGTTTATGCAGTGTTTAGTGACAGGAAAAACTATTGCTACAGGGTTTAAAAGCACAGACCTGTTTTTGATTCTGGAAGAGAAGTTTCAGTTGGTACAATTACTTGCTGCTAAACACACAGGAATTAAAAACATGACCACTCTTACAGACCATGATACTGTCTTGCCATATAGCTGTTGGTTGGTCTCATAAATGAATAATGCAATATGTAGACAGCTTTTTATAAAGCTTTACATCTTTTCTAAGAAATCAAAATTTGGATGAAGATAGTTCTAAACATTTAATGTGAAAGGAAAAGGTTGTTTTGAAGAAATTTGTTACATACTTATTTCATATTAGATCCCTGAGGCTGCCATTGTACAATATACAGCACTGATTTAATATATGCTGAATAAATAAGTAAATGGGTAACCTCAAGTATAGTGGTACAAATACTAATAGGTACGGCATAATAAATATGCAATCTTTTTGAATCTCTTAGTTTACAGCAACTAATTTATTCAGTATTGTGCTGGAAGAACATTTTCAGATGATGTAAAACATATCACTATATATACTACCTTCCAGCTACCCGTTTATGCTGCTGTATAGTACAAAAATACCAATGATAGAACAATGTTTGTCCTGTAAATTTAATTTGATATTGGACAGTTATTGTCTGTAAAAACTAAAACATATATGGTTGAAACTGTTCATTATATTTGCTATTTCTGCTTCACAGATCTGTTTTAAAGTTGAGCTGATTGATCTGGCTTTGTCTTCCATTGTAAATATTGTTCTGTTGTTTTCTTTGTAAAACACATCGCGTTTGCGGTTTTGGGAGACTGGCTTGAAGCTCTGTATAGTGTTTATATTTATCTGACTTGGCTTTCCATAGAGCTACTTGCAGTAAATACGTGTTCATGTAGCTCCGCGTCTGGGTTTTATTTTTAAACAAACTTTTGGGCTTTTCTGTCAGAGTGCATTTCCTCCTGCTGCAGCTGCTTCTCCTGAAAGTGGTTTTGTCACCCTGTGTCCCTGAAGATTTGGAGAAATTTTAGGAGTGTTTCAGGGCAGTGATTCCCCATCTCTCCAGTTTTGTTTGCCTTTCCACTTAGTTTAGAAGGTAACATACAGAAAAAAGCCCCGAAGTTTTCTTTGCCATGGATTCATAGTGCCGGTAAACAACTAAGCTTTGGAATGAAAAAAAGGATCAGTGCCCAATACCTTTTCTGCTTTAAATGTAGAAGACTCTGGCAATTTTTTTTTCATAACTTTGTCCATGACTGGATAAGGAAGTCTCATGATCAAAAAGTACTAGTCCTGGAAGAAATTTTTAGCAGTGTATTATCAAATAGGGGCCTGACTTCAGGGTAGGAGGGAACAAGTGTGTTTTGCTGTTTTATCTTTTGCAGTGACACTTTGGTTTTAAAGTGTCACTGTAAAAGAGATGTTAAATAGGTCTCAGTATGTGAAACCCAAACACTAATAGATAATCTCATCATTTCAAGTAATGCATCCACCTGCAAAAACAACTGAAGTCAGAAACTACCAACAAAAGGTAGTATCTTTTCAGATTCCTTACTGACATGAAGGATATAGCAATAATTTTCTATAGAAAGAGGCTTTTACCCACAGATGGGAACATATACGATCTCCATAAATGTGGGTGATTACTGTGAAGTATGTTGGATGAGACCTTTCTTTAAAATTACCTGAATTAATTCTTACCCTGTTACTCAGAACAGTACATTGAAGTTACTCCCTGGAAAGGTCAAATTTGCTGTAAGAATAGGGTTTTCCTCAAATAAACCAGCCCCTTTCTGAGGGCCCCTTTGCATAGTGTGTAGCCTGTATTGGGAGGGAAAAGAGAACAGGACTGATCAGCCACAGCAGAAAGAGCCCTACCAGCAGTACAAACAGTGACAATTATCCAAACTCTGTCCAGACTGTTGTGACAGTGTCATGGTAAGTGCTTCAAAATACCTTTGACTGACTGGATCTGAAATGGGCCAACTGCTGGAGGGTTGTGGGTTTTTTATGCGGGGGGGCACAATTTTACACGGATTTTTCAAGGCCCTTGGGGTGACAGAGCTCTCTTGTATCTGAAGGATGGTGAAACCCCGCAGTTAAAGCCAGAAGGCAAGTTAGACTTCCTGACTGAATCTGAAGACAGTCACTAGAATACATCTTAAAAGTCTTTGGAAATGCACTGACTAATTCTCATGGCCTATGCATCTCCCTGAGCTCTGTGGTTCTGGAAATAACCAAATACTGGGGAGGGAGGGAAAGACCTTGTTAGAGGTACCAGGTATCAATGCAATCTGTATTGCATTTTTTTTATCCCTGTATCCTCTTCTGGGTATAGTACTAGTGTTCCCTCAAACAGATAAAGAAGTTTCTCCCCTCCTTTGTCCATGCAGAGCTGTGGAGTAGCACGTTTTGGGTAGAGTAGGAGCTCTGAGCTTGCTGTGCATGTCTGGAAGGTAGAAACTTCTCCCCCCCATGCCCTTTTGGTAAAGAAACACAGCAAGTCTGTTTCTTTGCTTTCCTTCTGAGTTAATTTACAACTTCTTAAAGCAGTATTATGGTTACAGCCTGACTGAGTGTGAGGCAACAGCTCAGCAGGCACCGAAGCTGCTGTTAGCAGAGCAGTCAGCCCTCATCCCATGCTACACCCAGGGGCAGAGAGCCCTTTGTAGGGACAGCAGGTGTCTGGTACTGACCAGTTACTGCCACCTCAGCCGAGGCTGTCCTCAGGCAGTGCTCACCTGTCTGCTGCAAAGGGGTAGAGTTAATAATCTTTCTTTCCAAAGCTTGGAGTTCTAGATACTTCCCCTAAATTTTAAATGTAGAACACTCACTGCTCCCCTGAGCTCATCACTGCCCCAGTCTTCCCATTAGCAGGTGTCCTGCTTTTTGTCACTAGACTAACCTGGAAAGGCTAAATTATTCCAGTCTCTTGTGCAGTTTTCAGCTTGTGCTTCTAGTAGGAGTAGCTGTGGCAGCAGAAGTATTGTGTGCCCAACAGTGCTGGGTTGTCTGAAGCATAAGTTTTCTGGGAAGGACCTGTTAAAAATGTGTAATGCTGCTCCCAGCAGCACAGTCTTGAGTCTGGCACAACAGCCCTCCCTCAGGTATGTCCCAAGGATGGCACAGCAGCACAGTTCAGGCAGCAAACTGACTACAAAAATACAGCAGCTGGGTATAGAAAATAATTGCAGAACATCAGATTTTAGAACTTGAGCATTTGTTCCTTGCAAAATCAGTATACTGTTTTTTTCAAGTTCCCGAACTACTTTTAAAAATAGATCCTTCCTGCACCCTCTGTTGGAAATGGTCACTAGAGAGGAATTGACTTTTACAGCAGAGGACAAAGTGCTGCAGGCTTCGGAGCTTCTGCAGCACAACATTTTTGTGTGACGTCTAGTTCAGGGTACAGAAGTGCTGCTGCACTGCCCTGTGTGCCCATTCCAGTTAGAGGTTGTCCTTGGACTGCAGAAGTGCTTAAGAAGTTTAAATCCCACCTTAGAAGTGAATATGATGTTGAAGGAAGCTTTTTCCTCTTTGTAATAGGATTTCTAGAAGGAAGAAAGATACTGAAAAGTCTGCCTTAAGCAGAACCTTTTTTTTTTTAACACTTGAACAGTGTAAATCCAGCCTAGGCACAAGATTGCTAAATCCTGGTTTTAGGATTCAAACTAGTATTCCTTTAGAAAAATTGCACTTTTTCACTCATCATTCTGGTTGCAATTGACAGTGCCCCACCTGCACTTAGAAGAACTAGGCCTGGTTAGTGGGCAAGCAAGGGTGAGGATCCCCCTCCTGGTGAGCTTCCCTGCAGCCCTCCCTGCTCCCGGCAGGGCCAGACCTGATGATGCTGCTGTCACAGCTCCTGCCAAAGCCACACGGTGCCCTCGAGTGGCTACAGCATGTCCCCAACAGCTCAGACCTGCCAGGTGCCTGCTGAGATTAACTAAAATAGCCCAACTCTACGTGATTAGTTATGAGAATAAAAGCTTTTGCAAAAACATACCAGACATCAGGAGAAGAGCCTTAACTGGAGCTCAAGTGGTGACCAGAGCTGGATCATGTTTAGGGGTTGTTGAAAACTATTTTAAGGCTCCAATGTTCAAAGCAGTGTGTCTGGGTTTTTGAGACAAAACTTCAAGGAGGAAACACTCCAGAATGAGTGTTCCTCCCCTTTTCCTCCGTCAGTGAGACAAATGGGTCACAGGGAGTGAAAGTGGGAAAAAGAAACCAAACTGTTTATTAACACAGGAACAAAATAGGGTAGAACAGGATAAAAAAAAACCCCTCAAAGTACAGCAAATTCCCAGAGAGGGAACAGACACGTGGACTCAGACCAGCGGGGGCCACCCCATGGGCCCGCCGGGGCTGCCCCCACAGGCTCCCTGGACCAAAAGGAAGGGAGGAAGTGAGGCAAGGGGAAGGAAAGGGAAAAAAGAACAAGAAAAAAACCCCAACAGAACCTTTTCCCAGCTAGCTGAAACACAAAGGAAACCAAAAAGCAGCACAGTGCTCCCGGCACACTCCCTCCTGGGCCCTGCCAAGACCCCCTGAGCCCTTGGGCTGAACCGTTCAACTGCCCCTCGGGCATTGAGTGGAGGGTTAAGGAATAAAGCGGCTTCATAGCATCACCCCAGGACATTCCACTCCTTATTCCATACCGTCTGCTCAATGCCCAAATTAATACATTTCAACTTTAAACACGTTTATACGTATATACATAACTATATACAAACAGTGGCAGTGACATTCAACAAACAGATATAGGCATTCCAGTGTTACAAGCAGTTCTCGCCCAACATCAAATCTCCCTGTGGTACACAATGTGTTTCTCCATCCTTCTGCATTATCCACCATGTGCAACCTGGCCACTGAGCAAAGACAACCCCATGGATGGGGTTGTCTTTGCTTGATGCAGAACTAATCCAGACGGTTTTTCCCAAGAGTCGCAAGATATGCACTGCTGGGACTTTGTCTCCATCTACTGTATGCAGGGGTTTGGATTGGGCAGGGCCTGCTCGGTTGGTGGAGCCTCGAGTGTTCACCAGCCATGTGGCCTTAGCTAAATACATCTCCCAGTTTTTAAAAGTTCACCCAGTGCCTTCAAGGTGGTTTTGAGCAGGCCATCGCACCATTCCACTTTCCCAGCTGCTGGTGCATGGTAAGGGATGTGGTACACCCACTCAATGCCATGTTCTCTAGCCCAGGTGTTTATAAGGCTGTTCTTGAAATGAGTCCCATTGTCAGACTCGATTCTCTCGGGGTGCCATGCCTCCAAAGGACTTGCTTTCCAGGCCCAGGATGGTGTTCCGGGCAGTAGCGTGAGGCACAGGATAGGTCTCCAGCCATCCAGTGGTGGCTTCTACCATTGTGAGCACATAGCGCTTGCCTTGGCGGGTTTGAGGCAGTGTGATGTAATCAATCTGCCAGGCCTCCCCATACTTGTATTTGGACCATCGCCCACCATACCACAGAGGCTTCACCCGCTTGGCCTGCTTGATCGCAGCGCATGTCTCACAATCATGGATCACCTGGGAGATACTGTCCATGGTTAGATCCACCCCTCGGTGGCACTTACAGGTGGCATCTCTGTCTTGATGGCCTGAGGCATCATGGGCCCACTGAGCTAGGAACAACTCTCTTGTGCTGCCAATCCAAATCTATCTTTGACACCTCTATCTTTGCAGCCTGATCTACCTGTTCATTGTTTTGGTGTTCCTCATCAGCCCGACTCTTGGCGACATGGGCATCTACACGGCAGACTTTCACAGGTAGCTTCTCTACCTGAGTGGGAATATCTTTCCACTCCTCAGCAGCCCAGATTGGTTGTCCCTTACACTGCCAGCTGGCCTTTTTCCACCTTTCCAGCCACCCCCAGAGAGCATTGGCTACCATCCATGAATCAGTGTCAAGGTAGAGCTTTGGCCACTTTTCTCTCTCAGCAATGTCAAGAGCCAACTGGATGGCTTTGAGTTCAGCGAGTTGGCTTGATCCACCTTCTCCCTCAGTGGCTTCTGCAACCCATCGTGTGGGACTCCATACAGCTTCTTTCCACTTCTGGTTCATCCCTACGATGCGACAAGAACCATCGGTGAAAAGAGCGTAGCGTGTTTCATCTGCTGGCAGTTGGTTGTACGGTGGAGCTTCCTCAGCACGTGTCACTTGTTCTTGTTCCTCTTCATCAGTGAGACCAAAGCTTTCACCTTCAGGCCAATTTGTGATTATTTCTAAGATCCCAGGGTGATTCAGGTTTCCAATATGGGCACATTGTGTTATGAGGGCAATCCACTTGCTCCATATGGCATCGGTGGCATGGTGGGTAGAGGGAACCTTTCCTTTGAACATCCACCCCAGCACCGGTAGTCGGGGTGCCAGGAGGAGTTGTGCCTCTGTGCCGATTACCTCTGAGGCAGCTTCGATTCCTTCACAGGCGGCCAAGATTTCTTTCTCTGTAGGAGTGTAGTTGGCTTCAGACCCTCTGTAGCTTCGGCTCCAGAATCCCAGTGGTCGGCCCCGAGTCTCACCAGGCACCTTCTGCCAGAGGCTCCAGGACAGACCATTGTTCCCGGCTGCAGAGTAGAGCATGTTCTTCACCTCTGGTCCTGTCCTGACTGGGCCAAGGGCTACGGCGTGAGCGATTTCCTGCTTGATCTGGGCAAAGGCTTGCTGTTGTTCAGGGCCCCAGTGGAAATTGTTCTCCTTACAGGTAACCAGATAGAGAGGGCTCACAATTTGGCTATATTCAGGAATGTGCATCCTCCAAAAGCCTATGGCACCTGGGAAAGCTTGTGTTTCTTTTTTGTTGGTTTGTGGAGACATTGCGATGATTTTATTGACGACCTCGGTGGGGATCTGACGTCGTCCGTCTTGCCACTTCACCCCCAGGAATTGGATCTCTCGGGCAGATCCCTTGACTTTTGTTCTTTTTGATGGCAAAGCAGGCTTCCTGGAGAGTCTAGATGATCTTCACTCCTTTCCCAAATACCTCCGATGCTGTGTTCCCCCATACAATGATGTCATCAATGTACTGCAGATGTTCTGGAGCCTCACCCTTTGCCAGTGCAGTTTGTTCCAGGTGTACTGCACACTCCTCCAGGTGAAGGCAAACTGAGGCCTGCACTCTGCTGCCAGAGGAATGGAGAAGAATGCATTGGCAATGTCAATAGTGGCGACCACTTCGCTGCTTTGGACTCCAGCTCGTACTGGAGCTCCAACATGTCCGGCACAGCAGCGCTCAATGGTGGAGTCACTTCATTCAGGGCACGGTAGTCCACAGTCAATCTCCATTCCCCGTCAGACTTGCACACAGGCCAGATGGGGCTGTTGAAGGGTGAGTGGGTCTTGCTGATCACCCCTTGGCTCTCCAGCTCACGGATCATCTTGTGGATGGGGATCACAGCATCTCGATTTGTCCAATACTGCCGGCGGTGCACTGTCGAGGTGGCAATTGGCACTCGTTGCTCTTCTCCCTTCAGAAGCCCAACTGCAGAAGGATTCTCAGTCAGCCCAGGTAGGGTGTTCAATTGCCTAATGCCCTCTGTCTCCACAGCAGCAATCCCAAATGCCCACCTGAGTCCCTTCGGGTCTTTGAAATACCCACTCTGAGGAAAATCTATGCCCAGAATACACGGGGCCCCATGGCCAGTCACAATAGGATGTTTTTTCCACTGGTTTCCAGTTAGGCTCCCATTGGCTTCAAGCAGTGTTAACTGCTCCGATGCCCCTGTCGCTCCAGAAATAGAAACTGGTTCTGTCCCCATGTGTCTTGATGGAATCAAGGTGCACTGCGTGCCCGGGTCAACCAAGGCTTCGTATTTTTGTGGTTCTGATGTGCCAGGCCATCAGGCCCACACTGTCCAAAAGACGTGATTTTCCCTGGTCTCTCCCTGGCTAGAGGCAGGGCCCCTCTAGTCCTGGTTATCATTCGAAACTCTTGCTACTTCCCTTCTGGTGGAACTCCCTCTCTCAGCCTTACCATCCTTCAATTCACGCACCGGTGCTGCTGGGACAGAAGTTGGTTTTCCATCCCACCTCCTCATGTCTTCCCCACTGTCACACAGGAAGAACCATAGTTCAGCTCTTGGGGTGTACCCTCTCTCCCTAGCCGTGGGACATCTGCTTCTGGTAACAGGGCCTCTGGTCTGCACTGATGTGATTTGGAGAAGGCCGTCTTTCCGCTCCTTCCTGAGCTTCTGATGACTCTTGTCCATCCTACCTTCCATCTTCTGTATGGTCTCTGACAGACTCTTTTCCACAGCTGCAATTCTTGCTTGTGTTGGGCCATGCACTGTGTCTGCATACGCCCGGAGCCTCCTCACCATAGAACTCACTGTCTCATCCCCGTCATTCGACGTCATCATTGCCAAAGCAGGGGTGTGTTCTGGTGGTGCATGTCGTGCAAGTTTCAGCCGCATCACTGGTGCACCTTTTATCTGAGAATGTGATCCCTATCACTGCCAGTTCTCTCAGGCATTGAATCCCTTGTTCCGTGGTTTTCCAGGGGTTTAGCTGCAGCTGGAGATCTTCCCGGCACAGATATCTTTCCTTCACACTTCTTAAGAGCCGTGTCCAGAGACTGAGAGCTTCAGGCCCCCCTTGTCATCCCTTGGTTGATACTTAAATCACATGACAGAGACCCCAAATGCCTCGCTTCAGTGCCATCCAGAATTGTACCATCACCGGCAGGATCCCAGATTCAGACCATCCAACTCAATATAGTTTCATCAGGCTGTTGGGTGTAATCCTTCCTCAGCGATTACAAGAAAGCTCTCTATGGACAGGGACTCAGTGATGATTTCAGGTTCCAATTCCTCTGCTGGCTGTGAAGGTCCTGGCTGCCCATCATCATCCAGTGGGCGAATGGATTTGGCTTTGTGTTTCTTTCTCTGGACAGGGGCAAGTGGTGGTGGTTTAGGCTCCCCATCTGCTTTAGCTGCACCTGGAGTGATTGGGGTGTCTGCTGGCTTATTCTCCTGCTCCTCTGGCTGTATCTGCTGCCCTACAGTATCTCGCAGCATGCGGTAAGCATTTAGCCAGGACCCAGCACATGGCAATGAGCCTTTTCCTTTTCATCACTGTTATTGCAGCTTTCCTTCAGATACTTCCCCACCTCAGCTGGATTCTGAATTTGTTCAGGGGGAAAGTTCCAGGCTACTGGGTCAGAAAAGTGCTTCAGGGTCTAGCCTATGTCCTCCCATACCCCACACCACTTAGGATTTTCCACAACTGGGGCAGGTGTCTGGGCAACCCCTCTGGAAATCTCAGCCCTTATTTTAGACAAGCTAGAGACTACATAGAGGAACCCTGCTAGATAAAATAATAAGGTGGCATCTTTGACAGCCAGGGGAAACTGGACACCTTCAAAAGGTGACATGCCAGATCTGAAGGGGAAGAGGGAGATGAAGGGCTGGGAATTATCATCCCCTGCTTTTCCCCTAACAAACTGAGTGTAATTACTAATACATTCCAAAAGGAAACTACCAAGGCCAGAATGGAAAAACAGTATGACATACACATTCTCAATGGTTTCCATTACTTCATCAAACTTTGAGAAATCCCCAACACCAGGCATATCAAAATGGCAGTCCTGATTCTTATTCCTGACTTATAAAAAGTGTAAGCCAGGGACCTAACTGCCCATAGCTGTGGACATGTACTCATAGCTAAGTTCCACAGAAGAATTATTAAATCAAACAGCATGATCTTACTGCTGTACCTCAATACAAAAGTAATTCAAACCAAAATGTTTTGGTTTTTTTCCACTTTCACATGCCACACATTGGGCGCCGAATTTGTCTTGGTCTTCGAGACAAAACTTCAAGGAGGAAACACTCCAGAATGAGTGTTCCTCCCCTTTTCCTCCGTCAGTGAGACAAATGGGTCACAGGGAGTGAAAGCGGGAAAAAGAAACCAAACTGTTTATTAACACAGGAACAAAATAGGGTAGAACAGGATTAAAAAAACCCCTCAAAGTACAGCAAATTCCCAGAGAGGGAACAGACACGTGGACTCAGACCAGCGGGGGCCACCCCATGGGCCCGCCGGGGCTGCCCCCACAGGCTCCCCGGACCAAAAGGAAGGGAGGCAGTGAGGCAAGGGGAAGGAAAGGGAAAAAAGAACAAGAAAAAAAACCCAACAGAACCTTTTCCCAGCTAGCTGAAACACAAAGGAAACCAAAAAGCAGCACAGTGCTCCCGGCACACTCCCTCCTGGGCCCTGCCAAGACCCCCTGAGCCCTTGGGCTGAACCGTTCAACTGCCCCTCGGGCATTGAGTGGAGGGTTAAGGAATAAAGCGGCTTCACAGCATCACCCCAGGACACAGTGTTTTCCTTTTTTAATAATAAAGCTGCAAACACAAACTTTTACCTGTAGTTTAATGTTTATATAGTGATGGATAGCACCTAGAGGCCCCAACCAACATTTGAGCCCCCCTCAATGTCTCTGCCCCAAGGAGCTTACAGTCTAAGCATCAGGAAGCAGGAGAGAATAATAACCATATTTTCTTTTATAGATCAGTAACTCCGATCCAACACAGGTCAAGTGATTTACCTGCTCTAAGGCACAGAAGGTGTGGTGGGAATTAACCCAACATCTCCTGAATCTCTGCTGCAGATCTCAAGTTAAAAGATGTTCCTTCCTCTCCAGACAACTTTTCTCTAAGTAAAATTCCTTTGGAATTCTGAGCCTGAAGCTGATTAAGGTTCAGGACTCTTGTCCAGGTCAGGGCCAGAACAGAATGGAACTCTCAAAAGCGCAGCTGCTTTCCACTTTACTTTTCTGTGGTCATCTCACAGCTTTGGGCCCTGAAGCTGCCACAAGACCAGCAGGTCTGGGTGCTCTCTACTGTAGCCTGGAAAGGGATCCCTTGTCTTGGTTTTACATGCTGCAAGAGAAGCCCAGATCTTACAAGAATGCTAGAATAAACATGGTCCAATCTATCCCATGTCCCCACGTCTGAACACTTTGTGCTGGTAAACACAAGAAGGGGTCATGGTAGGGAAGGCTGGGAGAGCCCTTTCCTTTGAGAGCTCCTTGGCCTTAGCATCCATTCTTCTGCTTTTTTGGGGCTACGGATTGGCCGCTATGTTCATTTTAGACTTCTGCAGAGCCAGCAATAAGATAAGGGCTTGTGTTTACATGAAGAGACTTACTATTTTATTTCTGCTTTGGTAACAAGTTCCTGACTTGGAGGTAGCAGCAGGTTCAGTTTATTACTATATGCATCAGCAAACCAAACTAAACTGAGCTGAAAGATGCACGTTGCTGAATTGCCCACTCTCTACCAACATATATAACTGCAGCTAATGGAAAAAAGACAAAGCTATTAATATTTTGCACTTTAAACTAAAGAACTTCAGTTTCATACTTAGTTGAAAGCTTTTGAAATCAGCACCAATCTCATTGTATATCTCTGCCACCTGCTTAGTCACCAGTCCTATGTCTTTTGTCAAATGTGCATAAAACAAGGAGATGTCGAACGCTCCGTGTTTACAGGGATAACTGGAAGGTAAGAACGAACAGCCATTAGCAGATAAATTACTTAACAGTATTCAATAAACAAATACACATCACCTGTATAGAGCAGTACGGTAATTCACAAGTTAGGTTGTATTGATAGTCGAGGTGGCAATATACAACAAAAATGTTAAAGTATTGTCACTTGACAGAGTCCTGCATTGTCAGGGAGCTGTTTATACACGAGGGTAAATGAAACGCTCTGACCATAGAAGCTGAACAGTCATGCATACAAAAGTGATCACTTTTCAGCTATTGCACAAGTAGTGACACTCTTTAGACATACACAGGAGGATTCTTACAAACTGACATCAGAAAGACTGCATGCACCATCTTTCAAGGCCTTATGTGAACTATACATACACAAGAGTTGCTGTATACTGTGAATACATTGTGGATGTGTATAAATTCACATAAGATTAAAAGATTAATTTGTAAATAGGAAGGTTTCCACCAGCTTATGCTTTATTTTATTCCGGTTTCTTAGCATTTATACTATTTTGGATAAAACATATGACACCACTTCAGAGTTGAAGTTTCACGTAAGCATCATCCTAAATGCTTTGGTAACTGGATATTCCCAAAGGACAGGTTTGGTTAAACCAAACTGATTACTAAAATGTGAATGTGACTTGTATTCTTAAAAGAAGGATATAGAATATGGCTAATAATTTCACATATTTTCACAAGATAAAAAACCCCTTTTAAAGTGGATTGGGATTTCTAAGCACAAATAAAACCACTGATAGCATGGTGTACAACATTTAAAACCCTGATCAAAATTACTTCAGAATAACTGTGCATTCCCCAAATAGATCAGGTTGGCAACTGAGGAATGAAATGAAAATTAAATGAGTAAGTTGGCATAAAAGGGGTAAATTCTCTCTGTACCCCAAGTTTCATAATAAAATACTGTCTTATCTTTTAATTTTAGACATAAGGATTTTTATATCAGTCTGGTTTGTTTATAAATGACTGAAAGTTTAGATTAAAAAGGTGTTTACATAATATACACATTTCATTACTTACAAAGAGAAATAAGCTTAAAATTTAATATTAAAAACCTGGGATACAGTAGGGTTAGTAGCACCATGAAAAATGTTTTTCGAAACTGCAGTCTTGTTATTTGAAACATACTCAGTGTGTTGTGTTCTTCTCTATTCTCTTGGTTGATCAAAAAGGTGCCATTTTGGTACAGGGAGAGAAATGAAAGTTTTTCATCTTCCGATCCTTTGTGAACCTCGAGTGTTCTTTTCCGTTTCCAAGAGGTCAATTCTTTCATCTTAGTCCTGTTGTCAAATATGTACTGAACAACTCTTAGTTTGGCACATGAGTGAGGTACACTTGAATTTGCATGGTTAAAACAGTTTGGATTTGTTTTTTCTTTTCTTTCTGCACAGTAGCACCATTGTTGCAGCTGGAAGACAGTGCATCTTAGGAATTTTCAACTGTTTTATAAAACATTCTCCAAGACGTTACGTCTTCTTCATGCAAACTTGACAACGACTAATACGCGTCCTCAAGTCTCCAGCTTTCAGTGTCTCTGACTGAGGTTTGCTGGTTGGAAAGGAGGACACAAAGGAAAGGTTGGATTAGCTTTTTCTTTGTTACAGTTCATTTTAACTTCTACTTAATTCACAGTTTCATGTAACACTTAAGTATGTGAGCAGGGAATGAATCCTGAATTGGAGAGGTTTTTCTTAAGAGTGATGGTTCTGTCTGTCCCCAGGTGACAGATGTTCAGTTGTGTCAGTGTCTCAGTGTCCCCAAGGTATGCTAAGCACCTGCTTCAGGCTGGCAGGTGATGGAGCACAAACACAAACAGAGGAAGGTGAATTTTGTACATTTGAGACTATTTCTGGGGTCTGTTTCTGGCTTTTGGGTTGCTTGGTTGAAGGGTACTTTAAGAACACATAAAAAGTACTGCTACAGTCAGAGCTATATTTAAGTGGTAGCTTTTTTATTTTGAAAGGGTAACAAGATGGGAGATTAATATAATTAGTGTAATATGTGTGTACTCAAATAAGTCAAATGCTTAAAAGTTTCTTTAAAAAAATAGAATGAAGAAGGAAGTTATTTTTATGGGAGGGAGAAAATGGTAGAGACAAATCTCAAGGGTGCATGGCAGTTACTAATAGGAAGTTTTCACAGGTGAATTACCAATAATCAACTGCCCAGAAAACTGAAGAGTGACGAATTATCACATCAAGTACCCTGATTGTAGGTGTTGCACAAAAACAGCTTAGGGGCCACACTGCTCAGAGCATAGTGCCAGCCCTGTGCCACAAAGCTACACTTTTCAATTAGGTGGCAGTGGGAATACTAAGTTTTTTATCAGCACACAAACAGGGCAGTAGCTATTTATTCTATGAAAGGAGATGATTTTTCAAAAAAGAAATTATTTTGGTACTCAACTTGAAAGGGAAAAAGTTGGAGGAGTTAAGAGACTCCAGCTGAAATGCTGACTACAGAGAAGCTGAGGATAGAATGGCCACTGGCTTCCTTGCAGCCAAAATGTCATCCTGTTTCCTTCTGCAAAGTGTGGAAAAAAATGCTGGCCATGGAGGGTGGGAAACCTCCTTCATACAAGATTTTAAAAAACAAGTTATATGAACCTCTGCCTTAAAAGGTTTAAGTAGAGTTGATCTTGCCCTTCACATGCCCTTCACTCCTATCCCTTGTATATCTGTGAACTACCTTTCCACATATTTGAGTTTATTGAAAGGTTTGGCAAGAAAAAACCCAAAATTGTTCTTTTGTGCTCCGAATATAGTAAACACAGTAGGACTACTTTCAGAGGAGGTACTACAACAAAATGTGAATAAAATTGACACAGAAAGAATCTGACTCCTTGCAAAACAGAATGTGCCCTAGCAAGTTTTTACATAATATTAAAGGCTTACCAAAGAAACACTTGAAAAACTGGTTGCGAGGGGGGAAACAAGCTAAACTATTTCCCTATACCCCTGTAAACAAATCTCTTTTGATCTTTGGAATAAATTCAGTTGCCAAAGAGTTCATTCTGGAATAAAGCAATAGACAAGAAACAGGTTTTCTTACCTGAACATTTCTGACACCTCTACAGTTGCCAGCCAGAAACTGTATGAATTGGCATAATAATTACAGGTGCCCCGACCATGGCATTCGATGAATGGTGCTGAGCGGAATTCTTCCAGACAGGATCCAGGTGATGCCAAGGCCTGTCCAGAGCCCTCTGCTCCAGCACTGGTGTGCTAGTGGAGGAAAGAAAGACACAAACACGGATCTTAGGTGTTAAAAATTGAATAGCACAGTAGTCAACTACTGAAGAGCTCATTCTTGGCAGAGATAGTGTGGTGTCAGACACCTCCAGAAATGTCAGTGACACTGGGATCTGTGTACTGGAAAACCCTGTCAATCTTGGCTACCTTGGCTAGTGACTGAAGGTAAAAAGCTTTTAAATGACAACCGTTGCAGTTCTTATCAGTGTCCTAAAGCAGCTGAGGACACAGGTGGGCAGTACCTGCTTCTGGATTAGGAGGCAGTTCTTACCATCATGAAAGAGTAACCAATCCAGAGGGAGTCCCAGCCTGCAGGACATGAAGGGATCTGAATGGTCTGACTGTGCACAGCTATCACCATAGCAGGAGCTTCACACACAACACATCTGGACACAGGGGAAGTACCAGAGAAACATGTGATGTTAAAATACAATAGCAGTATGTTTTCTTAATAATTCTTACACTGAGAAAGGGAACAAAACTCGCCTGTGAGAGGCTCTCCTATTAATCTAGACTTCTACTTCTCACATATTTTGTAACTGCAGTAAGAGTATTTTGGAACTCAAAATCTCTCTGTATTTTTATTACATTGGGTAAAATACTGAAGCAGTTCCTGAAACAAAAACTGGAAGCTTAAAGTCCCCAAGTGAGCGCCTTAATCCTAAAGCCATGGCTCCCATGTTCTTTTTCCTGTCCATGGTGACTACAGAGCTTGCTTGGTTGAGGACAGCTCGCACAGCGTTTCGGCCTCTTGTTATCACTGCTGCAGGGAGACAAACCTCTGAAGACAATGAATACTTTAAAACAAGCTATTTTGAATACTTTAAAACAAGCTATTTTTCTAGTCTCTCCCAGAATAAAACATGACAGATTCATCATTTAATACCCAACCTGCATGTTGGAAACACATGGATAAGCTGTGCTATTTATCCAGATATTAAGAGACCTGACAGCCTGCTGTGCCTCACCGGCTGATGAATGGCTGGATGCTTTGCCCAGTCAGTGGCTCCATGCTCATCGGCATCGGCTCCGGTGTCGACAGCCAGTAGGAATAGTCATTCCTTGATGCAAAGTTACAAACATTGTTGATGTTGCAGAACATGAAGGGCATGGTGCTGAAACGTCTAAGACAGCTCCCAGCAGTACCTACAGAGTAAGACATACAAGACATCAAAGTTTTCACTTCATTGCTTTTTATAGCAGTTCTTTGAGAACAGTACTTTTGGATCCTTCCTCTCCTCCTGTGAGTGCACAGCAAGTGATATCAGATTGTCACATGGGGGGAAAAATGTCACTTCTTTATTTTGGTTTACATTCTTTCATCCTGAATTACAATGTGCATCCTCTGGAGACAGCAGATCTTAGTATGCAATCCCCATCCTCATCTAAGAAATCTCCAAGACTGTTGTGTCTTCATAGAACCCAAGCATTGAAGAAGCAGCTACAACATGTTTCCTCTCAAAGACAGAGCACACAGACTATCTCACCCAAATCCTGGCCATGTGCTCTCTCATTTCCTTGCACATACAGAAGAGAGAATCCATCATATATTCTTGATGTTCCCTGTGGACATAGGGGTGTATCCGTGGTCTGGCTGTGCCGAGTTATAAGGAATCCGTGAGCAACAGAAGCTGTTCCAGGAGGACCAGGTGGGCCTTGTAAGCCATCAGGACCAGGAGGTCCTTGTATTCCTCGTGAACCTGTTCACACGAGAGAAACACAACAAACAGTATTGATTAACACCATTGCTTCCTCTTTTAGGACCAACATGTTGGTCTTGTGATGGAGTGCTTGTGAGTTAGGGCACCTGATATTTGCTAACACTGTCTTCCTGAATTTTTTTTTTTCATTTAAGCTTGGTTGAATCAGGGAGATTGTCATAGGTGGTTGTAACAGTGGCACTTCTCTGTGTTGTAGGGGTATTGTGAAGTTAAATACTCTCAGAGCTGTCAGGCACTATGATAACTGCAGAGGACATGACAGCCACTGGAATGACTTCAGTCAGCTTTCCATTTCCAAAACATATCTGCATGTGCAGCTTAAGATAATGTTGAAACATCTTGCTCAAGATCACAAAATAAATGGCAGAGCCAGAAGCAGGGACAATTCTCACTCCAGGGCATGCTGTGGTAACTCCTGAGCCAAAGCCCATCAAAATGAATAGAAAAGTTGCTGCCAGTTTTGGAATAGGTTACTAAAAGGGGAAATAAGCTAGAACAGCCTTGAATGTGAGCAAAAATGAGTCAAATGACTGAGAAGTGTATCAGAAAAGGCTGTTCTTGAACAGCAATATCAGGAAATGTAACTACAGATATTTAGACTGTATTACTCTGCAGTCATTATTTACATTTTTTCACTAAGATAATGCTAACATTTCATAGAGCTGCTCAGAGAAAAAAAGAAAAAGAGGTGTTGTGGATTTTTGTTTCTTTTGAACTGTTTAAATTCTAATACTTTTTCTCACAAGTTGCACTAGAGAGCTACTTAATATCTATCCCCTTTAGAAAACTGTCCCAGTGCCCAGTCTGATTTCTCAAATCCTAGTTCAGTGGTTTAAGCAATAGCTACGTGGTAGCCCAATCTCTGACTTTGGTGAAACTCTTTTATGAAGTCTGTTTTTCCCCATTCGTAATTTCCATGCAAAATAGGAATTATTTTACTAATCTCTCTTCGGTTTCCTACAATCTTCGTTATCTCCTCTGCATCATCTGTGCTGCAAAGAGGATGCCATTGAGTTTGAGATAAAGCACTTAACAATGTTATTCAGCAATGACCAGCAATGTGTTGATGCTGAGAATGTTCCAAATCAAAGTATGTTCAGCTGTTTGTAATATTTTTGCATTAAGAAAATCCTAAAATTACGATTTTATCATTATTCCCATGAAACAAAGATCTTACTTCCCAGTATTAGCCTCCATACAGAAATGGGAGTCTCTTTTTCCAGTGAATCCTCATAGGATAAACACCATACCTGGTTGGCCTGGAAGGCCTCTCTCTCCTTTACGTCCTGCTGGACCATCAAAACCAGGAAGTCCATCTCTCCCTGGGTCACCAGGGAGACCAATTGGACCTAGAATACACAATAGCATAACTGAAATAAAAGCTCTTGAAATCTCACTACAGAAATCTTTAAGTAGTCAGTGACTCAGCTGTTGCTTCTTTCTGATACATGAGACAAGAACAGCCCACTAAACCAGATGTACATGGTAGAATCCAGTGCTTTTCTATTATCTATTAAGCCTGCATTTATCTATTAACCTGAATTTCTCTCTTGCCTCTTGCTGAGCTCAGTAACTCATCTTTGCAGCCAGTGCCATGTCACTGGCACTGCCACCTGCACTCAGATACACTTCTGGTCATTTCTTCTGCAGCCACCTTGGAGCATACCTGGCAATCCCTGTGGCCCTGGCAATCCAGGTGGCCCTTTGGACCCAGGCTGTCCTGGAGGACCCGGGGGACCAGGATCACCTTTGACAACAATGCTTCGTCCAATGGTACCTGGTAAACCTGGTGGACCTGAGAGAAAGAGGATTAGTATTAGATAAACCAAGGTGGGACACAGCATTAGAAACAGTTTCTTTATTTCAAAATTAGAAGCCAAGAGCTCCATCACTGCAAAAAAATAAATGTATATACAGGACAAAAAAGTGCTCTTGGTGACCCCCTCTAAGGACCCCTCTCACAGGAATTAATCTATGTAGACTGGCTACATAGTATAGAATATATTAAAATTACTTGTAGGGGCTAAAAAGTACAGCTTGGAATTGTGTTGAAGAGCTTGCTCGCTTTACTTTGACTTCTGGCTGAGACCAACTCAGTCCTACATCCCTGTAACAAATTCCACTGATGGGGAGCAAAAGTGACAGTGTCACTACCCAGGACTCCTACCTGGTGGGCCGGGCAGTCCCTGGCTGCCCGTGAGGCCAGCGGGTCCTGCAGGTCCAGTGGGACCCTTCATACCTGAAACATCAAATTCACACAGTCACTCAGTGAAAGAACATGCTGTTTTACAAAATCTGCTGCAGGAATGGCCTAAACAGGCTGTTACTGTGTCTGGAGGTTTTCACTTGAAATGCTGGTTAAATGCCTGGGAATACCCCGTGAAATACCTGGGAATCCTGGAACGCCTGGAACCCCAGGGTCGCCCTTCATTCCATTCAGACCTGGACGACCAGGATCCCCCTGGAGAGAAGAACCTCATGTTATTTCCCCATCTCAGCAATTCCAGAGAACCAGAATGGAACAGGTGGCTGGGGACAATCAAGCACACTGGGGGCTGTGGAGGACTGAGGCCACAGGGGGCTGTCAGTGAGAATGGGAACACGAGGCTGAACTGACAGCTCCAGCTCCCATGGGAATATAGCAGGGACACCCTGCCCAGATACTGGGGGATAACTAAGGAAGAGGCAGGGTGTTAGCTACCACATTTTGGCTTTTATTTTATTATGTTAAACTGCAGGTTCCACCCAAATATATTCCATTTTTATTGGATTTAAAAATTAACTAGAGGAAAACTCCATTTCTTTTCCTACCTGGCGTCCGGGTGGTCCTCGGTCTCCCTTTGGACCTGTCAGGCCAGGTGGGCCAGGTGGACCTGGGTTCCCTTTTTCCCCTTTAAGTCCTCCACTGCCTGGTGGCCCTCGTGGACCTTCTGGGCCTGGTGGACCTTAACATTGCAGAACAAATATGCACATATCAGTATGTATCAATCATTCTCCACCAAGTTTGTGCCTTCAGTGTTTTAAAAAAAAAAAAAACAAAACCAAAAGAAACTAAAAAGAAAGATATTTTGGTTTCATTTCCCAGCTCTATTTCAATGCTAAATTCAGAGTAAATGAAAGAAAACAAATAGAGGAATTATTTGCACTACCCAAATCAGGAACCAAGGCTCCTTATCTAGCTGATGAAGCAGGTCTTTCCAGAAGGCAGTGCAGCTCACCTGCATCAGCAGCTTACTGGTGACCAGACCCAGTGTCTTTACTGGGAGCCAAGAAACCCAAAATTAGATGGTACAAATATCCCCTCTGCTGACCTGCATTACATTCCCCACATCTTAAGTGCTTCTTAACAGCCTGAATTCCTTTTGTAAGCTAGCCTCAAGACTGTAAAACACGGCTGCTTTTTTGTCACAATTTGACATACCTATTAAGGAGCACACATGTACTGTCTCCTGACTGCTGGGCAGCAGGAAGCTCATCATTCTGCCTTGCCTACATTAACAACCTGATTTGCAGAACCTTCCTTATGTTGAATAACTCTCCCTCCAACTGACTTTTTTATCTTTAGTAGAATTACACTGTGCAAATCTAATAGAAAAACTGGACTGGTCTTTAAATATTTTGCCTTTCCTATAGCCACCTTAATCCAAAGCAAAGCAGTAGCTATAAAAGAAACTTTGATATCTGGAGAACTGAAAGATGAGACCTCCACCTTTGTCCCACCATCTAAATGGAAGGTAACCAGTATTAATTTGTGACAAAATAAACCATAAGCAAGTGCAGCAACAGCTTATAACATTTTACAAGTTAGATCTCGTAACTGGATTAACAAAAGGATTTCTTTTCAGGACAGTGCTATGACAGTCTCTCCTGTAGTACAAATCTAACATTTATCAGTGTGCTGAATTTTCATTCTCCTGCAACCTTGAATAACTTAACATCTCCTTTGACATCCTCAATGGATAAATTTGAGGATTTGTATTTCTGCATGCAAATTTGAGTATAGAATTCCTTCCCTTTTAAAATCAACAGCAATTTTGTACCAGATTTCACACATACCCTGTAGCAGTTTCAGCTACAGAAAACATCCCATCATGCAAGGATTTTTCGTATTCATTTTGCTCTTTTATACATGCATAATAATACCAGGTTACCATCTGGGGCATGCTAATCAAACACATACGGTCCGCAGGGTAACCACAGCCCTTAAAAAGACAATCACAGAATTACAGGAAAACATCTGTTTCTCTTACATCAAGTGCATTGCAGTAAAACAAATTGCCCGAGTTAAGAGTCTAACCTGGAGGACCTGGAAGGATCAGAGTTCACCAAAGCCCAATGATCGATGTTAGAAGGGTCAGACATCACACAGTACAAAACAAGATTACTAGTTAGAAATAGTACAGATGACAGCAAATACACTGCACAACAACCCATTTCACCAGCATATTTTGTATTTACAGTATAATCCACACGCATGCATAAAACCACACATGAATACACAAACACAGGTATTTTCAGATACAAGTTATTCTGGTGACTAGGCTCTACTGAAACTAATTTGACACTTCATTTAATAGCAAACTTAAAGCTTCACTAGAGAATGTGTTATTGCTTTAACATTACAGCTAAGGCCTATAACTGGTTAGTCCTGCTCACAACAGGGTTTGGACTATGTAACCATTTCACTGACAACATTTAGCCTCACAGGGCCTGGAGCTTGACAAATAGGTAAATTGTGAATTACAACTTACTCTTGTGGAAAATTCTGCTTTGGATAGGGGGGAAATGTGACTAGCGGAAGGACTTATCACCACTAATCACGTATGAGCCTCAACTATCTGTGAATACAATTCCAGGACTGAAAAGTAGGCTTACACCCTCTTTAAAACTAAGCAGAATTGACATGGATCAACAGGGCTGCAAATGCTGTAAGCAAAAATACAGCAGAACTTGCAAATTTAGAATTTGTTGCCTTTACTGTTGGCATTATTTTGTCTTGAGAAAAAATATTCCAAGATGCTAATTTACCTGCTTAAGGTTATATGGAGAACGGCATGTGATAACATCTTAGAAAAATGATTTAAATGTCCTCTTTCAAAAGATAAGCTGGTTGTCCCTACCATGCTCCTAAGTTAATATATTATTTTAGCTCCTGTGCCACTTGCATATTTCATGTCAGTGAAATGATTTAAATATATCACCATGCAATTTGCAGCTAAAAACGACAATAAATACACATCACATTTACCTCATAGCACTATTTCTTACATATTTGGTAAATTATTTTAAATACTAACTGTAATACACTTGTTAAAAATAATGACGTGGACATATCATTGTTACTGTTAAGTACTTATAAACTATATTTCACTGATAGATAAGTTTTGCTATGATTTATAAATCAGTCCTACGTGTGTTCATCACTGAATTCTGGCTGATCACAGTCAGGGTGGAACAAAATGCGATGCAATCACTCAGTTCCTCTCAGCACCCCATGATGGCAGCTCTCTTTGGAAGTGTGGTTACTGCTTGGGTGACCACAGTTAAATTAAAAGGTAAAGCCACATTCCCTTTTTTTACATGGCTGCATAAAAATAGGATTCAAACATCAGGGGCTACCACATTTGCTACCTCATGGTGCTTAGGACAGCAGGCTGAAAACAAAAATGTATTCCTTTATTGAATTTTCATGACAGTTCTTTGCTTCCTGAAAGTCATCATAGCAAAACCTAAAGACATCATTATTATTAAATAGATATACCAAGTCATTTTCAGTCTAGACACAGATGTTAAAATCTTCCCAAGTGCCAGTTTGTGCTCCATGCTGATACACAAAACTTACAATAAACTTCTGGAAACGACTGTGTTCTCACCAATTCTGTCCCACTGCCCTAGTGCCAGGGAGGGCAGGGCTGTGAGCTTTATTTTCATTAAATACTTGTGAAAGGAAGAACTTTCCTCATTTCCTCTAAATGGGCTGGTGAAGCAAAACAATGGAAATAAGGATTTCTCTGCACTGAAAACTTACAAGGCTCTAAGTTGGGAATCTAAAGCATCACTGTTAGTCTATATAAATTTTCCTACAGATACTGTTGGTATAAAAGAAGCATCTAATTTATTTCAGTCACTTGAGAGTAGCAGGTGCTACAAAAATGAGTACTGTCACTTGCCCAAGCTGCAACACACAATTATACAGCAAGGCATGGGAGGACAGTGCAATGTGCTTTTTTAAAAAAAGCTGAAAACCAGAATATATTGTTTCCAGCTGCGCTGAGGGGAAAAAAAAAAAGAAAAGCTAAAACAAGTTTCACAGCTGGGGACACTTTATAAAAGCCTTGCAAATCTAGACCCACAAGGTCTTCCACCATGGGCAGAGCCAGTGTCCTTCCAGTGTCAGTCCCAAAAGAACATGGAGGAGGTGGCTGAAAGCCAACTCTGAGCATTTCTTTCCCACCACAAATTAAAAGGTGTGTCTGAAAAATGACTCTGCATATCTACATTTAGACACTACAGAAGTAATACATTCATTTTCATGCAAAGTTATTATTTTGGAGTTACGGGGCTAACCTGAGGGACCTGGGAGTAGGGGGTCAGAATTCACCAAGGTCATCATTAGAACAAGGGGAAAAACATCAAAATTGTTAGAAATATAAACAAACTAACATATTCAACTAAACCTTTCTTTTTAGATTTAGCTCAATATTCCTTTACATACAGTATGCAAAACACCAAACTATTATTATTCATAGCAATGAAAATAGACATATGGAGTAACAGCAATGTTCTGTTGCCCTGGAAATTGGCTTAATTTTATAATGAATTAATAAATCCATCCCAACACCACCTATCAATGTTTATTTTAGGGGTAACTCAACTGGAATCAGAGAGCTACATCATGTTTAACTTCATCTCTTTTACTAATCTTAGAATTTTACCCAGAAGTCAACAACAAACAGTAGACAGCTTCTGGTTTTATTTTGGTCCCTAGAAGGGGTAATTCGACGGCCACACAGCTGCTTTTATGAGTAACTGCCTTATGTTGAAATGTTACAAAATCAGCATTCTAACAATAGACTCTGTTATCATCAGAAACAAAAGGCTGGAGTGCTGATTGTACCAGAACTGCAATAATAGTTTGGTTTATCCACATTAGTTCACACATAACTTAGCAAAACAAATGCTTTGCTTTATACATTGCATGCAACAAAAATGGAAATAAGAGAAAGAAAGAGAAGGAGAGAGAGAACATGGCTGAGCAGAACCTCACTGGTTGTTTCCCCTGCTCATAAACCTGCACAAAATGATCACACCATTGCTCCACCTCCCCAGCTGATCAGAATCAGTAAACACTTGATTTACACAGGGAAGTGTGAACAGGATGAGCAGCTCCATAAAACCCAATGCTACAGCAGACCAGAGAATCTCAGCTGGTGCTTTCACTATACCTCAGAGGTTGCTTAGCCTGGTTTACTTTTAAAGATTTCTTTAGAGTTTGGAGATATCCTCTGTATAAGAATGTTTTAAAAATGAAAGCCTATACTGTTATGGACCAACCACTGTCCTGGGCCAAAATTTTAACTGCTGCACTACTCTATATACAGAAAAATTACAGACAGTCAAAAGCAAACTGGGGCTACAAACGTGCTGTAGTGATGCTCCACTGGCTGAGTAGAGCGCCTGGGGCACAGCACGGAGTCAGTTCCTCCAGCAAAAAGGGAGGAGGCATGTACTCCTCATTCCACTAACCAAATAGGAAACCAGGAAGACCTTGTGACTGGCTGGGGATTATTAACCCATAGGGTTGTTGTTCCATGCCAGTCACACACAAAGCAGGTTTAGGATACAGCACAATTCAAGTATTTTTACTAGGACTAAAAGAAAACCTCATTACACTGGCAAACAGCACCCCAGTTTTAAGGTGTCATAAATTAAAAACAAATGTTTACAATGACTCATGTTTTAAATGCACAGTTAGGGTAGATGAGTTCATAGCCTACTCTGCAACACAAAAAACTCATATTGCCATTGATAATAACAACATATGATTCATTTTCATCTCTAGAGAAAATATTTTGATAAAATTCCATTCAAAAAATCCATTTTCCATTGTGACTGTCTCCTTTTGTGTCAGAAGCAAGCATAAGGAAAGAGCAAATCTTAAAATCTTTCCACGTGTATACTGCAAAGCTAAACTCTCCCTTGATACCCAAAATTCAACAACATCTGTGTTGCAGCTATTTTACAATTGTACTAATTCAAAACTAACTTTCCTCAGAAAAGTCTTTAAATAAAAGAATAATTTGAGGCCAATAAAAAATATTACTTCACCATTACTATGCAAAGGAAAAAATCTGTGTCATCAACCAATGGCTTGGTTTGAAAGCAGTCTTCTTTAAGGGAGAATGTCAAGCCTGTTAAGTGAGATGAATCTTAGAGGCAGCAAAGTACTTCTGGATTCAAGATCCAGCAATAAGCTTGACCTGGAGCTGTGACAGGTTCATTAAAGTTATAGTTTTTCAAGAGCAGTATCTAAATGCAAATAAACATTCTATAACACAAAATAGAAATCAATTTCTAACACAGGCCAGGTAGTTGCTCAGCAATGTTAACTCAGTGTAGTGTTTTCTCATTCCCAGAATTAGTTGGTGCAGGAACAAAATGCAAACATGGAATGGAAAGATGAATACGGCATGATGGAGTCCATGGGAGCCACGTGACACAATGGAGCAATGACTTGTGTTACATGGCCTGGAGATGAGGAGCAGTATCCAATCTGATCATGCTGGGATGCTAGCGGGAATTTGATTTTCATGACTCTTAGAATGATGGGGTTTGTTACTTTTGGTTTTTTGTGCACGATGACGTTTGCTGATCGTGTGCCAGCACTGCAAAGGTCTCAAAGTTCAGAGGTCGGATGGTGCTTGCGAGCGATTACTGGGGCAGCATGCGGAGAACCTCCCGCGCAGGAACGCCTTCGATTTTTGCTGCCAGGCATCAGAAATTTAGAGAAACTGAGGCTAGTTTATTTATAGATACCAGGGCTTTTTGGCAACAAAATGCTCTGGTTGCCCACACACCTATGCCATGAGGCTTGACCTTATCCATCCAAATAAATTGAGAGAATTTAAAGGCTGATGACCTACCAGCAAAATATCGAAGTACTGGCAGATGTTCACAGGTATGGATCATGCTCTTACCTGGCCTTCCTGGAACACCTGGTGGGCCAGGGCTACCTTTAGGACCTTCCAGAGGTGGCCCTGGTATTCCTGGTGGGCCTGGGGGACCCTGCAGACCAGGGAATCCCTGGAAACCTGGTTCTCCCTTCAGACCTGGAAGTCCAGGGGGTCCCGGTGGGCCAGGTAACCCCAGTTCTCCTTTTTGCCCTGTGAAACCAAACAGCCATGTTTGTGAATACTGTTACAAATTGCCATAAAGTCCAAAAGCCAACTTGCAAAGCCATTTCTCTCTCTTGCAGAAGGCACAAGTCTGGCCACAACTCCAAAATTTTCAAATAAGCCTGAGGAATTTAGGAGCTTTAATGCTACCAGAGAGGAGCAATGTATCAAGAAGCTATACTTTCAAAGCAGCTTCATTTGTCATCTGTTGTATGAATGCTTTATTTACTGACACAAATCAGCAAAGTTCCATACAATGCAGTAGGCTATTGCTCTGTGTGCATTTATTCTGGCTGCATAATTGCTAGTTTACAAAATACAGTGGTCAGTAATAAAATGTCTTTATTGCTGTGGTTAATTGAAAAAAGCCTGCTGACAAAAAAAAATTTTACTTGTAGCTATAGTATTCATTTGCTGCAGAAAATACAACCTACCCTTCTTGTTTTTGGTGTGTAAATATATTTTACATTGAACCTTTTTAACAAAGGGCAACAGAAAAGCTTTACCTGACAATCCTGGGAGTCCTGGGGGTCCTGGACGCCCAAAACCTGGTAGACCTGAAAAAAGAGATTTAGACAAAAATGAATATTTAGCTTTCAGGTCTCCAGGAATGGGAATATGAGGCTTAGAAGAATGAAATATGTGATTCCTTGAGATTACTTGTATTCTCATTCACTCACCAGTCTTCCCTAAAGTTGGAGGTTTTGCTATTGAATGCATCTGCAGCTTTCCTAAGTGTTTCCATCCCCTCGCAATCCACGTTCTTTCAGATTTTGGGAGTTACTATGTTTGCATTTTTGTTCGAAGATCTATCTTTAGAGCAGGGATTACACTGTTTATCCACTGTGTAACTGGGCTGAAGCAATGCAGCTACCATGGAACACAGGAACAGGGGCTGGTGTTAAAGCCAGGTAATAAAATCCGGGAGAGCTGACTGAATTCTTGTCCTGTGCTTCCCTGGCAGCTTGACAGCCGTCTTTGTGAGCCACCCAGCAGCCAGGAACCACAGGAGCAGCTTTGAAGGTGTAAGGGCAGTTACAGGAAAGAAAGAATAGAGCAAGCAGGACATGCCAGTGTAGAGTGAAGAGGAGAAAACAAACAGGAAGGACACCTAACCTGGTTCACCCTTCTGACCCGCTGGTCCAGGGATACCATCTCGACCAGGTTGTCCCTTTTCCCCTGAAGGACCAGGAGGGCCAGGACGACCAATATCACCTAAAACAGGGACAGAACACATTAGCACACTTGCCTAACCTGCAGTAAAATAACCCAGCATCCCGTTCCCCACCATCTCAATCTAAAGGCGTGGTAATGCAATAAAAGATTTACAGGGGTGTAATCTTAAACCTTTCTCTCTCTCCCCTGACAATTTAGAAAAGGCTTTTAGACCTGTGAATTTTCAAGCAGTCACTGTTTGCTAAAAAGATAATGCTTCCCTTTAGTAAAAATCAGGATTTTGCTCCTATAAAAACAGGTTAGACCATGGGAGTACTTAGCATAAATAAGGCTGGTAAGTACTGAAACAGTTAACTTCTTGTTTCAATAGCTAATGAATTGACAGCAAATACAAGTCCTCAAAAGAAAGTTTAAATTTCTTTCTTTACTGTTTAATTTCAGTGAATTAGGTGTGTGCAATGGTGTTTGAGCACCCATGTACATATAGATGCATTTCCATGATGCTAAAAAGATAAGAAGAAAGGAAGTGCCTTCAATGTGTTATGTTTTTCACAGAAGCAGCTGATCTCTGCTGCACTGTCCATGCTCACCTACTGGCCCAGGTGGTCCAGGCAGGCCAGGATTACCTGGAGGGCCCTCAATACCTTTTGGTCCTGGAATTCCTGGCGTTCCTGTAAAGCACAGGCATTTCAATCAAATAACGAACAAAACGGACTTTTCAGCAGATCTTTGAATGCTACAGTCTGAGATGCCCTGAGTAACAAATGAGCTAATTCTACCAAGATACTGTATTTATGCTCATTTTGCAGATTTACAGCTGATCAATGAGATGAATTATAAAGCAAAGAATGTACAGAAACGAAACATACTGGTACAACTGCCCTTACTGCTACTCTCGAGCCTCCTCTTAATTGTTGAGTGCCCATGGCCAAGCACACAGCAACTTTGGCAGTCTGCTAGAAAATTACTATTTTAAGAGACAGGTGTTTCTGCTTGATGACAAATTGAAAGCATTATGAACTGGGATTGAATAGTCCTTCCCCAATCCTCTTTTTACTTCCTGAAAAAGGAACTTAATAAAAATGGTCTTAGTTAGAGTTTATACTGGATTCTCACCCCTACAGCATGAGCTGAGTGGGAGGTAGGAAAAACTCCTGATCTGTTGCAGTGTCTGCTCTGAACAGCACCTGAGCCTGATCAGGTATTGAGGCAGGGTCTCAATGCATGTTGTGGCTGTTCAGTCTTTTAGGCATGACATGAAACAGAGGGTAAAAACTGTCAGGTTCACGGTCAGGTTTTGTTTTCTTCTAAGCTTCCTGCTGTCATGACCACAGTTGTAAATTCCCTAATTTTCTACATCAAAGCAGCCCAAGCACACTTGTAAAACAGCCTTCAGTGCTGTAAACACAGCAGAGGTAGAAACTTTGTTTCTTTAAATTTTGCATCAAAAAACTGACATATACCTGTGAACAACTTCTATTAATATTTTTTAGAGAACAGTGCAAAATCTATTTTAATTATATTTCAGAGATTTCTCTTAAGAACACATTTTTAGACAATGAATGCTACGAAAAAAAGTGCTAAGTTTTCCAGGGTGGCACTTTTTTATTGATTCATGAAGAAAAAATATGGACACCTTGTTTTGTTTTTTTTTTTTTTTTTTTTTTTTACCCTAGTATTTGTGGGTCAGAGGAGGTAAGAGTGCGTGCTGTGGGACTGGAGAGTATTAACAAACATAGCTGCTACATCCGCTCAGAGCAGATGAAGGATTTCAGAAGGCACTCATAAGAAATGCATTCCAACACTTTTCCTGTGACAATTCCAACAGCACAAAGCTTAGAAGCAGCAGATTGCCCAAAACTCGGAAAAGCTGGAGTCTCCCCCAATTAACCACTGTGTTTAGCTGTTCATACCAATATTAGCAAGAGGGGAAGTGAAAAAAAAACGTTGAGAATTACCTGGGAATCCAGGAAGGCCTGGCTCTCCTTTTGCACCTGGACTGCCCGGAAATCCAGGCAAACCAGGATTTCCAGCTATACCTTTAGAGCCTGGACCACCTGGGTATCCAGGCAAGCCAAGATCTCCCTAGAAAACATTAAGCAGAAATAAGAACCCAGACTTCTTAAGATGGGGAAGCCCCTACTGTATGTTCCCCATCTTGCCATCACATCAAGGTCACAATTATATTGTGTACACCTCTCCTCACATCCAGTAATGTGAATCATCTCAACACAAAATTAAGCAGAAATAGCAATAGTAAAGACTTCAACAGTTTTCCCCTATAATTTTGTGCACAGTATTTTTTCCTCAGAACTGGCCTACATTAAAGAAAAAAAGTATCTTCCTTTCTTCCAGGAGGAACAGAGATTTTTACCCCATGATAATGCAGAATTAAAAAAAGAAACCTGTGGAGCTTCAACCATATAATGTTTTTGCTAAGTTAATTGTGCTCAACATCAATTGCAAGGCATCAGTGAAGACTGCCAGACATCCTGAAGATCTTTTTGTCACTTTTTTGTGGGTGGCAGAAAGGATGATATAGGGAAATATTAATTCAAATACTATATACAGACCTTAAAATTTTAAGCTGCAGTAACCATGCTATATTATTAATAATTTGTTCTTAAATGCACATCTTAATTTTTTAGGAATTAACTACATAATTAGACAGCAGGACAATGATAATTGTATAAATCCCTACCAACTACCAAAGTGTCACAGTGAAGATTAGGCCACAAAGTAAACCCAACTTGAAAAGTCTGGTAAACAATCTTCTCCTTTAACTTGATTAAGTTACATATAAACAAATTCACCTTTAAAATTAGAAATTTTTATCCCACCTGAAAAGTCGACTTTGCTTGTTACTAATATATTTATATACATATTTACAGTTATACGTACTATCTATTAAGTAATAGTTGGGGGGAAAAAATCAACACAAAATCTAGTTTTGTCATGGAATTTTCAATTGAAGAATTTTGTACCTTTGGTCCAGGGGGACCAGGAATACCAATGCTTGAAAGACCAGGGTCACCTTTCTCCCCTTTCAGTCCAGGAAATCCTGCAGGCCCAGGCTGCCCTGGATGTCCTGCTATTCCTTGGCTGCCTTTAATCCCAGGGGGACCTGTCCAAAAGATAAAATGAAATTTTAAAAAATACAAATAAAACTTCTGCAGTAATTTACAGAAATCATTTAAAGTACAGCAACCAAACTAAAAAGGCCTGAAAATTTCACTGGCTGGCCTTGAACACCTAATGTTTTTTTGTACTTCTAAAACCAAACTAAAACAATTATCTAAAAATATCAATTATGTATGTAGGGTTTTATGCAATCCTCATCTTTATTGCTATTTATTATTACATACTACACACAAACAGGGTCATCTTCGGAGTATGTAGAAGGAGAACATTGGCCCAAATGAAGTAAAATTCAAGCACAGACACTAACCTGGAAGGCCCATCTCTCCTACAGCTCCTTTTAATCCTGGAGGTCCTGTTGGTCCTGGCTGCCCAGGAAGCCCCATGTCTCCCTTGATGCCTAGGAAAGGTGTGATTGAGTTAATTAATGGCAATAACAAAAGGTTTCTGATATCCATGCATTCTCATATGAACATGCTTGTTGTCATCTGATTACAAAGGCAATGGATTTGGAGTTGCTTTAGGCCTCATACTGTTCCTACATGCTTTTTCACACATTTGCAGTAAAATATTCAACACCTGCAGTTTGTTCTAAGCCAAGATTTGATCAGGGCCACTGCTTATTTGTTTTGAAGATTAGTCTAATGAAATAGGTCAAATCCCAGTCCATGATTTAGTCACCATCTGAAAGGATTCAGGACTGGTGTGACTTGGTCTCTCATGAGTTCCTCTGCAGAATGAACACATTACTTCTTTCTTATGTGCAACACGTATTCAGCAGCCTCAATTACAGAATTTAATGCAACCTACAATGGCCAAACTAGTTTGAGTCCTGGACGGTTAACAATATTCCCCAAGCCCAACAAGATATTTAGAGTGAGGCCTACATTAGACACAAGGACTCAAGATCTCAGATAAATTGTTACAGCTGTAGGGAGTAGCAATGCAAAACAAAATTTGTTTTCTTGGTCCTTGCAATTCTTTAAAGCAAATATGTGACACCCAGACAGCCTTTGTAATACATCCGTTTGGCCATTTGCAAAGTATAATGCTTAGCAATATACAAAATAAATATATAAAATGACAAGTCCTGTTGGCAGATCCTGCAGTCACGTCGCTTGCTCGAGCAACAAGTACTTTTCCAGTCATCCTAAAAGACACCTTAATCTTTAATGGGATCCGTTTAAATCTGCTCTTGGGTCTGTTTGAAGGAAAAAGCTTCAAGCATATTGTTTGGATAATGACGTTAAATGTCCCAAAACTGTGCTGCAGTTTTAAGTGCAAATCCCTAAGGTTAGTTTAGATATAAGTGGATTAACATCCCAACTCCATGTGATAAAAACACATGCAAATCTTTATTCATCAACGCTGTCCAGATGAGGCCTTGTTTACTGACCTGGCAATCCTGGCACACCTGGTGGGCCACTAAGTCCTGGTGGGCCTGGGTCACCTGGGAGACCTTGATAACCTTTCTGGCCTGATAAACCAGGAATACCTCGAGGGAAAAAGTCACATTTTATTATTATTACTACTACTGTATATTTTCTTTTACCTTGAAGAGATCAGATGTAGCTATGGATGAATAAAAAACCAAATAGGGATTTTTCTTCAGTAAATATAATTCCTCCTAGTTTAGCAAAGAGAAGTATCACAGAACACAAAATATTTGTTCTGGAAATTTTAAAATTACTACAGAGCAGGAACAATAGAAGTAAGTAGAGAAAAAAGTAACTTCATAACTAATGCCAATATACTTCATTCAAAGGGCTGTCTTCTGGATGAGCAGACTCCATGCTAACCTCTGCATTCACCCAGATTATTGATGTACAAGTTTAATTACATTGCTACACCAAAATCACTTTGGGATTATAAAAATTAATTATAAAAATAATATTTATTATTATTTTTATATTATAAAAATTAATACAGGTGTTTTAGCAGATTTTTACAAATTCTATGTGGCTGATATTCCATGGAATAACTTTGTGTTGCCCTGCTGACAGTTAAATCTGCCTTCCACAGAAAAAGGAAAAATAGTGTCTTAGGACCCTACCTGGGCTTCCAAGAAATTAGCACAATAGGTAAATTAGCACAATAATGGCTGGGACAACACTAGGTAAAAGCATTCTGGCTCTCTCTAGGGTACAATATTTTTTACTCTTCTCAAGACTAAATTAGAGTTCAAAGGAGACATCAGAACCCTTGGTGGGGGAGGAAAAGGAGGCCAGCAAAAGTGAGAGAGAACACAGACTTGAGAAAAACTTCCAGGCTGCTAACTTCCCAAGTAGAAACACACACACAGATAACATTTAGCTCAGAGGTGGTGCACAAGCAGATGACCTGTGCAATTTCATCCTACAAGGAAAAGACCCAAGGGCCTTTGAGACAGCAGGAATGCAGCCAGCACAGAAGCTATGACAACTCTCTCATCATGCTTAGGAATAACTCCTAGAAGACTGAATTGTAATCCTGCTGAAAGCACCTTAGTGCTATTACAAAACTGCCATGTGCCAAATAATAGTTAACAGTTAATGAGCAAGGACATTGCAAACTAACCATAAAGAGGAACTTAGTCACAAAATCCCTTTAAAAAAAGCCTAAATACAAGAACCTTAAACCACATCTATATTTCAAATTAACTTTTTTCTGTAAAAAAGAATGAACAGTAATGGATTCAGTCACAGCTCACTACTATGTGTAGAGGACAAACCACCTCCCCATATCCACATGCAAAGTTCTTTACCTGGAACACCTGGCTCGCCTTTTTCTCCTTTTGCTCCCAGCTGTTTGGGATCAACTGTTCCGGGTGGACCTGGCAGACCTGCTTCACCTTTGATGCCTTTCTGCCCCACTGGTCCAGGAGGCCCTGGCGGACCAGGTAACCCACTATTACCTACAGGAGGTACAGACAACAAAAGGAAAAAAATATAATCCTTAAGGTAGGCTAATGTATTTGTAATGCTTTTTCTTACATAGGGATTCCATGACTTATCCATGAAGTTGGAATTCACTCAATGATCAGGCAGTTTATGGAAAGTGCTCCACAGCATCTTTAGCCCTGGAATAAAGCTGAGTGAGTGGAGTGCACAGGGGTTTTGTCAGCTCTGGGCAGCAGAGGAAACAGCTGTGCCTGTCTGAGCCTTCCAGAGCTCCCAGAGCCCCACTGCGCTGTGCCACCAGCACAGAGGGGTCACAACAGCTACAGCTACAGCAGCTTTGGATTCAGAGCCTCCTTGTTCTGGGGAGTTGAATCAGGTTTTTTGCTACCAAACTCTTTCAAAATTCACCTCCAGCAAGGGGGTTGGGAAAATGTAGAGAGAAGAGATTCTCTGTGATACCTATATAGCTAATTCTGGATGACTACATAACCCTAAGGTACTGATTTTCTTCTTTCTGCTGTTTTAAGCAGATTTCAAAACACACTTCAGAAGTATTGCCCTACTTCAATGCCATCAATCCAAAGGAAATGTTTCTAAAATAGCTAACAGTTCATGACATCATCTAAATAGAGTGATTGAATGCTATGGCTTAAAAATGCAAAGCAATTCTGAACATTAGCACTGTCAAAAGACGATAACTTGAGCAGGTCCCAGAAATGAAAACCTAGATGTTAGTATTACAAAACCTTTCAACACAGGACAGGGAAAACAGCATTCTGCATCCCTTTCAGGGATGAATAAAGCAAACATTACCTTTCAAGCCAGGCAGGCCATTTCTTCCAGGAGTTCCCGGAGGCCCTGGAGGACCAGGAGCTCCCATGACACCCATCTCACCTTTGGCACCTAAAAGCATTGAGCTACATTGTCATTTTGAACAGAAACTCAAAACCTATCAGGTACCTTAAATTTGTTTCCCTGGATCTCCATGTTATTTAGTAACCAGCATATGCATATAAGCCTGTTTTAAGGGAATTAAAAGCACTCAGTTGTTGTATAGATTTAAATCAGATAAAATGACACTTGAAAATTGTGGCAATTTTTCCAGTTAGGTCCTGAGAAAATTTGCAGTGCTCTGTTACAGTAGAAGGCATGTTTATATCTCCAAGAGGTTTAGTTCCCCAGTTTGAAACACAAATCCTAGCTTGAACAAACTTGAATTTAGGGAAAGGCAAGAAGACAATTAAGTATACACTATTTCTAGAATCTTTTGTATTGCTCCCTCTATCCAAGACACATTCTCAAAGTTCATTTTTAATATTGCTATTTCAAAGGGCAAAACAGACTAGCTTAACTGAATAGTCTAACACTTAGAATAAGGAAATTAATACTTAAAACTAAGTAGCATTTATCATTATTCTTTTTAAACAAATTTTATTCTAAATTATAGCAGTGACTAGAAAAAAAAAATCGCAAAATAAATTGGAGAAGTATCATAACAATGATGATCAAAGCCATGTATGAAAGTTATGAAAAAGAATAATGTATAAAAAATTTAAATCAAGTTATAGGGAAGAGTGAAAAGGTAACAAGAATTTTAAAGCAGCATATTTTATGACAATGTTTTTTAAAAGTATGAGATGTAATGGTTACATATATCCAACTTTAGGTAGGATAAACACCCAAGTGCTTTAAGCTGGCATGGGCAAGCATAACGAGCTACCACCCATAACTGCAGTTTGGTCTTTGTCCACAGGTAAAATAAATGAACTTACCTGGAAATCCAGGTATTCCATCCCTGCCAGGTGGCCCAGGTGAACCCTGAGGCCCTGGGAGTCCAGGGGGTCCTGGATATCCTGGAGCTCCTTGGTCACCTGGAGGACCAGGAACGTCGAAGCCTGGAGGACCTGGATCCCCTTTCTCCCCTGGAATGCCTTGCAACCCTAGACAATGTTTTAAGACACAACCTTTTAGCAAAAAGTCAGGCAAGGCTGAGATCTGTTTGTCTGGCTGTAGTACTGTAGAAATAGTTTTAGTTGCAATCCATTCCTACCACGGATGAAAACCCTGCAATTCTTCTAAATCCTTTTTTTTTTTTGAATGACTTCCAAGTGTCACAAGGCTATATTCTCTTGAAGAGAAACATGACTAAAATTTTACTAAGATGTAACAAATGCAATTCAAATGAATCTCAAAAGGAAAACAAATCTCTTCAACAACCCTTCAAGTCTGATTATTAAAAGAAAAAGCCAAATTTATTAGACTAGTTTGTATTTTATAATTAGGTATTCAGATTCACATATTTCCATTAATTATTCCATTTTCCTACATTCTAAGATAACATTAGCTGAATATTTTTGAAGGATAGCAAAATTCTGCACTGCATTGTATTTTCCCTGAATGAAAAACAATAATTGTCAAAAGATGCTTAAGATTGTTCCATGCTAATGACACTGAGCTCGAGAGGCGCTGCTGAAGCAAGCAGGCAGCTCGTTTCCCTCCAGTGCATGGTGTCAGTGAAGATGCTCACTCTGGAGAAGTAGCTGACCAAAAAGCAGTATTCATAAATCTCAACTTAAGAAAAGGCTTTGGTAAAGAAACCACAGTACCTGGGGGACCTGAGGTTCAAAAGCCAACGAGTTAGAGCTCATCAGGAAGTTGAGACAGGTAGCAATAAGGAGTTGTAATAGTCGTTAAGTTAGGAAACAAAATAAAGCACATATAGGTTAGAACAAAGACAAAAATCTATCTAAAGTTACTGAAAACAGATCTAAATACAAAGAATTCAATGCTAATGCAGCTGAGAGAAACCAGACTGCAAGGAAACTTGGAGATTTTTTTCAAAGTGCAGCCACCACTGTATGCAGAAAAAACAAACATTGAGATATTTTCAAATATTGATGGTACATTTTAAAAATAAAATTATTTTTCCTTCTCTCCTTGTCTAGTATTTTCCACAAAAGTGGGGAACAAACTTTTTCTGATATGTTTCTTATAAAACTCATTTCTAGATACTGGCTTGGACCCCTTCTGAACACCAGAGTACACCCTACCAATCAGCTTCTCATTGATTGGCCCCACATTCTGTTAAATCCCTTCGAACAGCGATTTTCAAAAGACGTTCCTTCCTTATTACACAAAAAACCTTTCCATATTTCCCCCCATTCTTTTAGTGCTATTATGTAAATGTACATTGTTACACCCACAGATGGTATATTGCGTGTTGCATGCCCTGGCATAGTCTGAGATAATTGACACCACCATGCCAAAACCTCATAAATAACTCCAAGGCAGCAGTATTCCAACTCTGTAATGGTCACCCCACTCACAGCTGCATGTGATGTCATCACATGTTCTTTGCACACTGAAAAGGCAGATTGAATTTTCTTGATGGAGTAAGCTGTAGACTTCCACTTAATTAATACTAAGCATGTTCCTCTCTGGCAGCAGCTTATCACTGCTTTAAACTGTGGTGTCATGTGCCTGAAATGGCTTTTTTTGCAGAGAAAAAAAACAGTACTAGATGATGGATAAGGGATACACATGTTCTGTGTTCAAGAGCTTTCTGTCAGCAAGTAGAAAAAAAATGAGAACATAATATATAGGACAAACTCCATACCTAGAATGGTAAAGATATTTTTTCAAATAGAAATTAATTCTAATCTAATTTCTGGTCTTGAAAATGTAATCACATCATAATTAGAACAATATAGACAACACAGTAAATTCTAAAGTAATTTGTTACATATTCAAAAAAGGAAAAATGTTGAGCTTCTGCAAACTATTTGAATAAATGGTGGTGGAAGAGAAAGCAAATTTTGACAGGGACTTCCTTCCAAGAATTTTCCAAATTACCTGAAAAACAGAGTCCCAGAAACTGTATCCTAATGCTGCATAAGGAACAGAATCAAAACAGCCTAATAAAACACACAAGGGATGGGAGAAGGGAATGTAAGGCATTCTGCACAAAACAGAGACAGAGCAGTGCCAAGGGAAATAAGGATTTCTCAAGCAGCACCTTCCAGCATGCACCAGATTTCAGAGCCCCATGCTGTTAGTAGCCACACTGATTAATCAGTACAGAGATGAAGAGTGAAAATAGAGGCATTTCAGATCCATCCACTCCAGTAATCATTGTGCATTTGTCAACATTGGTATTTTGCAGAATAAATCGGTGGTCACGTGAAATCAAACTCTGGCCAGCACCAGAGGAGATGTTACAGGAAGACAAAAGAACATGCATTGGATGAAACATTCCAACCCACACTACTACAAACCTCCCGCACCCCAAAACCAGGCCTGTATTGCCCTTCTGTTTCAGTTTATCCTCCAGTGCAGCTCAGGACTCCACAGTCAGCACACCGAGCCAGGCACAGGACCCACTGCTACCCCAGGGAACCCCTGTGTGCCCTGTCCCAACCCCTTCTGTCCCTAGCTCCCAACACTGGGCACATTCCAGCCTTGCTGGTGCCCTGACCACATGTTCCTTGCCCCACTCAGGAAGAACAGATTTAAACATAACCCACACTATGCATGTGAGCACAACTCGAGCTCCATGGGTCTACTTACTCAAGTGCTTGCCTACCTTCAAGTTCAGCACTTTGCTGAATCTCAGCTCACAGTTCATAAAGATCTGAGTATGACCAACCAATCCATGACCCATGGTCTTAGAGCTGGCCATGATTTGTCAGCATGCATTGCAAACAATGCCAAGCCCAGTGCTGGCACACACATTCAAATAGTGTAGCTCACAAACATGCAACGCAAACATTCTACAGGCATGGCAGGAACTGGATGGGTTTGGAAGGGCTTTGGTACAAAGCATGCTCAAGACCACAGAAAGTGTTCTTACTGTGGTGACTGCCACATATTTGCAACATCAAGAGTTGGTGCACAGCAAGCCCATTCACTGAATGAAAGGGAAAAGGAATTTCCCTGAACAAACTTCATGAATAGAATGATGTGCATGCATGCACATGTACCCTTCTGTGCAGAGATGGAACAAGTTCATATCTTCATCAATCAGTCGTTTTAAACAAAGGCAACCAAACTCCCTTCAGAGACATATACCTAATTATCACAGTCTATCTGTCTAGTTGGACCTTCAGCATCTTGTGTACCTGCTTGTATATGCCAGAAATAACCTATGGGTACCATTCATGCAGGTTTTACCTGGGGGCCCAACAGGACCTGGAGGTCCTGGAGATCCAGGAGGTCCTTGACCACCAATGCCAGGGATGCCTGGTGGGCCTGGAAGTCCTGGTGGTCCACTTGGTCCAGGGTCACCTAAAAGAACACTCTAGTTAAATACTGAACTCAGTTCAGAGACACTTGCTTTCAGAGCAGAGTGCCTGCACATTGTACTTGAAATCTCATTCTTGCATGCAAACAAACATTGATCTGACAGAAGAAAAAACCCACACTCCAGAGGCTATTTCTGAAAGCCAGGGATTTGTCCTCACTCATTGTGGACTGCATGAAGTTTATGTTTCTAGGCTACACGCACATATGTAGCTACACCCACATCAAATTCAAAAGATGCTCTCCTGCAAAGCAGGCATGCATGGTCAAGAGCAAGGGTAAATGAATTGCTAACTCTGAGCATGTGGAAGCACAGTGCATCTAAATGACAATTATTCTATTGATAAAGTTTTACCCCCATATAAACATTATTTGCCTTTAGAACACAGACCTTCAGATACTGACCCACAGACTGGGATTTACTCCCTTGCCTGCCTTTTGAGAACACAATATTCCATTTACACAGGTGTGTCTGCTTTGGAAAAATTGATCCTGAAGTAATTGCTCTAAATTCAGCACTGCTTGTATTTAACTGCCATATGCCTCCCAGCACAGCTACATTTTTAAAAGTTCAGAAGGGAACAAAACAGGGGAGAGTTCTCAATACCTTTGGGCCCTGGAGTTCCATCAAAGCCTGCCCGGCCTGGGAGACCAGGGCTTCCTGGGAAGCCAGGATCACCTTTAGGTCCTTGAACTCCTTTTATGCCTGGGGGTCCTGGGGGCCCGGGTGGTCCTGGAACGCCAAATCCACGATCTCCCTATAATAAAAAAAAAAAAAATTAAAAGGGGATTTTACTAAGTTTAGCCTCGCCTAAAAATGTTAAAAGTAACAAATTAAAAATGCCCACCATCTTAAAGTTCAATTTCTATTTTACTACACTCACTCAAAATGTCAAGGAGAATATTTTACTTCCCCACCATCAAAAGCTAAGAACAAGAGGTGAAATCCTGCTCACCATCTTCCCAGTGACACAGAAAAACCTCTAAGAAAGGGAAGTTTTATAGTAAACACAAGCACAGACCTTCTGTCCTGGGAAACCAGGTGGTCCAGGAGGTCCATCCAGACCAGGGCGACCTGGAGTTCCTGGAGCTCCAGGTGGGCCTGGAGTCCCTGGGAAACCTACACACAACATAAAGATTAGGGCAGCAGAAAAGACACCAGAAAGCATTAGAACAACTCCTCCAGACATGCCTAAGGCCCATGAAAAGTAGTTCTGTGCTAGCTTAAGCATACTTGAGGGGTACCCATTCAGCTGAGAGAACTTCTGAGCAGTCAATCTTTGCCACAAAGGGTCTCTGGGACTCTGAGAGGGAGCACTCCCCATGCCATGAGCTTTTACAAAAATCACAAGCAGTTCACATCAGAAACATTAAAATCTTGAGGCTTGGAGATCTTTTATTGATTCAAGCTCATTTCCCGAAGTTTTACCCACTTTTGTGTCGCTGGTTTACTGAAGAATGTAAACTACTGAGAAGGAGCAGGACAGTGAATAGAGTAATAAGAGCTCCTCAGTTTTTTCTTCTGATATTTCTGAAACTGTTTTAAAGATGTATAGATTTAAGACAAACATTTTTTAAAGGATTCTAGAGACAGAAATCAACTCACTAGTAAAAAGTGAAGAGACACCACCCCTTATGTCTCCTCTTCCAGCCAGTACAACACAGTAACATGGCAGTAAACATACCCTTTGGGCCTGGTGGACCTGGAAGTCCAATGCCAGGAATACCTGGCTCTCCCTTTGCACCTGGGATGCCGGGTAAACCACGCTGACCTGGCTGACCAGGATCTCCTATAAAAAGGGGAACATCAAATAGTTACCAGAATCAGAATAAAAAGCTCTTGGAATTCCCTGGGTATCTAGCTGCTGCCTTACCTGGAAGACCTGGATCACCATTTCTTCCTGGAGGACCAGGGGGACCAGGAACTCCTGGTTCTGTAATAGTCTGGCCAGGGTCACCTTTTGGACCTAAAACCAAAAAGTAGAAACATGAATCACTCAGTAGGAGTTGCTTTTCTGTTTTTCTTTCAGCAGAAAAAGTTGCCAGTCCCATCCCCAGCTTACAAAGAACTCAGACACCAGCAACACTTTATTCAATAGGTTCTCCAGTCCCAAGCCCCACACAGCACTGAGAGGCTCAGAAGCCCTGTTCAATGTTCAGACAGTTTTTCTGAACTGTTATTTTTTAATAGCTTCATCCTAGGTACCCTCATGTGAATAGGATTTTCCATAGCTGACACCAGCACAACTTGATTAGGATCTGTGTAGTTGACAAGAAAGTAACAAAAGCTAACTTGTTCAAAGCAACCCCTTTTTTCCCAAACCTGTTGTAGCTGCAGTATGGGCAAGCACACAATGGTAGTTACAGTGCATTTCCACTGGAGTCAGTGAGGAAGGAAAAGCTTCCCTGGAGGTCAGAGCAGAAGGTGAGGCACGTGCCTAAAGTGACATGGTACAAATGCTGCTCTCCCTGTCGTTCTGCGAGGATGCTCAGTAAGGGAGCTCACAAATACCAGATTCCTCTAGGAAAAGCTTAAAAGCAGCATTGTGTTCTGAGAACTACCTGGGAGCAAAAGGGGCAAAGCTTGATTTTGCAGCATTTGCTCAATAGCACACAAAGACCAACTCACCTGGAACACCAGGAGGCCCTGGACGGCCGGATACACCTTGGATGCCCTTTTCACCAGGTGAGCCTTGTGGACCAAAACCAGGAGGTCCAGGAAGCCCTTTTTCTCCAGGAAGACCTGGTATTCCTGGATCACCTGGAATACCCATTTCTCCTTTGAATGCAACACTGCCCTGAAAATAGAAAGAGCAGGATGGAAAAGATCATGTATTTACTATCAAAAAAATAAACTGTTTCATTGCTTCTGCTTTGAAAGTCTGGCAGTTTCCATCCTGCCAGCTCTCATTAGCTGCCTACATCTTGCTAACATGGTAGAGAGCAGACCCAAACCTGGCTACTTTAGTTCCTCCCAGTACATAGGTGAAATGTAGACAATAGCAGAAAGGACCCTCTGACACTGCCCAAGAGAAGCCTCAGCTTATTTCTAGAACACTGACAGACTCAGGAGGTACCTCAGTGTATCATCACTAGATTGGCATCTACTGAAGAGAAATCCTGCCTTATCACATACAGAGAAAGTGTATTTGCCAGTTATCTTATCTGCACTATGTCAAATGCATGCAGGACTTCCCAAAACATCCATCCAGTCAAAGACAGCCTAAAATGGAACTCACAGGTTCCCCCTTAGGGCCAGGCAAACCTGGCAGTCCATCTCGTCCAGGAGTGCCATCTATGCCAGGGAGACCTGGAGGTCCTGGGAAGCCAGGGTCTCCTTTGTCACCTTTCATTCTTGGAGAAGTCAGGACATCCCCTGGGTCTCCTTTAGGACCAGGTCTGCCAGGAGCACCTGGGGTGCCTGGGAAGCCCTGAGGGGTAAAAAAAAAAAAAAAAAAAAAAAAGGAAAGAAAAAAGGTATTTTAGTTTTTCTTTCACTCCCTCTCTGAGTTTGGAACAATATAAGAATCATGCATTCAAGGTAGTTATGGACAAAAAATACGTATTAGATGAAAAAACTAAAGCTATTGTTGACAGATCTACCAATCATGCAAGACAAATGAGATACTCTTTTCCCACCAGAACATAACACCACCACTTACTGGTGGCCCTACAAGGCCAGTTAATCCAGGAAGCCCCTTTTCACCTTTTGGTCCAGGAAAACCAGGAGAACCTGAGTAGTGCAGAAAAACATGAAAGAAAAACATAAATCTGGAGAGGCTACAATATCGAGCATGCTGTTTCATTGATAACTCAGCTGTTTTGAAGCCATACAAAGTTTACTCTGGGTTTTTTTTTTTGAGAGCTTCATTTTATTTGAGCAGAAAAAAATTTGCAACTCTAAGTTGAACCAGTAGTGTCAAAAAACATCATGCTTTTAAAAAGCTCCTCCATTATTCCAGGAATAGCAGTAGTAGAAGTTAATTTTTCTCTCTTAGTTAAATCTACAGCAGACCCTAAAGCTTCAATATGCAGAATGCTTGCAAGGCTGTCTTTGAACAGAGAATTATTTTTCAAAGACTAGATTTTCAAAGAATGAGTGTTTGTTTTACACATGCCCAGCTTTTTTCTTTCCCACTGTGCAAAATACAACATGTACCAACTCTGCACTGGAGCTGACAACTGCACATTTGAACTTGTACACAATACACAGATATATTGTTACCATTGTACACAGTACCCCGACAGAAAAGTGACTTTATGGAATATATTAAGCAAACCAGTGAAGACTCCAGCCCTACCTGGACTACCCGGAGGTCCTGGTGGTCCTCTCTCCCCAGGAGGCCCAGTTACCCCAGTTCCTATGCAGTTGAAGCACGTGTCTCCTCGATCACCTAAAAAGATTTGCATTCAAAAAGCACATTTGAGCATCAGGTTTTAGAAAATATTAATAGAATTCAGCACAACAGCAACTGTTTTCTTGCTATTGATCTATAATACCAGGTCCAAAGTGACTACTTCAAGTAACTATTGCTTAAATACTAGAAGCGTCCCCCCTGCAAGTTAAACCGAAGCTTTTTGGTGGCTAGGAGTCAGACAACCAATATCAGATATGATTAGAATGTATTTATGACAGTGCAAAATAATTAAAACAAAAAAAAATGCTTTCAATAATAGAAAATAAAACCATGGACCTTTTTTTCCTCAGCAAAGTGTCCTCTTTTAAAGTAGGTACTTGACACTTCTAACTACAACTCTAAACCACAGATATCAAAATCCCAAACTTAATTAAACTCCCAGAGTGCAGAAAAAAACCTGGGAATGTTTCATTGATTTGACAATAGCCTAAATGTATTTCTTTAAAAAAAAAGATTGGTTTCAAGAAGCTTAGGAATTTCCTTCACATACAGACTTATCTGACATTCATCAGTGTGATATTTGAGCACTTTATTTAGGTTAATGAATTAATCCTTACAATCTCCATGAGGAAAAACATTTCTCTTTGAAGTGAACGCAAAATTAAGTGAGATGCCTAAAGTCATTTATGATGTCCATGGTTGAGCTAGGAAAAGATTCTCACTTACCCATATCAGCATCCTCATTGCGAGGTTGTCTTTTTGGAAACAAGGATATGTATTAAATATAACTTTCTTTTGCTTAGCAAACAAACAAACTCACTGCAGATTGACCAACTCAAATTAGGAGTCTTGTATTTATAATTTCAATGCTGCTTTCGATAAAAAATGTCAAATTTATTAATGAACTGTAAAACATTTTCACACAGACTTGGCCAGTGCTGTTACAAAGCACCCAGTTTCTATCTGTCTGGGAAATACTCATAAACCTCAAGTTCCATTCATTTTACTTTATTCAAGATCCATGCTAGGCATTGGTTGTATCCTCAATCACTTAGACTCCTGTGCTTTAATATTACATGAAGGAGTATCCTACACCCAAAGAAAACAGCTTTTTTACTCAGAGACATAAAATATCTGCACTCAACCCTACTGGGAAGGGGCACTGTTAATCCTTATTTAATGCAGGCTTTACATTTTTTAACAAGCTTCAAAAAAAAAGGAGAAAAATAGAAAATATAGCCATGACACTGTACCTTTTTGGCCTCGCTCCCCCGTAAAACCTTGTTGTCCTGGAATTCCTGGAGGACCTGGTGGCCCCTGCTCACATAACCCTTCCCCTAAGCAAAATCAGGAGAGGTTTAATGAGCTATTTGTGTTAGACTGACAGCAGCACCAAATACATGTATTCAGTACAAAAATATATTTGTGTGGATATTCTAATACGCTCGCATAATCACAGACCAAACGTTTTGGCAATTCAGACAGGACTGCTGGTGAAAACCCACACATGTAATTCAATCTCAAAAGGAAACAGTGATATTACACAACAATCATCAACTCTTCACAACCCCAACCATCTCCCACTGCTTCCCACAGCCTACACACTTCCATCTCCACATTACATTCTGATATTCAGCCTCATATCATAAAAACATGCCTATGAATCATCATCAGGGCAAGGGCACTTCAGATGCCAATGCTATCTAGACACTAAATTCCTCCCTGAACCATGTTAGCCCCTGTCCACTAGAACTCTCCATTCTTACATTCCATCTGCCATTCCCTACACTCCCCTTACACCAAAAAAGGAGCTAAGAGCTTTCATCCAAAGTGTCCACTCCCAAGATAACTTCATGTGGTCTACACACCAGAATACTTATGAAACTGGAATTCTGTGAAAAATTACACCTTTGACTCTGCTGCTATCACAACTCTTAGACGGAAACAGTCTTTCCAAGCATTTATTAGATCATATCATGAAAGCTGAATTTACTCAAGCCAGTGTCCAAGTGGTTACCTCCTGCTTTATGCCCAAATTTTAATATAACTGTCATTAGTTGAATTAAATAGGATGTAACATAAAATGGAAATACACTTAATTTTGTACATCCCCGCCAAATGTGCTAGACCCTGGAGAAATGTCATTATTGTGTGAGTTAGCACAAAGGTCCCTCAGGTCTGAAAAGATTCTTGTCTTCTGGTCTAGCTGAATCTCACACAAGTTCACAGCAGGGGTCACTTGAAGTAGGAAAGAGGCATGATAAAGCCAGACTGCAACTCACACCACTGAATTCCCAAATTCTGTAACTGTCCTTAAGCCTTAAGTTCTCCTACAGATGTCTTGATTTGCAATGGGAGCAACTTGGAGAATGTATACAAACAGAATCGCATGGACTTCAGCTGCTGATAAACTACATCTTTGGAGGTGGAATTAAAAAAACCCAAACAAACAAACCACAGAAACCCAAACCGAAACAAATGTCAAAGCTGTTTAGTCTCTTCTACTTGCTGCCTATGTGATCATCACTTACCAGGAGCAACAGATGGTGCAGGTGGTCCTGGGGGACCTGGTGGTCCTGGGGGTCCTCGTGGTCCCTCAACTCCCGGTTGCCCAGGTATAGAAACCCCAGGTAAACCTGGATCTCCCTTCTGTCCTCTCTCACCAGGTAAGCCAGGTGGGCCAGGAGGTCCAACAGTAGTGATCCCTAAGATGGGAAGGACTTAGTTCCTTGCTAGCTTAAAGGTTTACATCACATTTTACATTTTTAGAGATGTTTGTTTGAAAAATTGACTCAATACTCAACAACTAAGTTTATGATGGAAAAAAAAAAAAACCCCACAGCACTAATGAAAGGAAGTATTGATGAGACAAAAGAACATATACAAGCTGTAACATTAGAATGATAATGTTCCTCTATGTGCATATATAAGGCACATACAGGTGTCACAGTTTACTCCCACTGTAGACTCAGATCAGCTCCCACCAGACTTGTCGTACACAAAACTTTCTCTGTGCAATGCAAAGGATAATGTATCTTATAGGTATGTGATATGAGATAAATTGCCCCCAGGGGCATTAAGAGAGTATCTGATTAGAATCCTCAGTTCACCACAGCAAGGGCAATGAATGTTCATAATTCCTCTCATTATCCCCAGAAGTTCAAGACCTCCCTTCAAGCTCAAAGGTGGCTCTAAATATTCTGCCTTCTGTTAGAAGGAGTGTGTAAAGACTGTGAAGCCAGTCAGACATTTGAGCATACGACTTAATTCAAAACTTGCACTCCTACCTGGAGATCCTGGCAAGCCAGGTGGGCCTGGCCTACCAGAGAATCCACGCTCCCCTTTGGCTCCTGGAAGTCCTGGCAATCCTTTGCTACCTTTTGGTCCCACTGTTGCATCAATGCCTGGTCTTGGAACAACCTGTAAATGTTTCATGCTCATGTGAAACTACTTGCCAAGAAAAGAGTCATTGGAACCATAAAGACATGTGAGGGAGGAGAAGTTCAACATACTTTGAACCTTATGCCAATGACAGGATGCTTTCCCCACTCCACTGAATTACCAGGGAAAATTCCAGTAAAGAGCACTCCCCAATAGGAAGCTGTTTTCCTGCCAAGCCAACACAGTTACAACAGGCTTCAGTGAGGCTGACGCAGTCCTGCTAGTCTGAGGTTATAGTCTAGCCTGTGTTTGTGACCTAGCAAATCCCAGAGCACAGAACTGATTTTGAAAGAAGGAAACCATTGTTTCTGTCAGTGTATATATAAAAATTTTACTGGTGCTGTTGGTGTTGTACCTGGAGATAGGACACTCAGTCAGCCAAGATCTACAATGAAACAACACCATAAACCAAATGCAGAAAAAAATAAAGGATCGGCAACTTACAATTCCAGGAGGACCAGGGGGACCCATGTCACCTTTTTCACCCTAACAATGAAATTAAGAGCATTTTTGATACTATGCAGCAGTACATAAACAAGTTATTGCAAATATTCCTCAATACTGTAATAGCAGAGGCAAAGCAATTACTACTCAGGCAGAACTGAACTCAGTAATGGCAAATTTTCAATCTATTACAGCAATAATGACAAAAATCCTGGCATACCTTTTCACCATCCCTTCCTGGAGCACCATTTATTCCAGGCCCACCAGGTAAACCCTTCAAGAAAAGGGAGATATAATCACACTCTCATCTTTTCCATATCAGAAGAAAAGTTTATAAAGAGCTTGCTTAGACTAAAAATGTATGAATTACTCACATCCCTACCAGGTTGACCAGGTTCTCCATCTTTGCCAGGCTTTCCCTTCAAAGACAAATATGCATTGAAATAAAATGCTTCAGTGGTAAAGAATTCTTATGGAAATTATGTTACTTGTTTCCCATTTTTCAATAGGCCCAACTGTATCTAGAATGCAGTCCTTGGGACAAACACATCAAAGACATCAACCATAACCAATAGAATTACCTAAACTGAAGTTATCATTTTGAAAACCTGAGCACAAAACCATGACAAGTCTCAGAGAAATGCTGGGTGAATACAGCACAAGATGATCTCCAGTTAACTACTGCTGATTCATTATGTTTACTACTCCTATTTTTACATTAGAGAAATCCTTTATTTGGAAAACAGATCCTAACTCCCTAAATACTAGAACACTCTATTTAATTAGGAAATCAGTATGACTAGTGAAACTAAATAAAACTTCATGTTTGAATTTTAACTTTCCTTTAAATCAACAAAATTTTCTCCTTAGTATCAATGAAAATACAAGATGAAGTTCTGCTCAAAGAAGTCACTTCTAAAAAACGTATTATTGCTGAACAGATTTGTCGTTGCTGCAATGAAAGCAGGGCAAGCTCCACTTTGTTCCACTTTGACCATTCACTGGGCAGACAAATGGCACTTTATTGTCAGAGTTACAGAAGCTGTGTCTGGGGGTGCCTGCTGGAACAGAACTAGAGCAGGTGATTGAGCTTCACCTAGTGAATCTTCCTCAGTGCCAAGATCAGCTCTCAGTCACTGAGAAGTTGATAATAAGACCTCACAGATTTAGTGAATCAGAGTATAATGTGATTTGTGAAGTTTGTATTTACTAGTGATGAGTTCTAACTCTCAAAACTGAGGTTTTAAGATTTCCTGTGAACATGCAGAGCTATCTGTTTGAATACATACACTGACATTTTAAAAGAGTATATCTGAAATGGCTTTGAGCTGCACAGAATCCTATGGAGCACTAAAATGCAACTTTAAAGTAACTTAATAGCTAAACTGCACTTCCAAGTATGCAACATGCCCAGATTCAGAGTAATAAAACCAAACAAAAATATTAGTAAACAAACTTTTGGCAAAAGGCATCTGACATATCCCTTCAGGACTTTTCTCCTTTTAGATCTTTGCAAATTTATGTGGTTCCCATTTACTTTTGTAGAGAGAAGCAACAATTCAAAACCCACTCAAAATATAATGAGACTTTTGGCTTGGTAAATTTGCTTGTTATGTTCTTTAAAAGAGACAAATCAAAGCCCTTCTATAAATCTCAGCAACTAAGAAGGATTTTATCTTGAGTACCAAACATTTGTTTCCACTGTATTTATTTCCTATGGAAATTGGAAAACCTATCACCAGCATGTTTCTAAACAGTGTTTATATATTGTCCAATTAACCTGAGCAGGACTTGTGTCTTGATTTTCAAAGGGGTCCATTTTGTTGATGAAACTATGCATTCAGAAGCTGTGGAAGTGAAGATACAGAATGTTTTGAGCTGGTTACAGCTTCTCTTTTCTTTGCTGGTCCAGCCCATGTTATTTTTATCCTATTTCTTAGCACTTCTATGATCTTTCTCAGCTTTTCTGAGCTGTGATATCCAAGTATGTTTAAATTCCAGGATTGATTTGAGTCTGGTCAGGAACAGAGACTCCTGCTATCCCTCGATAAAGCTATCCCAACTTGTGCCCTCCCCAGATAGCACATAAAGGCAGTCTCTTGGGAAGTGACAAATGGACTTTCAGTTTTAACAGTGTTCAGAGACTTGGTTCTGTGACTCACCTCAGCAAACCCACTGAGAATGAATTTACATATACCAGGTTATATACACCAATTATTATATACACCGATCTCATGCTGCTTGGCAACCCAGTACATAGCAAACTGAATGAAGACCCTCTCTAAAAGGAAACAGAAAGCTGCTGCTTCAGACAAGCAGTCCATAAACTTTGAAGGTTTTCACATGTTAACCTGATAACATAATCCAAACTATTTTCTCCTGCCCCCCAAACAAAGATTTACATGTAGATAATTCTATGAGAAACCACTGAGAGAGCCATAGCTAGAAGCACAGTCATGACCCCTGTGCATCATCTACGAGTTTGCCAGGTTACAAGGAGAAAAAAAAGCAGTCTCTTACCCAGAGGCTGATGGCCCCAACTGAATTCAACATTTGCTTAATTGTCAACAATAACACTGAATGGAAAGATAAGTGTTTGGTTAAACAGACTACTTACTCTTTTGCCTGGTTCTCCTTGCTCACCTTTTTCACCTTTTATGCCACCGGGAAGACCCTGGACACACAAACGTCATCTTAAACTGGGCCCACAAGCCAAAGTAGAATGAAGTTACAGTTCTGATACAGATGCAACAAAATAGAACTAAGAGTTCTACTCACAGGAGGGCCTGGTGGCCCAGGAAGTCCTGGTGGGCCTGGATCACCTGGAATACCCTGTCATGCATGAGCAAAGAAAAAGAGGATTAAAGCCTCCATCACTCCCCAGAAGCTCAGTTGATTTTTTTTCTTAAATAGAATTTTTTTTTTTTTTGCTGTCATTTACATTCCAAGTTATAAACGACCATATTTATTCTTTCTTTGTGTGGAATTTCAAGTGCATCTATAAATTTTATTTACTGCTCATCCTGTTTATTTAGATGATTCACTCCACTAAAAACACAACTGCCTCCTGAGTGCACTGCAGCAGCTGGTTCGGTGGCCTGCAGCTGCTATCCAATAATAAAGAGAAGAAAGAAAAAAACGAAGAAAGAACAAACAAACGCCAGATCCTGCTGAAATTACAGGAGCAACAGTCATTAGGTTACTGGTAATTGCTGAAATTGAGAGGCCATCAGGATCAAAGTATTTGTCAGAAAACCGTCACAGGATTATTGTGTTAAAAAGTTCTTGTTTTATTTGGTCTTGTTACACCTTTGTACAAGTTATTACATCTTTTCACCATTAACATAAAGAAAAGTTACAGGCTACTGAATCTGCCAAAAGTTTCTGTGCAGTTGCCATTATTTTCTTGAAGTCACCCCAGACTTTTACAAGCCCATCTATATGCTTGATTTTAGTCAGAGATCATAGGTGGAGGCACACACCAGAACTCTATGTGCATTTCACCAAAAAGTAACTGTAACATTGACATTTTTTACCAATTGCATACTACCAAGTATAAACTTAACTGAAAATAAAAACAAATTTGCAAACTTAGAAATCATTATAAATGTTGGTCAAAGGCAATGCACTCAGAATGTTTATAATTCTTAGTGCTTTAAAAGGATTGTAGATAGAATGCTTTCACTTTGTACACTTACATAAATTAGTGCAAGTATAATTAGTCCTTCAGGAATCCCTGATGACAGAAGCAAATTACTCTGACCCCAATAAAATCAGATGAATTTTTGCTTCAGCGACAGTGTGGTCAAAATGTCACCTTGTATTTTCTCAGAATTATAAAGACACACAATGCTGCTCTTTACTTTCTGTCCTATTACCCAGTTACAGACAAAACCAGAGACCTTTCTAGGATGACTGTGCACTGCAAGTGTACACCAGCACATAGTTCTAGTTAATGCCTTAGTGGTGCAAGGGTAACAAATGGTTTTGATCAAGATGAAGGGCAGAATTGCCCTACACCCCACTAAAATAAAATACTGGTGTGTCCTAAAGCTTTCTTCTCTGACATGTTTCCCAAGATAAGACAATGGAAAGGAAGAAACTGATCCAAATATCGATGGAGGAAACAAATAGTTTAAAGTTCAGTTACTACAGTGATGTTTGCAAAATAATCAGAGCACAAAAACGATCACTCAACACTTTTTCCTCAAAATATCTACTTCAACTCTTGTATTACTCAGGGTGGTATTTGAGAATATCACAAAACCTTCAAGGAAAATGTGACATCCAGGCACCCATGATCCTGCTGGTTTTGCTCAGACTGTCTATGGCACCCAGAATTACACAGTACTGCAGAATGTTCCCCAGTGAAAAAGAAAGAGAAAAAAATGTAATAACTTTAAAAATGCTAACTCTCCCAATGACCTTCTGGCATTCATGTGTGGGGAGGGATCCATACAAATCAAACCAGTATTTTGAGCTTACTTGTAACAGTATGACTGATATTTACTTTTGAGATGCCAGAAACAGGGAAAGCATTTTATTCAGACCACAAGGAATAAAGATCTTGGGGCATCACTAATAACAAAAAAAGAAGAAATTGAATTAAAATTTTTGAAAGACTTCTTCACAATAGATGACACAGATGGTTAATTAGTGGGAATCTGAAACCCCAGACTGCTTTGAAAATTGCAATTCTGGGTGTTCCAAGGAATGGGAGTATTTTAACCACTTTTGATGTTACTGTGAACTGCCTTTAAGAGAGTTTCTTTGGAATAGTTATTTTACTAAGGGAAGCAACAACTAATGTGACTGGCATGCTTTCTATTAAACGAAAAGTACTCAGGCCTGGAATATTCAGTACTCTGAGAAAAAAAAAAAAATAGAACCTCTGCAGTAAGAAGGATGTGAGTATATATGAGCCAAACCAACCGAGGCTGCAGCTTGATCACATGCTCACTGCAGAGGAGTGTAGTGTCCCACTCACCTGATCTCCTTTCTGAAACTCAATGTCATTTGGTCTTTTCTGTTCTCCAATTTGTCCTGGTGGCCCTGGAGGTCCCTGAAGACCTTGTTCACCCTAATGTGTAGGAAGATGCAGTTTGTTACAGGAAATACAAGCAAAAATGGCAAGCATAAGTATTTTGAAAGTAATAAGCAAAAATATCATTATGATCACCTACTCACTTTTTCACCTTTGGGTCCTTGGAAATTCAAACCCATATTACCCTGCAAAAAGTATAACTCATCAGCCCTTGGAAGTCATAAATAAACAGAAAGAGAAAGAAAAGAGTCCACCACCACCATCAATATGAGAAAGACAATACCTTGGGTCCTGGCAGCCCTGGTGGACCAGGAGGTCCCTATTGAAAAAGGAAACCAAAAAACAAGTCACATAAAAGCACTTTACAAACCCCTGTAGAGAAAAACCCACACAACAATGTTGCAGCTTTAATTCCTGTGAATTATCTCCATGCTGACAAGGCACCTTCCTTTGAAAACTCATGCTATTTTACTTCACAAATATGTAAGAAACTAGTTCTTCCCTTAAGTGAGAGAGTAAAATGAAATTAAACAGTCAGGCATTAAACGTCCTAGTCTAAATAAGCTAAATCTTACCCCATGTTTCACACAAGTGAGAAGCCTGCACAACGATTCAGCACCACTTAAAGCAAAAAGGTGTTGGGGAACAGGTTGTTTCAAAAGTATCTTATTTACACGTGCACAGTAACAGCTCCAAGGCTGAACTGAATGCATGGTTGCTGCTGTCTTCATACCAAGTGCTGACTACCATGATCTCTGCAATTCACTGACCTGCCTCTGAGAACACGAAACCAAGTAGTAACTGTCCCATTTAAGGCTTTATGAGCAACAGGTTAAAGAAACTTACCGTCAAACCTGGGGGCCCTGGGGGGCCAACTGGACCTGGTATTCCCACGGAGCCGGGTGGGCCCTGTTGAGGAAGGGGAGGAGGCCATGAGAGGCACCTTTTTATGAAAAAAAAAACCCAGTGAGAGCTGTAAGCTCAAATAACCCGAACAGCTGGCATCCCACACATGTCAAATCAATGTAGCTGACCAATAACCTACAATCTGTGCTTGTGGAAAGGCCTAAAGGGGTGTACATCATGTTAGGAGAGTTCTGCTCTTAACATCAGCGCATCTCTTTGGCTCAGATAAGGGAATGCTTTTTTGTTTGTTTTGAACTACTTTTGTGCTTTCTTTCTCTTCATGCACTGAGAGAGAACAACAAAACACTTTGTATTTGTGATTCTTCCCAGCCAGTAACAGACAATAGGAAAGCACAGATCAGAGGAGCAGAAATGCTAACAGGCTCAGTCTGGTCACAGAATAGCATGGGGCTTGCCTCTCTGTACCAGGAAATGGGAGTCTGGCTTCTGGCCAGTTCAGACTGATAGATTCATTTTCGGCTCCCCTTGTTCTTCCACTAAAGCAATGAATGGCTCAGTGGGGGAGCACAGGGCCTGGAGTCACTAGCTGTTTTCACAGAGCACTGCTGGGAGAGCAGAAACACTGTTCAGGAGGTGCAACATGAGGAGAACAGCTGAGGCATTGCCCTCTCCTTCCCACCATCCAAAACAGCAGCTACAGCCAGAAAGCCAGATGTGACTTTGACTCAGAGAGAAGAAGGGAAGGGAACTCCAGAACTGATACAAAGAATGTCTAGGAAGGGAAAAAGGCAGGGAAAGCAGAGAAGCAAGTCAGTAACTGTGAGTACTGCTGTCTGCTGGATAGCACCTTCCTGACCAGGGGACCTTTCTGCGTTCTGTGGGTCACCCTATTAAGAGCAATATGGAATCACGCACTTTCCCTCAAGCCATAAATCAGAAGTACATTAAATGTGAGCCCTGCATCTCCAAGAAAACATATGGATCCCCTAGCACTAAAGCTGCCAATTGTGCTGTAACGAAAATACTTTTCATGTTATCTTTTTGGCAGAACACAGCCTAATAGTACTTTATGCAACTTACAGGTATCCCTGGAAGACCTGGAAATCCTGGGTCACCCTTCTGTCCTGGCTGCAAGGATGTAATTATTTCACCTGCTTCACCCTAGAAGAAATACAGTTGACTTTAATTAACAACACGTCTTACAATACCTTATCACCATTTTGACTCCAAAGGGCACATAGTGGCTTCTAAGACTCTAAGAGACCCTGAACTATGCTACACCCTAGCAGTACACTTTAACATAAGCACGAACTTCTCCAAGAATAGCTCTTTTCAGGAGAGATGAAGATTCTAAATGGCTAAACTAACAATCCTTAAAACATTTGTTTTATACAAAGATAAAATCAGCATTGATTTAAATTCCTAAAGATTAGGGGATTGAAACACAAACTTTTCACAAAATAAACATTCCAGCTTCATGTGAAAGCAGTGGATAGGACACAACAGAAAAAAGGCTCATTCAGCTTTTTCCAATGTCCCAGCTCATGAGATTAGTGCTGAGTGTGCTGTTACAACAGTTATGCTTCATGCTCTATATTGAAGCAGTTTCTTATTGATTTCAGGGAATATCTTTGTTTTAAAAGTATATGCTCTGATGAGATTGTTCTTTAATATCTTCAAAACAACTGGGAAGAAAAGGAGCTAAGAAGAACAATTCAGCTTAACAGTCACAATTTTCCAGTACCAGTGTTATGCTGTCCTCTCAGGAGTAACTCTGTGGGTCAGGTTTCCTCTTAAATAGATTTGAATGAAAACTGATGTTTTGCGCCATGCTCAAATTGGTCAAAGGTACAACAAAACCCTTAAAAATAAAAGGGCTTCTTAAGGTTCAACATTAGACCATGAGACTCTTTACAACATTAGGAGAAAAGGCCATCTATGTAATATAGCGTACAAAAAATATTTTCAAAAGGAACAAAAGATGTACTATTCTTGTCACTGGATATTTTAGGTCACTGTTGTTTAGTCTTTAGGAGTGCTTTGAGTATGCACAGGCAGACTAATGGTGCATTTGGGTGTTTGTAGACATTTTGTTAAACTGGATGCCTCAACACTGACCCTCACAGTCCCAAGGAAACAGCTTCAGAAAACACTCTGCTACCTCTCAAGCTACTAACCCAAACTAAGCTACAGCAGAATTTCCAGTTAGCTGCACTAGAAACACCAAGAATGTCACTCCAGATTCCAGTGGATGCACATGGTCTTGCATAAAACAAGCAGGTTACTCACGGCAGATCACACTGCACACCCATGTCTGGTAAGTACCTGGATGTGAGAGTACAGCACACTTACCTTCATACCTGGCAGACCAGGAGGTCCCTTTGTTTAAAAGAAACAAAAAAAGAAAGATCAATAGAAAGAAATCATCGGTATGTTATTTGCAAACCACTAATCAGATCTACACCATGAGGAAAACATTAAACTTATAAAATATATGGAACAGGGGAAAATAAATTTTTTATGAACTTCAGAATCAAATGGAAAAATTAGAGAAGAACTTTCACAGTGAATGTTGAGCATTAGAAGGTTTATATTTCCTTTTCTTAGCAATTTGTTTCTATATTGCCTCCTATTATCCATCCTGTCTACTACGCCTCTGTACTTTGGTTCTGACAGTCACTTTGCAGTACTGACAGTCCATCCTTGTGTTTTGTACTGAAAACACCCTACACTGTCTCTTTTTTCTGACCCATTAATCACCAGTAAGACTCTTTAGAGGTACTAAATGTCAGTAACAAGATCTTACTTCTCTGACACATATGCATGTATTTGTATTTTTCTGCAGGTGGTAAAGCATCTCAGCATGTGAAAATTCAAAGGGGTTTTTGAGATTTACCACAGCATACAGCAGAAACCTCATGTTCGTTGGACATCTAAAATGTTCTGATTAAACATTAAAAAAATTTCCTATTTATTAAATGAAAAAATGCAAAAAGAGGCTGATATTTATCTCATTTTTCACACTAGAAGTCTTTCTGTGGATTACAGGTAGTTGATTGGGAAATCTTTTACTTACAGGAGGCCCTTGTAAACCAGGAAAACCTGGACTGCCTGGGAATCCACGTTCTCCCTTAGGGATGAAGAAAATTATTAGCCAAAACCAAATCAAAACATAACAAAACCAGAAAAACAAATTTTCACTCAAAGTCTAGTGTCATTGTTAGCTTATGACTCCAGAATAGCAAATTGTATTGGAACAAGCTATAGAAAAATCTTAGTTAATTTATACAACTGATTAAAACAGAAATTTCCACAGTCACATGTTTCTGCATACTTCCAGGCAAAGTACTACACTACAGAGATGGAAAACCCATGGAATGTTATAGAAGATCAACTTTTCTTCTGGGAAAATCATAATGTGAAGCTAAGTAGCATGTCAGAATAAAATGACTCCCTCCAACAAAGACACTAAACCAGTATTTTCAATATAATATTAAAAAATTAAGAATTAAAAAGTCTCACTGCTAAGTAATGAGATTTTCTTGGTAGCAAGAGTACTACAATGACGAGACACAGCATCTGAGCTCATTATCAGACACACCTCTCAGTTGTAAGCTACACACTTAAGGATTTGAACACAGTTTAACTATATCGGCTACAGAGTACACAATGTTGTGTCTTGGTGCTGGCAATTTCTGGCAGAACTTGTGCTTTAAGTACCAGACAATGACCCCTTCTCTCAAACAGGTGTGTAAGTCTGAATTATCTTGGAATTACCTGCACAACTCAGTAACAGCAAGTACTGTGGCACTCAACAGACTAAACCTATTGGCTTACAGTCAGGAGAACAAGAACTCTTTACCATACTATTGCTGCATTAAGATTCTTAAAGGAATTCCACCTTTGTTCCATTGCATCCTGGGATACCCTGAGGTCCTGGTGGCCCATCTTGTCCTGGCAATCCCTTTAAAGTGGAAAAGAGGAAAGAAGAGTTAGATTGCAGGATGCTCTTCTGGGCTTGAAAGACAAAAGGGAACAGATTTCTATCTATACAGCCCATTCCTACTCACAGGAAGTCCTGGTGTTCCTGGAAACCCGGGAAGCCCTGGAGGTCCCTGGAAGGAAATTAACCACATTAACCACGTGTTTGAAACAGTATGGTAGGAATGGGTGTGCAAAAGGATTTACCTAGATTTCACTAAATGTAACTTATTTGTGCAAATTTAAGTGAAGACAGAAAGAGACATCTGGATCACCTGTAAAAAAAAAGAATGCCATGCTGACATGGCATTCAAGGTTCTTACCAATCTTTCAGGGAAATAGTCCCAAAAACATAGAAAAGACAATGCAGGGCTACTGAAGTAATAGATTATAGATATATAGAGAAAATAAATAAACACACATGGAAAATGCATGTGGCCAGTGAAGTCAAAGATGTATCAATTATCACCAGCTGAGGTGTTCGACAGAAAAAGCACAGGCACAACCTAAAGGACTTCCAGACAAGCCCACCTCTCCTGTATGGACCTTAGACATACTGACTCTACTTCAGAATACATTGAAACAAAGGTACTAGCACTTGTTTAGGTCCTGTATTGCAAAACAAATCAAGTAAGTATTGGAGCTGCTCTCCCTAATGAGTTTATGAAATACAAACAATATGTAAGATTGTATTAATTGTAAAAAGTAGTACAATCTCTTCTAGTTGGTAGGTAGACTGCTCTTCAGATTTGAGTCAGGTTTTTTTCTTGTCAGTCACCACTTCTGTTAGGACCCACTCAATGCCTGTCAGTCTTTATTCATTATTCCAACATATCACCCCTAAAACTGCATCAATACTTACTCTGATTCCTTTGGGTCCAATAGGCCCTGGAAGACCATCATCACCCTAAAAAACAACAAAACAAACAAGAACTCACACTCAAGCTGCAGTCAGTTGGTCTTTCTATCAAATTAAACAGTAAGCATAAACTGTTCTACATGTTAACAGTAAGTGGACTAAAAGTTATAGTAGTTGTTACTTCCTGCATTATAGGGTTCAACATTACTTTAACTTTTGGCGTTGGACTCTGAGCTGAAAAACATTTTTTCCAGCTGATTAACCATGATTTAGAGGAAAATTTTCCTAAAGGCCACGGTGCTCTCAGGTAGCTGACAATCACAGGGTCAGGCCTCCCATGCAACATCCTCCAGCGGCCTCTTGTGGGCAGAGCAGGGGAGCCACGATTCAACACGGATCAGACTGTACCAGGGTTACTTTGCATTATGATCACCACAGAATCACAATGCAGAACTTTCTATCAAAATCTTCAGAAAATGCATTCATAGAATAAAAATGTGACAAGAGTTTCTAGTCTAAAACTCCTGTGCTGTTTCACTCTTGTTATATACAATTAATCTTCTCTTTTAGTGCAGACTTCCTTTATGTTTTTCTTATCACCTGCCTATTTTTTTCTTTGCCTCTTTTTGATGTGCTTCTGTTAGGTTTATACCGTGAGCATTTATAAAAGAAATGGCTGATCCTGAATATCCTTATGTATGTTAAAGGCAAATACATTCAGAGGAATTTTACTGCTGAATTACACCATCTGAGTGTAATGATGCAATTCAGTAGTGAATAGAAATAAATGGAACCACTCCAGGGAAAGCCAGAAGCATTCCTCAGCTCTCTGCACATAGATTCAATGAGGCCCTCATTTGCATCACCCCACCCAAACCCAGCCCAGGAATCCCATCCCAGGAATGCCACCAGGTGCAAACAACAATTTACCTACCTGGTGGGAGTCCTCAGGGCAGCTGAGAGCAGAACTCTGCTCTTATCAGTGAACTAGGCTAAGCTAGGATCTCCTTAGTGCAAGGACTAACAAAGCTACATCACAGCACCTTGCCAAACCTGTTCTTTGATCCTAATGTGCAGCACCTAGTGAAAGGATACAAGTGCACAGATAGTGCTGGCAAGTGTTTGTGTAGACAGAAGAACTGGATAGGAAACTCAGAGCAATATTTTTCCACTGGCTGACTAGTCAAACTAATCAACCAAAAAAACCTATGTTATACCCCAACAACTGAAGATTTTTACTGTGAAACGAATGATAATCAGGAGTTCTGGAATTGCTTAGGATCAGCACCACAATTAAGCAAATGCTGCCCAGAACTTTCACGCCATTCAAGTGAATTGGACATACCTTTGAGCCTCTTGGACCAGGTGGTCCTTCTGGTCCTGGGAATCCAGGCAAACCTGGCTGTCCTTCCAAGCCTGGGAATCCCCTTTCCCCCTACAAAAAGAATAGGTGGTAGTGGAGGTGAAATATGACAGAAGCAAAATATGTGATAAAACACACATTTTATCTTTCTGCTTTTCTGTAGGAAGTCATCACACCAACAAACTAACACTGTGACTAAACATCTCACCTGCTTAACTACAGAAATTCCTGAACACAGACATGCATTACCTTTAATTACAGCACTGAAACCGATTTCATAGGGTGTTTATCCCATGCAAGCCCAATACAAGTAATTCTGCATGGAGCTATACAGTTGGTCTGCTACATCATCTGAAAAGCAAGACTGTGGAGGAGTATTACTATCTCAGGCCAGGATATGAAAGGGTTAGTGTGTCCCTGAAGGAGAGAGAATGAGGAATTCGGGAGTGCCAGATAAGGAAAACATTAGGCAAAACCAGATTTTGGAGCAAGCTCTGGCATGAATTGTGTTTGCACACTAAAAAAACACACCTCTGTACAAGAGGGATATCAGATGTGTGAGGGGCAAGCCAGGCTACACAGTGCCTAGTAATCTCAACCTGGTCACTCTTCTTCACATTTTTGTTAGAGAAAGTAGCATCTACAAATGGTTGCTAGAACAGATTTTTAGCAGAGGGTTGGCCTTGTGTGTCATCTAAGGCTGAAGAACTGTTCTCTAAAATGCAACTATGCCAAGGTCTCCACTCTAAACAATCATGGAGTGGGGAAGCCAAGGCCTTGAAAGAAAGAGGAACATGAAGCCAAACAGCTAAGAGAAACAGAAGAGGCACCAACAGATGCTAGTGAACTGTATGTAGTATTGAAACTGAAATGAGTATTTTCCAAGCCCACTTCGAAAGTGAGCAGCAACAATGAGAGCCTTGCATGAGGAAACTGTTGCTGGGGCAACTCCTGTGGAGTTTACCAGCAAATTACCCCCAAAAGCAAACAGATTGTTTGAAGGACGGTGCTTGGGGACAGCTGAGGGAGTACATCAGACATGTCCTATGGGAACTTACATCAAAGTTCAAAATAATTACAGTGGAAATAGCTGCATTACAATACCTATTTTTGATAAAAATTGGTTAAAGAAATGTGGCAAATTGGGTGGGAAGAGAAACCATGCTGATCCAGTTCTGAGTGTTTTTTTTTTTTATTGTTTTCTATTTAAACAGCCCATAGATGATTCCATAAGTGACAACAGTTTTCAGATGTTGCTTCTGCCCCCAGATTTTTCTTATTGCCCACACCATACTGATTTTCATGAAGATTTGTATGCTACAAATTTGGCAGAAAAAACTGCCTGCTCACTGCAGAAACATACTGAAACTGAAAAGAAACATACCAAGTCTTCAAAAAAAAGTCAATGTCAAAAAAGACATTATATCGTTGGAGATACAATGAGATTGAAGTTCCTGGTTAGTGTGCAATGAATTTTCTTATAAATGCAAAAACTCACTAGCCAGTTCTGCTTACACAGAAAGAACTGAGGAAGTTTGGATACTTCTTGTTTCAGACTGGAAGCTACTAAACTAAAATATAAATAGCAAAGGTTTAGGTCAACTCAGATCTCCTCTTCCAATCTTGAAAATACAAGATTGTTTCCATAGCAAAATAAAGATGCACCAGCTATAGAACCACCATTCACTTGGGGAATGGGTGAGGAGTCAAGATTCTGATCTTAATTGCCCTCAATCAGCTACACCAATACAGTAAAACTGCCAGCTCACAAGCTTGAACATGACTGTTGCTTGGGGGATAGAAAGAAAAAAATATAGTTGGGAAACACCCTAAAATTATGCTTTGCCGCAGCAAGATATAGCCAATTAAACAGGGATACAGAAAAATTCGGCAGAGTTCCATTTACTCTAATAATAGGACACAAGCAGGGATAGATGCAGTTTTAAAGCATGCACAAGTCATTCACATTTCTAGAATTTATTCTCCAAAATTACGTATTTATAAATAGACAGTATGGGGAGAGAAACCAGAAAAATTACTTGCATTGATGTGGTATACTTATGGCAAAAAAAAAAAAAAAAAAAAAAAAATTAAAAATTGGAGCAAAAAAAAAAAAAAAGAAAAAGAAATCAGAAAAGCAGTAGTTGAACAGCCCATTTTAATGCCTAAACACATGCAAGAACAGGGCTGTACCATTTCACAAGAGAGGCACATACTGGCTTCCTGTCCTTGCTATGAAAATAGTGAACTTTAGAGTCTATAACACTTAACTATGGGTGGCTGCTCAAAACTAAATTAATGTACAAATGTCCACAGTAATATTAAGATACACAGCATGGAAGAAGTCATGCCATAGCCACCCATATTGTTCTCCACCTTTCTAAACAATAGGGTGAAAATAACAGCTGTCTCAGATTATAATGCTAGCCAACAAATTCTTCTCAATTTGAAGAGCACTAATTTAACACATTTAAAACTACAGTATCTAATGAAGACATATGCAAAACAAACACAGTGTTAGAAGTGACAGCTTAATGCAGCAAAGAAATCCCCTCTGACAGGACTTGCATGCTTCAAAACATATCAAATTTCTTCAGGATGTCATCTGTGGCTTCTTTTGTAAGATGAAACAGTTGAGGATTAATGCTCAGTGGTCACTTATCAGGATTGTAAACATTTCAGTTTGCAGGGCCACATTCGTACAGTTCAGGTCAACAGTTACGAAGCACAGACACCTACCATGGAATTATTCTTGACAAAGTGATTAACTCCTTAGGAATTTGTATACAACAGTGAAAAGAAAAGCTGAGCTTGGATCACAACTGGACTAAATTTTATCATGATAAAGGCAGAAGGAAATAGGCATCTTGAGGACAAATATGGATAATTTTCTTCTGAGACTCAGAATTTCCAGGAATACACATCCAATGAGACCAATAGTATGATACCACAGAATATGTGGCTTCAGCTTGAGGTGATCAAATCAGATAACTGTCCCCCATATTTGTCAAAAATAGCATAATTAGCAGCTATTTTGAGGGGAAACTGCATCTTAGGTTCTGTGAAAAACAAGAGTCCCACCTTAAGCTAGGCGTTTCTATCACAGCCACAGCATTGTGCTGCAACATAAACTGTGTGAAGGAATTGATTAGGCTGGAAACTGGTAAAATTTACAAGGAAACTTCTTTTCAGTGAGATCAGCTCACCAACTGCTCTGAGCAGGGCCTCCCAAGCCCCAGAGGAAATTAGGACTACCTGGCTAGGGGAAGGTATGAAAACCATTTCAGCAGCAGCACTTACACAAAACCCAAAGTAGTCCTGGGCTAAGTGCCCCCAGCCCTGGGCTTTCGGGCTTTATCAGCTGGAGCAGCTGAGACTCAGTACCACCCCCTCCTCTTCTACCCCAGTCTTTAGCAAGCTGATCTTATCAGCAGCTTTGGATCTTCTTTTCACAAGAGGTAAAAGCAGCCCAATAATCTACAAGTCTTACTGGTTTGTTTTAGAAATTGCTCTGTGTGCAGCATCTGCCCTGTTTATTTCTTTAGCTAGCTACTCAGGAACAAGCTTTTAAGCATTAAAGCAGGTTCATCTCAAAAGTGCAGAGCAATATTTAAAACCCAGTTGCCTCAGTGAAAAGTATACACTTCCTATAGTTGAAGAGTAAGAGCAATTCCTATAATCACCTGTAAGTAACATTTTAATCATTCATTTCAACTTTAATACCTTTGCCAAATCCAGTTCATTTTTGAGCTGCTTACTTTGAGTAAAAGCAAACTGGCTCCCAGCTGCAATCGATTTTTATTGAGTTCTCTTTTCTTCATTATTTCATTTTAGGCATGCTTGGACTTCACTCATTTTACATTCAGGTTTAGTAAGGTGGGTTTGAGAAGACAAAGAAAACATAAGTGCACTGATTTTTGTCAGCTGTTGTACTGTGGGTTTCAAAAAAAGCTCACTGTGCTCTGATTCTTCTAGAGATAATGTGCTACTTATGCTACATGGGCACATGGCAGAGGCTGAGTTAAAGAAGAATCATTGGCAGCATGGGAGCAATTAAATTAGAGCTGTGGCTCCCCTAAGCAAGACAAGAAAATAGTCTTCCTATTTGTTACAGTTCAATTTGTATTCCTGTACCTGACCTGTTAAAATTGGGATACCCTAAAGGGAATGCTATGATGCTTAGGAAGAAGACTACTTGTGAGTCTCAGAAGGAATGCACTAGGCTCTGCTAAGCTGAACAAAGCAGCACTTCTTAGCTGACAATGCAAGTGAGCAGCGACTTGGATGCAGATGCCGGTTTAGGGCCAGAAGCGAAGCCCAGTGGAAAAAAAGGCAGGGCTCAGCAGAGTGCATTAAACAAGGCTCCTCCTCTCTTCCCAGTAAAGAACCAGGTTCCATATGCCTGACTTCCAGAACATCTTCAAATACATTGTCACACTCCTAGTGGGAGAATCAAAGAGGGGAGATTATATAAACAGCTCTTTGTCTAGTGCTCTTCCCACACCCATTAGGCAAGGAGCTGTAGGGTGTGACTCCTGGTTCAAAGGTCACTGCAGAAGGAAGCAGTATTGGATTTGGAAACTTAGATCAAATGTAGAGATCACAGTGATACACTGTGAGGGTTCAAGCTAATTATCTTAAGACAGCCATTGATGTCTTGTAGTAATGTAAGAATCTAGGAAGATTCAAACAAACAATTCAAAACCTAAACAAACCAAAACAAAGAATTTATAAGATAAAGCATTAGGATTTCAGGGACAGATCTTGGGGTTCCCCAGAGCTGAACTGCTGACTCCAGCAATGTAACAAATACTGAGGGCTTTGTAATTACAGGGCAACTAACATGAGGTGTGTGCATGTATGCTCAAACAAGTTCCACTTGCAACACATCATACCTAGGAATATGGGCTTTCTTTTCATCCTACCTTTACATAAGGTACATGATGGGTCTGCAAGCTTCAGAAGGGCTGTTTAAAAACCCTCTGGCATGCTTCAGGATTATGCTGTGTTTACCTTGGCTGCAGTGGAAATGAATCACAGTTTCCGAATTTCATGTCCATTCTAAGGACAGATTGCATTATATCCACACTAACCAGACAACAGCTGCTTGCTCAGTAAATTCACAAAATAGCTGTGACAAGCCCAGAAAAAAGCCAGCTTAGAATTATAGAAAGGTTCTCCAAAGCTGTACCTGCAACAATACCTTCTATGCATTGGGCATAGAAGTCTGATGGTTAAGTGCCTTCAAACGGAACCAGAAATAACTTGTGACCAGTGTTACGATGCATCTGGTTTGGGCACCTCCATCTGAAGACGCCCTAGGAACATTAACCAGGTTCATGTTTGGCTAACCAAATCTAACTTGGAAATCTTGCCATCAAGGGAATACCGTTCTTCACTAGGTACGTAAATTGGGAATATACTCAATGAACTAAAAGCAAGCAAATGCCAAGGAATGACCTCATCTGTCTGGAGCTATCTGGATGGCAGGTGTGGCATCAAGCGTTACCTGGAGTTTTGGACAGCTGCCTTGTTTAACCCGAGCCAATAGTAAAACTCTGCACCAGCACATTATAGTGTCAGTGCAGTGACTGATTGTTTTGCATTACTTTTGTTCATTTAAGGTTACATTTGTTTATGCAACTCAAAAACCACCCTTGAAATGTGTCAGAAATTAATCTAGAGCACTGAAGCCCTCCTAGAACCTTGCTAAGATAGGGTAAGTGGTTTGATAAGACATGCTTATCAAACTGTTATCAGTTCACATCTTTAAGATGACTCCACTGTATCTCAAGCAAACTGTTTACAAGACTGAGAGTGGAAGCATTTCTGGCAGCCTCTGCCCCTTGCAGTGATCACATCCCATTCATTCCCTGTGACAACAGCAGTGACATGGGAACTATTTAACCACAATTCACTTATAACCAGGCTCCTCACACTTGAGAAAAGGCTTGATTCAGGCAAGTACTGAGCTGTGTATCTACAGTGCACTGTAACTAAAAGAAATGCTGAGCACCTGCTGTATCCTCGAAGAAAAATATTGTAAAACAATAAGAAATAATGGTGACAAACGTGAAGTACTGTACAGATACACTGAGAACAGGCAGTGAGACTGGAAGTCAAAGCTGCAAGGAAGCAGGAAAGCTCCAAGATGTCAACATGCATCTCTTGGCCTTAGGACACCATCTGGGCAGACCAAAACAACTTGTTGCACCTGAATGAGGGACACAGAGATGCTTTTTGGAGTGGGGATGGTTTTTACTCTGCTTGATCCAAGAATACATGTTTGGCCATTAACTAGCTGCTTACTTGGGTGGCAGCTAACTGTGTTGGGAAAGCTGTATCTGAATTTTGTCACTTCCATGGTCCAGCTCACATCTAGTAACAGCAACCATCATCTTTGCATCCAACTGTGCAAATTACAAGGTGAAAAGCAGTACAAGTTCAGAACACCTTAGTGAGCATCAACTACTTATGAACTGGCAGTGCAAGAAAAGAGGGAAAACAACCCACACTCAATTTTAAAATCCCACTGAAGCATTACTAGCATAACTATTATTATACATTCCACACCTTAGCTTGTTAACACTAAGTAGTTAGTGTAGGCAGGCCTTGGCTGTAATTAGGAATTCTTTTTATTTTACTAGGATTTGTCTCTTCTCTGGTTTTTTGCATTTTTTAAAATTGTCAGGTAGATGGAAAAAATCTGTGCATTAATTCCCCACATTCTTGAGAAAATAATGATATGAAAATCTTACACTGTCAGATGGACCAGTCAGTCTGACTCAATATCTGAAACTGTTAATACAGCTCTGATGCCCACACTACCATCAAAGAAAAAAGATATGAGCAAGAAGCAAAGAACTATCATCCATAAGCTTCAGTTATCTTTAGCTGACATATGACTCAGTGGTTTGTGCACTGGTCTGACAGGTTAAAAAAAAAAAAAAAAGGATTATTTACCTTTTCACCTTTTACTCCACTGCAATCACATTTGGATAAAGATGTACATCCATGGCAAGCCTTTAAAGACATAAGGGAAAAATAAATGTTTTTAATTGGCAGAAGACTATATGAAAGCTTTAACATTGTCACAAAAAGTTAAAAAATTAGTCTACAATATAAACCTACAAAGTTCGTCCTCGAGCCATTATACAAGTGTTCAAAGCAGACACAATTAACTGGAAGTTCAATCAGCTTTGATAGTACTTATGTTTGTTTGTAAGTATTTTACAGTTAGTTTTAGACTTCCAAATTTATGCTTAAGGAGTACAATGCAACATCTATAGCCAAAAGCACCAGCACTTTATCAAACAGGCTCTTCAGCACATCTCCCGCTGAGAACAGCCCAGTTATGCTTCCCACCAGTAGATGTCAGGTTTTGCACAAGAGTTTAAACAAGCCTGAAGCTTCTGAGCATATTTGTGATAGTTATTAGACAAATACTACATGATTAATTCTTCCCCCCACAGCTCAGTTACTGAGAAAACCATTTTAAAAACTCTAGATTTCATGTAGCTGCATCCACACACCAGTGCAAAGCACGACAAACCAGCTATAACAGCCTCTAGCATAAGGTAACAGTCAGGTAACTGAGTGACAGTTGGATTTCAAGGGGTTCAGAGGAGAGGGATATAGAAGGTTGGTTTACAGAGAAGATTCAAGTTAAGTAACCCTTCCATACCACATTTGCTTAGTTTGTATTCTTCCACCCCCATTCTAACACAGGAATGTGTGTTCTTACAGCCCTGTGTTGATCTCAGGGTTACAGAAGTGAGATTTCTAGAAGAAATATTTTTTGGTAGAAGGTTTCTACATAATACATCTTTCAGACCTCTTTATAGTTAAAAACTATGAGCCATATTAGAAGATACACTACCTGAAATACTTCAGGGTTCAACTTGCTCTGAGAACAGGTGCGGCATTGTATTAAAAACACAAAGCATACGCTTTAAAAGTTTGAAAAGCTGAGCATCTGAGGTACTCCCCTTCAGTAATTGTCAGAGAACACTATGTACAAAGTTTCAATCAAGCAAGAAACCAGTCGGTATGTCAGATCTGAAATACACCCACACTTGAATTCTAGTCTTCATTACCACAGAAGCATTCAGAGACATGACCCATCCCCTACCTGGCTTTAGGAATGTCCTGGCTCTTAGCCTAAACATACTACCAAGCATCAGACTGAAAACACAGAAGTGGCTTAATTCACCTGGAGCTACAAAATCCCAGGATCAATTAAAGCATCTTGCAGCAAAAGGCAGAGCTTTGAGATTTAAGTCCAGCAGTAGTGTTACATGACATGACTAGGCTGTCTCTCCCGATCTTCCATGTGGCTTTTGTAACCAGTTTCTTGATTTTATGTATATGAAAACTCAAAATTCTTAGTTAAGAGGGATTTACTGAACCATTTCCTAAAATGAAATGGAACCTTCCTAGCCAGGCTTTCAAAGATCAGGCTAGACAAAGGCCTGAATAACCTGCCCTGACCTCATGGCTGTCCTTGTTTGGAACAGGGTGTTTGGCTAGATGTCCTTCTGATGTCCCCCTTCAATCCCAGTTATCCTAGGAATTTGGTATCTGATCTCTTTCACTTTTAAAAACGAGTTTTAAAAAAGCAAATTCCTTGTGAACCAGTTTCAAGATTAATCTCTTTAACAAAGCTTCGTTTAAAAGGGATTAACCATAGTTACATGCAATATTCCCTTCCCTCACAGTACAAACCTGGCTCACTGTGCCACACTGCTGATTCTGTATTACAAGGATAGAACAGTGAGAGCAACGTGGAAAACCTCTGCTGCCTCCAAGAGGTGGGGGAAAAAAATAAACTACATCAGTACTCATCAAAACCCACCAAAAACTGTGGTAGAACATACACGGGCTAAAATAACACACACACATGAAAAGCATGATCAAGATCCTACACAGAGGAGGGTTTATTCAGCCCATGGAACAGAAGAGACTCATTTAGTCTTCCTTACAGCTTCCAAAGAATGTTTCTAATAGAAATTTTCTCATTTTTCAGGTACAAGGGAACTGTTGGGGTGAACAGGGAGCAAGTGAAGTTGGGAGGGAAAAAGATGGTACGAGATTACACTGCTCCTTCACAAGACAAGTTAGAGGTGCACAATATTGTGAAGGTGAGTTTTCAGACAGTTAAGCTCAGGAGTCTCTGCCCTTTGCTACTGTATCTACACAGGAAAAATGCAGAAGACTACTTTGTTAGCACTTACACATCTTTAACAGTGGGTCAGCATCAAGACCACATGAAATAGATCTGATTCATAAAACAAATGAAATAATGAAATAATTTGGTATGGAAGGAACCATTCATAGCAGGGCAACTTAGGCAGTTTGCACAGGTCCTTGTCCAGTTGCACGTTGAATAACTACAGTGGTGGAGATCCCACAGCTGCTTTAGGCCCTGGATTTGGCATCTGCTTGCCTTCACATTGAAGCTGTTCCTCCACAAAATCTCTCACCAGAATTCCTTGTGTTGCAACTTGTATCCACTAAAAGTTTCATGTGTAAAGTTTCTGAAAAATGTGCTTCTCTTCCTTATTCTGTTTGAACCAAAGTACTTTCATTTAATCAATGTAGGGGTTCTTTTTAAACCTGTGACTATCTTCCAAAGCGACTTATATATTCAGACTGGATTTCTTATGCTTTGAGTAGCCTCTTAACCTGCATAATTAGCCTGTCTTGGAGAGTCAGGAGTACTTGCTGAACGCTTTTTGACAAATGGTTTTGGATATCCAGTTCAGATGCATTACTTGCAGGAAGGAAACATGGTTTTTCCCAGACAGCAGTGAAGGGAAGCTAAAGGTCTGTAATCAGAAAACTCTTCAAATACCCACTGTAATCAAATGGTAATAAGTTTTTGGCATAAATCCTGGGAAGACCTATTCACCCACAAGCTTATCAAGAAGTATTCCCCCGGCAGAGTCACTTATCTTCCTGTACAAAAGCTGTATTTGGCAGATTGTGTTTCTTATTTGCATTAACTTGTATCCGCACCAAATTATAAGTATTCTTAATTAAATAGTTTGAAGAAAAAAAAGCCCTGAGAATCTGTATTATATCAAGATCAATTCATGCTACTTAGAGATCTTATTGCTGTATAGCTTAAAAAAAACCCCCTAAAGTAAAATATGATGGCACAGAGAAAAAACCAAAAAAAGCGTAATGACCTACTCTGAGTGAAAGCTTTCTTCTTGTTTAGGCTTTTCAGTAATCTCAAGGCCTTTTTTTTTTTTTTTTTTTAACTTGGCAAAGCAGGCACAAAAATTGCACTACAGGAGACTGCATACTGCATAACAAGTTAGCACAAGTTTGAAAGCCACTCCGCAGCCAGAGGCTAGAGTTTTTTGATGTCACTGAATCAGTTGTGCATCTCACATGATTGCCATGAAAATCTAGGCTCCATACTATGCATAGAATATTTAGAATTTCTCCTGCATATGAACAGTAAGTAATCTACACTTCAATCAAAGAACGAAAATGGATGCGATGACATTCCAAATGTAGAAAAATCTACATTAAGAGCAAGATTTAGATGGCTACCATCAGTAGTTTACCCTTAGTAACAGGTTAACCATCACTAGGTTCTGAAAATTATGTGACCTTCTGGGTTTCCAGATATGGAAAACTGAATGACTCCAAACCTCAGGGGAATTCCAAGTTACACTCAGTACACAATGCAGTTGGAAAACCAAGCAAGACTCCTGCCTTGTATTATTATTTTGCAGCTAGATGCCTTCAGTAGCAGTTCAGTTCCTGGCCCTGGCCAGTAGGACACATTGTCTTAGGTGACAGAAGATGGTAAAAAATATTTGATATAAGAGCAAGCTGTAGCTTGATCATAAGAGCTGGTCACAATCTCCATATCTATCAAAACCTTTCTGTTTTCAAATACACAAAGATGAATAAGCAATCAAAGCAGCTTTTAAGAACTCAAGACAAACTGCTTAGATTTGCTTCTCACTGTATTCCTGTTGCCTCCCCCCTCACGTACCTGTAAAGATGAACGCACTATCACTGCTATTTCCTATGCTGTGACTTTTCCATAGCAAGACACAATCAAAAGGCTCTAATTAATCTATTCAAGTTTAGCTAATCCTTTCACTGGATTTTCCTGACAGCTTCTACCCCATTGAATCTGTGTGCGGAGAGCAAGTTCTTTTCATTAGTATATAAAAGGAGGGATGGTATTGGTTTACTGGTCAAAGGATAATTCTTCCAGAACAAGCTTGGTCTTTTGTGTCTTACATGGACTGAGGAAAACTGCTTTATGCCACCAACAGAATGCAGTTTTGTTTGTTTGTTGTTTTTCAGTTTGAAGCAAAAAAGTACACATTCCTACTCTTGGACATAGGTTTGTTACAGTCAGCTCAGTGAAATGAATAGCCTAAGTCATCCTCAAAACGTGTTGTGTTAGAAGCCTGCCTTATGCAGGGCACATTCCACTCCTTTCTCATCAGGCCCAAAGACGTTTGTTACAAGGCAGTTTCAGCATATTCCATTCCTACCCCACCTCCCAGCTGCCACAAACAACAGTATTGGACAAAATATTTGTAAAAACTACCAGCAGATGAATGCTGTTACTGGAGAGAAAACAGCAGCTTGGGACTTTGCAAAACTGTGAAATGAAAAAGAAGTGATTTACCACTACATACACACAGCTGCAGGGAAACTTAACAGCTGACAGTGTGCATATAGGGAGGGGTATAAGGGAGCACCTAAACCCGTACACTAGAGTACTTCAATAATGTATTAGTGTTAAAACATATAGGAGTTTAACAGTATTTTAATACTCTTTCCAAGGGCAAGATTTCAGAGGGAAGCCGATCATTTACAAGCTTGACATGTACAAATTACCAATCAAGAGGAGGAGGTGAGGCTTCTTACAGAAGCACAGTAGGTGACTCAATGAGAGTTCTGACATGATCCGAGTTGCTTACAAATGAATTCTCAATTCAGGTATCAGACAACTGGATAAGAAAAAGAAAAAAGAAATAGTTTGAACACAGCACAATTTCTTTATTCTGACATCCTCCTTATGTATCATTTTATCACAAATCCAGAATTTCCTGTTTGATAACTCCTCTCATTTCTAGAGGAGCAAAGTGACATTACCGAACCCAGTGATGCAGTTTGTACTAACAGACCACAAGCTTTTCTTGACAGCTCCATTCTGATGGCAGCAGGAGGTCAAGAAAGAATCAAAAACCTGATTGTGGACAGCCACTGATTTTAAATGCTGGTGTCGCCTGTAATGCATTAAGACCTCCTCAGAGATTTAAATGATGAATCTTCAGTGAGGTTTAACTTGCACACACTAGCTTCATAAACAGATATTGTCCTGAAGGGAACCAGACAGTTACGTGACACCACAACATTGTCAGCTGCCTCACCAGGTGAGGATGGTTCCCTCCGGCAGGAAAAAGATGCACAGAAATCACTGAAAAAGTCTGCCCAAGCAAAGTTTGCCAGACTTTTAAAACAAATCGAAAACTGCAACAGACACTGATGACAGGAGCTTAACTGAACTGTGGAACAATGTGAGTGATAAGCAGAGAGCAAGCAGTAAAGACCAGAAAAAAAAAGTTAATATACACTCAAGTCACACTGTGTAGCAATTGCTGTTTGTGTATTTTCCCATAACTTTTTCCTAATGATTTCCTTAGGATTTATTTGCATACATATAATGAAGCCCCTTGATCATTTGGTTTTACTTACCTTTCCATTCACTAGAACAGTCAAAGGAAGAACCATCCATAAAACCCATTCAAAAGCAATTAATCTCTGAGGGCTTCCATACAGCACAGTTTGTCTCCCCTAACAGCTCTTAAACCTGAGACTTGCAACTCAGGTTTTTCACAGATAAAAGTAACAGAAGGACTTCTGCAACGCTGATGTGGTTATGAGTCCTTCCACTACCTGCAGCAGGTCTGACTGCACTGCCACTCAGGAAATGAACTGCTGTGATTCAAAGATACAGTCTCAACTTGAAAATGGACACATAGAAGTTTTATATTATCCTTTCCTTCCCAGTGTTTTAAAAAGCTAATAGAAAGAGCACTTGCTCCTATTAGTTATAGATCATCAAGCACCTCGGGTCTCTCCCTTGTGTATTTATGAGCAACATATGACCAGATATTCTTCTTAGCTAGTTAATCAGGTAACGAAGTTACCCGAGTACTAAAAAGAAAGCTGAATGAAACACAGAGTTGTACATTCAGATAGAATCACATCAAGCCACAAAGCAATGTCAAAAGAACTGCAGGTACATCGAACCCTTCTTCTAGCACAGCATGCATCAGCCCCGGCAGGTTTGTACTGCCAAAGGAGAAGGGTGAGAGGGGTTAGAAACAATGGAAGTGTTAATTAGGCTAAAATCCATAGTTTTGAAGTCTTCTAGTCCAGAAAACAATGAAACAGGACTTCCCAATTCACCGTCTGACTCTAGACCACATATTTCATAAAATAAACTTATATCTTGGAATTCTTACAGTATCTAAATTAACTCAAATACACACAACTTTACTGCTGAGAAACAGTTTAACAGTGTTTTGTAGCTCATGAAAGCTCACTGTGGAAACTGCAGATTTTCAAGCTGCTCTTGTTCATGATTTAAGGTTGGCAGAAGAGAATTTTCACAGTAGGGACTGCAATTACCTGTTAGACAACTGTGAAAGATATTCCTAGAATAGTTTATACACAGTGAACAAATCCTGCACCTCTCATAGTTATCCTGATGTTACAGGAGTTCCCTAAAGGCTACTAACATCACCCTCTGCATTCATATATGACAGCTTACCAGTTATCAGCATAAATTCAACAGCAGAAGAAAAAGGAGCATAAATATTGGACAATTCTATCAATTATAAAGACTGACTCTGTTGTTAGAAATTCACTCTGATTAAAATCAACAAATTCAACATAGAGCAAAGCACCAGTTACAAATGCCTTTGCTCTAGGAGGATGGCTTAAGTAATCTTTCTGCTGCAACCATGCAAAAGTCAAACTCAATAATTCGTACCTCTATTTATAATGCAAATAAATTCAGCCTTTCAGTTCCAAGCAGACAAAGACTAAGCTTTATTTTGGTGGCAGTCCTGAAGAGTATCCTCATATTCATTAGCTTGCCAAGATCTGTGTAACAAAACACCTGTGCAGTTTTCTAGCTAAGGATTTACTACTCATCCAGGTCAAAGATTTCATCATTTATCTTCAGCAAGCTGAGTTTCCCTTCACTTGCCTGGACAGAAATATAACCAACAAACAAAAGGTTTTGTGGGGATTTGACAAGCAGAGTTAAAGCTGCTATTATGAGTTCTAATTATGATTTCACATCCACGCACTTTAGGCTTAAGCAGGAGTACAAATTTGCAGATAACAATTTATTTCTCATATACTTGTGTGAAGTCAACTATGGCAGCAAAGTCATCACAGGTCTATAATCCAAATGGCCATTCTTTTCTCACTGAAGTACTGTATTTATGACCAGTAACATTGCTAAAGCAGAATCTGAATTAAAAGACTATCGCATGCCCTTCTAAGGAATTATTTCCCTCAATCTGCCTAAAGATGTGAAAAGAACAAATTTCACAGTGTAAAAGGTTAGAGTCAAAATATGTTTGCAGAAGCTCTCGACCATTTTTTTTTAAAGTAAGGGAACTTCTGACATTTAATTTGATCTGTTGCACCTCGAGGCACTATCTTTCTTTGAAATCTGTACAATACGAGACCTGTTCAGACTTGCAGAGGAAGGTCTTAGCTGTAATAGCTACAGTTCTGGCCACAGTGAATGAGAACACAAGAGGTGGGTTAAAAACCATTCTCAAGCATCTGATGGATAAAAAACCCCGTCTTTTTCCTCTTAAGGGGCAGCACTATGTGTTTGTTATTTAGATACATGAATAGCTAGTAATAATAACAACATGGAACAACTGTAAGAGATCTGCTAAGTCTAGTTATCACATCCCAAATGAATGTTCTGATTAAATGGAAAGTTTAAGAATTAATAAATTCTCTTGGAATACATTTACTACAAATTGGTTGGAATTAAAGGTGTACTTTAAAAATGTCTAAAATTAAAAGCAATAAAACCTTGACATAACTATCTTCAGAATATGCAAAAATTGAAATAAGTTTGTCTATGTTAAAAGTATTTTGTGCCACAAGAAATGGACAGGAGCTCATATCTAAAGAGGATTGAATTTTTCTGCCTGTACCTTGTACTAGAACAACATGGAATTTATTGCTTTAAACGGAACTAATTATGGATCTTTAACATACAGTTTTTTATGAAGGGTATCTTTCACAGAAGCTTCTAGTTAAAATAAAGGCAATACTTGCAGCAACAGATCTTCCCATAGAGCAGTTGACAGTCTAACTACAGGCGACTTTTGGAGTCAAAGACTCTTTACTGAATGAACACCCCAAAACTTGAACAACTTTGATTCATCCCCAAACTGCAACTATTCACCCATTACGAACGGGAGGTATCACAACCTGACAATTTCTCTGTATCTGATTCCTGAGCCAGAAAAGAAGACAGAAAGTAAAAGAGCCCAGCTGGGCATCTAACTCTCCCAAATCCCAGACTTTACTCCCTTTCTGAATACTTGGTTGTAAGAGGGGTAGGGCTGACAACTCTCCAGGACATGAAGAAACATTAAGCAGAAACTTTAGGTGCAGAGTTTAAGGAACAGCTAGTCCTTGCAACTCACAGTAGTTCACTCTTTCTACAAAAGCTTACCTCTTCAAAAATGATTGTTGCCCCTCTGCTTCAAGGGCCACTGCCAGCCTCGCACTCAAGTGTAGGTGAGGAAAAGGACAGTTCTCACCAATTCCGAAAACTCTTAGATTTCTGTGGTCTATTAGTCTTACACACAGAGAATGGGCTTCAGTGCAGTATATTTTACTGGGTGAGACACACAAAGTAAAATAATCAGCTCACGCTTCGCTGACCTTCTCGCAAGCATTTCAAAGCTACAGTTGAAGAGACCTGAGAAGCCAAGTACTTCTGGCCTAATGAACATGAATTTCCAAACAATTCCATATTAGGCTGTATGAATTGACAAAAATTTCCCTTAACAGCAACTCAGAAGTATTACCTTTATGCTGCCATCCAGAGGCAGCATCTTACAAAGCATCTATGTTTAGATTTGGCAAGTACACCTCCTGGTAAACAGTGCAAGCAATGAGCACTAACCCAGAATGTAAACTACCAGGTGGCCTTCTAAACCCACTCCATCTCCACATTAATGAACTGGCAGATGCCAAACACCACATTCATTTCCTTCTTCAGCAAGCACTGCACCTGCATGAACCTCTAAATATACAGCATATCTAGAGAAACATCCTAAACTAAGTAACTCTAGTTGGCTTTGCAGTTTGGGACTGGATAAATTTCATACCACCTCTGTAGGCAGTCTACACCTCACTACTGCTCATTTCAGTTCTAATGCTGAACTCTGAATGCAAGCCATCTTCTAACTTTTATACAGACCATAATCGAACTCCTTAAACAAGTACACAGCAAATTAGAGGAATGGTAAGTTTTAAGCATGCCTCCATCTTTGCCTGTCCAGCTACACATCTCTGCAACTCACACCAGCACAGAGCACCTGGCAGCTAGTCAGTGGCAGGATACAGTAAGCCACTTGACTTTTCAGGAAGTCTCAGTTTTACTTTTATTTTACACACAAGTCTCTAATCACCAGCCTCTTGGGACTTCCTGATTTTTTCCAGCTGCAAATAAGAAGTGCCATATGGAACTCATTACACGTTAAGATTTACTAGTCATTTAGGACCTTTCCCATGTGACAGGTGTTAGATGTTGCCACTTTCTATAACCATGTCCAAATGTAACACAAACCTAGACCAAACGGTCAGTCAGGCTTCTAAGTCTAAGATATGCTTGCAAGCCAAGTATTATACACTCATAACACCAGTCATTCTGGTACTCTTTTTTAACTCCTTTCCTGGTTAAGGAAATGGAATAAAGACAGACTAATTCCCCAGAAAATGTCCTGCTCCTCACCCTTATCCATGTAACATGCCATAGAAGAAGCTTCAATTCCAGAGTCTTGTTAATGGACGTCAGACATTTGTCACTGACAACTGCACTTTCAAGTGTCAAGAGCATGAAGCAGACCACACAAGAACAGAAACCCACTTCTTCCTTGGAGAAAGGAGAGGCAAAATAGAATAGCATTTCAGACTAATCCAACCCCACTCTGGTCTATTTTGAAACTACTGAGAGCATTAAATTAATACCGAAGATGAAGCAAGTATACATAGTAAAAAGAATAGAGGCTGTGCAGAGTGATGCTGTATTGAGATGTTATCTGAAGAAGTCCACACCCTCTTAACTGCCAGAACAAGACCTAACTCACTTTAAGGCTTGGTGGGTGTCTGGGGGAATTTTTTTTTTTTTTTTTTTTTTTTTTTTTTTTTTTGTGGTGGAGGTGATTATCAGCTCTATTCTCCTTCAGTTCTTGGACCAAGTATCATAGCTTCAAGGTTCCTCTAGTCAGAGCTGTTTTATCATTTGTTTATGCCCGTGGCAGCAGCACAGTCTGTGTGTGCACTTTAACACCTAAAGAGAGCACTACAGGCAGCACTTTCTCTGTATTGCTCAATGCTAACAAAGAGCTACTCTCCAGCCTCAGGTAATCAAAGTTGAAAAAGTAAGTGGCACTGAAGAGGGCCAAGTTAAACAAGGAAGCAATGGAGACCAAGCAATTGTCCTAACCCTGTAAGTCAGAGGCACTTGTAAAAGAACGGAACATCAGGATCTGATGAGATGGGAGGCCCTTTTATCCACATGGGTTCAGAAATCCCTAAAGCCAATAAAAGTTGAATATTTAGTGAGAGCTCTCAGATGCCTGTTCAGGAACTCACATGTTGAACTTCAGCAGATATGGACTACCCTCAGTGTCAGCCTCTTAAGTTCATTTGCTTAAGCACTGGTTATGTGCTATAGCAATAGCTCAGGGCTCCTTAGAGCACCTGCCACTTTTCAAGCAAGGTGCTTCCATGCAAAATGCACTTTCCTATGAAAAAGTGACCTTATACTGCTATGGACAATCACAACAGTAATTTCCCAGACTATCTCACAGGAAAAAAAGCAAAGGGGGCCTGAATGTATTTTATTGCCTTTAAAATGCTCTAAGACAGCTCCAGGCTAGTGCTAATAGAACATGGTATCTAGCACATGCGATCTTGGAATTTGATACTCAACCTTGATTAGAGGAAAAAGAATCCACTCCCTTACACCAGAGAAATTACATCTAGAGGCTATAAATTACATTATCCTGAGAATCATTACACTTGGATTGCACTGATCATCACTAAATAGAAAGCAAGTCTCAGGAATTAAGTCACACTTCTCAGAGACTTCCTACATTAAAAAATTTGAACCCATGCAAGGAAGTAGTTGAACAGGCCATAGATTAGATCTTTACACAGAACATTAAAAAGCAAAAAAAATTTTCAAGTATTAACATTGTATCAGTGACAGGACAGGCAAAATAAATCTGATCAGTGCTAGAGAAAGGGGGTGCAGAGGGACAGGAAAGACACTTCATATTTTTGTTTCTAAGGGAAACAAAAGGGGAGGGAGGGATGAAATCTTCAGTAGCAGCACCAAGCTTCTCCTTACTTTGACACTTGTAAATTTATGTTATTGCTTTCATCAGCAATTTATTTTATTCCCAGTCACTTTCTGGAGGCTCCCCAGTAGCAAGTTGACAACATGCAACCTAAAGTATCTCCTTGCAGTGATTCCCTGACCAGGTCCAAGGATGGCAGTGAGTTGTCTTCCTTTCAACATCACACTCAAATACCATCAGTTTAAAAAGGGGGGTAGGCAAGGAGAGAGCATACGTAGTTCCAACACTCCAGCACAATAAGTAAAATGAGGAGACCCATTAATAAGAAATAGCCCTCAAGTATTATTAAAACTTGAGATGCAGTTCAGTCTGAAGCTTGGCAGGATTAAGAAACAGCCCCTGGCATTTGTACTCATTCCAAAACAAAGTCACCTTCTCTAAGGGAAAGTATTCCCTGAGGCACCCTATTTTAGGGAGTATACCAACTCCCACAAGTGCTATGTGGAGCCCAACATGTGCCAAGAAAATAACCTGCTTCAAGTTTGTGACATGTGCTCTGCATCCTGCAGTAACCAGTACGTTAACTGCAAGCATTGAATAAGGAGCTTTTCCACCAAGTTTTAACATTATTCCTATAGCAAGCAAGGTTTGGAATAGAAGATACTGTTTCAATGTCCTTTTAGACTGCAACTATCTGAACAACAAACAGAAATTCCCAGTCAGCTCTACTTTGAGCAAGAGGTCACCAAGTCTAGACTCCAGGACAGGATGATTATCCTTCCAGCCTAAGTTTTACTATGATCCGACAATAAGTTACTAGCTTGGAACATCACTACTTTTTAATTTTGTTATCTATATCTAAGTAAAATTATTCAGAATGTTAAATCCAACAATACTTTTGTGGTGGGTGCCAGGTGCCCACCAAGCTCCACTATTACTCCTCAACTGGACAGGAAAGAGAAAATATAACAAAAGGTTCCTGGGCCAAGACAAGGACATGGAGAGATCATTCAGCAATTAGCATCACAAGCAAAACAGACTCAGGGAAATAAATTTTATTGCCAATCAAAAGTCAATGTAGGGTAGTGAGAAATAAAAAAAAAAAGACCGTCCAACACATTGCTTCTGCCTTACTTCCCAGGCTTAACTTCACTCCCAGTTTCTCCACTCCTACCCCCCAGAAGCACAGGAGGATTAGGAATGAGGGCTCTGGTCAGTTTGTTTACACACTGTCTCTTCATTATCAGTTTCTAATGATTTCATTCAGAAAATTCATCTCTAAACACCCACCTTCTGTATTGATTCTTTTAGCAACTGATGATTACGCTCCTGAACACCAGCAAAAAGCTTAAGGGTGTTCTTACGGTTTTAAGTAATTTTCTACCAAAATGATCAGCATACTCAAAGTCTCAGAATAAGCTGAGTTGGAAGGGACCCTCAAGGATCATAGAGTCCAACTCCTGGCCCTGCTTAGCACTGTCCCCAAGAGTCACACCATGTGCCCTCTCTTTCTCACTCCTTTCCGCTATCAAGACAAAAGTAGTTACTGAAAATCTTACACTAAAATTTAGATTACATCTCAGATTCATCTGCTTATGATGTTGAGCACATCTGCTTAGTTCAACTGTTTAAAAAGAAGGCAGAAAAAAAAGCAATACTATTTCCATTACTATTTCCATGACAGGCTGTGCTCTTCCTCCACAATTACCTCTGCAGCATATCAAAAATTCAAGGTTCTTTAAAAAGGCCTGGTTAATTATTCTCATTTTTGGGTACAGTATGCCAGTGTCCTGAAAATACACATTTCCTGAGCATGACTAGACCTGTCAACAAGCATTTTCTCATTCAAGCATAAAGTTAAGAAGTTTTCAAGGTTCGCTTAGGATACAAAAATTCGTACATTAGAGAGAGATGTTTTAACACTTTGTTACTAACACTACTTTAAGAGTTTGAAAGCTTTTAGAACAGAAAAGCCACTTTCTGCAGATACAGGAATGTCATCCATTCTATTGCCAAGCAGTTTCCATTAGCATTCTGGCTCAGAAACTAAATCATATTATGTATGTACCCTCCCTTCAATCAAAATTACAAAAAACTCCTCCACCCAGGCAAATACCAACTTTTGCATGGATGTTTTCACTGTGTGTCTGGGCAGACTCTGGGCACAGCCTTCTAGCAATTTTCATGGCACTACCTTCCCTATTAAGAAGGCACCAAATGAATATGGGAAGTTAAACTACCAAAACAAAACACATTCAAGCCTTGCAACTTCTCATCCTCTCCAGATTTTCTCCTTGTTATTTTAAATATTTTTAAATTCTTAAGTCATTAAATAAGTAATGGTTTTGCAGAAATCTCAAGGTTTTTTCCTCATGTCTAACTATATAGTGAATGGATGAAAGAGATAGCAAAGTCAAATATAAATTCTCATTTCTCAGTGCAGTGCAGAAGCTTCCTTTTCCTTCTGAATAGCTTTGGCCTTTAAGGTTGAACATACAAGAGAAGTGTTCTAATTCAGAATAAGTATTTTCTACTATTAAGCCAGTCCATATTGTCTGAATGACAGCTAGAAATTACCTTTCAGAAACAATGGCTTCTGCTGCCTTTCTGTATGACAGGTTAGTTCAAAGTAAGGTGATTCAAGAAAAACCACTGCCTCATAAAAAGGATTATTTTTAAAAGATTTCTAAACCGAGTTCATAAGCTCCTTCACCCAAACATTGTTTTCAGTGGCACTTCTTGTCAAGAAATCACAATTCTGGGAGCTGGAGGCTTGTCTAGCCTTGCCTGAAAGTCACGTTAGTTTTTATTGCTTTAAGTAAAGCGATTTAATTGTGGGTTTTAGTAATTGCTACTTTAATTCAAGGTGTAGAAAGAATGCAGTTCATGGTTCAGGGTGGTCATTTGCTTTCCTTCTATCAGATTCCAAGGGGATTTAAGTGCATAAAGAGAAAGGTTTGTTTTTGAAGAATTGATGCTGTATTTAACAGACATGGACTGATGCTAGATAGAAATATATTTATGACTCATGAAAAAAAAAGACTTTCCTAAGGAAGGAAGATGAGCCTTCATTGCTAACACGGTGAAGTACAAAAAAATCAAATATTATTGTGGAATTAATGGTTGCTTAAGCTTGACAGCTTTATGTAGCTAATAACTAATGCCTGTTATATTTTCACACAGAATGCAGGAGTTGGAGTGGATAGGAACCAGAATAGACAGAAATAAAACTAACTACTCTGAATACACTGTAAACTTTTGACATTTGCAGAGTACTGGAGAAATACAGGTAAGTCCAGTATACATAATCACTCTTTATTTCCCTAACTACTTTTAAGTAGTCCTCAATTCCAAGTCAGAAGTTTTGCATCACACTGCTTATACTATAATACAAATTAAGTTACTACCTTATATAAATTAAGACTCATAAGTCATATCTTTCTAGATTAAGATAGAAAAGTAGAAAACTCCTACTATAAGAACAGCACAAAGGAGTTGACAGGGGAGAAAAAGCCTGCCAGCCTACAGCACCACAGGCAAGCAAAAAAATACAGCACCCATTGGTAACTGATTACTCCAAACATCTTGCAAATGACTTGAAACATCATTCAAAACTTATCACTATTACAAGGGCTCAGTACAATTTGTTGTAGGTTACTTCACTTTAGCACTATGGTTGCGAGACAAAGCCAAAACTTTATATTTTGCATAATAAAGTTCTGTATTTTTGTCCAGCCCAGTAACCATACAAAAAGACAGACAAACTGAAAATTAAGCTAGAAAGGAACATCTGCATATTTCTGCTTCATTTTCTATATAAAAGGACCAAGACACTGTAAATTCTGTCACTTAACAGCAGTAGTTCCTAAAACAAGCCGAGTTGAAGGGTCTCTATGAAGCTTTATCTTTCTTGTGAATGGCTCTGAATCTCTGAAATGAAGCCATTCCACCGCAGCTTTGGTTATTTGCCATGGCTCTCAGGTGCGTCTGTGCAGAAAACAGCACCAAATGGACCAGCCAAACCTCTGTTTCTTCTACCAGAGCCAATAAGGTGATCTTGTCTATCTGAACTACATCTCCAAACACAACAGCAGGAGGTGAGAGATACAACTACTGCAGTAGAGAAAGAGATGTCAAGAGATGAAAGTCTTGGTTTCATATCAGTGAAGCACATCAACAGAAACCAAGGATTTCCTCCATCCTAACTGTTCCTCCTGGAGAAATGGTGTCTACCACATCCATACACCTCAGCAGCAAACCAAGGCTGTGTAAGTCTGGTTTCTAAAAGCATCTAAATTCTCTAGGAAGTAGTACAGCATAAATATCTTTCTCTAAATTAATGGTGTGGTTTAAAATTAAGATTCACCTTGCTAACAACTAAACCCAGTCCTAGAATAAACACACTTTCCAACATGTTTAATGCATTTCTGCAAAGCAGAAAGTCCTGACAGACACAGTCACTGGCAAAAAGACTTACTAACCTGTGTTCAGGCAGTGAAGTGAATAAGCCTTGGCTTATCTTGAGGAAAGAGGTGGGAAAAGCAGGATTTCAGCAGAGCTGCAGCAGCAAAGCTTATCTAGTATACACTGGAGTCATGTTAGACTAGAGTAGGACAGCTCTGCACATCTAGCTATACCTCAATAAAAGGAATCCTCCCTTAGATAATAAACTAGAACCAAAAGTAAAACAGCCAAGTGTGTTGCATGCAGATACCTTTTACAGTGCTAGGAGAGAGAAGAGATTGAAATTCAACCCTGACATTTTCATTCTCTGTAGAGATTAGGTAAAAGAAACAAAATACAGATGAGAGACTAAACTATTTTCCTTCCCCTCCAAATGGAGGGGACAAAAAAATCCAACAACAGAGCTGCAATAACCAAGAGCCTTCAAGCGAGCTGAAATCCATAGTTTTAAAGCTCCTTTCTTTCCAACTCCTAACATACACTCTACAAGTTAAAAAAAAAAAAACAAAACCAAAACCACCAAACATTGTCTATATTGCCATTACAATTTCTTTCTCTTTTGTTCCATTATAGCAGAATAATACACATACAAACACACACTTCATAAGACACATCCACAAAAGGGAATACAAAATTAAAATTCCGAATGCTATGGGCTGACAGTTTAAGAGATGATTTCTTGACTAGGTGAAACTAAATTAAAAAAAAAAAAAAAAAAAAAGGGCATTTAATCTGATACCTTCTAACCTGCAATTTAATTTAATGAATCATGATTAACTTTTGATTACAGGATATGTAAATCGTCTTAACAGAAAGTACACCTAGGAGCACAACTGTACGTCCACGTAATTTTAGACTTCTAGGATAATTCAGGCTGGAAGGAGCCTTCAGGTTATTTAGTCCAGTCTCCTACTCAAAACATGGAAGAAGAGAGGCGAGGTTTCATAACTATGATTCACACAATATCAGTCTTTTTGAAACAGACTAAAGATATGTCTACTAATACATTAGTTTCAGCATCATGCCTTCTGGAAGAAGAGAGACTAAAGGATTAACAGGCTTAAGCTAAAATGTAAAACTTGTAATATAGCTTTGCAATTATCTAATTGCCCTTTGTTCAGCTTTGCAATTATCTAATTGCCCTTTGTTCAGCTCTCTTAAAATTAAGATCACATCCCCCAGTCTTTGCTTCTTGCAGCTCCTCACAAGAAGTTCTCCAAGAAAGACTTAAGCTCTGCAAGAAAGACTCAGTCAACTACAAAGCAATTTTCTTAAAATAAGCAATAGATTTCTTTTTATAAATAGGACCCTTTCCTCTTCAGCTCAGCTACGTTTATTCTGATGCCAATTTCACATTACATTGAAGCTTTTCCTCCCCACACTTAGCAATTACATACCCAGGATGCTCAGCACATTGCCTTTTTTCAGACACTGCACTGTACCAATGATATTTAATAAGGTTTAACTGCACTGCAAATCTCTCACAGGAGGGTAAAGAATGCTGCTTAATGATCCTTAAAACTTCATCAGCATTCTATCATTCCAACAAGTTTTATTTCAGGTACTCTTGAGACAGATGGTTTACACCACTGCAGTCAACACCAGATTGCCAAACACTGCATCGAGCAGGAACTTCAAAGCACCCCAGTGGTTTTTAATGTTACTGAGTCCACACAGCCTTATAAAGCAGACAAGCAAGAAGTGTCTTAATTCAAAGCAATTTTGTCTAGTATCATCACCATTGGTAGAGGCTGCTTTCCATTCAGTGCACTTGTGCAATACCATTCCTAGAACATGTAAGTGAGTATTGCCTGGGTATCTTGTTCTGGGGTGATCAGTGGAAAGGGAAGCATTTTAATCTCAGTGAATGAAAGGTAAAAATGCACAATGCATCTTTGCTGCATGTGCAGAGCACATTCCTCCCTGTACTTTGCCCCAGACTGAAAATATGCACATTAGATCTGCTGGGATGCCCTTAATGACTTCAGTCGCTCTGTAATATAGGAAAGTTTCCACATGTTCTGGTAAACCAAACAGCTAACTGCATTACAGTAAGCATCATTGCTTATTCATAGTAGAAAAAAAATCACTACACAAATCTACATTTGCTGTTAAATAAATTAACTAACTTTGTCCTAGGAACATTTCCCTTTCTACTTTAAGAAAGGTAAATAATAATTGCTTCCACTGAGTAGAATATTCATTCATGACCAGGAAAATGAAAGCCTAGTAAGTTCCACTGAAATATCACTCTATTTCCATCATGTGGAAAAACTGAAAAAAATACATAATGATTTTGTAAAAGATTCTGTTATGGTCTAAATTGGTCTTACATTCTGTTTCATTCAGGATTCCATGGATTTGTTAGTATTTCAGTACATGCTAGAACACAACTCGAGATGTAACTTTTACTATGTATCTTCAACTAAAACTAATGAAGAGTCAAAATCAAAACACATGACAAATGACAAGTTGCAAGCAGGAGGGCTTGAGCCTTGGTGTTATGAAACCAAGTCTTGTGCATGACTAATCAAGACACATCTACGGAATTTCAGGATGAAATACCTTCTCAATCCTAAAAGCCAGCATCCACTTCTTTCTGCTTTTACAGACCTAGCTTTTGTAACTAGAAAGAGCCACTGCCAGTTATGAAATGGAAAATAATAACAACCACCACCACTAACATGATGAAATAGGACAGACGAGAGAAACACAGATGATCATCAAATTAACTATATTAATCATGTACATTGTAATTACTGACATGGTACCATGCATTTATATACATGGTAACTTCTGAAAGGAAAAAAAGAAATTTCAACTAAACTTAGTGAACTTTCACAAATAATACATTATTTTCTTAAACACAATTATATCCATATTGCCAGCCTGTCTTACTATACTTGAACAACTGTTTTCAACCCTATACTTTTAGTCAAACTGGAATTATAATGGAAGGCAAAGAAAAAAGACATTGCAAACACTATTCAGTTTTTACTAACTTTTGGGCTGACAAAGTCTATTTACACTTTAAAAACCTTGGCCTTAACTATGAGGGAAATTTTTCCAATATAAGCCAATAGTCAGTCACTGACTCCTAGTGAGTTTCACAGACAGCACAACTGAATCTGAAGAATCTAGTCCATCTATGTTCTTTAATTAAACAGATTTCCCAGTCACAACTTGCAATCACTTTTCTACAATACAGTGCAAGTGTAAACCTGCCGGAAGAGGAAAATAATTCTGATTATAAAAGATGGGTTTATATATATACTTAAGCAATAATACTGTCCATTGAAATAAGCCCTCATACTTTCTGCTGAAAGCATGTAAGTAAGCACTTTTTTTTAATATTCTGTCTTAGGTTACAATGTAAGATGTAACCAAAAGTATGTATTCTATCACCATCTGTTAAAATGTGATGGGGCAGTGTTCTTTATCTCCTCCATGATACATCCCTGATAACTCCCTCCGGGAAATATCTTCTGTTAACGGGCTATCAAGCCTCACTGCATGACTGGTAGAATTACATCATCCCATTGTGAGATGCTCCGCCCAGGGGGAGGAACCAAGCATTCCCACCTGGGTATAATCTGAGGTTTGGAACACCACACTCAGCCCTACCTACTGGATTCCCAGAGGATAACTGGACCTTCAGGTGAAGATCAGACACTTCTACAGGATCACTGCTTCAACAGGACCACTTCATCTGGACTGCTACCACCACCCTGACTAACAGGGTGTCAAGTTATATCCCAACTCTGTTAATGTTCTTGTACTATTGCATTTATTTTAATTTTCCTATTAAATTGTAATTCTGACTTGTAATCTCCCACTGGTTTGTTTTCAAACTAGTACATATTTTGGTGCCTAGTGCGGGGCTCAACCTGAGAGAAAGCCAGAGTTACAATTTTGTATTAATAGAAACCTATTCACCATGGTGCTCGGCTTGTCTATACGAGTACTGTACCTTGCTCTCTGTATTTTTCCTCACATGGGGAACTACCTGCCTGTTGTACTGCTCCTGTTGAGACCAAGGAATGGTATGAGAATGGTTTTATTGGTTTATTATGACTATTGCATGATAACCTCAGGTAATGAATGCTATTTGGAATATATACTCAATTTTGTTTGCCTGTCCTAGTCTGGGCTGCTACGTCTGGGACCTTATCAACAATTGCACCCAGCCCCTGGTGGGGAGAGTAGAGAGTGGTTTCTTCCAGCCTTTCAGGCCAGGCATAGCAGTTTCCAAAAATATTGAGTTCCCTCTGGATGTCAAAGATGGCATAAACTTGCTGTCAGTTCTGCTTTGTCTTCTCTGTACAGCCTGCACCATGTACACCATGCTTAGAATCAGAGCAGTACTCAGCATGGCACTGCATCCTCCGGATGAGGAGAAGAAATACAGCAAAGCAACAGGCACCATGTCTACACAAACTGTCACAGAGAGAAAAGGAACGAAAAGAGCAGTCAACACTTCACACAAACCATTGCCAAGTCAAAACAGCCTAAACTGGTAGCAGCTGCCCCCGTTCAGAAGAAGAAATCAAAGAGCAAATCAGTCCACACAGAGACTGACAAGGAGGTGGCCAGACCTTCACACCCCACAGAAGAGACAGAGCCGGAGATCATCATTTGGTCGCTATCCCTGGGCGAGCTACATGACCTGAGGAGGGAGTTTACCTGCCAGACGATTGAGTCCATCCTGACCTGGCTGCTCCACATTTGGGACACTTCAGCCAATGACACCATTCTGGACAGAAGCGAGGCCAGGCAACTGGGATCCCTCTCCCGGGATGTGGTCATTGACCAGGGGATCAGGAGAACCCAAGAAACTCTCAGCTTCTGGTGGCAACTGCTGGCAAGTGTAAGGGACAGGTACCTTTGTAAAGAAGACCTCCAGGCGCACCAAGGAAAATGGAGCACAATGGAACAAGGTATCCGGTGCCTGAGGGAATTGGCTGTGCTGGAGATCATTTTCTCAGAAGACGAGAGATTCCCCAAGAGCCCAGATGGTGTCCAGCGCACATTGCAAATGTGGTTGAGATTCGCATGCCTTGGACCAGAGATGTACTCCCATTACCTATCAACCCTGCAATGGAGGGAAGGAGAGGACAAGCCGGGCATCTTGGTCAACAAACTGAGAATTTACATAGACACTGTCACTGCCTTGCTACGCACCATGTCTCATCTGTGGAAACAAAGCTGGCAGAACACATCCAGAGCTTGGAGGAGAAAACTGAAGAGGGCCACCAGAAACTGAGAAAGGAGCTAATGAAGGAATTTACCAAATCTCACCAGAACTAACAAGAGTCTCTGCCAGCAGGAGTAGATGTCCCCCAGCCAGGGAGAGAAGACACTCCACGAGACAACCTCTGATTTTTCCTTCAGGAGCATGGAGAAGACAGGAGGATGTGGGATAGAAAACCCACCTCCTTGTTAGCAGCCCAGGTACATGAATTGAAAAGAGAAACATCTACCGCAAGAAGCTCATCTAGAGTCAGCGTTGCTCCAGTCTCTCATGGACAGAACTCCAGATGGTGTAGGAACAATAATATGACTGATTCTCTTGAAGGGACCTCAGGAACGTATTTACAGGAGGAGAAAAATGTGTACCATGACCAGGAATAGAGGGGCCCTGCCTCTAGCCAGGTAGAGGAAAGGGACAATCAGGTCTTTTGGCGTGTGTGGATCCAACGGCCTGGCACATCTGACCCACAAAAATACACGGCTTTGGTTGACACCAGTGCTCAATGTACTCTGATGCCATCAAGGTATGTGGGAGCAAAACCCATTTCTGTTTCTGGGGTGACAGGAGGATCCCAGCAGCTGACTGTACTGGAAGCTGAAGTGAGTTTAACTGGGAACAAGTGGCAGAAACACCCCATCGTGACTGGCCCAGAGGCCCTGTGCATCCTCGGCATAAACTATCTCCGAAGTGGGTATTTCAAAGACCCAAAAAGACATCGTTGGGCTTTTGGGATAGCTGCTCTAGAGACAGAAGACATCAGACAACTGAACACCCCACCTGGTCTCTCAGATGACCCCTCTGCTGTGGGACTGCTGAGAGTTGAAGAACAACAAGTGCCAATCGCCAGAGCAACAGTGCACCGTCGGCAATACCACACCGACAGAGACTCTGTGGTTCCTGTCCATGAGATGATTCATAAACTGGAGAGCCAAGGGGTGGTGAGCAAGGCCCATTCACCTTTCAACAGCCCTATATGGCCAGTGCTTAAGTCCAGTGGAGAATGGAGGCTGACGGTGGATTACTGTGGCCTGAATGAGGTCATGCCACCATTGAGCACTGCTGTGCCGGGCATGTTGGAACTACAGTACGAGCTGGAATCCAAGGCAGCAAAGTGGTATGCAACCATCGATATTGCCAATGCCTTCTTCTCCATTCCTCTGGCAGCAGAGTGCAGGCCCCAGTTTGCTTTCACCTGGAGGGGCGTGCAGTACACCTGGAACCGACTGCCCCAGGGGTGGAAGCACAGTCCCACCATTTGCCACGGACTGATCCAGACTGCACTGGCAAAGGGTGAGGCTCCAGAACATCTGCAATACATCTATATAGATGACATCATCATATGGGGGAACACAGCAGGGGAAGTCTTCGAGAAAGGAGAGAAGATTATCTGGATTCTTTTGAAAGCTGGCTTTGCCATAAAGCGAAGTAAGGTTAAGGGTTTGTTGTACTGGTTTGTTTTCAAACTAGTACATATTCTAACTTAATGAATTGATGACACCATCTTCCATCTCATTCATTCTCCAATTTTAAAGTAAAACCTTTTTCAAACTCCCAGTTACTTTTACACTGTTCATCAGTAGTTACACACTTCACTTTACATCAACAATGAGTCTGCACAAGAGTGCATAGCATGATCCATATACTACACACCAAGTTTGGACTATGGGCTGTGAAAACCCAGAAATAAAATGTGAACAATGAAATCCATCCCCACTTGAGTATGAAATGTTGGTTTGGGGTTTTTTTTATAAGTCATGGGGATTTCTCTGTGATGGGCACACTGGCAGATGATTCTCAACTATATTCTATCACTTTGTAACTGATCACATAGCAATATACACCATTGCAACAATCTGGAGCAAAGAACATACAACTTTTCTATAGAAATGTGCATTAAGATGTTGAATAACAATTTCAGGTATTACTTGAGTAAGGGCACCAGAATGACTTGAAGTCATTCGACCAAATTAACCCTTTTTTTCCTGACACAGGGGCCCAAAACAAAATTCATAGAAGAGACTGTGTGTGTTAAACATGCTGCTACAGCGTTTAGGCAACCCTTTCTGACAATGGGTAGAATAAACTGCTCATCCTCCTTAATAAGGATCAGCAACATTTAGTGTTATCACAGGAAATTCAAAAACATCAGAACACCAAAGTATTGAGAAATCATTAGAGAAAACCAGATTACAAAAGACCAGTAGGATTTATGTACTTTGGAACAGAGGCATCTCTCTCTTTCCCCCACCCCCACTTAGCCCTTGGGTCTTCAGTTAATCTTATCTCACTGCAAATCCTAAAAGAGAGGCTGCAGCACAAGGTGGTATTAAGAACCAGAAATTCTACCATTGGTTTTGCTCCTTTCTTCGTTTCTCCCAAGGCAGGGGACTGCCTACAGGGTCACCACAAACCCCTTCCCACACCCCACAGATTCTCAGTAATTGCACACACAGATCTCTGCTTGGATGCTTTCCTGAAGAAAGAAAAGGTCCACATTTATGCACACAAAACTCCCCATCTTCCACCCCTACCTGCTAAAACAGTGAAGTCCTGTAGGTGGGACTACCTCGGTCCTTCTTTGGGGTGAGGGTTACGGCAGGCAGGCTGGGGTGGGGCATTACTGAACAGAGCACCAGAACCAGTGTTACAATGTGGAGCCGAGCAGTTCTCCGTATCAGTGAGCACTGCTGGCACACTAGTATGACTTACACTTGGGTTCCCACCTGGGCACGGTAAGGAGGGGAGGAAAAGGAAGGAAGTATATTATGGCTGGTCTTTGCTTTTTCAGAGGGCAGATCAAAGGTCTACAAAGTTTCACTGTAAAGGAATGCACTTCAAAGGAGAGTTCAAGACAAATAAGATTTTGTCAGCACTAACTACAAAATTGAAGAGGGGGAGTAGCAGAATTATACTCTGCACCTATTACTGTAACATATTATGACATTTCAACTAGAAAGTAGTCCTAAAACCAGAAATCTGGATTTGTTTTCCTTTCCAAGTAAACTTTAAAAAAAAGTTTAAAAAGATATAGGGGTCGTAAAATCTGAAATTAATGCAGGTTAAAGTGGAAGCCTTTTTAGTTCATTTCACCACTTATTAACAGCTGGAGGTCTTAGTCAAATAGCTTGAAACCTGAAGCTAGCGATCACCTCTCCCACCCCTCAGAGTTCCAAGGCCCTGCCACCCCAGGGAAGCTGGGATAACATCCCTTTTCCAAAGGCAGACACCCAAAGTCTCCTCCAGGCCGCCTGCCGTGCGCTCTTTACTACCCTGAACGCATTTACCATCTCTGCTAGCACCTCCACTTGGGTTTTAAGAAAGCAGAAATACAACCCTCGAGAAAACCAAGTCCCAGTGTGAGGCACAGTCCTCCAACAAACCATGCCCACATGCCTCCATCTCCCTGCCACGTCCAGGTGTGACTCACGGCTGCAGGTGATGGCTGAGCGGCAAGAGCTCAGACACCTCTTCACGAAGTCCTTTGGGGGAAAAGGCGGGGGGGGGGAAATCTTTCCTCCTTTGTCCTGGAGGAACAGTGGGTTCAGAGCCCACACAAAGCTCACCCGGGCTTTCCCCACGCCGCACTCCCTCCCTCCCCGGAGCCACCGGCGAACCCAGACGTGCGGGCGGTTCGCGGGTCCCGCGGCTCGCGGTCCGGTCCGACCGGGCAGCACCGCGGGGCTCTGCGCAGGGGAGGGTGGCCCGGGAACCCAGACACCTGCAGGCAGCTAGAGGGACCCTCCCGCGGCCCGGCCTCACCGCCGACCCTCGCCCGCCCAAGGAGCAGCCGGGTTCCTGTCAGAGAAAGCGCACACTCAGCCACACCAGCCCCGAAGGGGCTCCGAAGCCCCCCCCAAGGCTCCACACCGGGGCCGCGCCCGGCAAGGACCGCGGCGCCCGAGAACAAGGAGGGAGCCCCGCACTCACCGCCGCCGCCGCCTCCTGCGGCCCCCAGCACCCCAGCAGCAGCAGCAGGCAGCCAGCGACCAGGCTGCAGCTCCGCCGCTGCAGCTCCATCCCGCCCGCTCAGGAGCTCCGGGGCCGGCCCTACGGCGCGGGCATAGCCCGGCGGGGCAGCGGAGCTCCCAACAGGCGGCTCCCGCCAGCTGCCCCGACGCCAGCGCCCGCCCCTCTGCCGCGCTCGCCCGCTTCTCCTGGCTCAAGTCCTCCCGGGACTACAGTATTCCTCCGCTCCGGGGGCGGGCGAGGCGAACAGTACGGGACACGCTGCTGCCGCCCCCCTCCGAGGGGACCACAATTCCCCCCCGCCCTTCCCCCGGGCGCCGCAGTTTTGTCGGCTCGATGCGCGGGCACCGCCTCTCCCCGCCCCGCACCTCCACCGGGCGGGCTGCTGGACCCCGGACTACTTTCTGCAGCGGAAGCCGCCGGGGTGTGTGGGTGGGTGGGGGGCAGTTGTCGCCAGTGCCGGGTCGCCCCTCCGGAGGGGCGGGCGGCGGGCGCGGGGCTCGCCCGGCTCAGTTCCGGCCCATACGGCCCCGCTCAGGTGCGACGCCCCGGCAGGGACCGCGCGAACTTCCTGCCTGGGCACGCTACAAGTGCCTGGAGGGGCTGCGGCACCGCGACAAGCGAGCAGTGACCGACGCCGAGCGGACGGCGCCGGCGGTTCCAGCCCAGCCGCTCCCCCGGGGCTTGGCGCCCTCGGTGCTTCGTCGTGCCGGGGGAAGGAGCCCGCGAAGCGGCCGCACCGTGCCCTGCCCGCCCCGAGTGACGGCGGGCCCTCCTCTTCCTCCGGCGGGCGCAGCGGCGCGTACCCGGCTGCGCCGTGCCGGTCCCCGCGGGCTGCCCGGGCCATGGGGCGCGCAGGGTGAGTGCCGAGCGCGGCCGCCCCCTCCCCGCGCTGCCCCCCGCCCCGTCGTGACTCTGTTCCTTTGCCTCCCGCAGGGCGCTGGTGCTGCTGCTCCTCTGGCTGGGCGCGGAGCTGGCGAGTGCGGTAAGTGTGGGCAGGTCCCGGCTGCAACAGTGCTCGCTGGAGGTGAAGGTGCCTGGTCAAACCTGTCGGGGTTTGGGCATCCTTCGGCCAGAAAACAGACGCATCCCCGCCCCCCTCTGAAAGACGGGCGGATTTTTTTTTTTTTAATTGCTGTACACTTCTGCTCCGAAGTTCCTTTGTGCCTTTCGTCTGCTCTACTTTGACTAGCTTCTGAAAAGTACACTGTGGTGGAAGACCATCCGTGCGCGGTGTAACAGCTTTTAGTGTCTGATAGCGTGATCAGTGTCTCTCTTTGCAACTGACTGCCTTTAGTTCTTCTTTAGCATCTTCTCAAGCCTTGCTTTAAAAGTGGACCCTCTAGGTCCTTGTTCACAAGGGATCCAGCCCAGAACACGTCATAACTAAGTAAAAGCGATGTGAGAAATTAAAGGATTAAGCTGTTAAGTGTTGTATCAAGGTTCATGACTATGGATTAGTAAATGTGTTTTAAATTCCAAGTTGGTACACAGAAACAATGATTTTATGATCTCAATCTGACAACTTTATGACATAAACATGGATTTTCTCTTGCTGTTCCTAATTAATGTTTAAACAGAGTAGTAGGGGACTGCAGGCTTTTTAAATGTTCATAATTTTCTCTTTTTTGGTGTTGCAATAGATTTTCTGCAACTGGAATCTGCAATTGTTAGCCCACTTAACTAGTGAATAGATCTATAGCTTAAATTAAGTGTCCAACTGATGTACAGTCAGCAGTTCAAAAAACACCTCTGTTATAGTGTAATGTAAATTAAGATTGGACAATAATGTTTGTGGTGTGGATTTTATAGTGCATATACAGTAATGAATTAATGGAAGCTGTTAGTATAATATGTTTTAAGCATGTTTATTTTGACTGAGTTTCTGACATATTTCTGACAAAACCAGTTGAATTATGGGTTCTTGTTAGCCAATGTTTTTCTACTGCTTTTGCTACACTTTTGATTAAAATTTTAAGGATTTAGAACCTTCCTGTGCAACTGAGAAGAAATCTTTTGAAAAGGCTTTAACAGCAGAGGGGTTTATATTTTTTATAAATAGGAAAGGCTTGATTATGTTTTGCATTTTTCATAATCAATTGCACTAGTAGAATTTCATCATCCTGATCAGGTGGTAGTTACCAGCTCTAATCTTCTCAAAGATTAAAAGATTAGAGAGTTTTATTCAACAAACCCAAGAACTGTTCTACTAAGAGTTCTTGCTGCAGTGGAATCTTATGTAGAAATGACTTCTATAAAGCAAGTGCTTTAAAGGCAAATATTGAAATTATTTTGAGACAAATGTGCCGCATTTTGAAATAATTTATATAAATTTATGTGATATGGGAATGAAATTATTGCTGATTGATGCAGCTGTAGCTGACAGCAGATTTTTAATTGTTTGCTGCAATTTCGCTCCATACCTGTTAGAAAACACATCTCTTAAGCAGTCAGATTTCTGTTAGTTCTTTAACATCTTTCATTGCCCATAAAGGGATTCCTGTCAATTTAAGTCTATTGCAATGATTAAAATGAGTATCTACATGATATTTCTAAGTCTTCCTGAGAGCTTTCTTCAGGGTTAGAAAATAATGAAAATCTTAGTTGCTGTGTAATCAGTCTAAAAATATGAAGAAGAATCAGAAATAGGCATAAAATACTTAGTGCTTTATATGTCTAAGCAGATAATGGATTTAATGATTTTAATTAAAATGCTGTCAAACATGCCCAGCAGGAAAGAGTAAAACTATATTTTTGTCAACTAGGTTAATAACTGACTTTCTGGTATCACTGATTTAAAAACACATCCTAACACCTTCCAGCATGAGGTAAGCTGCTAAGAAAAAGTACTAAATTGAACTTGCACTAAACAGAGCTTTTTTAGGAAAACCAGGATCTCTGAAACACTTCTTAGTAGTGTATGATTTGAAGTGCTGGAGCATAGGGAAGTACAATGTCAATAAACTGAGGTTAAAGCTCGTTTTAGGTTAAGGAGTAACAACTTCTAGAAGACTATTCACAGAGACAGTCAACTTGTTGCTGAGGATGGTGTAATTTATAACTTTGTTCGTATCTTTTTTCTTTTAAATAATCTCATTTCAATAACTTAACGTGTTGTAAAAGAAACATCACTGAAATATTGTTCCAAGTTCTTGAGCACTCTTCAGGAATGGTACTGTGGACATGAGTAGTGTAGGTAGTGGCTGGCACATCAGGCCAGCATCTTCAATAAAGTTATATCAAAGCTGGCTTTCTTTCAGAGGTCTCAGTTATGAGGTGTAGTCTCCCTTTTGGTAAGAATAGGATTTTAATGTGTATCTGAATTAATATCTCAGTTTATAATTCTTGGGTATAAATTATGATCTATTTTGAATGGCAGTGCAAAATTAGTCTTGTAATGTGATCTGTTTTTTCTTGAAGCTAATGCTGAAAACATGGATGACTTGGTATTGCACATGGGGTTACTTGGCAGAGAGATTGTCACCCTGTAGACCAGCTGCCGGGAGTGACCTAAGAGTTTCCCCCTAACAGTTTCACCTGGAGTCCCTCCAGAAGCTATGCTTCATTCATGGTTTCAGTCTTTTATTGTCAATAATTTTCATTAATAATGAACCAGGAGCATCAGTACAAGATGCTGTGCAAACACAAAACAGCAACATAGTGCTATCTTTGAGACCTTCATTGCACTAAGACAAGTGACAAAAGTTGGTCCAAAGGTAGGGGAGATAAGACAAAATGTTGGAACAGTGCAAGAGAGGCAGGGATTTGCCTTGGCTAATCACTGGCCTCCCCTGAGGCTTTTGCAGGCTACAGTGCAAAGCAGAGTTTTTAGGAGAGGGACTTTTAAAAGCATAATCAGAGTTTTGCTGATGATTCTGTTATGTGCTGTCATAAATGTAAGGTGGAGCATGCACTGAGAATGGTCACTGAACTGAGAGACAGCCTCTTGTATTGAAATTTGAGATTCGTGTCCCTTCACAAAGCTCTCAGCTGAGCTGAATCATAGTCCTGTGCAGTCATTCTGTGCCCCCTTGAGAGCATACCTGGCATACAGGTGAGATGATAACTTCTCATTTATTCCCTTTCTGTTGTTGTTGAGCTAGTTGAGCACCTGGAATACATCCTAGTTTTGATGTGATAGCCTAAAGAACTGCTTTTAGGACTTAGTGTGCAGACTTCATATCAGGCATGTTCTGTTGGAACAACTGAGCTTTCAGGTGGAGTTCATTAAGGTTTCTTTTATGAGTGAGCTTCATGTATTATTGCAACTCTTTCAAATCTGGGTGGGTTTTTTTGTTGTTTTGTGGTCTTTTTGTTTGGTTTTGTTTCTTTCTTTTTGGTTTTTTAGCTAATAAACATGCAGATTAACTACAGCCACTTTCTTTTTCTAGCACTTGGTATCTTGTTCAGCAGAACATCTTCAGTATCCAAGTAAGGCAAACAAAAACAGTGTGAAAACCAGTTCTGGGCAGTCTGCTCTATTTTGAGTAACTGAAGCTCTGCTGGTTTATGCCAAGCTAGCCCAAGTGATCTTATTTATCTATGTCTCAATATATCCTAGGTTTTCTATTTGTTTTCTATTGTTTTTATATCTATGATACAAATGCTTCATAGCGTCTTTTCCTTTAGTATGTATTGGACCAGCTTAATTGAACTGAGCTCCATGTTTTCCATGGCCAAAAATAAATTTTGTCCCAGAGCCTTTGACAGAGGGGAAAAATTAGCTGTTTAATTATGGATATTTAAAACCAAAATTGCAGCTCTTACCGTAACACTTTCCAATTCAGTTTCTGCAAATATGATGTTATCCATTAAGAGGTATTTAGAAAGTTTTGATTTCCTTTTCTTTGCCATTTTAATCAGTATTTATAAGTATGCAACTCTTCTGTTGCATTACAGCTGTATCTTTATGTAGCAGTAAACTTTATTGGGAGAAAACTAATATCTACAGTAAAGTTACTTTTATAAGGAAGGAGTCTACAGAATTCAAGAAATAATATAAAATACCAACTGTCGCGGTTTGACGCTGGTTAAGCGCCAGGCACTTACGAAAGACGATTCATTTATTTTCCTCTGCTATAGCCAAGCGGAGGAGGGGGAACTAAAAACTTCTTTTTCATGAGTTGAGATAAGGATTATTGAAAAAAAACCTTTAAGATAAAGCAGGTTCAAAACTTAAACAGTATAAAGAAGATTTATTACTAACAGAATTAAAAGTAAAAAGGGTAACGAGAACCAAAGCAAATCTTCAGAACACCTTTCTTTCCCAGCCGCTCCCTCTTTCCACTGACCGCGCAAGGAAACAAAACATGGGATTTTAGTCAGTATTTCATTTAAAAATCTCTTCAGTATGCTTAGGGAAAAGAGTTTCTTCTGATGTGCTGTGGGATCCTTCCCACGGGAGATAGTTCTCTGTGAACTTTTCTAGCATGGTTTTAACTTCCACAAGCTGCAGTCCCTCCCAAACCTGCTGTAACGTGAGTCCCTCCCACTGGCCAAGCAGTCTTCCCTCAACTGCCTAGCGTGGGTCGTTTTAGTTCATAGAATTTAGTATTTTAAGGTTGAGCTGCTCCAGTTTGGAAGCGAAGGCTTTCTTCCTCTATCTCTAAAAGCAAGGCTTGTCTCTCTCTGTTTGAGTTCTTCACTAGATTACAGCTTTTCAGTATCCACGTGCTCCAGCATGACTACTCTTCTTCACAGGCTGTGCATGGATCTCTGTGCCCTCCTATGCACTTATGAGTTATACGGAAACAATTTGTTGTATTATAGTCCTCACCACGGCTTGCAGGAGAATCTCAGCTCCAGTGCTTGGAGCACCTCTTCCCTCTCCTTTTTTTCACTGACCTTGGTGCTGCCATGTTGGTTTTCCTCACGTGTCCTCAGTTTTCCTTCTGACTTGGAAGAAAGTTGGTGTCTGGAGGTTGCAGTTGAGAGGTTGATCTTGTCTGGGTTCCGCATTGGGGAACTGCTCGCCATGTCTCTCGCTGCTGGCCACGTGGTCCCTGCTGGCACCGTGCAGCCGGCCCTGGCCATGTGGTCCTCACCAGCACCTGAGGGCCCCGGCCGTGCAGTCCTGGCCTCGGGATGGCCTTGGCCACGCGGCCCCCTGCCAGGATGGCATCGGCTGCGTGGCCCTCCGCAAGGATGGGCCCTGGCAGCCGCCTCACCACCCTCTGGAGAAGAAAAAGAGAGCTGCCTGCGGTTTTTTCTTTCTTAAATATGTCCTCACAGAGGCGTTACCAACTTATCTAATTGGGCTAGTAACCTGCCCGTCGGCAGAGCCTTCAGCGATTGGCTCTGTGCCGGACATAGAAGTTTCAAGCAGCTTTTCTCCCACCCCCGCTAAAAGCATGCTGTGTTAAACCAACACACCAACCTAATCCTATAAATCTCAGAATTTGTCTGCTAGCTAAGGCAGCTTCTAACCTGTAAGAATGCATGCCTGTGGAGACACTTGTTGGTGAAGATTCACATACAGCACTGAGAATGGTCCTTCTACAAAGGTCAAGCCTGAATGGAAATAATAAGAATTATACTCTGGTTCTGTAGCAAAATAAGGAGAATTACTAAAAAAATTAGCACTGTTATCAACAATCAGTTTATTTTCTAGCTTTTGCTAAGGTGTTGAGTTTTAGGGGAAATTTTCACTTAAAGCTGAATATACTTTTCCATTTGAACAAATAATTGCTTATTTGCTGAATATTTTCTGTGTTTTGAAGACAATTAAGCAAGTGGCATTTTATTTGGCACTCAGATACTGTGTCAGGTTACAGCAGCTATGAAATGAAGTAAGGCATGTGATTGTGTTCAGAAGAGCTTTTTTTGATATCATTATCCATTTAAGGCTGTGGCTGCTTTTTGTATAGGTATGAAAAGCACTGTGTGACCTGAAGAAGCATTTTATTTCCTCTTGTGGACAAGCTTTGACACCAGCCACTGTGTTCCCTTGGTTTAAGAACTGCTATTGTTTTGCTGGTGTCCCTAAAGGAGGCAGAGCATTTCATGGTGGGGCTTCTCCCCACTTTGTCTATCCTTGCTGTAGAGAATCTCTACATGAGTAGTGTTTGGTAATGCCTGTATCTCAGCTTAAATTTTATGATGATGACAACTAAAAATAAGAATTTTTTTTAAGCTCTCATTGATAGATTATTTTCAAGCTCTCTGAAAATCAAATCTCAAAATAAGGACTATTATTGTGGAAAAAAATAAAATGAAAGCTTTTCTATTGTTATATGTGGAAGGAATTGTTCTCGCAAGGTCAGTCTGTGTTTCAAAAGGGATTGGAAGGAGGCTGAATTGCTTGTTAGAGGATACCTGCAAAATGCAGTCTTGATAGTGACTGCAATGTTGACTATTATTGGAGGAAGATCAGTGGGAAGGGAGATCAGGCACTGACATTATGCACTTAATTTCCTTAGGTGGTTGGGGTTTTGTTTTGGTTTTTTGTTTTTTTTTTTCTAGATATCCATATAACCGAAAAAGCTCTCAGTCTCCTGGAAAAGCTATAAACCCTAACTGAGCTTTACATACTTATTTCCATTTACATGTCTGAACAGAAAGAGCATTTAGAGCGGAATTGTGCAGTTCTTGTTACCTGTACCCTGCAAAAAAGAGAATCTGGAGGTGTAGGCGATTGAATGACGAACCCAGACCGGCAGGGAATCTGAATCGTTTATTCAAAGGAGTGAGTTGGTTTTATACACTTTTCTAAAGCACAGTATTTCTTTATATGGTGTGACCTATCCCGTGTTGCCACATCAGCAACACACTTTCTCAATGTCCTTTTTGGGATGATCACTCGCTGTTCACTCGTCTGTCAGGTCACGGCAGGCTCCTCTCTCTAGGGGTCTGCCGTGTGACACCTCCTCCCCCCAGGGTCCGGTGGAGACAAGCCTCTGTGTGCCCCCATGTGCTCCTTTGTGCTGCCATGTGCCTCTGCAGGCAGGTGTTACAGCTCACAACCCAATTCTCTCTTATAATTCCCCATAATTCCCCCTTTTCTGTTTTATACAAATAAGAATTATGACAGTGATTAAACAGATAGACGTTTGAGAAACAATGTAAAGTTGTCTAAAACTTTTACTGTTACTTAGAGTCTGCAACTGCTGGAAGGTCTTGTTTCATAGTGAGGACTTAGAAAGTCTTTTTTAGGCAAGACTTTTAAGTTTACTTTGAAAGAGGATCCAGCTTTTTTAAGGTAAAATTAGCAAGTCAAAATGACTTGATTACACCAGGCAGAAGCACCTGGGTTTGATGGTATAATCGCATCAGCCAGGGCTAGGGCTTGGCCAGAGCTTCAAGCTTTGACTGAGAGGGTTTCTTTAAAATATTTACATAATTGCTTAAAAACTTTATTAATATCATTCTGAATGTGATTGAAAAATTAAGAACATATGAACTTCTTTACAGTCCTTTTGCAGGGGGCACACCCCATCTCTGCACTTCCCCTTTTCTGTTCTAATAATATGTAACACGAACATCTTTCAATTTACCAAGTTTAGGAAAATGTGGAACATAACATGCAGTTTTCTTACTATGAACAGTAAAATAATACATTTATACAACAACAAGTGCACACTAAGTAAAAATAAGCAAGGTAATATCATTAACTACTTAAATACTTCTTAGTTTCACGGAATGTATATAAAGCTAGGTCTTGGAAAATTACAATTATAATAACATTAACTCTCTAAGTGGTTTCAAAAGGTTTCAAAAGGTAACAAGTCTAATTTCTGCTTTAAAAAAATAGCTTTCAAATTATAATTATTATCTATCACAAAAAGCAAGCAGAAAAATGCAGGGTGGTGTGGTGAAAAAGCAGTCTTTGAGATAGGGTCTAGGATTATGGCAATATTTTAAATAATGGAAACAGAAGAGTTCTATGGACCAGCTGCAGGAATGACATGCTTAGCTTGCAGCTATTCTCGCACAAGCTGGTGCAAATGCTGAATGCTGCAGCCCTCCCCCACCCCTGAGGAAGGGGTATGGGTCCACTTAGTCCTTTTTTCCAGCACATGATCAGCTCCCAAGAGTCCACAAGGAACGGGAGCCTTGGCTGTAACAGCGCAGTCCCTCTGGCTCGCGCAGGCCCCGCCGGCTCGCCTCTTCACCTCTCATGAGCCACTCGCAGCCTTTGCCATGAGCTGAGCGGATCTGCGTCCCTGCCAGCACTCTGTGCCGCTGATCCCGCCCATCCGTGGTGTCAGGGCGGCCACCGGGTGCAGCCGCAGTGCGGCTCTGCCATGTGCTTGCCCCTATGGCTCGCCGCCATGCACTCGCCACCGCGGCGCAGCTCTGCCATGTGCTCGCCGGCGCCACGCCACCATGTGCTTGCTGGCGCTGTGCGGCCCCGCCATGTGCTCGCCGGCGTGTGCTCCCCGGTGTCGCGCGCTCGCTTTCCCCCTGCCACATCTGCTGCTGCACTTTCGCAGAGGGCAGAGATGGAACACGCTACCAGGATGGGACCTCCTGGCTCCAGCCGCTCACTGTGACCTGGCTCCAGCTGATGCCGCATGGCGCGGGGCGGCTTTTCTGTGGCGCCGTCCAGCTTCCCTCCAGGGTCAAATAGGTTGGGGGACGAGGGATCATCTTCTGGTTCTCCTCCCACAGCCCCGACAGACTTACGGTCGCTCGCTGGTGGCACAGAAGGGCTCGGCACGGCTGCTGCGGTGGCACAAGAGGCTTTGTTTGTCCGGTCTCTGGGTGCCGCCTGTGCTGTGAGCGCCTTGCACACTGTTCTCTGCGGACACAAAAGCTTTGTCAGCGCCGCGTCACTGCGTGAAACTTGGTTCCACAACGCATCTGAAGTGTCCCATGTCTGAGGATCAAACATCTTGGTCCTATCTAAAGTTGAATCACAGTTCTTTGCCCAGAACAAGAGTCTGTTTAAATCTGTAGACTCAACTTTCCTGCCATGTTTCTTTAAAATCTGTTTTAATGTCTCTGGGATGTTCTGTTCTTGGGATACCCCATCTCCTACGTCCCCCATGGCTCACCTACAACTTGTAGGGATTACCGCTGGCCAGCGTTCCTGCTTCTTGCAGCAGCACTTCAAGTCCCATGGGGCTCACGGACGGACGCACAGGTAGGCGTACAATAAATTCCTCACACGGGGACACCATATGTCGGCGATTGAATCTCGGACCCAGACCGGCAGGCAATCTGAGTCGTTTATTCAAAGGAGTGAGTTGGTTTTATACACTTTTCTAAGGCACAGTATTTCTTTATTTGACGTGACCTACCCCGTGTTGCCACATCAGCAACACACTTTCTCAGTGTCCTTTTTGGGATGATCACTCGCTGTTCACTCGTCTGTCAGGTCACGGCAGGCTCCTCTCTCTAGGGGTCTGCCGTGTGACACCTCCTCCCCCCAGGGTCCGGTGGAGACAAGCCTCTGTGTGCCCCCATGTGCTCCTTTGTGCTGCCATGTGCCTCTGCAGGCAGGTTTTACAGCTCACAACCCAATTCTATTTTATAATTCCCCATAATCTGAAAATACATGGGGAAAGCAAATAATTTATTGCTGTGCTTTTTGCATAGACTTCCTGCAGTTCAGCCTGCCTTGAGTCCTTCCATATGACTTCCCCTTCTCTGATGGTGCGATTTATATGGAAGTTGTGCTGCTGCAGTTTCCAGGAGCTGTGTTTAAATCTCTACTTTCAAAAGTTGTTGACAATAATCCTACTACTTATAATGAAATTTATCTTTTCAGAATGGTTTCCTCTTCTCTCAGGTTTGAGGAAACACAAAGAAGAAAAGTAAATACCAGGGCAAAAGAATTGCTCCATGGCTCTGCTTCTTCTCTGGCTTCTTTGCCATGTTTTTTAACAATTCTTGCTGGTCAGAGGAACTTTGCTGGCCCTCTGATTCTGCCCATACCCAAATGCATACAAAGCTGTAGACACCCCTCTGGTCTGTGCTTTCCTTCTAGTTTCTTCAGAGTTTTGATCAGCTTTGGTTGTGTCAACCTCTTGGGGCCACTAAACCAGCACCATCCAGTTTGCATAGTCTCCGCTCACTTGGTTACCTTAGCACTGAGAGAATCAACCCTGTGAACCAAATTGGTCTGATTTCCTTCAGTCCACTGAGATGTCAATAGCTACTGTATTCTGAGCTTGCCTTATTCATTCACTGCTCTATTTTCTCCTGTTTGGCTGGAATCCACTGTACTTTAGACAGCCTCCAGCCCTTGCCTCAACGTGCTCTTAAGCTCCTCTGCCTTTCTGTCTCTCCTTTGTGCTTTAATAGCTAGGGAGGCTGCCAGTATCACTGCTGTTAATCCTGCAGTGCTTTCTCTGGTGCCTCACTCCCAGCAGCAGTGAGGACATGTCAGTGCCTGTTAGCCAGGAATCTCTGTTGCACAAATCTCTTTAAGAGAGTTGCACCTAATGTTCTCTGCTTTCCCCATTAGTAGTAGAAACAAACGATTCCATGCTTGACACAAGCATTTGCAAGACCCCAGTGTGATGCATAACACAGGTCAAATCTAATCGTCATCTAGGGCTTGTAGCTGGACTAATTGGGAACTAGTTAGAAAAGGCAATACATCAAAGTTTTTGTAAGATACGAAACTACGAAACTATTTCATTTTCCTTCAGTTTTGCATATTTGTCATTTTTCTATTTCCATTGAAGGAGAGGGGTTGGAAACAAGGTAGCAACAGCAACATTAACTGTTTCCTTAGCATATTTTTTTTGGCTGGTAGATAGACCAAACCTGCAGCTTTCTAGTGATTAGGGTAAAGTGTTTGTACAGAGTAAGCCGAAAGCCAACTGCATAAATGAATTTCTAGCACTGTTTGGAGGGATTGGTGTTGACCTAAAAATCAGAGGAGAGGAAAATGAAAGTGCAGTTAAGCAAGAAATGGACTTATGAATGCTCCTGTGCTTCTTCAAATCTCCACAAATTAAATGTCACCAACTCTATTTTTTGGTAGCAGCATCACTTTAAAGCTGTAATTAGTAATTAGCTTTGTCTTTTTCCAACTTTTTAAAACTACTGCATGTACTTTACCTGTTCACTTTGCATTAGAGTGTTTTCAAATAGGCTTCTTGCGTTCTTTATCCATTTGTTTCAATCATTGAAGTTATTGTTTTTTATTAAGGTCATGCCCTTGCAAGTAGTAAGGTATCTCTCTGTGGACATGAAATAATGCTTAGTTCTTAAAAGAATATTTAAACCAAAAAAGTTTCCACAGAAAATTATACAATTGTAAAAGAAGTGATGAAATTATTACTCTTAATACTTTAACTTAAAGTCTGTTTAGAATTCATAAGCTGGCAAGTTGGTTTTTTAGAAATGTGTATGTAAATGCATATCATTACTAACATTAGTAACAAAGTTAAATAGATTAATTGATGCACTGAATAATGGCTTGACTTTCCCAAAGAGGAGCAGGACCATTTTAAAGTTGTAATAGTTCTCCTTATACTGAACTTTTGCTGTGAAGGATTGTGCAGATACCCCTTGCTCTGTATAATATATATATATTTTAAATTTTTTTAAAGCAACTTGGAATTATTGCTACTGCTGTAGTGGAAACACATCAAAACAATAGGAAGGTGAATCATTGTATTGTACTTTGATGATTAAAGCTATCCACAAAGCAGGGTGTAGCTCAACTGGAAGAACATAGCCTGCAGGAGCAAAAAGTGAGCTTGGAAAATTAAGAATTTATAGTAGTCTTCAGACTTCTCCCTAAAAAGATCCTGTAGGCTTTCAGCTTCAGCCTTCCTTGTGAAGTTTTAGACTATTATCAAAGTGTGTGTGAGGGGTTGAAGAGTTGGAACATTATCTGTAGAACGAATGTATCTTTGTAAATGCCTTCTTCATGACGTGCAGCAGTATTTTGAAGTGTGGATTTGGCTGGAAGGTGAGGTTGGCAGGTCCTGTATTGCACTGCACAGTGTATATAGCATTTTGCATAGAAAATTGAGATTTAGAGCCTTTACTACCAGAAATTATAGAAATATGTTGAGTCTTGGTCTCGTGGGATGACTGAGGTGATTTCTAGTAAGGCGTGTGTGCCAAGAGTAAGGTGCTTTTGTTTCTGGTGTACTTTTGAAATGCATATGCTTTTTGCTTTACTAGGAGAATAGGTGTAACACAAACACATTGCTTGCTATTTAGCAAAAGTTTTCTATCTGTTTTCATCAGAAACACAGTTTTTTAACAGCTGTCTCTTCTTGTAAACTTTGTGATCATTTTTACAAAGGAAGAGTAGTACATTTTTAACCTAATAAAGTAGTTTTGGCTTAAACTGGAAATAGCCTGTGAAATCTTTCTACAGATGGTGCTTGGCTTTTTGTTGTGACCTCAAAAGGTGTAAGATGTAAGAAAAATATAGAGAAAGTATGTTAATATGGTGATGAAAAGAAGAAGCTTTCAAACTACTCTAACAAATGTGAAGTGTTCTTGTCACCAAAGTAAATGTCAGATCCTTAGCCTACTTTTACCACAAATAGATAAAGAAAATCTCTTTGAATATCACAGAGGTTTTAAGTTAAATGAGTTGGTGACCATAAACAGAATAGTTAATGGTCTCTTCAATGTAGTGATTATATGGTTTGCTCTGTGGTACTTTTAACAACCCCAATCTCTGTGAATGTATAATCTTGTTAGGATTAAACCAAAATCTGCCTAGATAATTAGAGTGAGCTCCAAACTGTGGTTTGACCTGTATCTCTTAGTGGAGCAATTTCCATGTGAATGTATTGGCCCTGGAGCGAGTGTGTTGGGAGCCTTCAGCTGAGTGTCAGGGAGCTGAGGGGCTCCCATACCTCAAGTGGTGTGTGGAAAATCACCCCGGAGGTTTTGCACAGGCTGCCCTTCTGAGACTGTACGAACCGGGGGCTGAGGCAGAACATCTTTTAATGTGGCAGGACACGTTTTCCATTGAAAATGTGTTTGCAGACCCTCCATTGTGCAGAGAGTTGCAGGATAAATTGAGTCCTGAAACTAACATGCCTGTTGAAGTTACAGTAACAACATTTGATCTGTTTCATCCCTCCTCTAGGGTTCATTTATTTAATTCATTTCACTCTCTTTCCTTATCTATACAAAGAAACAAGTTGCAGGTTTTTCTTTAAAATACATAATCACTAGTTTCATTACTGCGTTGTCCTTCATGCCTGAGCGATTTGCAGATGTGCTTGCACTGAGTACTGGTATTACTGTCCTGGATGTGCGAAGAAAGCTTTGCCTCAAGTCATGCATCGCGTTTTGCTTCTTTGAACTGTTGCACCGTGTGCTTTGTATGCCCTAAGGCTCCTCTCTAGGAGGGGACTTGTACAATCTGCCTTTGGAGATCTTGAAGGCTTGAACCTTTAACCAATAAGGCACAAAACTGTAAAAAGTTAATTATGGCTACTGAAAGACTCTCCATTCAATTGCACTTTCTTCTATGGGCAAGCGTGAGACTGTGAAGTTTCCAAAGAATCTGCTTGATTTTTATCTTTCAGATTTGTGCTATCCAGCCAAGTTCTGCACATCTTTCAGAGAGGAGGGGCAAGGATTAAAATCCAGCTAGTGAGTCTTAACTACAGTCTGGCAGTGGTAGAGTAGAATTAATTAATGTTTATATTGGATCTCCAGTGCTACTATAACTTTTCAACTCTATTCAAGGATACTTTATGAATCACAAACCAAAGTGTTTACCTACTATTTTGGATAGAAGTAAATAAAGGCTATGAAAAGGCAACTTTAAGGGGTTTTTTCTGGTTGTTCAGTTGAAGATTTTATTTTTTACTAAGTTACTGTCCACATCTGGAAATTTTCTCTGCAAAGAAGACTGTCAGCCCAGGCGTCTTTGTGCAGTGATATTGGCAACAGATTTTATTTGGATTATATGATAACACAGAACTTAGCAAAATTTTGCTGAAGTAGTTCTGTGTTTTCTATATATAATAATAAGTATTCTTTGTGAATAACCAGGCAAAATACTTCCAGCATCTGTTTCATCAAGATGTATTCTTATGATTTCCATTAAAGAAATTCCAGTGAGAAAGTTACTTCCCTCCTCTTCATTCCGGTATTATGAGCTCACTCAGAGGAGGGCAGAGGGGTACCAGGTTTCAGGCCTAAATTCCTTTGCCAGAAGAATGTACAGCGAGACACAGGTACAGGCTAGCTCCACGACATACTTGTTTGGAGGGGCCCTTCTGCAACCCAGCAGCTCACAGATTTCAGATTTACACCACTTCCTTATCTGCGTGGTTTTGATATAAAAAATGAAAAGCAGGATTAGCCTTTGTGAAGATTGTCGTGAGTTTCCTTTAATTTTCAAAGGGTGGATATTGTTTCCTTTTTCATTTCACTTTTCTAGATAGGCAGTACAAGTGTTTTGTAAGAGCCTTAAAAGCTGTGGATGCAACTGTGAGAAAGATAGATGACTGAAAAGCACTCACACTGCTGTCAGGTGTACTCTGGCTACTGTGTTCAACTGAGGTCACTGAGAATTTAGTTTGCACCTTACATAGTGTGTCGGTGGAGGCCTCACTTTCTTTTGGAATTTTATTTAGTATCTGGCATGAGTAATCTGTATTTTCCTTTCATATCGGATGTCAGTGGCATCTGAAGCCCGGTTATGTAGATGTTACCTCACACTGTATCAAAGTAGCACCAGTATCAACTTGTATCTTGAAAAAGTTGCACAGAAATGCTGAACTGCTTCCATTAAGTAAGTTCATCATAAAAATACTATGGGAAAGGAATTCAAATTCTGTTTGGAACCAGATTATCTCTGTAAGATGAAACCACCACAATTCATTCAATTACTTGACAGAGTTGTGAAATTTACTGTGCTTGCTCAGTTTATAGCCACTGCAGCCTCTGCTCTTGATAAGCCCGAAATCACTAATTCCTGTGTGATGATATCAAGAAACTGTAGCAGGATATTGACTTCTATCCGATATTTTATGGTTAGGGCAGGAAGCTAATATTTTGTAGATAAAGCCTGAAGACTTGTGGCATAAGGAATCCTGGATTGTATTATCAATATAACTTGAAGAATGGCTTTGTGTAATTTTCTTAAATGCTCCATACCATGTTGGTAGCTATCTGTGAAATAATCATGCTGCTACAAACAAAACAGATTTGTATGCCTGTTTATCAAAAATTGCATGTATTTTTCCTTTCTTTCAAGTCATTGTGGTAGAGAGCTGCTCTCAGAGGGGAAGGTATGCCTCAAGGCAGATAACTGTTGGCAATACTGAAACAAATTTAGTGGGGAGTTGAATGTGTGCTTATTTGTGTTTTCCTCAGGTTCCTAAGGTGTTGCAAGTATTTTTCTTTTTTGATTTTCTAACTAATCTACCAGCACTTCTAATATGTATGAATAAAGAATTATGATAATAATATACAAAATATATATTTTGTAAAAATTGATCTGAATGCAAGTTTGAATTTCAGTTTTAATTTCACAAAATCGAAGACTTTACCTAAATCTTGTTCTTTTCTTTACGTATATTCCACTCAGGTGCTGCGAGTCTGGCTAGAAATTAGTATTACATAAAAAATTAGACTGCACCAAATAAATAGCATTTGTGTAAAGAAACAGAACAAAGTTAATGCTACTTTATTTTGCTCAAATTATAAAGGCATAATGTAAATAAAAAAGTAAAGTAATACAGTATTTTGCACAGGGATACAGGTGATGCCACATTTTTTTCCTTGAAGTATTACAAGAGGGTTGGGCTTAAAAGCACCAAGGATTTAGTGTCTTAACTCTCTTAGCTTTAGAAAGCTATTGTTTTAACAGTAGCACATGCTATTTTTTCGAATATATATATTAAAAAAAAATCTTCTATCCCTAAAGCTTAGTTGAGGAAACCAGGAGAAAACAAAATTGTCTTAAAAGTGTCAGGGTTTCATCCAAAGCTTTTGGGTCAGGTGCTTGCCTGTAGGGACCTGTCATGTAACATCTGGATGTTTGACTTAAGCACTGATGAGGAAATCAGAAGAGGAAATCAGGAGATGGTTTTCCTGAGACTGGATTATCTCAGACCTGTCAGCTGTGTGGTTTCCTGCATCTTTATATGAAGCAATTGGCACCTGGACCTGTTTGAGTCAGGATATCTGACAAGGTGGATGGAGATCTGTTTAGAAAGGTCTGGGTTGGAGAGCAGGAAAAAAATATATAAATCATACTTTCTGGCCTGCAGGATCTGCTGTGTTGGTTATGTCATGTTTGATGCACACTGGACACAGTCAAGTGTTCAGAACAAAGTTCAGCTTTTAAAAGACAGTAATTGATTGCACCTTTTCTAAATAATGTTTTAATTGCTGTGTCTTTGGATGAGCTGGAGTGGGAGGAGAAAGGCTGTTAAATGGAGTGAGAAACTCCAGCAGAGAAGCCTGCCAGGTGCCAGGGATCTTGTTTGTTGTTGCCATTTCCTAGCAAAAGGCTGTGCCTGGCTTGCATGTGAGTGCGTGTGTCTGTAGGGAGGATGGAGGGCAGCTGGTACTGACGGGTCCTCAGCAAGCCTGTGCTGTGTCCTTTTGGCAGTTCAATGTGTGATTCGGTGCAAACTTTTACAAGCACAAGGTGTTTTCTTCAGTGTGAGGCAGGGAATATTTCTGTAGCTGGTTTAAATCCCAGTAAGTTGAACAACTTATATCTTAAGATAAGATGAATTATCTAACTAAATAAATTAGGTAACATCTTAATTCATTCTTTATGTCCCATTTGCACCACCCTGCAAGCCTATGTGCTTTAAAAGTAATCAAATAAAGTATATTCTTTCATTCAGTTAGTCTTTCCATACTGGTTTTTATCAAAGGTCTTAGCTGAAATTAATTTAGTGAAAAAACTAATTTGAAACCTTTCTCAGGTTATACATTTGGCTGAAACTTGATATTAATTAATTTAGCCTTGTTTGTACAGTACCTGTGGTGTATAAGCTGGCATTGTTAGGACACCTTGGCAAAATCTGAAATGAAATTTTTTTTTTTTAATCTCACTGCTCGTAGATAAATGAACACTTGTGTTACCTTTTGTTTGGTTTTCTATAGAATTTAATTTACAAACTTTGCTGGAAAATAACCTTTTGCCCTTATTAATGTATTCCGTACCTCAAAGGAGTCTGCAGGGTGTCAGGGTGTACGATGTACAACCCTTGCTCTGCAGCGTGAAGTTGCTGTTTGTCTCATGGGGGGAGGTTAGGAACTTAATGTTTGGATCAGTTCACAGCTGAATTTTTAGCTCTGATAGCATTTCTCCCACTGCAAGTGTAGGTCTTATGCCTGTCACAGCAGAAGTTTGTCTTTGTGATGAATGGGGGAGTATAGATAGCTGTGAATTGTTTTTCTTGTGGTTAGAGGAAGGAAATCTAGCACTTACCAGAAGTCCAGAGTATGTAATCTTATTCAGGTTTTACTTTTCAAAAATACTCTTCAGGTAGTACTTATATCAGCTTTGTTAAAAATCTGTGAGATTTAAGTATCTCCGTGTGCACATGGAATACTTTTTTCTCGGAAACTCACAACTTTGTGAGGCTGTGAACTTTATCACACGTTTATCTAGGTCTGTGGTGCTCCCACCTGTGAACTCAGGTCACCACAGCTGACCGTACTGTGCTCTCGTAAATGAAAAATCAGAGTTGAAATACAATCCCTACTTCAAAAGATTTGCAACCTGCCAGATATGTGTGAAACCTAAAGAAATCCTGGGAAAATACTGCTCAGCAAGGGGCAGTCTCATCACATCAACTGTAGAATTGCGCTGCTGCTGTTTAAGAAACTGCGTACACAAAGCTTTCTCTGATACTCATTCTGGTTAAGGATGGCAGCTCCCCTGCCTCTAAAAAACCTAGAGAATACCTGAGCTAAATGTTGTTCGTGGGTATAGAAGTAGAGTTTCAGGACTGATTTTAATTTAAAATCACTTACTGCAGTAGGAAGGTGTTGGTAATCATCTGGCTGAGGAAAGTCTTAGAAACAATTGTCATTGCTCCCAAAGCTGTTCTTTCTCAGTCTTGTGGCAGGATGGTGAGCTCAGAGTACAGCTGTGCTTTATACTGCTGCCGTGTAAATAGGGACCATAAAAAAGGAACCTTTCTGCAACAAGATTTTATTGTTAAGCTGATTGTTGATGTGATAGCTCAGATCATAAATCTTTTGAGTCAATGATCAGCAATCCAAAAGGATCATTCTCTTCTCTTTCTTGCAACAGCAGAAACATTACTCTTCCAGAAAACATCAAATTATTTCATATACTGAGGGAAGATCTGCCCCAGCCAGAAAAGACATCTCGTTTTTCACTCTAAGAACATTTCTCACCAAATAGAGAAATTAATCAGGGTTGTAATCTTTGGGTCAGACTAACATCTGAGTATCCAAAGCTATTATATTTGATTCAAGTAAAAATCCATGTGGGTGTATGTTTATATACAGCTATTGCTTAGTTTTGACCTCCTGGGAATCTCAAAGAACAGTAACACCAGGTGGAAAGAGTTTTCAGGGTAAATTTGACATCATATCCAGATTAGTTATTCAGTACCTCTCAGTGATACTTTTGATCTCTGGAAGAAGGTTAAAGGAGGAGAAGATATTTAGCCAATCTAGTTTTGGAGCTAATTTATCCATTTAACTGAGGCATGACTTGGAGAATAACTATTAATAACCTGAGTCCTTTTATGACCAAAGGAGGATGGTAAGAGGGGTAATTTTGTGAGCACCAAGGTCAGATGACTGACTGACATAAGGAATGTCAGTGCTCACCTCTGACACAAAGATTGTTTTTCATAGTGTGCACATTGTTGTAAACTGGCATGTGGGTGTACATGAGAGATCTACACAGTACAGCTGGGCACCTATTCTTTCCTTGCAATGAAACTCTAAAGGATTTCATCCACGTAAACTATTTCTGTAGGTCCCACTGCAGGGTGTGCAGCCTGTCCACATTCCATCCCTCTGGAGAAGGGGGGTTCAGGGTAGTTATGCTGGTAACAAAACCTAATATAGCCATTATTAGACAGCAGATGAAACAGATGAAACAAGTGTTTTGTCACTGTGGAGTGCAGTGTATTCCTGCAGTATTAGTGTTTTGTTTTGCAGCATGCCAATAAACATTGCACAGCACCTTTTGGTGGGTAGAAGAATATATGATTTTCTCTGAAACACTAAGGAATTTTTTAGGAAGGCTGAATATAGTTGTTTGTCTTGGAATATGACCAGGATTCAATGTCTAATAACTCCAGTATCTCTAGCTTTGTAATGGCCACCAGATGCTAGGACCTCTGGTTTTTATCTCATCTGAAAGAAAGGCTAAGTCATCAGAGCCCCTGATAGCTCAGGATGCACTGAGATATAAATGCTTCCTGCTAATTCCCAGCCCTGTCTGTTCCATCACTTATGTTTGTGGTGGAGCTTCTTATGACAACACAGTTGTGCTGAGATTGGGGTTTTTTGATGGGGTTAGGTGCAAAAGGTTGCAGCTTTCCTGTGAGACACACACATTCCTTCATGTCAAGGCAATGGTCACTATTGTCATAACAAAGTCAAAATACGTCTAAACACATTTCTCTAAGATATTTTAACAGTATTGGATCTCTCCCTCAAGAATAACCTAATGGTCAGTCTTTAAAATGAGGATTTGTGATCAGTCATGAATTCAGTAGTTTTTGGGCCAGAATTAATTAAAAAACAGCTTGCTGCTTCTAATTTCAAGGAGGGATTTCACTGCTAGTGAGCCTTCTCTTTTGCCCTTTTTTTCCCTCTTTCCTAAGCATTAAGAACGCAGTCAAATATTAGACCATGAGGAAGAAATTAAGTATTTAATGAAGTTTTCTTCAGAAGGATTCCTTCTGGGACATTTTGCAAATCTCTGTATTTGTTGGCCTTGTAAGGAAAATATATAAACAACAATGTTCCTTCTTCAATCCAAGTGAAGGTGTCATGCTGTTGTGTCACAATATTGAACAATAGTCTGTGAAATTCTTCTCCCGACTTGTAGTCAGCGAAGGATATCAATGCTTTAATTATTACTAAATGCCCTAATTTCCCTCTCTTCTTAGGTTCAATAGTGATAATATTACATTACATGCTAGCAAGAGGATAAAACCAATGCTGTTTGGGAATGGGAAAACATGTAATATTTCTTTAATACAGTAATTTGACAGGAGAACCATACAGTATTGTTTTTGCTTTCTGTATTTCTTTAGCTATCTAGATACATGTAAAATACATAAACAGGCATGTTTCAGACACATGGAATAATTTTATTGTGCTACATTTGCTAATAATGTTGTGCTGGCTATGATAACTACCATTGTTTATAAAGAAAACAGATCTTTTCTTCTGAACTTTTTTTCTTGTATGTTGTGTGGCCAGAAATTTAAGCCTTACAGCCCCTGAAATTTTGGACACAAGCTAGTATTCAAAATGAGAGTGAACAGCAACTATAGTTCCCTCATTGAGCCTCCAAACAGCAGGTTCATGTTTTAAGCCATCACAATTACCTGTAAATACAGAAACTTAGCACATATCTTCCAGGTGAATAAGAAGCAGCTTTCTTTTTGACCACTATTTTGAAGTGCCAGCTTGAATTCCGCATGCTGTGCTGTGCATCTTTAATGGGGCTTGGAGGGTTGGCAAAAGCAAAGTCCGTTGTCTCTCTGCTCTTTAGTCGTGAGTGGGACTAGAAAAAAGCCACTGGTATTGTGGGACAGTACTGAGTGTGTGAAGAGTCATCCCACCACCTGCTGCACGACAGGATATTGAACTCCAGCACCTGCACAACGTGAGCACAGTGAATGGTTCATGTAAGCTCACACCAGAAGTAGAAAGAGGAGCCTTTCAGTCCTGTCGTCCTCTTTTGACAAACCCTTGGAAACGTTTTCTGATCCTGCATCTATAACTACTGGGCATCTTCTGTTCCTTTTTTTAAAAACTATCAAAGTTCAGCCATAGTTGCAAACTAGAGCAGCAAGGTTTTTAGCAGTCCTGTTTATAGGGGGAAATGGGGAGCAGCAGAGAGTCATATCTCTTAGGGAGATGTATCTACTTATCCTAGAGGAAGAATGATAAAAGATGAACTTGTCTGTGCAGGTCTGAAGGTCAAAAGAAAGTCTGTGTCCTGGGGAATGCAGTGAAAACTGTACAGCACTTTTGGCAGCTGAGAGTAAGGTTGAATTTACAGAATTTACAGTGGATGAACTTGAGAGTTAGGCTGACTGGGGAGGTACAATAGCTGTTTATGGGAATGGAAAAGCTGTTTTATTTATTTTTACTACAAGTGCCAATACAGTATTTCAGCAAGAACTTTAATCCTTAAAGCCTTGCAATGAGTTTCATATAACTTAGCATTTGTAGAAAAGCTGTGAGCAGATTGAATTATTCTTTTTTTTTTTTTTCTCCCATCTCTTTTCCCTCCCTCCAGCTAAATTCCAACCTACATCTGCCCTTCCACTGAAATCTTAAAACCTTTTTCCTTCTGTGTGACCTTTGCCCTCCCTTTTAAGCAAGTGCAGGAGCAGGGGTCAGAAGTCTTGTCCATCTCCTCCCAGCAGCAAGAGTTCTTCCTGAACAAGGGAAAAATCCAATGAGAAAATCAGGATTCACATTCAGGCCAGTCCAGTATATGTTAAAACCTTGACACTTGGATGTTATCAAAATATTATTGCCAATATTGAGCTCTTTTTAGTCATGTACAATTTTTCTTTTCTTCTTAAAATCCAGGTGGGTATTTCTGCTCTTATTTTTTGAATCAAAGTACTAAAAGCAGAGGGTGATTTGAACACTTCCATTTTTAATAGGTCCATTAAGAAGACAGTACTGTTGCTGTCAAAATACAATTATTCACACAGCTCTTGTATGTCTAATCTGATATGAAAATGCCTTAGACAATGTATGCTACCTTTGCTCTTCAAGGAATCTGACAAAATCAAGACCTACATGTTTCTTTTTCCAAATGATATGCAATTTATTTTTCCTTTTTAGTGTGAATGATCTCTTTCCTTTTCATTCTGACCTTTAAAGAAGGACTGAAGAATGGGAACTGCAGCTTTAAAAAAGTACTTCTGAATACAAAATGATTGAAGGTGATAGTTTTATATTCAATTAGATCTTATGAATGCAGTTCAACATATATGAGCCATAGGTTGACGGTCAAGGTTGTGCAGAATGATTAAAGAAATCTACCTCCTCTAGTCAAAATTCTGGTTTAAACCACATGAGAAATCAGTAAATGTTTTAACATTTTAGATATTAGGTATGGGAGAAGTTGAACATTCTTTGTAGTCTGGCTCTTGCTTTTTGTGTATGTACCATCCTAACAGTTTTTACTGAGCACAGAAGCAGGGAGGGGTGGTTTACAGTGTCCAAGCTGTGAGGAGGCTCCCTCTTAGTCTATTTTGGGGTTTTGCTGACCTGTACTTAATGCCAAGCTCATACATTTGCTATGTTATTTAGATCTGTTCAGAGATAAATTTGTCTCTGCTTGTAGTTACTAAATTTAAAGGGGCTTATGTATAGCAGCTCTGGGGAGTTGCTCAGATAAATAATACTGAGAGATTGTTTGGCCTTGAATAGCTTTAAATGACCCATTACATCATGGTGACATGTTTTGTAATGAGTAGAACGGTGGTCCTGTACAAAAAAAAATGACCATTCTTATTTGCTCTCTGCTGGCCCATGTCAGTACTGTAATGTACAAAGCCAAGATATACAAGGATACACTAAATAAATTTCTATATTCTGTTTTGAACACGTCAGTGTCAAACAACTCAAACATGAGGCTGAATTAGGAAAACAAGCCACTTGTGTTCTTGGTTGTGTTGACTTCCAAGTCCCTGCTTGGCATCAGTAGTGAACTTGGATCCAAAACTTCATGCAAATGTATATTTTTGTTACAGACAGAAATAAGGAGGCCAGCTGAAGTGTGCCGCCCTTGCCTTCCCTGACTCTTGATTTTTTAAAAAAGTAGTTTCTAAGAATGACGTGAATATTGGGAAGAACATATAATATTAAGACAGGATTGTGTGCAAGTTATTGCCCAGTAAGACTCTAGAGCTCTCCTAGTGAAATCAAAATTGAATGTGTATGTGGTGAGTAGCTCTAAATACATTGATTTATGTCAGGCATTGATACTTGGTGTTGCTCTTGACAAATTTTGCTCCCTATATTTTACTTCATGTGTTGAGCACAGAAGAATCTTCAAAGGACCATGAATTCTTTGAGAGTATCAGGGAAGTGGGATCCTGTCTATATTACCTAGCAGGCTAGCAGAAATGTTTGTGAATGTGATTATTCTTAGAAGAGATGCTATTTTCAGTTCAAAGGAACTGTATTTAAAAAATTTCAAGGGGTTTTTGTGTTTTTTTTTTTTTGTGTGTGTGTGTTAAAAAGATCTAAAATCAGCACATTTCAACTGCTGGTATGCAATCTTTCAATCATGGTCAAGGATACCTGAGCATTTCCCTATATTCTTGTGCTTCTACCTTCAACTGCTTGGTTTCTTTTGCTGCATTCAAGGTGGGTAGAAGTCACAGAATATCCAGCTGTTCCCATAGTCCACTGAGCTGAATTGGGAAATTTTATGATTTAAGAGGAGGCCCTGGAGTCTTCAGGCAAACAGTCTTCACTGTTTAAAATGTCAGTGTTTGTAAAACTCTCCTGGAGCTGTCTTCTTTAAACATGCTATTCAAATTCCAAACTTAAGAAACAAAAAGCAATTCTAACAGATATCCCTGACAGGTTTACTTTGCTCTAACAATGACACCAAATATTTGTTTAAAGACAGAAAAGATATATGTAAAATGAAGGCAGAATTGGCGTATTCAAAATGTGGGTGGGAGGAAAGTGAATAACCTTATTCTGTGAATGAATGTAAATTTCTGTAGTGTGGTCTCTCTACATATGTTCTCAGATGTGTTCTCGTCATTGTTTACATCTCATCAGTTCCTGTTTTCTGAAAGCACTTTTTTTGCTTCACAGTGCTGACATAAAAGAAGTCTTTGAAGATGATCTACTGTAAGAGAAACAACCTTATGTTATAGTGGAAGTGCCAAGCTGGAATTAAAAAAAATCAGAGTTTTGGTTGTGGGAGCACTGTGTGACTCTTAGTAATTTTGCTAATGTCCCTCTGTATTTCACTCTGCAGCTGTCAATGGGAATAGTGATAAAGGTGGTGAAAAGCTGTTGGCTAACACTGATGAAGTATATAGTATTTCCAGCATACTTTAAGCTCTAAATATTAGCAGATACTGTGTATGAAAAAATATTCTGCCAGGAAACCAAGTTTAGAACATTTAACTGTGCTTGACACTGATGTTGTCCTTAAGTCTTATGCTGCTTTTGCATGTTGATTTCACACTGACAGCCTCTGATTTCTGCAATACCGTTTCCATGGCCATTCTAAAACCAACCATTAGAAACAGCATTTGCAGAGGAGAGGAAAAGAATCCAGCTAGGTAAATTACTTACCTAAAATATTTGTGCAGTAAGTAGAGCTTTTAATGCAGTCTGAGGATTGGACAGTGCTAAAACTTATCTTCTACAAGGTAAAATAATACAGCATAATTGCAACACCATGGAGACATGTATTTCTGGTGATGCTCCAGCAAATTATTTGCTAGCCTTCAGATGACAGGAACTGAAGTCTCTAGGCTAGGTCATAAAGAAAGACACCTGAGCTGCCTGTCACATGTTCTGTGTACCTTTATCCCAGCTGGAGCTGGACTGGATCAGGTAGGTCCTCTTAAAATTGTAACCGTTGAAACAAAGAGCTTCATCCTTTATGATACTGAGCTTCTTCCGTCATGGTGACTTCATTCACATGTTCTCATATAAACAAGGAGTAAAACTTCACTCAATTTATTTTTAAAGTGTCAGTTGGACCTGGCAATTGAACCCATTTTCAATGCATCTCGCTGTCCACTTGTCTAACCTGTGCTTTATCAGTTTCTCTATGAGGATCTTGAGGCACTATTGAGCAGCTCACTAAAGTCAAGATAAACAACAACTCTCCCCTCATCCATCAAGCCTGACATCTCATCCTAAAAGGCCATCAGGATAATTAGGCATCATTTTCCCTTTACAAATCTGTACTGACTGTTCCTGATTATGTTCTTGTCCTTCATGTGTTTGGAATTGGTTTTCAGAAGAATTTGCTCTACTGACTTCCCAGGGACTGAGATGAAGCTGAGTGCCTTGTAGTTCCCCAGATCCTCCTTCATGCTTTTCTTGAAGATAGGAGTGAGATTTGCTTTCTTACAGACCTTGGGAATGTCTGGTCACTGTGATTTTTCAGAGATAATCCAGAGTAGCTGTGCAGCATCAGCTGGCTCCCTCAGTACTTAGGGGCACATTTTCAGGTTTTATGGATTTGTAGATGTCCAGTTTCTTTAAAGGTCCTATACCCAGCAAGCTTAACAGACTGCAACCAGAATCTAAAAGATCCTGGATCCACGAGCAGGTTAAGATTCAGTAGAGTGCTAAAACATTGGCTTTGCAAGTGTTGTTGCGAAATGAATGAACATTACTATTGTGATTTAGTTTATAAAAGGATATAATGTGACCTTTAAACATCTGCTTATAAAGAGAGGGTGTTAAGCAGGACTATAGGCCAGAGCACTTTGCTCTTAAAATGACATTTTTGGAACTTTCATTACAAGGACTGGCTGTTCCTTGCTCTGTGACAGGCCTCTACAAAACTGTACTGACATGTGAAACTCCTCTCGTACTGCTGCCTCTCTGGGCTGCTGTCCTTCTGCCATATGGTCAGTCAGAAGGATTATTTGCTTATAGGTTTGACAATAACAGGAAAGCTGTTCAAATGGTGAAAGTTTACTAGTGCTGTACAAATGTGTTTAGTCTTGGCTTAGCTTCCAACAGCTGAGGCAAGGAAGTTTATCAATCTCAATGTAATTATTTACTGTCTTATAATGGTGACTCTGATGGCCTAGTAGCTAATGCATTGCTGGGAAATATGCTCCTCTACCATGTGTAGTCTTTATATTAAAATTCTGTGCAGGGAAGAGCAGCGTAAGCAGTCCTGTTGTTCCAGTCTTGTAACAGCATCAGCAGTCCCTCCACACCACAGTTCAATTTTGTGAGACCACTGGACTGGAGTGTGTGTATGCAGTGATTGCTGCACTGCAGCTCCTTCCTTGGCATATTTGCCCAGTTGTCTTGTGTGTCAGATACACCCAATGTTCCCTCCCCTGCGTGGCTTTTGGTATGGATTAAAATGAGATTTGAAGTCTCTCTCAGTATGGGAAGAAAGTAACCCTGAATAGGGTCTAAACCTTCCAGTATTGAGAGCTGAGTAGCTGTGGATCTTTCCTGTGCTTTGGCAGGAGATGATTGTGAGGAAATTCCAAATGTCGGAGAGCAGCAGTGTAAGAAGTGCAAGAAATGGCAAATTATTTTTGTTCCATGGTCACTAATAAGAAATAAAAAGAAAGCATGGGGCTGAGTATGTAAACTACTTCTTTCCTATAATAGACTGTATTTGTGGAGTTCTGTCTTTAAAATCCATGGATCCTCTCTTGGTGCTGGTAAACCTGAAGGTACCCTCAAAACGACATTTAAATCTTGTTCATGGCTGGTCCCTATACATAGCTTTAAAATGTGAGCTGTATGGAAAATGTTTCATTAGCTTTATATATATAGTTTTGTATATATATAAAAACTACAATTTCTGGTGCATGCACGAGGTACTTTGTCTAAATATCAACCTAGGGTTAGGCACACAGTACAAAATACTCCCTTGAGACACAGCCTTTATCAGTCACCAGATAAAATGGCATTTGAATTTGCTTGAGAAGGACATTTTGGTAACAAGCTCAATCTTGCCTCTGTTGGAGTCTGTCAGAAATTTCCATTGACCTCTCTGAATGGAGGATTCACAAATACTTGCAAATCTTTAGTGAGGTCAGATTCTTTGCCCCTCATGCCAGCGCACCCAGCAAAGAAAAAGACTAATCCCATGAGGAGCTGAGCCCATCAAAGTGAGAGAAGTAAATACAATTGAATACTTAAATTCAAACCTTGTATCCCCTGTCTTCTGTGAAGTGCAGTCTTACATTGCACTTAATCCGATCTAAGTGTGGGCTACCCTGTGTCCTGATTGTGGTTTCCTGCCTCCCTTGTGTTGGATCAATTGATTAGAGGGTGAGGTGGATCAGTTTATTGTTCTGACAGAAAAGTACTCTCTGCTGTTCTTCTGGCCCCTGTTACCACAGACTCACATGTTTGCTGGCTCTGAAGAGGTGGGAATGGGGAGCCACAAGACAGGGAGAGGAATCTGTGAGAGTGGAAATGAGACTTGGGGCAGCAGCCTGCAGTCCAGAGGAATTAATGTAAAACTAAGGATGATTGTATGAATAAAACTTGCCAAATCAAACTCTAAGTGGCCTATTCAGGTACCAAAAACTTACTCAAACTTTTATTGACTGAGCAGAGTGAAGAGACAAAGTCAGCTAGAATTGTGTCAGTGAGAATACTCTGAATGTTGTCACAGCAGATGTGTTTTGTCCCTTGTTCCTGTGTGTTTAAAGACTAACATAGCACCAGTTTCTAGTTACATCAGGCTGACAAGCCTAAGTGTACATGCTGTTTCCTTCAAGGAAAGTTTCATAGCTGTTTAAACACTGTTCTAACTAATCTTCTAAAAACTGTTGCATCCTTTCAAAATCTTTTCACTGACCTTTGTTACTTAAATTTCAGATAGAGGAAGGAAGAATTATAGCAATTCATATTGATGTCGTTTGGGTAAAAAAGGTGGAAAGAATAGTTCAAGTACATTTAGGCTTTTTTTTTTTTTAGATTATACCAATTTTCCAGTCACTTCATGTCATGACAAATACATGATGATTTCGACAGAGACTGTGTTAATAATTTTCTTAAAGCAATTGAGTAAGATGCAGAAACTTTGCAGAAACTTTAACTTCAAAGTGCTGTACAAATAAAGAGAACCTCTCAAACAAACATGCTTTTTCTGCTTAGTGCTACTGAAACCAGATAATGCTGTGTGTATCACTCATAGGTGATAATGTGGCAAAAATTCCCAGGAGGTGTCTGGTGGAGATTGTTGCTAGCAGGATGCTTTCAGGGACTGAAGGACTATGCAGCTCTTTCTCACTATTGCTTCATGTCCACCTCTGGAGCATAATGCAGTGACTATGTTGTGTTGTAAATGTTCTCAGAGCTCAGGCCTGGAGAATTGAATTTTTTCTTGTGTGAGGCTTTTAAACAAAAGGAAATTGTGGAAGTCTATTGTAATAACTTTCTTAGTCAATTATTTGTTACCAAATTTTCTCTGTTTCATTGGGTTGTGAGCTCAGATGATCAGTCCTTTTCGAAGAAAATTATCTACTTTTTTTTACATATTCCAGGTCCCTAACGTTAACTTGAGTAGAGGCCAATAGTCCTGATACTTACCTGGAGTTGTCCTGTGCATGTATTTGTAGTCTGTCCTGCTGAAATAGTCTGATGCTGTACTGAATGGCTCTGCTCTGTACTCTGTTTCTGCATGTGTTAATAATGCTCTATACAAAGGGCTGTAATGATGCCTGCAGTACAAAGCATTCTCTCAGAAAACATTGGTTTTTCTTCACCAAAATGGCTTTTGCATGGTTTGTAGACTTGTAATTACAACATTATTTAAATTTTCCTCACTAGATTATAGATTTTCATTTTTTCCTGCTGTTGTTTTTCTGTGCAGAGAACAATCATAGTAAGACTGAAAAACAAGGCTTTCAGGACATATCTTGTTTTCTTAAGTTGGTTTGAAATGGCTTTGACATCTTCAAGAATTTGAACCAGAATTTGTGGAATTTGTGGTGTTTTGGGGATTTACATTATTACCACTATAGTAAAGAATATTTTCTAGAGCTTTTGTAGGTTTCTTGGATGTTTGTGCACTGCAAGCCCAGGAAGGTGATGTCTCTGCCTTGTGTGCGTTTACTGTCTCCCGAGCCATCTACAGTTGAAGTAAAAAAGCAGCTGAGGAAGAAAGGAGGCTGGGGAATTTAACTAAAGTGTGTTCATTGGCAGAACACACCTGGTCTGCTCAACGTGTGGGGGAGGTAGCTGTGGTCTGTAATTATAACCCACAAGGTAATGGCCAGGTCCATCTGTAGGTACATGGCTGCTGTAGTCTTGCAGCTCTGGGAGTCACATGTGTTGAGAGCCGATGAGTAAAATCATCTTGTAAAAAGCAAATTATTTAGTCTGAAGTTACCTAAATACTGGACAGTTCAAAGTATAACCTCTTTCCACTCCTGCATTTTCAGAAGTTCTAGAGAATATGAAACACTAAAATTTAAGTTATCCCTTGTCCAGATCTAAACTCTGTGTTGCTCCCTAGTTTAACCCTTCAAAGGGTCATGCAGTGGGAGTCTTGAAATAAATTTCAACACATGTAAAGCCTGTTCTGATGTTAGGGCAGAGGTGGCTTTGGGAAATTCAGTGCAGGTCTGTAAGTATTCTTTCTTTCAGTTCAGATGGATAGGTTTTCTCTTTTTCTGCTAAATTTGCAGATTTTTCCCAAAATTCTCTCCAAATTTTCTTCTTTAGGATATAATATTATCCTGGAGGCCATCCCTTTTTTTTCTGATGGTTGTAGGATCAGAATTCTTCAGTGTGCCATGTTGCAACTGTGAATCCCTGAACAAAGTGACAGCTGCAAGGAGGTTGGCTTTCATTGTGCTCTGTGCTGCGGCTTTTTGGGGCAGGGTTGGTCAAGGGGAATTCAACAGAGTCTTGGTAATAGGCTCCAAAATCAAATGAACTTGTGCAAGGCAAATTTACAGCGTTCCTTTTCTCCTTAAGAAAAATCTCACTGGCAGACAATCTGAAAGAACCCAACATCTCAATAAGACACGGTCCCTCCCCTCCGCTCCCTGTCCTGAAAGGGCCCATTGTTCCCAGGTTTCAAGGTGGGCTCATTGACTTTCATGTTACCATGGAACCAGCTTGTCTTTCTTCCTGAATGATATTTGCTGGTAATCTCAGCAGCTTTCTCAGCAAATTAACGCAGGTGATTTGTGAGTGGACTTGGCTGGACTAAAGGCCAGCGAAGAACCAGTTTGATTAACCAGATGAAGAAATAAAAGGTGTAAAATTAAAGTTCTGGGGTAAGCCTTGGTTGAAAGAGGGAGGGCAGCTAACCAGAAATGCTGTTAACTCCTAGTTTCTATTATATGTAACACAGGAAGGCTCATGTTGGATTTACATGCTGGAAGGCTTAAATACAAGTAAATCAAGTAAAGCTCTGTTAAGACTTAGAATTTAAAATTGACAGCAGTACCTAGTATGGAGTTACTTAGATGAAAAAGGAAGAAGTACTTTTCATAGTAATTCATGGCCCATGCAGTTAAAAGCAAGATTATTCTAATTTTTTCAAGAAAACTGTGCATACATTTACTAGTTTTTCTTGATACTTATCAGCGTGCTGTCTAATAATACAACTGCATTTAACAATTTAGATGGAATAGCTTTTCTCTCAAAAATTCTCATTTCTTGAATTTGAGGAATTTGATGCAATGGACCAATTTTTGTTGACCTTCTGTACAGGAAATTATAAACATTTTCATAAAATTAAGCCGTTTTGCATCTAGTCCTGTTGTGGAAATTTCACGCTTAGATATTCAAAGGAAGATTGGATGATTTCCTAGAAGGTACATTGTAGTTCAAAAAAGAGTTAAATTGTGAGATGGTACAAGATGATTACACAGAATCACAGAATGGTTGGGGTTGGAAGGGACCTCAGGAGTTCCCCTAACCCAGCCCCTGTTGCAGCAGGTTCAGCCAGAGCTGGCTGCACAGAATCACGCAGTCCAGGTGGGTTTTGGACATCTCCACAGAAGGAAACTCCATGACCTCTCTGGGCAGCCTGTTCCAGTGCTTGGTCACCCTCACACTAAAGAAGGTTTCCCTCCTATTCAGGGGGTGGAACTCTGTGTTTCAGTTTGTGCTCATTGTCCCTTGTCCTGCTGTGGACACCACTGAAATGAGTTTGGTCCCATCCTCTTGACACCTCCCTTAACACATTTGTGTGCTCTCTGTCATCTCGTCTCCAGCCTGAACAGGCCCCACTCCCTCAGCCTTTCCTTCTATGAGAGCTGCTCCAGTTCCTCATAATCTTCACAGCCCTCCATTGGACCTTCTCCAGTAGTTCCTTGTCTTTCTTGATCTGTGGAGCCCAGAACTGGATGTAGCACTCAAGCAGTACCTCAGCAGTACAGATATTTCAGAAGTAGTACTTGCAAATATGTACCTGACTTGAGCTGGGAGGTTCGTTCTGGCTGAGAACAGGCTGGGCTGGTATGGCCAGCTTTGAGCCCGGGCTCACAGGTACTTTGCTTGGGTTCAGACTGACCCCTGAGATTCCCCTCACGAGTCATTGTTTCACATTCCTCATCAGCTGGGAAGAGATAGAGTTTAGAGACGGGGTGGCAGGGCTTGAAGACAGGGTACCAGCACAAACCCATTAAACCATCCTGCTGGGCAAAGAGGTGTAGCATCATTGCAAATGAGTCTGCTCAAGTCTGGCAGTGCTGCCCAGTTCCAGTTCAGTGCTGGGAATGGACAGGCTGTCAGGATTGGTGATGCAGGTACATTTGGCACTTGGGTAAAATAGTGATTTTTCATTAGTACTGTGTTAGACGAATTTTTTGTTGGTTCTGAGAGAGTCCTTGATTTGCTGAGTGTGCTGTCATCTTGTTGAATCTCAGAATGCTCAGCACTTTGTAGGGCAGGTCCCTGGTGAGCCCAGTGCCAATAAGAACAGTTCTTTTCTCTGCCTGGCATTTCCCTTAGAGTGATAGCAGTTGGAAATATCTGAGTCTGTTATTTTAAGAACATCTGTTGTTTCATGTCACAATCCATGGTATTTTTCAACAGGAGCCAGTGTAAAAGTTAGAATCCAGTTTACCAATTAGGGAAAAAATGGAGTAGTCTTTTCTTAATACAGCACAACTTGAACTAAATAGGTGCAAGTGAAAATAAAAGAAGACAGGCTGTACAAAAACACATAGGAGAAATTAATATCCAGTATAGAGAAGAACTGTTTGTTCCTCCATTAGAGTTTTTGCTTATATTTGTCATGTTATTACTATGCATGTGGCCAAAAAAAAAAAAAAAAGAAGCTGCTTAAGTTGGCAAAGTCCTTGAAAAAAGTTGTTTGAAATAGCGTGGGTGTTTTTTTCTCAGGAGGGACAGCTGTGCTTAGCTAGCATGTTGCTCAATGAGACCGTAAATTTTAGCACTAATCTTCATTTCATGAATTGTTGGGTTTGCTGTTCTGAGTGATAATGTTCAAGGTTGGATATTAAGTTACTAAGAATTTCCTAGTAGTGTGTTTTCTACACTGCATGTACAGCAATTTTTAATCTCCTGGGTAGGTGCTGTATGTGTAGTGTAGGTCATCCCTTACCACACTATGGCTGCAGCTAAGAAATAAATTAACTCAAAGAAAGCACAATTTAGGACATTTTGAAAGCTTCAGATGAGTTTTTTGGTGGTATGTTTTCCACTGTGACAGTGTCCATTCTGAGCAGTAATTACTTTTTTTTTTTTCTTTTTTGTTTCGGGTTTTTTTAGTGAAACTTTCTTTGAATATGGTAGCAGTTTTCTTAAATGAAAAGCCTTACCCTCTGAGTCCTCCATGTCTGAGCAATTCTAACTGCACAACAGTGGAGTCAATCCTGAGGGACTGCTTGATAGGATTTATACAAACAGGTTATAAAATGTTGATTTCAGCGAGATTTGGTGATTTTTATCTCCACTGCATTGATTTCTCTATTTAGGTGATATCTGTCCATTATTATTTCTAGTGGGTTTCAGGGAAGACAGAGCAAGGTAATGCCACAAGCAGAACTAATGTACTCTTACAGGACAGACTTTATTGTTTTACAAATTCACTTCTGTAAACATACACGCTTGGACTTCCAGAATTAAATAATTGTTTAGCCTTGTCCATTTCTTTATGTTAATTGCTTTAGACTTCATTTTAGCTGCTTTTGTCTCCTGAGTTGCTTTTTGTCATCTCTCAAATGAGAGGTCCAGGCAGTATGGCTTTAGGTTGGACAGTGCTGCATCCAGTAGGTAAATGGGGATTAGAGGGTTAAAATTTTAACAAGTCACCATTTCAAACAGTTGCTTGCAAGGGCACACACACCTATTGATAAAGATCTATGCCTTTGGCATAAAAGAGTTCTGAAGATTATATAAAGTATGCATTTCTGTTTTAAATTGCATCAGACTCCACAATCTAATTTTGTAGATAGCTTTAGTCTTTCTGATGATATATTTTCCTTTGCATGGTTTAATAAAGACTGAAAAAAAAAATTTCTTCAAATTTCATGTCAGGTTCTGTGACAAACCAGACATCTGAAGGTTGATGTTGCATATGCTCACTGTATGCCTTTTGTTATCTGTAAAACAGTCTGAAAACAAAAGCCTTGTTTTCTGTCCCCCCAACATATAAAATAATATGTGAAACAAAAAATCTTTTAAAAGTGTTACTTGCATGGAAGAAAAAAAGGAAAATTAAAAGATTACTAAATCTTTTCATTATTTTCAGCTTGAGGAGTGGTGATAATGATGTCTCCAAAGACATATTTTAAGGTTTTTTTAGCTGTTGCTAAGAATAGTTTCCTTTTGTCTCACTTTTTCCTTCCCTTATCCAGTACTAGCTAACCGAGACATTTGGTTCTGTGTTTTCTAATATATCATTCTAAAGTTCATACTCTGCTTAGTAGCCTAGGAACACACTACAAAAAATAGGATATTTGTAAATAAAATTATACATTTATTCTGCCAGTTCTATGTTTAGTCCTTTTTTGATTTCCTGGGAGAAATGTTTGTGGCACACTTTGTCTCAGATTTAATCAGTACCTATTCCTTAGCAAACATACTCTTCTTCTGTCAAAATACTGCATCAAGCTATACCTCCTCTGATCTGTTTAATCTAGATAAATGTTATAAAGGCTTTTTGTCTTTTCCCACTCCAGACAGGTAAGATTATCTGTAATGGAGATTGTACATTTTGTCTTGGCAGAAGTTTGCAAGATCCACAGTTGATGAATAGACGACCTCTCTGCTCAGAAGTGTTAGTTGAAATTAAATAGGCCTAACAGTAAATTAAATACATGGATACACAATGGAACTACTTAAATTTCCTTTGACATTTTATAGTTTACCTCAGTTTATATTTTCTCACTTCTCTTTTATCAGTGTCACTAGGAAGAAAAATTATCATGATAGCCAGGGTCTTCTCCAACGTGTGGAACACAGCCTTTTTTGGTTTCTCCAGTTGCTGTCTAATTTACATCTGGCTTAACTGTGTGGTGGTGTACTCAATGTGCTCACTGGGCAGACTGCAGGGAATCCTTAAGCAAAGCAGTTGTGCCCTGCAGGGAAGGGCTTGACTGGCTGAATTACTACAAAGGGTTGTTTTGGGATGAAAGGACAGGTTGCTTGAAGGCCTCAGTGAAATGAGAAGGGCAGCCCAGAAAATCAATCTGAACCAACAGCTGTAATAGTAAATACAACACCCTGTTGTGCATGTTATGTGCTATATCTAAGTATGATGGAAGTGTGATTATTCTGTGGCAATAGAGTTGCAAGTTGATTTTACATCTTGGATTCATCAGGTAAACCAGAACCCTCAGAGTCCTGAGTGATCATCTAAAATTACAGACTGTGGTGCTATGTTCTGCACATGTCCAACCAGGTTCAGAGACAGATCCAAGAACCTCTTCCAGGGGCTATGCCATTGCTGCTCTGCAGAGCAGAAGGAAGTGCAGAAAAGCACACTTTCATTGTTCCTTTGTGAATTATTCTTGGTCTCCTCTTTGAATTTCCAGGTCCTGGGATGAGATCCCCTCAGAGCTGTTGTGTGAATGTGAAGTGAGAGTGGGATTCCTGAGAATGTGCAGGACCTGCATCTCTCAAAGCAACCCAGACATACTCAGCTGGAGAACAGGGAGCAAGCAGACTTGGCTGTAGCTGTTTATACAGGTTGGGCAGAATTTGGAAAGGGTTTTATTTCTGTCATTTACAAGTCTTGAATTCCCAGTCTTGTGTCCTCCAAACCCTTGTTATTCTTCTCTGCTTGATCTGAAGCTGTTCTGTCTGTTCCTTGCACCCCCTCACCCCTGCAATTTGTATCTGCATTTTGGGACGTTACTTGCTTTTGCTCACTTCCAACTGATGGACGGATGTTGGAACCCATGGGTTTGAAAAAGCAACTTTCATTGGGAATACTGCTGGGGTAAAACTTGAAAGGCCACAAAGAAGCTGTTGGTGTAGATAAATGCTGGGAAATAAGGTTTTCTGTAGAAAACCTGCCTGGCCTCTGACTGCTTTTTTTTTCCCCTCAACAGCCAGAGCATGCAGGCTTTTGGGTTCACATGCTGCTGAAACCCAAGCTCCTGGGCCTTGCAGCAGAGTGTGAAAGGTGTGCCCAGATCTCTTTATCCAATGTCAGAAACATCCATTTCATTTTATCCTGAAAAGACTAATTTTTCAGGTTTTCTTTTTTCCTAACCTTTGTTCCATATGGAATGAAAAAAATGTATGAAATGTAGTATTTCCAGTAGATAAAGTTTTTGCCCTCCCTGTCTCCTCCCAGAGATGGTTTGTTTGAAAAATACTTTGCAGGACCACCACTGTACTTGTAGAGAACGTTGAGATAAATGTGTTTGTAGATAAGCTGTGTTTAGAAACATATGGTTATTTTCATCAGTATGATAGGAGGGCTCATCAAAGTCACTTCACTCTCTACAACTATGGCTAGAAAAGGGAATTACTTTAGTAAATCCGGTTAGTTATGTAAGCCTGCTTGCATGATGATATAATACCTCAAATGCATACCCTTGGTTTTTTAACATAATTTACTTTTATGATTTTCCACCTGTTGCTTACTCTTTGTAATGCTGATATTTTTATAATGTTGGAAAATTCTTAATTGCCAACTGATTTATCATCTGTTAGGGACTAAATGGGAAGCCTTTAGACTTCAAAGGGCATTTAGACTGCATTTGCTGCTTGGATGGGCCTTTTATGCAACTTTTCTTTTGCAGAGTTGTAGGGCTACAGACGAACAAGATGTCTGAATTTTACTCATTACTTTTAATTTGTTTGCTTTGTTGAAGGTGCACACAGATGTATATACAATTTTAAGGATGTACTATATGCATTATTCATTATTTTTCATTTTTAACATAGAGGAACTGATTTATCACTGACATTTACGCTAGCACAAGATGTTTGTAAATGGTACTGATGTCCTGGTGGTATTCTACATTTCTCATAAAGGATAAATAACCAATCAAGAGTGCAAAGTAGCTGACATCAGGAGTAGACAGTTGTATGCTCTTGGGACATGTGACTTGCTAAGTCCCACTCCCTGAAGACAGAAATAGTACACTAGAAATAGCATAGAGGATAGAGGAACAGCTCCAAAGATGTTTACTTTAAAAAAAACCCTACATTTTTTTATTAATTATGCTTACTACTGTGGTCCTCAAACGTTAGTTAACAAGGACCCATTGTGCAGGGTCCAAATCAAACATACTACCAGACATCTTCCCCTAAAGGAGAGCAATTTCTCCGTGATTCTACTCTTTGAAGTATTTTGTGGGTGGAGCACAAAGTGCCTGGTTTCTTTTGTGATTTAATTAACCAAAAACAGTTCGTGGTACTTTCCAGAACTGATGTGGTAAATCTTTACTAGAGGACTTAAAACACAGTGGGATGTCTCACTGTGCTATTTGCAGTGGCTTTACTCTGTTCTTGCTTCAGTCAATGACAAAACCTCCAGGGAAATGAGTGAGGATGTATCCACCGACAAGCTGCCTCTTATTTTCAGTATCAAAAAGTGCAAGGGAACTGAACCTCTACAGAGACAGAGGTTAAAAAGTTAATCATGTTGGTACTATAACAGGTAGTCTTCTGACAGTTCCAGGAGATGACTGCATAAGTTTTTATTTAGATACTCTATAATTATATAGACTTTCAGCTGTTTGGGCCTTTTGGCCCTTCTGTAACTTGTGATATACATTGTCTATTTAAAAAATAGGATGAAAGCTTAGGTGAGAGCAAATGAGTTGCTGAGTTGTTTATCTGTCCCACCCCAAAAGGAAGGAGTGACCTTGATGCAGATATTGTAAGTGAACTGGAAAAGATGGGTAAACTTTATACCTGTGGGCCATAATACTTTGCTAACTTCTGCTGCTCATGAGAGTGGTTCTTGGCAGATTCCACCCTGTCGGCAGCTGATGTGTGCCATCTATTTTGGAAATTTAATCTGGGATAAGTATATTACTAATCTGAACAGACAAATACTGTGGCTGCAGCCATTAGTTTGGGATACAGGCATAGTGAATTGTTTTTGTGTAATACCAAGATGCCCAGCCCATCTGGGTCTAATTTCCATTATCAGTGAAAGGCTCCAGCAGCAATAAATTCTTGCTACAGGAACATTTTTAAAAGAGAACCCAGTTCTTAATCACTCATTTTCATTTCCAAAACTGTAGTCCTCTGGTAATTAAGTGTCCTGGTTTGAAAGACAGGTGTCCGCTAAGGAAGGCAGTAGCCTCCCTTGGAATGAAAGATGTAACCCCCTTCCCTCCGAATTATTATAATTTTGAAATTAGGGGGCTTTCAGGCAAAGATATGAGGAATAGGAATAACAGTTCTTTACTATTATATATCTATACGTGTACAACAAGGCAAACAAACAACAACACCGGCAGCAACAACAACCAGAGCCAGAACCCAGCGCCAGCCTCTCTCGGCTGTCGGGCCCTTTCCCCTCGGGTGCAGTTCCACTCGCAGCCGGCAGGGGCGCTGGCGGCTCCCGGCCGGGCAGGGCGGCTGCGATGGTTCCCCCGCGCCTGCAGGGGGCGCTGTGGTGCGAGCTCGGGGAGCATGCTGTAATGGCGGCTTGGCCGAGCTGGGAAGGGATGGAAGAGAAGCTTCACAAACCCCCTGGGCAGCCGATCCCGGTGCCTCAGTAGGCCCCCCTGGAGCAGCAAACTGAAGCAGCAGGGATAAGCACAAAATCCCGGGTGGCAGACAAGATGTATCAAACTCCGGAGCTGTAGGTGGGAACTCCAGGACCTCTGGGCAGGCAGGGGGTGCGGAGCTGCAGTGTAGCGAAGGCTCAGAGCAGTGGCAAAGGAACGGCAGGGGCAGGGCAGTGGCGGCCGGGCTCCCAGCATGGTAGGGAAAGGTGGGCTCAGGATCCCGGGGTTTTTCCCCTCAGGCACCTGAGCAGATGGTGAAAAGTCCCTCTTTTAGTGAGGTATGAAACGGCCACTCCAGCAAGCAGAGCTCCACTCACGGTAGAAGGAAGGCAGCAGAAGGCAGAACCTCGCAGTGGTGATGAATTCTCCCCACAGCCACCGCAGCTTCTCTCCCTTCTGAATGCCGAGAGCCCCAGAGAGCTAGGGGCTCCACCCAATCCCTTTTCCCCAGTCTCATGGCACCTCTGCCCTACACGAGAAAACCCCAGGTAAGAGAGAGTAGCCAGCTGGACCCCTCCCCCGAGCTGTGGCCAGGTCTTTTGTCTCTCTTAAGTATCCAGTCCTTACTGTCTCCTAGCAACACGTATGGGAAAAGTTCCTTAAGAGGAAAAAAAACAAAACCCAAAACAAAAGCAGAGCTCCTAAAACCCCAACATTAAGCATGAGACATCAGAGTGTTTAATGACTGACTTGATAATGTAACTGGAAGGATGTTGCCCTCTGCTTAAAAACTTCAATTCTGCAAATATTTATGGAAGCTTATACACACTTGCTGTTGTGTCAGATTGTCCTTTCCTCTGACTGGTTAGTATAGGGCAAACCAGTGTTCTATCCCTGACAGTCACCCCTGTTGCTGGTTTATATATTCTTGCCAGAGGTCTTTTTCTGTACCTTCTCGGTTACTGATGGCCACGTAAAGTGCTGCTGAGCAGCAGTGGGGTACTGAGAACACTGTTTAAATAAAATTTGTTCACTTTTCTGGTATTTGCCTTTCTGATGAATGTATGGATAGCCACCCAAGTCTTCATTAATGACTTTAACTCCTAAAAGCCATGAAGGCTCAAATGAATGAGGTTATCACAGTAGCTCATTAAGTGAACAGAGATATTAGGTTTCACTAATTTTTATGCAGTGAAATTTTGCAAGGGTATCTGAATGTCTGGTACTGTGAATGTAATTTCCATATTAGTCATCAGCAGGTAATATGACTCTGAATTATATAAAAATTGTTTATTTGAAGATTCCAGAAGTTTTCGTTATACTTCCTTTCCAGCTTTTAATTATGAAGTTTCTTGTTATGGTTTTGTACTGCTGTAGTGGAGCAGTCCTTAACCTGAGTTGGGAAGTTACTGGAGATAAGTGTTGGGGAAAAAAACTTCATCCCTGTCATATCTCTTTATGCAAATTAGAGATTCTTTCACTTTCTGTTTTATCATTGTCAGCTTTTTTTTCCTCATCATCCCTTTTTCCTCTTTTATCACGAGTATGCTGGTTTTTTGGGAGTACTTTACATACTCGAATTTTGTGTGCTGCCATTCCTTGGAATCCATTCTTTCTAAAATTTTCCAATTTCTTTGCCCATTTCCACCACTGCTACTTTAACTTCCCCCTGATAAGGATGATGTTTTTAACCTTTCAGTGGTCCTTCCCCCAAACATGCCCTCAGCCTGTTCCTCTGGCTTCATTTTCCTATCTGATTGAAGTCATTGTCTTCAGACAGGATTTTTATGTCTTTTGCAGTTGATCCTTTGAAACAGAGCAGAAGTTTTGATGCAAAATTGAGCCCCAGCTCTTGCATCTGAGCTGTGCTTCCTAACAGTGTCGCAGGTACAATTTTTGGATTTGCAGGCAAGTCGTTCCAGGTCATGTGCATTTATTCTGTTGCCTTCTATATTGCTGTAGAGAAGCTGGAATGAACATTCTGGGACACCTCGTATGGCATCACAGCTGTCAGGTCTCTTTACTCTCTTTGGCTCCAGTCCAGAATAAGCTGAAGTCAATGGAAAGATTCAAATGCCACTACTTCTTCTTGAATCAACTGTGCATTAATGCTTGATAGAGCTACACCAGAAACAGGAGAGGAAAACTGTCCTTAGAATGGCTCTTGGTTTTGAATGTTTTTTAATAATAGTTTCTCATTCGTACCAATACTTCTTAAATAAAGTGGTTTATTTCTATATTGAAATGGTAGTGATTCTTATGTAAGCCTGAAATAACTCAGTTAAAATCAGTATGTATGTTACTCAGTTTATATTATGGCTATTTAAATCTCAGAGTATGTATTTTTGTAACAGTGCTATTTTGTTTTTTCAAGATCTTGGTCTGCTTCCATACACTGAAATGAAAATGGTTTCATTAATTTCTGTTATAATGGTGGTGCTTACCACTACAACTAACAACCTTATTTTTAAAATTTTTATTGTTTCTCTAGAGCATATTCATCAATGTGAAACATAGAGCAGTAGGAAAAAATCTCTTCCCTGAATACATACACAGAACAAGTATGACAGGCTCATGTTTACATGGTCAGGTTACAATCCCTAGATGTTTGAATGACCTTGCATTCATATATGTGAATGGAAAAATGTATTAAACATTTTCAGAAGAGAGCAGTGTTGTCTAGAATCTTATATGCAGCCTTTAGAGTTATGTTCACAAACATTATGCACACGTCTGTTTGCTATTTAAGTAGTCATGGAGTGTCTGATGTCAGCTACTTCCCCTAAATAAAATACTCAGGACATGGACACCTGGTTTGGAGCCAACTGGCTTTGCTTTGCTTCCTTTCCAAGTGCCTTCATTCACAAGTGAGCAAAATGACTCCTCATGCTGTGAAAACGAAACCTAGAAGTACTTGGTGAACACAATTTTACACAAAGTACGGACATATTTTCAGTTTTTAACAAAGCTCAGTGAGAGTTTCATCCAGCTTCCAATAAATTAAAGAGAAATATTTCTTTTGACTTCAGTGGGATTTTTGAGTGCTGCCTTATTTATGAACCCCATCACTGATGGGAGCAGCAGGAGCCGGGGGGATTGAAGGAATAACAGATTTTTGTCCAGCCTTTGGCACTGGGAAAGATCTATCTGCCACCAGAGGCAGGAGATTAGTGCTCCAAGACACTGACTATTGCAAGGCAGTGACCTTGGAGGGATTCAGAGCTGTGGTGAAAGGAAGCCTCTTTGCAAGTGCTCACTCATAGGAGACAGCTGAATGGACAAAACCATGGGCCCTAAAGGCTTGTGCAAATGACTGCTGGAACAAAGAATAATCTGGAGAAAAAGTTGATTGGAAGTTGAAATCTTTGAAGAATTTAAGGTTGAATAAGTGTCTGGGAAAGCATAATCTGACTACCTGGAGGCATAAAGCTGTGTGTGAAGAGTTTAAATGTATGGTTAAATGTCAGGAATAGATACACACATTGCCTAGCAATGGGTCCAAATTTCCACTGTGAAATGTGCATATAAGGATGGCAAAATTTGTGTCTCGGAGCACTTCGCTCTGCAAACAAGTTCACAAAGAAACGACCTCTCAGCAGGGTGTCCATTAAGACGGGGACCATCTTTCATGTACAGAGCCCTTGGTGTTTCGCATTGCAGACTCAAGTTCATGGCGATCATTCCTTGTCTGAGCAGAAAGTTTGGAGATGCTCTTAGTCTATTACATAACCTCTAGATAGAGTTTGTCTCCTTCTCTTTGCTATTGGATAGTTCATAGGCTGGTTGGTTGGTTTTGTTTTGTTTGCTGTTTGTTTTTTTACCTCTGCTTCATTCTATGTTTTATTTCCTGCTGCTGACAGTCAGAATTGTCTATGGTGTGTTTCCTGTTATGGTGCCTCTCTTGTGCTGTCTTTCTCTTTCCAGCTCAAGTTTTGTGGTAGATCCTACCATAGGATTTTAATGAGTAGTCCAAAAGCCCCGTATCTAATGGGGCTTTATCTGAACAAAACTGCTGGAAAGTCTGCAAAGTGGTTTCACAGCATTTTTTTAATGCTTGATGCCTCTTAGAATTGTTTGAAGGTCGTTACAACTATTTTACAGCAAGAGATAATGCTCCTTTCTGGATAGGGAAGTATGGGAGGTTGGATTTAAGGCTTTTTGTTAATAGCTGTTCATTCTAAACCCAAAGGTTTTTAATTTAGCAAAATGGTGTAAACATCAGCATGTATAGAGGTTTTTATTTACCTTCAGCAGAAAAATGATCAAGTGATGTAAGACTAGTTACTTTCTCTGAGAAAGCTGATTCAAAGAAGTTCAAAAGTTGAGAAGCTTGCATGAATTGTCTTTAATTTTTCACGTTCCTCACTGTCAGGAAATTTTAAAGGCTTTAAAGATATTTCCTGTGAATGCTTTTAGTTAGGAAATGTTCAGCTCCAGTCTGAACTTGTTTTGACATTCAGTTTGGTCATCTTGATATGAGAACCTTAAATGTTTTTTCCTTCCAGAAGTTCAAACCCTAGAGACTGTACCTGAGCATGGTGGACAGTGAAAGTTTCCTTAGAGAGGGGTGTTCATAGTGTGTGACAAAACTACGGTGCTAAAGGGGACCTTTTTCCAGGATTTATAGTGTTGTCAGTAGCATTGCAGGGCTTCGGGCAGCCCAGTCCTTCAAAGTTGTTGAATGTGCAAGCAGATCAAATTCTCTAAACTAAACTCAACTCATGTAGTTAACTTTCATGTGCTCTATTAACTAGGAATTAAGTTTGTGATATAGGGACTTCAGATTAACATAAATACTGCAATTATTCTTGAAATAACTAATGCTAGTGTAGCAAATTCGGCATATATTTTCAGTTTAAATCCAAATCCATGGTGGTTTCCTACACATTTCCTTGCACGTGTGCTCTTTGTTAAAAATGCCATTTTCTCTCATCCAGTAGCTTTTGTTCTTGTGGTTCAGAGATGCAGCTTCTTGTTCTTAGAAACATGCAAGGGTCCCAAAATTAGTGTTCATAGTTCCTGCTGATGTAGAGATACTTGTTGATGCAGGATGGCTGAGGCACAAGTTGCGGTTACCAATTATGATCCTAGTTTAATAGTGTACTCAGTATCTCAAAACATCATCTAGTTTTATGGGTTTGAGAGCCCTAGGAAGCACTCTGCACCTTGCAGAATAGCACCAACTTGTGTAAATTCACTTGTCCCCAAAGAATTTCTAATCCAGCCTTTTCTGCTTATTTGGTGATTCTGAAAATAACCCAGTTGTGGAGAAGTTAAAATGTAATTGTATTTTGCCCGATTACTTCCCAGCAAATTCACACAACAAAGGTAATGTAGGTGAAAAGTGTTGAAACCAAGTATTTTAATTAAAGAAGATCTTCAGCTAAGAAATAGTTAAGAAATTCAATTTTTTTTTTTTTTTAAGGGTGGAAAGAAGTCCTACAGTGGGCCATGTGGGGGCCGCGATTGCAGTGCAGGATGCAAATGTTTTCCGGAGAAGGGTGCACGGGTAAGTTTGTTTACAGTAATATAACTTGTCCTTGCCTCTTATCAATCTTTTTAGAAATAAATAAATAAATAAATAAACCCCATGTTAATTTGTGTAATTCTCAATCTAATGACCTCATGAAATGACAAACGATGAAAACCAGCTGCATTTCAAATGTCCCTGGCCAAGATTTCAAAAGCTATTCTAAAGATTTACAAATGGCTTGCTTTGTAATGAGTCTTCAATAGAATCCTATTTCTTTATGGGATCTGAGCCTTAGTTCAAAAGAAGTCAGATGGTTTTTAAGTAGATTACAACAATTAAAATTAGGAAAATCAAAGTAGTGTGGGCTTCCAGTACAGATTTTGCCCTGGCCTTACTGTAATAACTTCTGTTTATTTGTGGAAGTGTTTTTGACTTGAGTATTTGGTTGTGAAGGAATAGTAACTCGGAATGGATCTAAGCAATTCCCTTTGAGAAAGTTGCTTGTGTAGCTAAAGTCTCTCTCTCTGAAGTCTTTGTTTGAAGAAACTAAATGTTTGAGCAAGATTTCCATAAAAATCTTTAATTTCTTTTGATTGTTTGAAAAGACTATAACTTATCTTAATACAGCTGCTTATCTCCTGTCTTAGGGGAATGCAGTAACTGACTTCACTCTGCCTTCAATTGCAATGTTAATTTTTGTCCAGACACCACCTACTTAATGTTTTATCTTAAGCTCTAGAGTATTTTAGCATGTATGAAAATGAATCTTACAGATTTTGCTTTTTGGAAATGAAAGAAGGAAAGAGCACATAGTAGGTACTTGAGGAATTGGAAAGGCGTAAAGAGAAGGGAAATAATACTAGTTGTCTTGTTTAATTAATCAGCTGTACTCCCCGAAATCATATTGAAAACTCATCCTCTGAGCAAAAACAAAATAAATAAAGTCTTAACTTAAATACTAGCAATCCTGGTTTTTTTTCCTGTCTATTTCAGTGGCACAGTATGTGTATATGCAAGGCATTACTTCCTAGGACTGAATTTAGGAAAATGTTGCTTTTTAAAAATGATTGTTTTAAAAATGATGTCTTTCTAATTGCATACAGAGTTGAATGTGAATGCTTAATTGATGACCGATGATGTGTTTGCTCTGGAAATATAAAAATTCTTTTGATTCATCATGTGGCAGAGGGAAAACATGTCTAAACAGATAAGCAGAAGAACTTTGCAAGGAAGTTCTCAATATACCCTAGAATATGAGCTAAAGTGAATTGCTCAATACCTTTTGTGATTAGATACAGTAAGGGACAGACCTAGTTTGGTTCTGGAACACAATATCCTGTAAATGCTTTGACCTTTAGACAGCAATGAGCATCATTCTTCTGTCTCTTTACATTCCCGGGGTCCAACTTGATTGTTTGAACTGGCCACAACACTGTTGACCTTGCAGTTTGAGCTCTTGGCATCTCTTTTGTTAAGATGTCACAAAGATTTTAGGCTGTTTTCATTGCTGACCTGAGAACTCGTTTGGCTTTTAGCTTGTTTCTTATGTGACCTGTATCAGTAGGGCATTTTCAGTCCTTCAAACACGTGTTCCATCCTACTGAGACCTGTCCATGGAGTAAACTGTCTGCTACAAGTGGTAATCTTTCCTTTTTACAACACTACTTCCATCACGTATATTGAGCCCTCCTGACACCTTCTTGGACATCTGCAGGCAGCTACTGGAGGCCTGGCATGCCAGAGGATAAGGAGGTGATTGGCTAAACTGGGAAAGCGGATGGTGTGATTATGTATCCTACAGCACAGCTTGTTTCTTGCAGGACACTGTACAGCCTGAGGCTAATTCCTTGGCTTCCTGCCTAGCTGCTTCTCCACTGCTGCAAAGCCTTTAAGTTCAGAAAGGGAGACAGGACTTAGCCAATGCCCTGAATCCGGATTTTGTTTAAAAAAAAGTTTCAGCTGTCAATTTTGCACAATTAACCAGATCAGAATAAAGCTAAGCTTTCTTTTTAAAAGAAGGAAATAGCTAAAAAGCAGAAGAAAAATGACAATAAGCTGACAGCTTAATGAAAATAATATAGACAATGTCCTTAAATGCACTTCTGATCAGATCAAGCTTTAAAAATTCTATTTAGGCAATAAAAACATCAAAACTTCCTAAGACTACTTGATTAGTGAGAGATATTTCTGGAAATGGGATGTAGATATGTGCAATCCACATGTGCCCACGTTCTTGTTTTTTCCTCTAGATTGTTGCTGCATGTGCAGGATATATTAAAAAAACACCAAAACCCACAAAAAACCACCAACCAACCAACCAAAAAAACCCACCCCAAAACTCAACAAACCAGTATAATCTCCCTATCTGTAAGACTGAGCTTGTTAAAATACTAATCTCTATGAAGTGAGTCAGCAATTCGTGGAATAATTGAGATTCTTTTCTGAAGGAAGGGTGGTACAGTGCTTGTCTAGCAGCCCCTTAGGGAGCTCTCCTAGCAGAGTGGTAAGGCACATCTCCTAAAAGAGCAAAATTCCTGTACTGTTCTCCAAATGCTTGCATTACATTTGAAAAGCCAGATTGCTGCCTTGTACCCATTTTAGGCTGTGCATTGAAGCTGAATATGATCCAATTTACTGTGAAGCCTGCACAAGAAGAAATCTGTTATGGAAGCATTCTTCATCTTAGCCAATGATTCAGCATTGGTTCTTTTATCTAATGACAAGTTAATGAAAAGCCTGTCTCTGCGTAATTCAGTGGTCAAACTCCTGGGCCATTGTAGCCATTCTCCCCTCTTTATCAGTTTTTATCTTGTAAGGATTTGTGAGTACCAATCCAGTGATTTGTGCAGAAGTCCACTTCTTAGTGGAGAAGTGTTACCTTCACTGAAGGGTCCCAGCTAGGACCTTGTCTGGAGGTTTGCTCAGAGGTCAAATTAAAAGGTTAAATGGAGTGTGTGGCTCTTACTACTTAAGTGCACAAAAAGGTATCTGCACATCATATAACAGTGTAACAGTAAATGTAATAGTAAGTGAAGCCCAGGAAACTGATTTTAAAACTAGGAGTTTTGGATCTGGTTGTTCCATTCCCCTAAACTGCATTGTTAGAACTTGTACTGAATTTGATATGAAAGCTAATGTAATGCTGTGCGAAGAAAATGCCAAGGGGCATCCCAGAGATTACACAAGCCCCTGCCTAGCTGGAGTCTCTAGGTGAATGTGGGGGACTTCTAAATCTCTGTGTCCCTACTCCCATTTTTCTGGCCAGCTGAGATACCAGTTATCCAGCTAAGGCAATTTTAAAGGGAATTCTGCTGTGATAGTACCCAAATGAACCCTGGTACATGCAAACTTTTTGGGAGACAGTCTGAATACAAATTTACATTGAACTCACTTTTGCCTGTAAGACTTTGTACTAGTTTGAAAACAAACTAATGGGAGACACCAAGTCAGAATAACAATTTAATAGGGAAATAAAATAAGGAAAAACCCCCAAAAATAAAGGCAGAATACACTGGGTTAAACTGACAGAGTCAGGATACAACCAGACACCCTGTTATTCAGGGTGGTGGTAGCAGTCCGATAGAATGGTGGCTCCAGTCCTCCTGAAGCGGTGATCCTGTAGAAAAAAAAGTCTGCTCTTCCTCAGAAGGTCCAGTGGTGGCTGTGTAGCTCCTGTCCTCTGGAAATCCAGTGGAAAGGTTGTGTCTGGTGTTCAGAATCTCAGATTATATCCAGGATGGAATGCTTGGTTCCTCCCTCTGGGTGGAGCATCTCACAATGGGGTAATGAGTCATGAGGCCAAATGTTGATTAGGCTCATCATCATCATTAGATCAGAAGATATTTTGGAGGGAGTTACCTGGGAGTCATGTGGCAGGACAATGATGGGCCATTAACAGAAAGATAGTCTGGGGGGAAGGAGGCAAGGAAACACTGCCCCACCTGATTTCAACGGCTGATGGGGATGGTAATAGAATACACTGCAACCCAGGACATTATCCACCCCTTATTGTATTACCATCTACTTCATCCCAAATCAATACCTTCCTTAAACTCTACACACACAGGCATACATATATATACAATGAAACCCTACACACAGTTCTGACCTAAGATTAGGTCTCCTTGTGGTACACAATGGGTTTCCCCATCTTTCTGCATTACCCACCAAGTGCAACCAGGTCCTTGAGCAAAGACAATCCCACGGATGGGTTTGCCTTTGCCTGAGGTGGGATTAATCCAAACAGTCTTTCCTAAAATACCTCTCAGATGTACCACACGGACTCTTATCTCCATCCACTGTGTGCAAGGGTTCAGACTCGGCGGGACCAGCTCGACTGATGGACCCTCAGGTATTGACCATCCAGGTGGCCTTTGCTAAAGTTCACTTCCCAATTTTTGAACGTCCCCCCACCAAGTGCCTTTAAGGTGGTTTTAAGTAGTCCATTGCAGCGTTCAACTTCTCTGGCAGCTGGTGCGTGACAAGGAATATGATATATCCCTTCGATACCGTGTTTTCTGGCCCAGGTGTTGATGAGGCTGTTCTTAAAATGAGTCCCGTTGTCCGACTTGATCCTGTCAGGGGTGCCATGTCTCCACAGGACTTGCTTTTCCAGGCCCAGGATGGTGTTCCGGGCTGTAGCATGAGGCACAGGGTAGGTCTCCAGCCATCCTGTGGTTGCTTCCACCATGGTCAACACATAGTGCTTGCCTTGGCGGGTTTGGGGAAGGGTGATGTAGTCAACTTGCCAGGCTTCCCCATACCTGTACTTTGACCATCGTCCACCATACCACAGAGGCTTCACCCGCTTGGCGTGTTTGATTGCAGCACAGGTCTCACAACTGTGGATGACCTGTGAGATGCTGTCCATGGAAAGGTCCACCCCTCGGTCACGGGCCCATCGGTATGTTGCATCTCTCCCCTGATGACCAGAGGCATCATGGGCCCAACGAGCTAGGAATAATTCTCCCTTGTGCTGCCAGTCCAGATCCACCTGAGATACTTTCACCTTGGCAGCTCGGTCCACCTGCTCGTTGTTGCGATGCTCTTCATTAGCCCGACTCTTGGGTACGTGCGCATCCACGTGTCGAACCTTCACGGTCAGCTTCTCTATTTGGGGGCAATGTCCTGCCAAATCTCAGCGGCCCAGATGGGTTTCCCTCTGCGCTGCCAGTTGGCCTTTCTCCAGCGAGCCAGCCATCCCCACAGAGCATTGGCTACCATCCACGAGTCGGTGTAGAGATAGAGCCTCGGCCACTTCTCTCGTTCAGCAATATCCAAAGCCAGCTGGACGGCTTTAAGCTCTGCAGCCTGACTCAATCCACCTTGTCCCTTGGTAACTTGTGCAACTCGTCGTGTGGGGCTCCATACTGCAGCTTTCCACTTCCGGTTAGCGCCTACAATTCGGCAGGAACCATCAGTGAAGAGGGCATAACGTCTTTCAGTCTCCGGTAGCCCATTATATGGTGGGGCTTCTTCAGCACGAGTCACTTGCTCTTTCTCTTCTTCAGAAGATAATCCAAAAGTCTCACCTTCAGGCCAGTTCGTTATAATTTCCAGAATCCCAGGGCGATTCGGGTTTCCAATACAGGCGCGTGCTGTGTGATAAGAGCAATCCATTTGCTCCATGTGGTGTCGGTGGCGTGATGCATGGAAGGAACCTTTCCCTTGAACATCCAGCCCAGCACCGGTAGTCGGGGCGCCAGAAGCAACTGTGTTTCAGTGCCGGTTACCTCTGAGGCAGCTTGGACTCCTTCATAGGCTGCCAAGATTTCCTTCTCTGTGGGCGTGTAGTTGGCTTCAGACCCTCTGTAGCTTCGGCTCCAGAATCCCGGTGGTCAGCCACGAGTCTCACCAGGCACCTTCTGCCAGAGGCTCCAGGACAGACCATTGCTCCCGGCTGCAGAGTAGAGCACGTTCTTCACCTCTGGTCCTATCCTCACTGGGCCAAGGGCTATGGTGTGAGTGATTTCCTGCTTGATCTGGGCGAAGGCTTGCTGCTGTTCAGGGCCCCAGTGGAAATTGTTCTTCTTGCGGGTAACCAGGTAGAGAGGACTCACGATCTGGCTGTACTCGGGAATGTGCATTCTCCAAAAACCTATGGCGCCTAGGAAAGCTTGTGTTTCTTTCTTGCTGGTCGGTGGAGACATTGCTGTGATCTTATTGATGACCTCAGTGGGAATCTGACGTTGTCCATCTTCCCACTTTACTCCCAGGAACTGGATCTCTCGGGCAGGTCCCTTGACTTTGCTCCTTTTGATGGCAAAGCCGGCTTCCAGGAGAATCTGGATGATTTTCTCTCCTTTCTCAAATACTTCCTTTGCTGTGTTTCCCCACACGATGATGTCATCGATGTATTGCAGATGTTCTGGAGCCTCACCCTTTTCCAATGCAGTCTGGATCAGTCCGTGGCAAATGGTGGGACTGTGCTTCCACCCCTGGGGCAGTCGGTTCCAGGTGTATTGCACACCCTTCCAGGTGAAAGCAAACTGGGGCCTGCACTCTGCTGCCAGAAGAATGGAGAAAAATGCATTGGCAATGTCGATAGTGGCATACCACTTTGCTGCCTTGGATTCCAGCTCGTACTGTAGTTCCAACATGTCCAGCACAGCAGCACTCAGTGGTGGCGTGACCTCATTCAGGCCACAGTAATCCACCGTCAGCCTCCATTCTCCACTGGACTTAAGCACTGGCCATATAGGGCTGTTGAAAGGTGAACGGGCCTTGCTGACCACCCTTGGCTCTCCAGTTTATGAATCATCTCATGGACAGGAACCACAGAGTCTCTGTTGGTGTGGTATTGCCGACGGTGCACTGTTGCTCTGGCGATTGGCACTTGTTGTTCTTCAACTCTCAGCAGTCCCACAGCAGAGGGGTCATCTGAGAGACCAGGTGGGGTGTTCAGTTGTCTGATGTCTTCTGTCTCTAGAGCAGCTATCCCAAAAGCCCAACGATGTCTTTTTGGGTCTTTGAAATACCCACTTCGGAGATAGTCTATGCCGAGAATGCACAGGGCCTCTGGGCCAGTCACGATGGGTGTTTCTGCCACTTGTTCCCAGTTAAACTCACTTCAGTTTCCAGTACAGTCAGCTGCTGGGATCCTCCTGTCACCCCAGAAACAGAAATGCGTTTCGCTCCCACATACCTTGATGGCATCAGAGTACATTGAGCGCCAGTGTCAACCAAAGCTGTGTATTTTTGTGGGTCAGATGTGCCAGGCCGTTGGATCCACACACGCCAAAAGACCCGATTGTCCCTTTCCTCTACCTGGCTAGAGGCAGGGCCCCTCTATTCCTGGTCATGGTACATGTTGCTCCCTTCCAGTGAATACGTTCCTGAGGTCCCTTCAAGAGGATTGGTCATATTATCATTCCTATACCCTCTGGAGTTCTGTGCGCGAGAGACCGGAGCAGCATTGACTCTAGATGAGCTTCTTGTGGTAATTGTCCCTCTCTTTAGTTCACGTACCCTGGCTGCTAAGGAGGAGATGGGTTTTCCATGCCACTTACTCATGTCTTCTCCATGTTCCTGAAGGAAAAGCCAGAGATTATCTCATGGGGTTTATCCTCTCTCCCTGGTTGGGGGACGCCTGCTCCTAATGGCCGAGACTCTTGTTGGTTCTGGTGAGATGTGGTAAATTTCTTCCTTCAGTTCCTTTTTCATTTTCTGATGGCCCTCTTCAATCAAGCTCTGGACTTGCTCAGCCAGCCTTGTTTCCATGGATGAGACATGGGTGCGAAACGGGGCTGTGACAGCATCCTCGTAAAGCCTCAGTTTATTGACCAAGATGCCCAGCTTGTCCTCTCCTTCCCTCCATTGCAGGGTTGCTAGGTAATGGGAGTACATCTCTGGTCCAAGGCATGCGAATCTCAACCACATCTGTGATGTGTACCGGACACCATCTGGGCTCTTAGGAAATCTCTCGTCTTCTGAGAAAATTACTTCCAGCACAGCCAATTCCCTCAGGCATCGGGTACCTTGTTCCATTGTGCTCCATTTTCCTTGGTGCACCTGGAGGTCTTCTTTACAAAGGTACCTGTCCCTTACACTTGTAAGCAGTTGCCGCCAGAGGTTCTTGGGTTCTCCTGATCCCCTGGTCAATGACCACATCCCGGGACAGAGATCCCAGTTGCCTGGCCTCACTTCCATCCAGAATGGTGTCATTGGCTGCAGCGTCCCAGATGTGGAGCAGCCAGGTCAGGATGGACTTGTTTGTCTGGCGGGTGAATTCCCTCCGCAGGTCATGTAGCTCACCCAGAGATAGTGATCGAGTGATGATCTCTGGCTCTGCCTCTTCTGCTGGGTGCGAAGGTCCTGCTGCATCCTCATCAGTCACTATGCGGACTGATTTGCTTTTTGATTTCTTCTTCTGAACGGGGGCAACTGCAATCGGTTTAGGCTGTTCTGGTTCAGTGACAGTTTGTGTGGAGACACTGTTGTCTTGCGTCTAGTCTCTTTCTCCTCTGTGTCAGTCTGTGTAGACATGGTGCTTGTTGCTCTGCTCTTTTTTTCCCTTTCATCCTGAGGATGCTGTGCCATAGCTCTGATCCTAAGCATGGTGTACACAGTGCAGGTCATAGAGAAAAAAGAACTGACAAGAAGATTATGCCATCCTTAACATCCACAGGGAACTCAAATTTTCAAAAACTGCTGTGTCAGGCCTGAAAGGCTGGAAAAAAACATTCTTTAATCCACCCCCCAGGGGCTGGGTATGATTGTTGAGGCCCCAGATGTAGCAGCCTAGAGTAGGACAAGCAGACAAAGTTGAGTATATATTCCGAATTATGTTCATTGTCTCGGAGGTTATCATGCAGTAGGCATACTAGACTAATAAAGCAAATTTTATACCATACTCTGGTCTACAAAGGAGCATTACAATTGGCAGATAGTTCCCCATGTGTGGAAGAATACAGAGAGCTAGGTACAAGACCCATGTAAGCATGTTGAACATCATAGTGAGTAGGTAGCTTCTACAATACAAAATTGTAATTCTGACTTTTCTCAGCAGTTGAGCCCCACGTTGGGCACCAAAATATGTACTAGTTTGAAAACAAATTAGCGGGAGACACCAAGTCAGAATAACAATTTAATAGGGAAATAAAATAAGGAAAAAACCCCCAAAAATAAAGGCAGAATACACTGGGTTAAACTGACAGAGTCAGGATACAACCAGACACCCTGTTATTCAGGGTGGTGGTAGCAGTCCGATAGAATGGTGGCTCCAGTCCTCCTGAAGCGGTGATCCTGTAGAAAAAAAAGTCTGCTCTTCCTCAGAAGGTCCAGTGGTGGCTGTGTAGCTCCTGTCCTCTGGAAATCCAGTGGAAAGGTTGTGTCTGGTGTTCAGAATCTCAGATTATATCCAGGATGGAATGCTTGGTTCCTCCCTCTGGGTGGAGCATCTCACAATGGGGTAATGAGTCATGAGGCCAAATGTTGATTAGGCTCATCATCATCATTAGATCAGAAGATATTTTGGAGGGAGTTACCTGGGAGTCATGTGGCAGGACAATGATGGGCCATTAACAGAAAGATAGTCTGGGGGGAGGAGGCAAGGAAACACTGCCCCACCTGATTTCAACAGCTCATGAGGATGGTAATAGAATACACTGCAACCCAGGACAGACTTACATACAGTCATCTTTAGGAACAACAGCTTATGGGTAGAAAAAGTGCTTTATATTAAATTATGAAGCACAAGAGGAAAGGTGAAAGAAAAGCAACCATATTAAATTATAAGTTATATGAGATGGGGAATGTAAATTTTCATAGAAGTCCCTATCTAGTGCAAGCCTGGATTTCTGATGTGTTCAGTTTCAGTGCAGGTGAGTGATCTACAGCTAGAACATTTTTGGGACTGTCAGAAGAAATTATTGTTTTAAAGAGTGCTTTTCATTCCACTTGCTCACTGTTTGTCCACAGTTTGTGGGCAGGGATAATGTCCTTTGAAAGGTTCAGGCTGTATTGATGGCTGTCTTGCTAAGAAATGCACTGCAGATACGTCAGCAGGGAACAGGAGGCATTTTCCGTACTTGCAGAGTATCAAGAAGCACTAAATAGTCAGCAGCCTGCACCATTTCATTTGGCAGCTCATTTTGCATTTGTTTATAATAATATTGGCTTTTTTGTTTTTATATGTCATCAACTTTCAAACACTCACAAAGATAAACTAGCAGGCACAGACTTTGTTGCATGTATACCTTCTCCTGATGCCTGTTCACTTATCTTGGAATTTATAACCATATTAGAGTTTGTTTTAAACTTTGCTCATCATGTGATGGAGCTAATATTTCGGTTTTTTTCACTCTCCCCCACCAAAAAAAAAATTAAGGAAAAAAAAATTTAAAAATTGTTTCCAGGGCTTCACAAATTACTCAGGAGAGGCTCTGTCCCAGGCAGCTTTCACAGCTTAGAAGTGCTGTAAATTGGGAAGACTTTATGTTGCTAATTATATATTTTTTTCCTGTCATATGTAATCATGTCAACTAATATATATATTTTTATGTGTTCTTTAAAGCCCATTGAAACATCGTGATATGATCAATTAGAAAACTATTAATGGCATTATAGAACCACTTTCCTGTCTCTGAAAAATCTCCACAGAGACTGTTTCTGGCAACTGATGTGGTTGGAAGGGGGTGTATCTGTAGAATGAGGCAGTTGGTTCTGGGGACATGGTGGACACTTTACACTGAATTGAGTCTGGTCCAATAAAGTAAAGGACCACTGGAGTGCATCAGGTATGGCAGGAAACCCATCCCCTGACCTGCTCCCACTCAAACGAGATCCTGTTTGTCTACTCCAAGACTACACTGCAGGGTGAAGCAAAGCATCGTGAGTAGGAGAAATTGACTGAGAGATTGGTTCACAAATGTGGTTGCTATCTGAATGAAAGGTTAGTGTACCCAGAGATACATGCGATTCCCCACAGTTTTTCTGAAGTTAAAATGATGACAGTAAATGTTGTGTAAATTATTTCTGGGCAATCAAAGAGTTTTTGATACAATTACTGCAGATCAAAGAAGCAAGAAAAGATAGACAGATCCCCAACATCCATGCAGTGAACAGCATAACCTGAGGTCAGAACTTTGGATGATTGATCTAATTGTTATCTAGCATAAACTAATGTCGCATTGGCAAGAGATCTTAGATTAACTTTTGTCTGGAACTAATCCCCTCAATTTAATACTGGGTGTACAAAGGGTCTCTCTTGTGATAATTAGTTGAAGATTGGTTGACGTTTCTTTGCTATGAAATTGTAATAATTATAAATTATATTTTTAATAAGGTTTTCTGAATTCTGCTTTGGCTGGTTAATCACTCTATTTGGAACAGTTAGGGATTTCCTGATGAAACACAATTTCTTTGGAAGTGTTGACTCAACGAAATGAATTTTTTTTTTCAGAAATGTTTAACACAAACATATTTCCTGGTGACAAAATTCTTTAATGCTGTTGGTTCAAACTTCTCTCTCTTTCTATGCGGCTTCCTACTCCCTGGCTTGATAATCACTGTGAGACATAGTGCTGCCATTTCGATACCCATGGCCTGCAGGTTGACCAGCTAAAATCAAAACAGACTGTGAGATACTGCCATTTCTTTCAAACTGACAATGCCAAGGTGTGAGCAGTGCTAAATGCACCAACCGTGGTACAAGGTACAAGTAGTACTGGGGTCATTATCTTGTTATTTTTGTAAAGATGGAATATATGTAAATAATGTCTAATTCTTGTTCAAATTCCCTTCTGGTTAAATGGTAAACTGCTTACCCTGGTTAAATGTATAAAATGCCATCATTTGTTTTGGGAAGAAGATTATCTATAACATTGAAAAATGTTGACCATCTGTTCGGTGTCATTAAGAAGTTTTGGCAATATTTTGGAAGAAAATGAGGTAATAGTTAAGTCAAACAACTTACGTGCCAGCTGCTTTTTTTAACAACTGCCAAGGTTTTTTTTTTTTCAAGTAATAAAACAAACTTTGCCAAATGTAGCATTAAACAATTATTGTACATGTCCTCCTGACCCAACCTAAATGCACTGAGCTTAGCCCTCTAATGAGAACCACACCATATAATAAAACAGCATAAATAAAACCGATCTCATTGCATTTGAAAGGGTTTCTTATGCAATGGGTATCAAGACCAAACCTGTTCATATGTACAGTCTTACATCATCTCTTTGCAAAGACTTCTTGAGGGGACAGGCCCCCATCTTATCATAGAATTCAGTAATGGTGAACAACTGTGTTTAAGCAGGGTAACCAAGGAGGCTCTGGTAGCAAATCCTGTCTCTGTGATTTGTTTTGCAGTTTTGTCTGAGAGGACGTGTGTACTCAAAGTGAGGCTAAATATATTCTAGGAAACGTATCCTGTCAAGAAGATTTCCACAGCTTTCAAAACTAACCAGGATCCATAGCATTTCTGTGTCACCACGGTGGGTGAGGTGGCTCTGTGACCTGAAACTGTTTCTCAGTCTCCCTGCAAGGGCAGCAGATTTTGTAATTGCAGTGGGGACCTTTGAAATCAGCTAGAACACAGGCCCTCAAACTGTGCTCCATAGAGTACTTCCAGATGGCTTGGAAAAGCCCAGCGAAGAACTATTTGTCACTGTTCAAGAAATTGTGCTTCATGTGAGCTTTAACCCAGGATTTTAAAGTCTTTACACTATTTTGAAAGCAAATGGAGCATTTAAAAAGCTCCTTGTTGCATCCTACAATGCTGTGAGTGGTCTTAGTTTAAGAAGAAGTTCTGTAGTCTCACTATACCAAGTGAATGTCCTTTTTGTTACTCCTTTCTGGCCTGAAGTTTCTAGTTTTCTCAAATTGAGCTTCTCAGAAGTGAGGTGCTACTGGTATGGATTTAAGCTGAGGTGACTCCTGAAAGTCATGTGCTCAGATGGCACAGAGTTGGATCACTCTGCCTTGTACTTTGATAAGTCCTCTTCTTCTAAAGATACTTCGTGATTCTCTGCTCTGTTGCTGGCACTGTGAGCTGAGGGTGCAGGCATGTTGCCCTGGGAATAGGAGCTGTATCATTTCTTGTTTGTACAAGCTGCCATGGCTACCACTGGTAACCTGCACGAGGAACGTGCTGTTTCCCTTGAAGACAGCACCATCACTCCCACTGATTTCCTTTTAGGTGTGTAGGCAGATGGGAAGACAGAACCAGACCAGCCTTGTCTCTCTCTCTTTGGAGCCTTGCCACAACCGACCTGCTGTTCTAACTTTATATCTGCAGCACTTTCTCCAAGACCAAAAGTGGTAAGTTGTGCTGCAGATTTGATCCATATGGACAAAATAGAGAGTTCAGCAAGAGTTTCCTAGTACAGACCCTCTCAGCTTCCTAAGTACTGGATAATAAAAACATATATCCACATTCTTTCTTTATAAAAATTGTTGTCTTTCTTGGCCATAGAATGGAGGATTTGATGAGTGATGTTTTACTTGCCACATAACTCCTTAGAATAGGACTAGCATCAGCCTTCCAATTTCTCTTGTTTATTCGTTTATTCACTTATTATTATATTTCTTATTCATTTATTCTCATAGGAGAAGAATTGTAAATATTCTTAAAATTATTTTCTGTCAGCCACTCCACCTTGAAGTCAGAAAGAATACTAATAATTCCTACAGGAAGATAAACTCTTTAGTGTCCTGCCCAGGACAAGAAAAACAAATGTTATCGTGAGTCTTTGAAACATATAATTGGCTGGTTGGGCTTTAGCCTAACAAAAGCTGTAGAATTTTCTGCAATTATTCCTGCACTGGTGTTGAAGAGAGATTTTTGATGCCCTTTTACATCTGAGAAGCAGCACAAGACTTTCCTCTCCAAGCATTTGATAGACAAGAAGGGGTAACTTACATCCTGCCTTGAAATTACCCAACTGGCATTTTCTTCCAGTACATTCTATAAAACTCGTGTATAGTGCTCCCCACCTAGAGTATGTCTTAGCGTCTTTTCGTCCAGTTTAAGTTCTCTTAAATACCTCATTTCTCATGCCTCTTTCATCTCACCCCATTCTAAAACTTGCCCATCTTCTAACTGAGTGTGATTGTTTCAGAATATTCCAGGTACTAATTATATTTTTAAGCTTCTTAAAATGAGAAGAGGTGCCCTTTGCAGAAACAAGAGTCTTTTTAAAAGAGTTTCCGCTGGCAGCAAGTGAAAGGTGTGACAGAGATTTCCAGTGTGATCTCTTGGGTAAGTCAGCCTCGGAAACAGAAGGATCACAGAACCAATCTGTGAGCAAGGCCCAGTTGGAAGAGATTTGGCTGACAGTCAGGTTAGCCAGGTCACGAGCTAGGAAAATAGCCGACAGCAGGGATTACTACAAAGAAAACTTAATTAGGCAACAGATAGGCAGGAAGTACGCCAGTCATGGAGCCTGCAGCCAGAGAGCCCACAATGAAGATGGCTAACCAGGCAAAACCGTGTTTGTAGTGGTAGAAAAGGCTGGAGTGCCAATTAGTAGGAAGTAGAACTGAATGCATAGGTCTCTCAGGCTAGCTGTAAATACCTGTTTTCCAGGAAATATGTGCAGTATTTTTGGTGTGAATCGTAGCTCTTCCTGATAGGAGATGGGAGATTTTGGGAGATAGGAGAACAGGTTATACACTGTTCATTGGTGATAGGCAAGGAAAATGGGGAGAAGCTGTCTCCTTGTGAATGAGGAATGTATGTTTGCTGGTGTCCAGCAAAGTGTTAGGGCCGACTTTCTGAACACTTGATGGTGAAGAAAATGAAAGAAAGAAATAAAAGACGATGATGGCCTTTTTTTTTTTTTTTTAAACAAATAAAGCAGCATCCAAATAACAGAGCAAAGTGGGAATAAGAGAAGAATTAATAACATGTAGGATACAGAGTGGTCTGGCTGAGAATCTGGGTATAAATGTATATTGAATAACCTTTCCCTTGACCTCATTCTGCAGAAATAGGAGGAATACTCAGGTGTTTGCCAGTCTCCTCCTTTTGAGCAGTTGATTAGAGACATTTTAGCTGTTGCTCTTTAATCAGTCCATTAATTAATCCATTGATAGAACAAGTATTTTTTTGCAACTGTCCTGATTTGATGGGTGACATATTACATACTCTTTGACCTTCTGTGGAGTTGCCAACATAGAAAACAAATTTGGAGGGAAGATGTGACTGTAGTAAGACTGGGATACTGTGAGTTTTATGAGGTATCTCATCCAGCTACTTGTTTTGGAAATAGAAACGTTTTAGCAGTCTGAAAAGTAGCATAGATGCAAATGTCCTTATTCATAATGGGTGATTTTTGGAAGGGTTTTTTTGGGGTCTTTTTTAAATAATTACATTACAACTGAGTGTTGCCAAAGCTAATAAACAAAAAGTTAAAATGATTTAAAAATTTCTGGGTTTGATCCATAATAAATACAGTGCAAATAGCACACAAGTTTTGAAGGACTATTAAAAAGAAACATCTGGTTTTCTTGTTTTAAAGACTGATGATACTTCTTTTAAATGATCAAAGAAAGCTGTCTAATAAAATGACTCAGCGTGTGCTGAATTCTCAGTGTATGGTAAAGGAAGAACTTTTTAGTACCTAGTGTTTAGCACTAGGGGTGGTGCAATTCTGCACTATATTTTGTTTTTCAAAGTTCTATAAAGTCGCTATCTCTTAAGACAGATCTCTTAGATTTGTGTTCACATCCATGATAATCTGCTGGAACAGTACAGGAGAATTCGTTCTGCTTTATAGCTGAGCTGTGTTCTGTTCACCTTCTCCTGAAGCTGGGATATGTTTTAGCAGAGTGGCAAATCCCTGTGAAGACCAAATTTGTTCTGTTTCCATCTCTGTTGCCAGACCGGCACCATCTGCCTACCTGTGTGTCTGGATAGTTCTATTTCCTGTCAGCTTCTAAAAACAGAATAAAAAGTTCTAAATGAGGGGAAAAAAAAAAAAAAAAGAAATGCATCAGCCAGGGTATTCTTGCCATAGCTGTTTGCTGCAACTGCTACACTTAGGGAATAGATTTTGGTGTTAATAAGAACTGTAAGCTCCTGGAGTGTACACATGCAGAACCCATGCTCTGGAAGACAAAGTCACTACATACAGCAATTTTCAGACTTTACTTCTGTGCTAGTGAATGTAGGTCATAGAACTAAAGAATTGTTTTGAGTCTGGACATCCTATCCCCTGATAGTTGCAAGATACATAAATAATCCTGTTCAGTAAAGTGGGATGGGTTTTTTTCGTTTATAGTGATTTTATTATTTGTAACTTGAACTCTTAACTGCAGTGGTGGCAGTTTGGGTTGATGAACAATGATATCACTCTCGAAAGTGCAGAAGTTGTAGCCTGAACACTTTGACAGATACTCCGTGGGACCTGCATAGCACACTGGCTCCCACTGGTTTGGAGTGGTGAAGGAATGCTTCCCCTCAGCCCTTCCTGGGGGTCACAGTGCAGGCGTACCAGCAGTCTCACTAGAAACACTGGTTAATGTCGCTCCCCAAATATACTGAGGACTGCTTACCCTGGCATCATTAATTATCTAGGAACAGCTGGAATGTGAATCAGGATGTTTTTATATGAGAAATAGGTAATAGGTATTTTCTAGAAAATTTTTGAACAAGTTTTGTTTCTTCTTTGTATAGTTTCATTTCCCTTGATACTGTGTTGTATGTTCTGAATACCTACATGATGTTGTTGTCTCGTTTCCTTTATTGTGATGACTAATGACTGAGGATCCAGCTGAGATGGGGGAAGTCCTGCAGTGCAGGGCAGTTACAAACATACAGTAGGAGAAAGTAGATGCTCCAAAGTGCTTTCACTCTGTGAGAATTACATTAGTTATATGTTTCTTCAAGTTTTAGTTAAGAAATCTGTTGCTTACTTAACTGTATTTTCAGGAAAATAGGTGACTTCACAGAAAATATTTTGATACAAAACTCTAAAAAGTTAGCTTTCTGTACTACTTAATAGGAGACCTCTGAAAATAGTTAATCACTTCTTCTGGAATACTTTTTCTCTCCAAACTTAGAGACATTTGATAGAGAAGATAGCAGAAGAGGTTGTCTTGTCTCATTTTAATTAGGGCATATCTTCCTAAGGGGACAAAATGTTTTTGGAAGGTGTCAACCTTTGGAATATCCTTAGCAGTGGAAATATAGCCCAGCTTGTCTCACAGCAAATTCAAAATAAAGAATTAAAGTCTGCATGCAAAATCAAGGCAGCAGGTGGTCATTCCCTGTACAACTCCAGCTGTACTTGAGTTGTAAATCCAAAAGCATTACAAAACTAGCAATGGGACAGGACACCCAGTGATTCCTTGCAGGCTTGGATCAGTGTTTCTGGGATCTTAAAGGAAATTTTCCTGAGATTTAATGTTTTCTCTTGAAACAATAAATGACATAAGTGTTATCTCCAGATTTTTTCCAGAGCAGTGAAGTAATTAAACTTGTTTTTCTAACATCAAGACTAAAACCTGAACTAATCTAGTTTAACCATTCCCTTGTCTTTTGTCAGCTGGAATCTGCATTAATGCCTGAGAACATTTGGGTGAATAGAAGTTCTGCTTGCAGTGGCTGTATTTTGTACACTGGGTAACAAAAGGTAGTCAGGGTTTTCTTCACAGAGTTAATGTAGATGCTGTATTCTGCATTATTTTTTCTTGCAGAATCACATGTCAGATGTTCCACATTTAGATGTCTTTAGGTTTATTTCATTTGCTAAGACAGTATTTGCTGTAAGCGGGGCCTTGGCTCTGTCACACTTTTGTTGTATTGTGTATCAGTAGTATCAGCTCTCCAGTCTGGACTGAAGAGGAAAGCTGGGTTCCACTGGTTATTGAGGGGCTTCCCAATATCTGTAAGAAAGCCAGGATTTAAATTTTCAAGCCTTTAAAGCAAATTGCTTTCAGGCTTCTAAGAATGACTGCTCAAACAACCATTTATATGAATTTTATGTGAAATTTGTGTAAGAGAAGCAATTTCAAGGGAAGTACCTCCTGACATATTTTTCTTCACATTTGTTTAGAAAAATTATGTGAATGCTCCGTATAGTGTTGGCAGGATGCTGTACTTGGAGGAAGCGCTTTTCTGTAAACTGGATCTCCTCTGCAAAACCAAGACTTTATTTTGCAAATGATACTCAACTGGGACCATGCTGAGTCAATGTCTCATTTCAGAACTTCATCCTGCTCCACTGAGCTCCAGTGCAGGGTGTTACCCTGGGAGGAGGTTTCAGTTCTGTGAGCTGCCTGCTAGAAACGCACACAAATTCCTAATGTTGAGTTTTTGATCAGATCAATTACTCTGAAGAGGTGAAGATTTTCTCTTCAGCACATGGACAAACAGGAATGGGCAGGAGGAAGGGAGGAACACTGGGATTTTTCCAGTTTTACAGCATCACAGTATAGTTTGTCCTGGGTAAAAAAACCCAACCTGTGTGTCCGTCAAGGGTAGGGAAATTGAACGATCTTTCCATCTTGTGCAATAGTCTTCTTTGGAACCTCCAGATATGTGATCTTTTTCAGACCTCTGCTCTAAGCAGCACAATTCTGCCCTGTTCCCAGACTGTCACTTGCAGTGCCTCATGAGAAGTGTTTAACAGTGGTTTTCTTGCCCTTGCAAAGTGGGTTTGAGATTTTTATTGTTATTTCATAAAATGTCTTATCAACTTGTGAGCAACCGTGGTGCTTGTTGTACCCATTTTAATGATGTTTCAATGTTTAAAAAATAATTATTTTCTTCCATCTTACACTTTTTCAATGAATACATCTCTTGGCACAAGGGAAATTGAAGTGGGAATGTGTTTCATTAAAAAAAATAACATCCTTGTTAAATAAATCTGCACTTAATTAAATTTCCTGTTTTAACTGCACGTAGAAACAGATAACTGTGACAAACAAAAATAAAGAATCTTGAGGAATACTGACTTACCTCTGATAAGAACCGTCTGGCATATATAAATATATTTTTTTAGCTTATGCTTTACTAACAAACTCAGCATTTGGCTCACATTTCCTCTTTCTTCTTTGGGCTTACCTAATAGATTAAAAATACGTGACTTGAAGTCTAAAGTCCTATTTGTAGGATTTTTTAAATCACTTTTTTCTTATATACTGAAAAGCATATGGTACAACTGGCTTTTGCCTAATAACTACATGAGCACAAACAAGTATTTGATAATTTGTAATTTTTAATTTTCTAATTAAAAATAATTTGATAATTTTCCTATTTGATAATTGTTAAGAGACTGAAAAGAAAGCAATGACTGGTTTTCACATTGTTAATAGTACAGCTGTGGTTATTATTTTGGTAGCCAGCTATGTTAATAGGAATTGCTTTCAGTGCTTCAGACTATGGCCATAAAAACCTTAGATGACCTGGCAAAAGGACCTTGGAAAAGCAGTTTCATGTTCCTGTGACTGTTTCCATTTCCATGTATTGCTGGTCTGAGCTGTTTGTCCCAGGGCAGTGTGGATGTCTGCAGGAGCATGGGTCAGAGGCTTCCCAAGGCAGGAGTGCGACTTGCACGTCAGTGCTCAGGTCACCAGGGATGCAGGGAGCTCACAGCTCCCTTCACTTCGCCTTTCCTGTCTTTTAGAGAGGGGCAACTGCTTCTGCTTCCTGCACTGGCTGTGCTGTGGAATTGCAAGGGATGTTGAGTGCTGTGGTTCACACTGGGAACAAGGAGCTGTCCTTTCCAAGTTGCGTGGGAGCGAGTGTGGAGTTTTCCTTTAATGTACACCCAAACTTATCCAACGCTTCCAGCTACACAGACACCTGCATCTGCCTGCCTGGGTGCCAGCAAAGCACAGGCTGCAACTCGGAGTCAGGTCCACGCTCAAAATACAGTGTTGATCTGTCTTAAAAGTTTGCTACTCAAAATGGCAGAGCACATGGGTGGAGTTTAGCTCAGAGGAGTGCCTGGCACCCTGTTTGAGGATGGATATTCTCTTAGTAAAAGGGCAACTGCAGTTCCTGATAACTCTATAATTTCAATTTCTGGCGACATTAGAATCTAAGTTCAATCATGGGCACACACAATGAAAAATTTTGAATGGCAAGTGATCATATTATTAAATGTAAGTTGATTCACTTCAACAAAGAGTTAAATAATTTCTCATATACTAGTTTTTTGTGTGGAAATGTTAGTCTGAAAATAGATGTGAAGTAAACGGTGAACAGAGGAGTTATGAGACTTTTATGCTTTCATGGGATTTGTAGCTACTTTTCCATTCCCTCAACAGATCAGCCATAGAAATACCCCCTGTGAAGAAGCTGCCTCTCTTTAGTCTTTGATTAATTAGGGAGCACTGGGGCCAATGTGGTTTTAATATATTATTGGTTTTGGCATACAAAAACTTGTATGCATAAAAGCTCTGAGAGAACAACTGTATTTTTATCCTATCTCATCACAAGGCCACACAGAAATGGTCTGATTTTACTGAAGATGAATAGAATTAATACAAGAAATGGGAGAGGAAATGTATTGCCACTCACCTTTCAGTGGTCCTTTCCTGAAGAAGAGTAACACAGAAATTTTAAGTTCCTTCTAAGATGAAAAAGTACATTTTTAATATGTCAAAATTTTTGGCTGCTCTTGGAAACATCTGAATTGTCTTTAAGAAATAATTGTTGTGACTTCAGGCTGAGATTTTTGTGTGGGGATACATGAAGCACAACAGCATCTTCTCTTGGTGTCTGCCATTGATTTTTAACGGGGTTCATATTCCTCTTTGCCAGTAGAAAGGAGAATAATGCACAGGGACCTTCTCGAGATGCTTCAGGAAAAGGCAAAAGGTGAGAGCAGGTTGTGAAACTGGACCTTTTCCACATGCACTCTTCAGAGTAAATCCTTCCTCTGTTCCTATACATTACATTATTGGTGAAATACATCAGCAAATGTTTATAGTCGAGGAAAGTTTGTACTAACACTGTGTCATGTAACTAATCTGTTTGTGTTCTAAAGAGGGAACACTAAGTTAGCTGCATTTTGCTGCAGACTCAAGTGTCTTATTAAATATTTATACATGGATTAGACTGTTTACTTTCCATCTCATACTATAGTTGTATTGGGAAGATCCAGAACACCTGGGTTTTAGTGAGGTCTTAAGGAAAGTTTGCTTCAGCTTTCCAGTTAAAGATTAGGTATATGCAGGAGTTTTAACTCAAGAAATACCAGTTCTAGAAGTATGTTTCTAAAATTGTGAGTAACAAAATATTCCTGAATACCAGATCTTGATTTCACTCTGTTCTGCTGCATTTCTATACTTCTCAGAGCCGTGTCAGAAATATCAAAGGAACACCAGTTTCTCCTGGTTTAGCTTTGCTGGAGATCTGTTTTTTACAATAGCGAAAACCAGTTGCTAGGATTAAGAAGTCACTTGGCTGACTTTGGTGATGCTACTTCAGCTTTGTGCAAAAAATGGTAAATGAATGGGATCCTGGATCACAATATTTCAGGTATGCTGGCTGTGTAAAGTATCCTTTTTTTTTTTTAAGAGAGGCTGTAGATCTACCCTTACTTTCCATATTTAGGTGTAACTACACGTATGTAATTGATATCCAGAAGTAGAGATGAAGTGAGAACAGTTTGACTGTCCAGGCAGAAAGCAGAAAAGAATAGCCCAAACTTATTTTGCAGAGGATAATCCAGGCTCTTGGTGTGGAAACACTGATTCCCTGTCTATTTAACAGTTGTACCCCCTGGAAGAAACATGTAAAAACCTTAATGTTCTTTAAACTACAGAAGTGTGAGTGAAAAGCTTCACTTGTAGAATGAAAGCTACAGCTAAACAAAGTCGGAAGCTGGTTATTTATGTGTAGTCATCCTCGGCTGTGCATTTTATTGGAGAAGCTGGGGAGCACTACTTTTAAGCCATCACCAGTGGCTTTTAGTGTGCTCTCTCATCTTGCTTAACACTGGAAACGTTGATGCTGTCCAATCATTTCACAAATCAGCAAGAACTTGTCTGATCAGCACTCACCTCCAACAAGTATCTGCTCACTTCACCATGAGATGTGAACATGGAAGACCTTTAGCTGTTTCTCTTGAGTGTAGTGGCCTGGGGTCTTGGGCAGCTTTGAATATAAATGGCCTCTGAACAAATTTACATGTTTGTAGGATCTAGTTTGCTTGCTCCTCAGTGTCACTGCATATCAGAAACTCCCTCCTAAACACAACTAGCTATTGAAGTTACACACTTTGGAGGGTTTTTAAAAACCATAGCAAGCACTGCTTGTCAGAACTAGTAGATTTTGCTAATTTTTGCTAAACATACAGCATTTGAGCTCATTTCAGCTTTACAGGAGTTAATGTTTTAACCACTGTCTTACAAGAGCGAAGGAGCCTTATTCTTGCAAGATGAAGAAGTAATGAAATGTGGCTCTGACTAATAACATGCTTTGCTTTTTTCCTGCTGATTCTGAGCTAATGCTTCCTATGTTTAAATTAATTTCCAAATATTTTGCACAAGTTTTGGAAGTAAATAAAATCTAAATTTCTAGGTATGTACTCTTAAAATCTACTTTGTCCCTGAGGGGCAAAGGATTATTTGGATAGGATTTAAGAGTTGTATGTGCTGTGTAAAATTTGTATTCCAGACTAAACAAAAAATATATTTACAAATTGTCTGCTTAGTTTAGTTTTTAAGGTTCTTGCCACACAAGGTACTGTTTGAGATACTATTTTGCTGATAAATCAGTGAAAAAATATTGGATTTTCCCATTACTTTTGTGTTGAAACCTAAACAGAAAATTTAATTGTGGAAGAAATTTTGTTTTGAATAATTAGTTTTTCTTTATTTATCACTTGATTACTTTTTCGTTGCACTGAACTTGCATGCTACTAGAAGTACTACAGAGATTTCTTACACCATCTCTATAGAAGAATCAATTTATTCCAGTAAATTAGAAATATATCTGTCCTGTAAGAGCTATGTTAATGTGGGAGTAAAACACTATTTCCGGCAGAATTGGAAGACACCATCCAACTGGATCGTATTTTAAAAGAAGCATTTGTGCAGAGACTCTAGTTTCTTTGGTCTGATGATTGTTTTCAATATTTATAGTACAGCAGGGCCTGGGGCCTCAGTTACACATCAGGATCAGTTGTACTTTGTATAAACAATAAAAAAAGCCTTGCACCAAAGAACTTTTCTTCTAAGCACTAAATGTCCTAATTTTTTAAGGAAAGCACACAGCTGGGACAAAACCATGGAATGATCCCAAACTAGCTGGACATAAGGGCAGATCTGGATTTTTGTCCATCTGTGTTCAACTGTGGAGCATTTGGATTTCGTGTTCACTGCAGACATAACAGGGACATTTAAAGATTGATTTAATGGATCCTCAATTTAATTAAAATAAAACATTCCCAATATACACACAAGCAAAGTTGAAGGATAAGACACTCAATGAACAAGAGCCTGAGAGTATCTTGGTATGGTCTGATTCAAGCAACTGAGTTCAAGAGGCCTCTGCCCTGGAGCTGTCTCTGGGCTTGGGGTGGAGTGGGGCAGCAGCCAGCTGGCCATACCTGACTGGGTGAATGTGCTCTCAGATCATGCAGGCTCTCAACAGAGTTAAGGAGCCATAAAAGCACCACATGACTCTGTGGAATGTCCTGTTTCTAATCATCACAGCGTGGATCAAGATCTAGCATTCTTTTATTTAATTTAGAGAAAGATAGGTTGCTAATTTGACCTTTATTGGATGACTGAATATATGTAGACCACATAATTTAGATTGACTTACAGTCAGTGGTACAAAATATCTTTAAGATAGTGTTGTCTTTCTGAGTGCTGGCCTGCTAAATACAGGGGGGATATGATCTGTCTTGCTTTCATGGAAGGTTGCTAGATTTGGAGATACTTACAAAAAAAAGTCTTTGAAGCTGCTGGTATTTGGAAAAGGATGTGCACTTCACATATTGCTGTAGTGGAGGAGAAAATAAAATAGTTGGTGCTAATAGTCAATTGTTTCTTTAACAAATACCGTATGAGCTCTTAGCTCTAGAATGATGTAGCAGATAAAAATCTACTAAAAGATGTAGTAGAAAAAGAATCTTTCTATCTAAATAATGTTGATTTGATACTGGTAATCACAATCTTAAGAATAGGAGTCCCAGATTTCTTCCCCACTTGCTGCTGCATCTAATAGTGCAAAGACAAGGAAAAAATAATTTTCTTTTCTTTTATTTGTTCAGCAAAGGCAAAAGTTTCTGGATAGTTAAATTTCACTTCCCCAGGATAAAATAGCTGTTATTTCAGTTGACCGATAGGAGCTCTGACACTGCAGTGTTACTTGTGTCAGTGGAAAAATGTTTCTGGGAAGTAAAGAGATGATGATGCAGCTTTTGAGACTCAGGTAAAATCCTGGTGTTCAGGATGCAAGTCCTGTGCTTGGGCATGTCCTCTGTGAGAACAGGGAAAATGAAAGCCGGGCTCTGCAGCCTGCATTTCCCATGACCACCTGTGGAACTGCAGCTCAGCATTCGTGGGTCTGTTTCTTGGATTTACCATTTGGAGCAGCAGTAAGATCAAGGAGGTGGCCACCAGAATGACATAATAAGCAACCAGCAACAGTCTCTGATGCACATCCTTGGTGCTTACTTTCACATTGGAAACAAGGACTCTACATGTAGGACTGTTTGTTGACTTTTGTGGGCTTCTCTTGTGTGTACTCTTCAACCTGTGCTGTAAACTGAAGGTGGACACTACAGTTGTGCCTCCTCTGTACTCCCTAACATTATCTCCTTTCATTTCTCAGATTATTTTTCTTTTATTCTGCTTTTAAACCTTGGCTCTTCAGCCTTCCTCAGTGGCATGATTCCTCTTAGGCTTTGGTTGGCAGACACTTGGAGAGCTGGCATTTCCAATCAGTGGCAGATATAAGACGACATTTCTGCTGATGCTGATTCCGCCAAGCAAAGATTGGCTGGGTTGGCAAGAGCAGTGGCAGTGAAGGAATGATGCCTGTCCCTGACATCAAGGCTGTACTTCACTGCAGCCATCCTCTGTCTGTAGGGATGTCACTGAGAAGATACCAGAGCCTTTATGTGATCTAAAACTCTGTAGAAGTGAATGTGTGTTCATTGATCCAGTTCACTGTTCTGCTGTTCTTGCTGACTAAAAGAGAGGCTGGTATAAATACCTATGGGGATTATCAAGAACTTAGCCTAGTGTGTGAAGGGTGGGATGTATGTGTGGGCTGAGGGCACAGTTTGTTGCACGCTATGCAGCATAGTGTGAGGCTTTAAAAAATATCCTATGGAAAAACACTGCTGTAGCTAGCTGTGGTTTAACTGAAATTGGAGTCAGTGCAGGAAGAAGGGAAATACAAAGCCAGTTTGCAGCAGTGATCAATAGAGGATTCTTTTTTTCTCTATTCTTTTAAAGTATGCTTTGCTTTTTTTTCTCAAATGGCAGTCAAATGGTTGTTCCCTGGCTGATGGCTCTAGGGAAAGGGCTTAGAGTAGTTTGTGTAGCTCAACAGTGGCTGTTCTGGCTGCAAAAGGAGCACTGGCAGCAACTTCCAAAGAGTCCTGCTGAGTCTGTGCAGACCAGATCCGCTTCCAGGGCTTGTCATCCCAGGGTTTCTGAGGGGTTGCATTTTTTTATGAGCTGCAAGGAGGCTATTTGCAGATCTGAGACAGTTTTGGTTTCTCTAAAATGACATGTCATCATGTTGGCATGTAGTAACACTACTCTTTGAGGTAACAGGATGATGTTGAACTAAAGCATCACTGTATTGTGGTGTACTGGTCCCTGGTCCCCATTTGTTATTTTTTAGCAGAGTTTGCTGTCTGAAACAAATCTGTAGAAGTGGCTATGCTGTGAACTCTGGATCTTTCAGACCTTAGATAATGCCTGTCATTCACTGTACTCCAAGTGAGTGCAAAATACCATGAGGAATACAGTATCATCTTTCAGAACACTATGGCTACATCAATATAATTAATAAAACCTGGGGGATGTCAGTATTTGCTAGAAATGAAGACTACGTGTGCAAAGAGGAGAAAAGCAAAAAAAATTTAATGCCTACTATCACTTAAAAAAATAAAAAGGCAAATACCTTGTTTTTGTAAAATGTGATGTCTCTCTACAGACTTTTCCTGATTTCCATCATTATACTATACCAGTCACAGTAACTTCTGAGCTACTAAACAGACTTAGCCAAAGCTTGGCTTTGCCAGCCCTCTGTGAGTTACAGTGGGGTAAAGACTACTTTACTCTCCTCAGTCTCATCTCAACATCAAGATTAAGGCCTACTAAAGGCTTCTGTTTTTTCAAGTGAAAAGCAATGGATGAAAGGCATGCAATATCCTTAGAATGTTTAAATTTATGCTGTTACTTCAGGCCTTTTTTCCTTGGTTTTATTTTTAATTCTTTTAGATATGTAACTTTAAAGCATTCTGAAAACAATCAGAAGCAATTGCAGCTTTGATTAGCAGCTAAATTAAAACAACTGATGAGCTACCATACCCCTCCCTTGGTCTTGTTGGCATGTTTGCTTAACTGTAGGATACATTCCTAACCCATAGACTTCTCAGGTCTGCTGGGTGCAGTGAAGGCCATTTTCTGGCTTGCCATCCATCAGAACAGGGAACGCTTTCACTTTTTATTTTAAGGAGGAAGAAGCTGCTGAGCTGATTTGGATATAGTAGGCTGGTTATTGTCTGTGTAAAGCTGCTGAGACCTGTGTGCTGGACAGCCCCAGTCAGGTTATCCTGTCATCATATACAGATCGCTGATTATCACACACCAGTGTTTGTGATCTTCTGCAGCGCTGCTTCCTTCTGTCTCATCAAGGCCCAGTGAGCACAGACCGTGACAGGTAAAATCTTCTTCCAGACCTCAGATGCTCCCATACAAAGAGCCACGCTTAATCCCTGGCCTAGTGTGTAATTTAGTAATCTGCATGGTCATGAATTCCAGGGATATATGGGCAGGAAGCGCAGAGCAGTGTGGGTAGCAGAGCAGGCCTACAGAGTCATTTGAGTCTTTGTTGTATTGTGTAGTGAGGGATTTTGGGGACAATGAGACCTGTCTGTCAAAGATTAAGCAGACTGGAAGTGTGGTTTATACCAACAAATGAATGAAGCTTTTTGGAGTGTTAATACAGCCACGTAGTAAATGTCCAAAGACTTAAACATACAATTTATGTGATGACAAGCAACATTGGCATTGATCATTATTCTATATACCTTAGCCAGTGGGAATTCAAGTGGGTGAAAAGTTCATTTCTATCCTTATCTTGATTAATATGTAACATTTATATAGGACAAGTGAAAAATCCTCTATTTTCTTCTCTCCTAGACTTTGGTTTGAAGTTATTTTTACTAATTGCAGTTTATTCTCTGACACTGCCCAGTAAACCAGCCACTGACTGACTGGCGCTTCATGTTATCAAGCACTGCAGTAAAATTTTGCCTGGACCCGCTCTGCTTAAGCCTCTAGAGATAACTGGAATCTCTCCAAATGTTATGTTTGTAGATTTGCAGACGTCTACTACTCTCTACTCCTGCTTTGGTCTGTATGTTTCCAAGCAATGTATAGATGAGAATTCACAGACTTCATTTTTTCCTTTAAAGTGAATTGTTTACATGTTTGCAAAGCTCCCCTCAGCTCTGCTGTGTAATAGGTCTCTGGGAAGAGGTTTTGTTCTAAATCTGCTATCTTGAATAAGCATGAGATGGTTCCCATCTGAGTTTTAAATCTTGACTAGTATTATCTGTTCCAACAGATACTTTTGCTTTTAGCAGAACTCTGTGCAAGGAAAGCCGCTCAGACCTTTCTGAAGTGCCAGGAACATGCTGGGAAGGCTATGGGAGGCAAAATGTAGGGGAAGCTGCTTGCAGGGAATCTATTGTTTGCTGCTGACCCTGTACTGGCCAGATCTGTGCATGGCCTACTTTCCCCGCCTGCCTTTCTAACTAGAAGCATCCTTTGGGGCTGAATGACCTTAGTGCATAATGAGAAGTTTTGCTGTGTTTCTCCCTTGTAAACAGAATGTTTAGCATGTGGAACACGGTCTGGTAACTAAAATGGATTTTTTTTTTTTTTAATGTGTAGAGGGGCATTTTTTTGTTGTTGTTTGTTTTGTGGCTTTCTTTTCTTTTAAAAAAAACCAGGCTACTTTATTCACTGCATGATTCATGTTATACATGATATGGTAGTAGGTCTTAGAGGTAGTCATGCTGCATATATCAGATTCCAGGCTCAGACTTGCTTTCAGATTTACATTGTACTAAGCACTAATTTGGTTGTAATAGCACAAACACTGGATATCGGACAGGGGAAGGGACATAGTAATGCAGCAGTAAGAACAAAGGGAAAAAGACAAGATTGTTTTTCTGGAACACTGCTTAACTTATGGCAATTTATAGATACACATTTTCTGTGTAACAGTGAAATGTAATAGAATAATTAGATTAGAAAAATAATAGAACAATCCAGTATGATAAAAGTGAGCCAAAAAAGCAGTCATAAGATTGTTGTCCAGAATAGGTTAGGCTGTGAGTTGGATTGCTAGCTAAGCTAGAGGAAAGGTTCAGGTTTTAGATTCAGTTATCTCAGCATTTTACATGCTTTTTCTGTCAGGAATTTGAGACAAATTGAGAGAAACTCCTAGAAGCATAAATGGATACAGACATTTAAATCTGCTTTTAGAATACCAATGTTACGCTTGGGATCCAAATCTCTATTGTTCATATTCTAATGATTCACTTAACATTCTGCAGAAACAGAGAACACAATAACAATAATTGAAAAGTTTTATTTAATTATGATGTTACTACCAACTGAAAAACCACAGCTATGTTTTATTCCAAATATGAAGAGATCTGTATTACTTTAGTTATTATTAAGTAGTGTCTGCAACAAATTCACCTCGATATTTAATTTATTGCAAAATGCAGTAAGACAAATGTCATTGATATGAGCAGCTACATTACTGACTAGAATATCTGCTGATACACAAAGAGTAGTAAGAAAAGACTGAGCACCTTTTATGGAGATTCAAAGACAAGCTGTTAAATATAAAGATTGTTCTCTTAGTTGTTAATTTTGCAGCATTGAAACCAAGATAAGTTGTTCTGTTTTAGCTGGAATACTGTGAGATGATTGACAGCAACATAGGAAACTTCTGTAAGAAGTGTGAAAAATTGGGAAGTAATAGCTTCAGTAGAGGTACTGCTGCTAATTAATGAATTAATATGATATTTTGACATCTCCATTAAAATGATCCTCAGTTATGATCCTTTGAGAGAAGGTTTTGCTCTAGAGTAATTACCATGGAAAAAAATGATCACTCTCCTTTGAGATGTGCTGTATATTATCACTTTTTGCTCTTATTACACTATCAATAAATAGATACTTTACTGAGTGAAATTTCACTGAACCTCTACAGCCCCTTAATACAATTCAAAAATGGGTCTGATTTGGCATCGCAGCAATCTGGGTATGGATAAGCCTAGCCCAGAGTGCATACCCCAGATCTGGGTCTAAAATTTTCCAAAGAGAGGGAACATTCCTATTGCTAGCCCAGAAAAAACTAGGGCAGGATCTTGCCTATCCACTCCAGTGCCTAGCAGGGAACACAGCTGGTGAGCACAAAATAATTGTCCTAAAGACTGGTACCCTTTAACTTCTTCCTGGCTCCTGTTGATTCATGGGTGATTTCTTTCTAGAAGTGCATGAGACATCAAATCTTTGCTTGAAGTCTTTAACTGACATTTTTGCAACTGTTCTTGTACATCTCTGTGTTTCCCTCAGTAGGGCTGTTCCTGTAAAAATACTCTTAAATTGCTTGTCTTAGATGCATCTTGTGGAAATGAGTTCCCCAGAATAATTGCCAGGAAATTATCAGGCTGGAAACTTAGTTTAGTTGCTGATAGAAACTAAAGCTGGGAATAGCTTATCTGTAGGTGAAACTGCAAGAAAGAGCTCCAGTGCGTGAAGTTGCTCTAAAAGATTCATGACCTGCTTTTTGTCTCCAGCATGAGGCCCTTTAGAAAGGCCAAGAAAGCATCATGTAAGGTAAGGGTGACCACTAGAGCTCTGTGACTATTCCTGTCCATGGAAACCTCAAAGAGTTCTTGTTTTTTTCATTACTGTTTTCTTCATCTTTGTTCCTTTCTTTACTGGTCAAATCTCATGTTTGGGGAAGTTCTGGTACAAGAGGACATCTCTGTTCCCACAGCATGAGGGAAATGGAAAACTCTGTTTCATCCACAGAGCAGAAGGGGCTTCCGTAGCTCCTTTTCCCTATCTTCCTCTCACACTTCTGGGTCTGTTCCTTATCTCTGAGTTGTCTCCTTATCTCTGCATAATTGGGGGAGCAGGACATGTCTTGACTGTGCTTGATTTCCAGTTCCCAGGCAGAAAGAGGAGGGCAGTCACGTGTAGGTATAATGGTGTATCAGAAATTGCGAGCCAATGGAGAGGTACTTTTGGTCTTTTTATACCAGTTCCCTTCCCCTTGCCTCGCCTCCCCTCCCTCCCTGTGTGTGGAAGCGTGAGTTGCCCGCTGAACTGTGCCAGTCCTGCTGCTCTTACAGAGTGAAGCTGTCCCTTTCTCCATGCACAGCCAGGATTCCCATGGGCAGTGCCTGTGTGGGATGTGTGACAGCAGCTCTGCCCCTCAGTGCAACAGGGAAGCCCAAACCATCCTATCTGCTAAGGAATAGCGTATTGGCTACGGGCAGTCACTTCCTGCTAGATCTACTCTTTGCCCATATCCCTGTTTAGTCTCTGAGGAAGCACTAACTTTTCATAGCCTTTGCTTGCAAAGGGGAATTAGAAATTTTTAAAAATGGGTTTGTTGTAAAGGAAAGAACTGGAGAGGAGCCCAAAGCAAATTAACAAATCTGGACACAGCAGATCCTGTGGAGGTTTGGAGTCTGTTCGGCTTCAGCATGTGGCTGAACCCTCCCTGCCTTTCTAGGTACAATGTCCTTTTAATAGTCTTAACAGGCCTGACACTGGCAGGATTTCACTTGTTCAGTACACTACTTAATACAGCTAATTTTCTACTGACAACATTTTTTTGTAACAATGAATCTTCTGTCACTTGAGTCCATGAGGAAGGCTGCTTGGAAATGCCAGCCAGAGGGGGAGGGAGCAAGTTCGTTGTCACTGTTCACTTAAAGAGTTCTTTAGAAACACATTGGGCTTTTTTGGTTTGTTCTCTGGGGTGCTAGGGATAAGTAGAAGGGAAAATAACACAACACTACCTGTTCTTCTTTCCTCATGAGCCCATAGCAGATCCCTGAAAGTTGTGTGTTGTAGGGTGTATCTTAAGGACAGTCAGAAGCTGTGGTTTTGTGGGCGGCAGTCCTGATGTGGCTGCCCATGAAGTTACTATGATTCAACATCTGTTTTCCCCAGGAGACTTGTCTAATATCTATGATTAGTGTTGTATCTTCCTCAGTAGTAAGTCAAGTAAAACCCCTTTAAATGTCTTGTGAGCAGTAAGTTGCTTGATCTTACCAAATGGGTTGGAAAGACAGTACATAAACATATACAGATATATGTACTCATGGCAACCAGAGCCAGGGGAGAGAGGGGCTGTGACCCTCACTTTTCATTCTACCCATCTCCCCTTTTGGGGACTGACTGCCAAGGAGCTGCCATTTGGTCATTTCCACTGCCATGTTCTCACCAGAGATGACTTGTCATCCTGGGGAGGAAAATACTTTGCATATGCTACCTTGTCTACTTTCCTGTACAGCTATCAGGAAAATGGAAAGAAGGCCTAGGGGAATCCTGTGTTTTCTTCTGAAATAACTAATTCTTCTGTATTAAAATTCAGCTCAGGACTTACTCTGCTGTCAAGAGATGTACACAATACTCAGAAATTCTCTTTCTTCAATTAAGGGCAGGAAGATGTTATGACAGCTGCTGTCCTATGTGAACAGGTCGGGGAACTGTAAAGGCTTTCTAAAACATTTTTTAGAGATTAGGCACTGAAGGCTTGAGGGAGAGAATATGAACTGGGGTTGCAAAAGACCATAAAATCTCATAAACCATTCAAATCTTTGGCTGCACTATGCTCTTTTGTTAAATAATAAAAAACAAAACTTAGTTCGTAAGTAAATTGAAGTCAGTTAGACCTCACTTTCTTCAACATTTTTGTTAAGATTTCATAATAGAGTATTTCAATATAAGCCCTATTTTTTTGAATGTTGATGAGTGTAACGTAGTGCCAGAGCTCCATGAGGTATAGGAGCAGTTCCTGCCAATGTCACCTCCTCCTTCATGCCCCATTTTCTCAGCTGCCTCTAATTCAGGCTTAAACATGTGCATGATTTCAGAGGAGTGCCCATTGTCAGTCTCATGTGCTGTCTACATAAATTGTCTCCATTTGTGTATGAACCTTGTATTGCTCTGCCAGTTTAAAGCACAAAAAGGCCGTAAAGATATCAGTCAGGGTAGCAAAAAAAGCTTTTGCTGTGGCAAATAGCAAATTTCATCTCAGATGACCACGTATCACCTGAGGCTCACGGCCAATTGGCTTAAACAAACAGTGGGTAAGCTGGGGATTCAGGGGTGATCACCTCTGCTACGGTGATACTCTGGGATGCAATTCGTCAGGATCTAGTCTCTGCAAATATTTTTTTCTGCTCAAAAAAAGGCATAATTCTGACTGATGATCATGAAAAAGGCAAGTAAATGTAACTCAACTATATAATGTAGCTCCTTAAAAATAAGCTTTAGCTCATAATTTTCATACATCAGTTATTTGTTTAATTGAAATACAGTGTAAGTCATCACTCTGCTTTGTAAATCCTGCTGCTCGTTCTTTATTTTAAAAAATCCCCATGACTAAAATCTTTCTGTTCCTGTAGTGCCCATCATTGCTGTGGTGTTACACGTGGCTCACCTCCTCTCTGGAGCTCAGCACAGGAAGGCTGTCGCCTCGCTGGTGCATCTCTCATGCAGATGTTACAGCCCACAAGGGGCTTTCATGTTATCTGTGCTCTCTGTGGCCTGGAACCTTTCCACATGAGCTTACTTTCTTATCTAACTTGGACATTTCACAACATCAAAGCAAAAAAGCAATCAAAGTTAAAGTCATCCCTTTTGACTTTTGTACATTTTTTGTAGTTGCTTCAAAAAGTTATGAAGTATAAAATGGAATAATTGCTCTCAGTTAATATTGAGTCACTCCTGGCATTGTCCATGGTGGGGAAAAAGATGACAGTATGTGGTCTCTTTGTGTGTTTTAAATAGAATAGCAAATATGTGGAATTGATTGGATCAGGATGTTTCATGAAAACTTTTAACTGGAAATCGAGCATTCTAAGGAACAAACTTCTCCTAGATAAAAATATCCAATTTTAAAATAACGATATTCTTAAAAATTTTCTTGGGTTCATATACAGTTCTGTATTTATAATGTGGTAAACCATCCATTGCAACTTTGTTACTGAAATATGGCATTCATCAAATAATTTATGGAATCAGATTTCATTAATTTTTTTAGGCAGTTAAAAAATAGGGTCTAAAACCATATATATACACACACATACATACACATTTTTTTTATCACCTAGATTTTCTACTTGCAGTCATGTCTAATCAGGCTTAGTGGAAATAACAGAAGTATTTTTTGAAACTGGAGTTTATCACATTAACTAAAATTGAAAATTTTTGTGAGACCCAGCCTGCAGTTGCTCATTACTACATTAAAAATTGGTCCTGAGATGACCAGAGCAGCCGTGACAGTTGGCAGTGTGAGCATGCCAAGGGCTGCTTTGCATAAACAGAAAACTTCTGGAAGGCATTGTGATACTAAAGAATTTCACATGGTACATGAAAAAAGTTGTCTCTTTTGTTAAAATTAAGTGAAAAAAAAAAATTACTATCTTTCCTTAAACAGACAACAAAGCAGAAAAAAACCCAAACAATGACATTTTTGGGAAGGTGCTGAATGAAGCAGGATTGTTGTTGCATAGGATTTTTTTCTGGTCCATTATTTCTGCATGCACATACAGTTTTGTGTATTCTCATGCTGTGTAGGTAAAAAGCTGTGTAGAAGAACAGTAAATTATATGACAGAAATAAAGAAGCCATTTTGAACAGGACTTCCCCTAAGTTTTCAGAAGAAAAACTGAAGAATAATTTTCTTTAAAAGTACAAAGCGTTTTTCAGTAGGGAGAATAATCACTTACTCTGGAATGTGAGCAGGGCACTGGATACCTGACCTGTAATTTAGGAAAATAGTGAAGGGGTTTTCATCAGTAATTATTATTATTATTGCAGTAGAACTGTGGGGCCCCAGTTGAGAGCAGGGCTCTGTTGTTCCACTCACTATCTAGTAAGAGAGAACCACTGCTGCAGGAATCTTGCTGTGAAGGCAGGGCAGACCGAAGAGGAGAAGGGAGGAAATGGAGGTAGAAGGTTGAAGGCTGGCCCAAGGCTGTGCTGCTCACAGTGGAGACGGCTGCCTTGCACTGGTAAGTCACCGACAGACCCCTCACCCGAGCTCGGCAAGATTCCTGTGTCTGCTTTTGTGACCTGGTGTCTCTCATCAGAGAGAATGTCCCTGGTTTAAATGGAACATGCAATCTGTGTGTGTGACAGAACATTTGAGGGACTAGTTCCTTGTACAGGCTGTCCTGTATGAACATGGGAATCGGGTACATAGATCTTCCTTATAAGTTTCAGGCTTAGAGTGTGCAGTATATGAGAACATGAATTTTTAGGGCCATAATGAGTTAATGGTTGGCTGTTTGGTTCACCTTTATGAAATCAAACAAGCAAAAGATTCTTCAAGCTACAAAGCATTTGCTCATGAAGTAAATATTTCACTAGCAATCTTTTGTGTCAATAAAACATGTTTTATGGGGGAAATAATGGGTGAAGGAATAGAGAATGTGAATAAGACCCTTTTAAAAAATGTGGTCACTGAATTCTCATAGAGAAGTAATCGTGTTAGTTTCAGAAAACATGAGTGTATTTAAATTCAGTTGCTCTTTTCATATACAGGCTCCTTATTTTGCTTTGAAAATAAATAGTGCTTTGCTGCTTGAAATATGGCAGTCTCCAAATTTACTAACAAAAGCAGGGATCAGTTCTGCCCTTCCTGATCAGTAGTATTTTCTGCTTAGTTACCAGAGCTGCTAGATTTATCTTAGTGGGTTCCAATGTCCTTTATGGTGATGAATCACTGTGTTGGTATTTGACAGTGACTTAGGCCAGTAGAATTGCTCCCCAAGTAAGTATGTGCTTGTTTTTTCATCCCTGAAATAAAGGGGCATTGTCCAATGGTTCCATACCACTTCCACATGTGTTCTTTTGCACAGTGGCAAATCAAATAGATTTGCACTTTTTTCTCCAAGCTCACAGAGGCAATGGGAAATAAAAGACCGTTTGGAATTTGCAGTGCTACGTGTATCAGCTCTGCTTCAGTGGGTGAAAATTTATGTGGGGTATTAGAGTTGGCAAAAGGGGTAGGGACAATAGAGAAATTGTGATGTGTTTGATTGTGCAGCAGCAGAGGGGCCCCATCATTACCCATTGTACAAGCCTTTCCTCATGACATCCTGGGATGCAGATGAATTAAAAGGGTATGAGGAAGAAGGTACATGTTGCAGAACCTTTTCCATCTTGAAAGACACTGCCATCAAATTACACTTTCAGGCTGTTTGGTTTTACCTTCTTCTGCAGCGTGGTGACTCAGAAGCAATGGGAGGTTCCTTTTCCAGGCATTTTTTGCTCTTGCTTACCACACATTGAGAATGGAAAGCTGAATGTCTGAGCCAGCTGTGTATTTGTAATGGTTTGCAATGGATATGAGCTGAACAGATGCATATGATTTGTGCTGAACTTGTGATGCAAACTTGGTCAGAATCCAAAATTATCCATGAAAACGCCCAAGTATATTAAAAAATAATGCTATTTTTACCAGCATCATCTTCATTACAGACAGACAGGCATCTCATTTATTGCTGCTGCATTATAAAAGCCTGGTGCACAAATATGTTTGCGAATGCAGGTCATAGCTTTCAAATAAATGAAATTCTAGTGGGCATTTGAGAGAACATTCACAAGTCACAGTAATTTCATTGGCTTTGTTATTGCTTGGTGTTTTTAGCATTCTATAATTTTCCTCTTTTTAAAAACAATTGTCATGCAGCTGGGAAACCAAAACGATACCACTTGCATTAATTACTAATGGCTTTTCTGCAGGTTACTGTACTATGTATGTTAAACATTAAAGATTTAAAATAGGGAGCTCTGTTGATTCATTGTAGTTTTTGTTTGATGTCATCCACATTTTATATTTCAGCTTGTCCTCACTGCTAAGAGATGTTTTATTCTTTTTATCCTTTGGATAAGTAAGAGCAATCCTGGTGCCAAAGCACAGTAAAGACTAGGTAAGCTCGTTGAGGTCGGACAGACATTCCACCTGGCACTGAACTCTGTAAGTTTACCTTATGGTAAAACCTGAGTCTTCATTGTGCTGTTATCCTCGAATTTCTCCTGCATGCCACCGTGCCTGCTCTTTATAACACGCTCATCTTGGAACAGTTCATGGGAGGGCTGCTGAGTGATGAAAAATGCTGCTTTTTTAGCAGTGGAGGCAAGTCCTTTGTTTCAGCATAGAAAACATGATTTCCATCCACACAGGCTTCAAAAGAAACAGTGGGAATTCTTGAGAGCCTGATTATCATGGCATAATCACATTATCAGAGAGATTAGAAGCACTTTACTGTGTCCTTATGCTTTAGTGACACTCTAAGGCACTGGACAAAATCTTCAAGTGCTGTTAAAATCTTTCTTGTAGGGCACTAAGGCAGGAGAGAGCTTTTTAGCTGTGGGCCCTGAAATCACAGAGAATGTGTTTAATAATTCTGTCAGAGCGCTGCTCATCCAAACACAAGCAGAAGGTGTAGTTGCTGGTCTTACACTCCCCAGTCTAGATATATTTCTCAGAGCCACCTGCAGCAGAGCAGAACAAAAGCTTCCTAAAATGTTAATTCCCATCAGTTCCAGTCATTGTGAAACACTGTCATTAACCAGGCAATCAAACTAATGGCGTACAGAAGTATTAGCAATTCAAACAAATGAGGAATTCACATTGTGTTTTCTCTACAAACCTTGGTGGACTCTTGGATGCCATTTCTTTTGTGGGAGGTGGCTGCTTGTAAGTGTAATGTGCCCATTTTTAGGTTACGCCTCAGCACTGCTGTGTTGCCTCGAGGTAAACAGTCCACAGCCCATGTGTTTTAAGTGAATTGTTGCCTGAAAGCCTCTGAATTGCTTGTGATTATGGGAAATTCAGTCTCAGCTTTAACTTTTTAAAGTGAGAGCTAAGCATGTGATTTTTAACATGTTTCTTGTTGTGGATGGTTGCCAGGGACCACTGAAGATTTGGGGATTAATGTTCCGATTATATAGTTTGCAATATAAAGGATTCCACTGAAAATTAGCCCAGAGTGAAGAAGGCTAAAAATAATCGAAAGTCTTTTCAGGTGTGAGTCTGTGCCTCTGGAAGTGCACACTATGGACAGTGTCTAGACAGAAAAGGTATGAAATATCAAACATGCACTTGCCCTCAGTTAAAAGGCCAGGATGAAACAATCGCAAATGAAAGAGTGATATGGGAGAATTGTTGCAGTTAAAAGAAAACTGCTCCAGCAGTGAAGACACATGGAATATGGGAAAAAATATTTTAGCCTAAACAGGTACAAAAAATGATCCTGGAATATGAATTTTTAAAATCAATTACAGTTTGTTTCACTTTGCTTGATTTTCAACATGTAACAATGCATTTTTAAATAAACAGTAAAAGTCTTCTACCTGCCAAGCCATGGAGTCAGGACTTTGTGTGTTTCCAGCTGAGATTACTAAAACACTTGCAGCAGGGAGCTGCATTCCTTCTGCTGTTTTACGGAGTTAGGGAAATAGAAGGGAAACACACTTCCATGGACATGGGAATTAAAAGGAGGGGGAATTGTGTGGTGTGGGGTTTTTTTAACTTTCTCCTCCGTTCTGTATCTTTTAGTGTGAGGCTTGATTCTTTACACGGTTAACTTTGTGTTATCCACTGATTGCCTTGCCTGTGGAAAGCACAGCTATAAACTGCATTTTCTGCTGATACTTTGGGGCCTTAGACTGATCTCTTTCACGTTCTCTCAACACGACCCCGAAGGGAAGTGCGAACACGCTGACACGGAGCGGTGCCCGGCACTCGAGGGCATCTCCCGAGCCGGGGACGGCGGCGGCGCCCGCAGCGGGTCCCCGCGGGGCCCGCGCCATCTGCCGGCAGCGCCCGGCACTGCACCCGCGGGGGCCCGCGGAGCGCGCTGCTCCTCCTGCGCTCGGCATCTTCCAGGGAAAGGGGATCTCTTAGTGTGACCCCGGACACTGAGCGCTGGAGCGTGTCCAGAGAAGGGCAGCAGAGCAGCTGAAGGGTCTGGAGCACAAGTCTGATGAGAAGCAGCTGGTGGAGCTGGGCTTGTTTAGCCTGGAGAAAAGGAGGCTCAGTGGGGACCTTATCTCTTTCTGAAAGGAGGTTGTAGTGAGGTGGGGATCAGCCTCTTCTGGGCAACCAGCGATAGTACAAGGGGAAATAGCCTCGAGTTGTGCTTAGGGAGACTCAGGCTGGATATTAGGAAAAATTTCCTCACTGCAAGAGTGCTTAAGAACGAACATAGTGGAGTCACCATGCCTGGAAGTGTTCAAAAAATGAGCGCGTGTGGCACTTGGCAGTATGGTTTAGTGTGCATGGTGGTATTCAGTCAGAGGCTGGATATAATCTTGGAGGAATTTTCCAACAGTAATGATTCAGCACATCACCAGCCAGTCGAGGGAGGTGGTTGTCCTTCTCTGCTCCGTGCTGGTGTGGCCCCATCTCAAGTCCTGGATGTGGCACTTGGTGCCATGGTTTAGTTGAGGTGTTAGGGCACGGGTTGGACTCGATGATCTTAGAGGTCTCTTCCAACCGGATGATTCTGTGATTTTGGGCAGTCTTTGAGAATGGACAGGGAAAACTTCAGTATGTCCTAACTACCCAGAGAGGTATCAAATTGCATTAAAAATTGAGTTGGAAAGAGTAATTACAAAGGAGTTCGTAGACATGGTGCATTGACTTGTTTTTATTGCATATTAGGGTCGACCAGGACCGATTGGGCTTCCAGGACCAATAGGAGCACCTGGATTTACTGGGCCAGAAGGTTTGCCTGGAGCAAAAGGTGAGAGAGGAGCAGTGGGCCCTCCTGGACCAGCTGGACAGAAAGGTGACAAGGTAGGCTCAATGGTGATTTTTCTGGCTCTGCAATAGTTCTATGGCCTTCTATATATTTTTGAGTGAATAAAGATAATCTTGGGCTATCTGTCCAGGGGTAAAAACACAATGGTATTTCAACAGAATCTTTAGAGAATTGTCTGTATTTATTTTGGAATGAGAATACAGATGCTAGAGCTGCTAACTGTGTAGCCATCCTGGTAGGTGAAACACAGCCAAATGAGTATTGCTGTTGCAAGTGGTCTGTCTCTTCACATGACCAGGGGAAGGTGAGTGTTATTCACACTTTATTCAGGGAGACACAGAGCTGGTTCCTGTGTAGAGGATCCTGGGTTGGTGTCTAGAAAAGCAAAAAGAATGGGTACTAAACAAAATCTGCAGTCCAGTTTTGCAGGTGCAAAGTTATTTCTAACAAAAAGAGTATGATAAATCATGCCATAATAAATGGAATAGCCCATAATGTGTAGGTGTCAATGAATGCAATGTGCAAGATTGGAAGCAATTTCTTTGTACTGAAAAAAATCCATTTACTCCAGAACTGTTTCTATCCTCTGAAATGATACATATGCATACCAACATGCCATAAGATTCTCTCTCTCTTCATCCCTTTTGGGAGCAATATACTTTACCTTTCCAAAGCAAGAGCAATTTAGAGTGGGTATTCTGCTTATCAGTCTGTTATGCTACTATCCAGAGCAGAGCAACGAAGTGTGGTAATTACTTGCAGCTTGGGCAGTCTGAACTTAATGCAGTGGTCTGCATATCTCTGGAGGTCCTATCCAAGAATAGACAGAAAAATATGTAAGTCTTGTTGAAACTCTTGGAAAGTCAAGGGTTAAGTTTATAGCAGATTGTTTATTTTCTTGACATCTTGTTTTCTCCAGATGTGCAGTAGGAGATTATATTTTTACTTTAAATTGCCTGATTAAAACATTCCTGAAGCACTCGTTTGGCGTCCAGTCAAACTCAGATGCTCAGTTCCTATCTTCACTGACCCCTGTGATCAGAGAGAATCTGCATGAGATAGTTTGCTCCTTTTGATTTTGAAAGCAGAAGTCCAAGACTGAAAAACATCTCACAGGTAACTGAAATATACAGACCGATGAAGTGAAATATAATGTGTACTCTCTTTCTTCAGGGTCCAATGGGAGTTCCCGGATTTCAGGGCATCAACGGGATCCCAGTAAGTTTGCATATGTAAATATAAATCACCAGAATGTTAAACACAACCAAAAGCACCTGAACATGATAAGACTGTCTTAGCACATGCATAGTGTACTTTGCAATTGCTTGCTTCTCTCTGGAGGAAAATAGCCGTGTTTGTTAATCTACCTGGTGATTCCATGCTGTTTTGTAAGATAATAGGAGGTTGGTACATATCAGAAAGTGAGCCTGAGCTACATGGGGATCATTTGCATAATTGATTAGCTTTTCTTTCAGCACCATGGTCCCTCAGCACTGTCTAGAAAACACTGTATCATAAACCCATAGACCTGCAGAATTGAAAGGGACTTCAGGGAGTCAAACAGGCATGATCAGCTGTGCTACAGGCCATTTTCAGCATGTGTTTCTTAACCAATTCTTAAAACCTTGTGATGGTGGAGACTAACTTCTCTATTAGAAAAGCTTTGCTAAAACCTAACTTCAGTCTTTCTTTCTCCAGTTTAAAGCTCTTAGTTCTTATGTTACTGATCAGGGACACAGTGAGAAGATTGTTCACTTTTACTTTGTAGTAGCCTTCTTGTATGTGATAGCTGTTACCAGGTCTCCCTCAATCATCTTTTGCTGTGACATGAATGAAAATAGTGATGAGATAATCCTTACTTCTCTTCTAGGTTCTAGTCCTGGTTTAGATCAGGTGACAGGCAGGTAACCACTTTCCCTGACCATCAGGAACTTTTGGTTTCTTTCATTCTTTAGAACTTTACATTCTAGTGACAGTTTACTAAAAATTATGTGCCTAGAGTGTTTTGGCCAGCTTTCTTTTGCTTTGGTTTCTCCAGTGACTTTTGTGAAGATATCTAGCTGTATCTCAGGGGAACTTTGACTGGATCACCTTTAGAAGTTGCCCCAAACATTCTTCCTCTTTCTACGCTATTTGGCTCATCCTGCTTTCTCCTTCTGATACTAGAATTATTTTTATTTTTTTGATGGCATTTTTCCATCCTGTGTATCACTCATACTCTTTCTCATCTTCCCTGCTTTCTCAGCTGGCCAGGAACTCCAACAGTTGAGCTCTGTTTTCTTACTTCCTATCAAAAACTGAATTGTTGTGATAGATTGGCTGAAAATGCACAGTTGGCCTTGTAAATGAGCTTGTTTGATTTCCAGTTCCTTCCTGGCCCTTGCCCTTCACTCCCCCTCTGCTCATCCTTGCCTGTTTTCTCTCCTGCTCTACTCCCTTGCTGCTATTTTTTTTTTTTTGTTTTACCACCAGCCAACTGTCTAGGTCTGAAGACAACAAGCTGTTCCCATAATACTTAATTTAATTGAACACACTGTGGGAACATGCTGTTCTCAGGGTATTTTTTCAGATGAGGCTCTGGAGAAAGGGGATTCCCAACAATGAGGGGAGGCAGAGATACAGCAACAGCTTTTGCCAGGTAGTTGTCAGCAGCAGGCATTCCAAGGAGACAGTGCAGGGGAGGGAGATGAGAGGATTCAAAGCCTCCAGCATATGCAGATCTACTCTGCTTTGCAGCATTCTGCAGGTGGGTGAATGGGAAAGAGGCAGATTTTGCTGGTCATGAACAGCAAAGTTCTCAACACTGTGGGTCTTCTGTGCCACAACTGCAGGGCAGAAAAGGGGAAAGGGAAACTTGTTCATACTGTTCACACTGTAGTCACTGAAAATGCTTCCATTGTAGGGTGAAAATAGCAACCACCACCACTTGAGTAAATATTTTTACTTTTGCCATTACATTTCAGGGTAGGGAGTAACTTAGGTTTTTTGTGAAGTGTATACAAATATAGGCACTTTATATGGATGTGTGAAATGCAGAGCAAAGGAGAGAGCACGTGTGTGTGAGAAAGATGGGAGAAGTGAAAATATATTGCTATCTCTGCACATCTAAATATGAAGAGAGATTCTTTGTAGTATGCAGGTATGTTAGTGTGGGCAGGTGTAGTTTAGTCATGGCCAGGGACAAGGCCGTTATTCAGAGGGGAATCCCACTGTTGACCTTAAGGGAAGTGGTATTCCACAGAGTTCCCTTGGGGAATGCTGGTGGCAAGTAAATCATGTTTTTGCAGCTGGCTTGACTAATCCCTTTAACCTAGTAAATACGGCAGCTACATGTGTTTATTGCTAGACTTTCGTGTCATGCTGTTGGAGAAGCCCTCAAATCCTTAGCCCTACTTGGGAAGTTTATTTTTTCCTGTAGGACAAGATTCAAGGACACCTCTGGCAAAGGCTGGAACTGAAGCTGGGAGATGTATCTAGCTTTTCATGAACTGTCCAAGGAGTTCTAGAAGGAAACATTTTTATGATAAGTGAGCCTTTCTCTGTGCCATGAAAGCCAGAGCTATGTGAAGAGGCAGTTTTGTGATCTTCCCAGAGTAAATGCAAGCACTTGGTGATGGCTGGAGAAAGGCCACTTTCCTTTGCAACCCATGAAACTGTTTATTCAATTAGTTTTGTATTTGTCCTTAATTGCATTTGTTTCTCTGTGTTTAAATATGTGTTGAGCTCTCATGTTGGGATCGCCTTTCTGTTGTTTGATTGAGAAAAGAGGCCCCTTGGGATCACAGTGTCAGGGTACAAGCAAGAGTCAGATAAAGGAGGGCCCAGCTAATCAGTTCGAGTTTCCTTATCTGTCTCACACCGAATGCCTCCTTTTGTGAGAACAGAGAGCACAAGCATCTCTCCAGCCTGTGCTTTAACTCAGATCTGTAAGTTAATCACCTTGCCATGTATAAGTAAAGTGTGTGAAAGTCTTCTGCCTTAGTCAGTTGAGGTGCTTGTGTTCAATTGGCACATCTGCCAAAACAGGAATTTGAGGAGGTGAGAGCAATGAAACTATTAACCAGCACTTTTTCAGGTCAAAACAGCTCGTTGAATCAGTATTTTAAACCCCTGGGAAAAAGGTTCTTTTTAGGTAGGACTTAGCAACTCTTAAGGAAGTCAGTTTTGGGTGTTCAGTATCTCCTCAGATAAGGGTCTTAAAACATTATGAACTCTGATTTCAGACTAGCTTTAAAGTAGGAAATCCTGTGGATTGTTTTCCTAAAGCAAAAGACAGAGAATGTGTGTATATGTGCTTGTGTGTCAGTCTGTGTTATGCTTTGGCTCAGAACCATGGACATGGATGCCATGGGATTAAGTGACAGGGGCACAGATTTATTTAGCACATGTAAGAAATCACTGTGATCAGCATACTTTATGTCCTCTCTCTGTGAGCCCCTCACATTTTAAGAGGATACCAAAGTCCTTTGGGCCACTTACAGGCTGAGAGTTAGGAGATCTCACCCAAAGCGTTTCTCAGGACAAGGGTCACCCGACAGCTGCCTGCCATGGGCTGGCTCTCGGCCAGCACGAAAGCTGGAGCAGCTTGGCTCCCTGTTGTCTCACTCTGAGGGGCAGATGTTGGCCCTTACAGCTTCACTAAACCTTGCAGCTGGTCACCTTGTGCTGTAACCAGATCCATGTGCACTTGTCCCACATAGCTCCTGGTTTTGTTGATGCTGTAAACAAAGTGAAAGACCTGGTAGACACTGACAACTCTGGCCTCCCTCTGCAGTCACTTCCTGTCCTTTCAGAGACTTGATGCTCTTGGCTATGACATCCTGCATGGATCAAATTAATTAAGTAATTTCTAAAAGACAAATGTAAGTGGCAATAAATTGCTGCTTCAGCCTAATCCAGGGCTTTACCAGGGCCTGGCAAGTCCCTGCTTGCACACCACATGTGGGTATTTTGACAAACAGACTAATCGTCAGAGCAGCTGGTACTGTTAATGCAGTGTTCTCTGATGGTAATGCTTTTGGATGACTTCATTCCATTCCTTGTTAAATCTCAAATTTATATTTGTCTGGGTGAGTTGCCTTAATCTGGTAGTTGAGGCACATTTGACATTCATTCAGTTCGTACCTTGTTGACTGACAGAAAGCAGATCAGGTTATTCTCGATTTTGTTGGCACAAGTCTCAGTGCAGTTGCCCAATGAGCTGGACCAAGGACCTCATCTGACTGAAAATTAACTCTGTTAAGAAGCAGAACAGTTATTTCTCTGCTGTGTTTGTTTCCTACTCTGCCAGCACAGGGAGGAGGTACGTGTGAGTAAGCAGCAATGTGCAATAGCCCTCCTGGCAGCAGCTGAGACCAGTGATCAGCTTGAGTATTCACATAATTATGGCCTAAGTTGCCCTGCATCCTTGAGAAAGTCACTGTGCTACTGTGTGTCCCCAGCTTCCCATCTATAAAATTAAGATTATAGCATTCCCACATTTTCCCAAGGGGTTTAAAGATCCTTAGATAAAAGGCTTTATATTACTGCAAAGTTCTCATTGAGTTTCATCAGAGCATGTGCTATTGGCTTGGACTGGGAAGACCTTTAGTGTTGCAAATGTGTTTTATTTTAAGTGTCAGGCATGAAGGATTGTTAATGTTCTGCTTTATCTCCATTTTATCCATGTTTGGTTTTTTTTCACTTTCCTAATGTGAGTCATAGCTTGGTTAGTGCCATATCTTAAGGACAAATCTTTGGGATCAAACAAAAGTACTTTTGGGATGAGTCAAGATCACCGTGTACAGAGGGGGGAGAGAACTGTCAAGTTACAGATACTATCTTCCAAAGTTAAATTTTCCTTCTTGCCTTAAAACAATGTTGTTGAGTTCCACAGGACTCATTTATAGGAAAAGCAGTATAGAATAAGGAGCTGCTTGAAACTTGGGTAATGTGACTGACAGTTCTGCCTTTCTGCCTCCTGCCCTCACATACTGATATGGCACTGAAGAAAAAGTACCTGAAGTCTCAAACGTTGATCTCCTTTGCACCAGTACTGTGTTGAGTAAACTCCAGTCAAATTAGTAGAGCTATACCAGGGCCAAAGACATGTGAAATCAGAATTAGGTACAATTGTATTTTGCTCTGCTTGATTAATAGTTGGCCATTGCAAGTACTTTTTAAAATATGTTTTTAGTTTAATTAGGTCTTTCTCCCAGTTGCTTTGCCTAAGGACTTGTGTTTAATATAAGAAATAAAGCTGTTCTGCTTCAATGGCCTGATGCTGGAGCTTTAACATCTGTTGATCTATTAAAAGAAAAAATCTACACTGGAGAGGAAGAGAAGTCACTGAAACTCTAAGCAGACTGGAATTATAAGTGCTCAGTATTGTTGAGTCTGCCTCTGCCCTTGCCTTCACATGAGCAAGTTCCATTCCTGGTGTCAGGTGCACCCTCGCGTGCTGTTTTACACTGTTACATTCCGTATGGTTCACACTGCTGTGGGATGAGTATTGCCCTTTTGGGACCTACTCATGCACAAGTAATGTACTCCAGAAGACTATCCCTTGGAGAAAAAGGTAATGGGATGAATGCAGCCAATGTTCTAGGATTTAACCTTTAGGGAGGATAAACAAAGCTGGCTGAAGAAGCTCATTCTGTTGCAGTCTGCCATACGCTGAACTTGGCTGGGAGTTGTGCAATTCTTTTGGTTTGTGTTGCCATTTGGAAGGAAGATATCAGTTTTCTGGGGACAACAGTATTACTAATAAAATAATGGATCCTGTCAGTCATTCTCTCTTATTTCCTTTACACAGGGTCATCCTGGGCAGTCTGGACCTAGAGGCCGGCCTGGCCTCGATGGCTGCAATGGTACCTCTGGGAGTCCTGGCATTTCTGGACCAGATGGGTTTCCTGGCCTACCTGGACTGCCTGTATGTCCCAACTCAAATGTGGTGTTCTGTAGTCACTAAACCAGGATTTGCTTTTTGTGACATTGTTGGAGAAGTAACTGCCAAGGAAGAACCCAAATAACCCTAAGTTTATTAGCATTGTTAGAGCTCAATTTTCTTATCCACTCTGAGGATAAAATGAAGGTCCTGTGGATAAAATCCCCTCCCTCACCTGTTGCCATCGCTGCTTTGGATGCAGCCTGGGATATGGGTGGTTTTCTGGGCTGCAAACCCACACTGACAGCTCAGTTTTTCATCTACAAATACCCCCAAGTCCTTCTCCAGGGCTGCTTTCAATCCAGTCATTGCCCAGCCTGAATCTGTGGTTGGGGTTGCCCCAACTCAGTTGCAGGGTCTTGCACTTGATGTGGTTTACATGGGCCCATCCCTCAAGCCTGCCAAGGTCCCTCTAATTGGCACTGATGTGTATATGAAGAGGAGAGTTACACCATGTCAGACAGGTTCAAATAGGATCTAAGGTTGTCAAAGGCCTAAAATGAAAGGGAAATCTAGTATAAACAGGAAAATACCAGAGCAAATGTTTGCAGAACCTTATTTTTCTAAAGCTGCAGGAAGTCTTTAGTTCTCATAATAGCACAGCTTCTGACAAAGCAGCAGTGGTACTTTTACAGTTAACTGGAGCCAGGAGTTCGCCTTGTTCATTATGCTAATTAGAGATTCTTTCAAAATGAAAGCAGTATTTTTTCAAGAAATTTATTTTTTACTTTTCTTTTTTTTTTTTAAATCAGGGTCGTCCTGGCCTAAAAGGCCTTAAAGGAGAACCTGTTTTTGCTCAAGGCAGTCTTAAAGGATTAAAGGTAAGCCTTGTCACCACACAGGAGAAAATGCAGTACCAAGCAACTCTTTGATGTGCCACAGGTTGCAGGGCTGATACTGCAGGTTTGATTGCTCATGGTATCAGTCCAGTGCGGAGCTGTGGAAAAGGCCTTGTAATAACTTCATTAATGACAATACAGAATACTCTCAGAACCTGGAATTGCTCGGTTTTTGAAGAGATCTTGCTCATCCCATACTGGGATGCTGGGACATTGCTCATCCTGTTACTTTTCAGTGCGTTTTATGACTTCTACTGTGAGATTCCAGCTGCCTCCCAGTGTTTCTTGTACTCAAAGGTACTAGAAATTTATCAGTCCCTTTCTTGGTTTGCATACATGCTTCATTAAATACTGAAAATATTTAAAAATTCACTCTGTGATATAAGGCCTCTCACACTGACTTTGCTGGTCAAAATTAGGAACTCCTCTAAAACTCTATCCACATTATATACACTCATAAGTTCATACAAGTCAAATAGATCTTTATTAATTTACTCTGTTTATGGGAAATAAAGGTAATTTCATATTATGATTGTATGCTTTTGCATATTTTATAGCACTCTTATTATAAAAGTTTTTATAGTGTATTTTCAGTGGTTTTGTAATTAATATTTTTTATGCCACTTTATTTTCTCTTGTTACACATAAAATGGCTCTAATTTCTCTAGAGGTCTCCATTATCCAATTCAAATATGGAAGCACAGATTTCAAGATATTTTCCCATTTATACTTGATCTAATATTAACTAACAGCAAATATTTCTATCTATGCAAAGCTTGATGTTCCTTATAGTTTGTTGTAATAATGTTGTGTAATTTTTATGTATGCTTTTATGATTTTTAGGGTGAAAATGGTCTTCCTGGATTGGATGGAGTTCCTGTAAGTTATTTAATATGGGACATACTGATTTTAAAGAATATTAAGTAGGTACATTTTCAGGTATTGGTTCTCAAGGACCCTTTTCAAATTAGTGGGAAGTGTATTTACATGTGTGATACCAGTAAGCAGTTCTAGATTTGTAAGGGTATGAGTGGATCCACATTATGGTAGAAGTCCAATTTTTCCTATTATCTATTTCATTATTCCTTTTTCAAATCAGACTCCCTTCTACCATTGAACTCTGTACCGTTGATTTTCAAAGTACATCTAATCATATGAAATAAATTGTTTTAATATTTGAATTGGCATACTTAACTAGGGCATATTACTTAATGTTTCCTGAGACTCACTTTGGAGGGGGTTTGATGAGGTAAATGGTACATATTCTCTATTTGTCCTCTGTTCTTTTTATAGGGCCCAAAAGGTTTTCCAGGTCCAGTAGGTCCTGCAGGCCCTATAGGATTACCAGGTTTTCAGGTAAGAGACCTCAGCTGTTGCACTTGTTGATAGAACAGTTCAAACTGTTGACAGTTTCCCCTTCTTGTCTCTGTGTCATGACAATGAGCAAAAGTGCCTGTGCACCTGAAAGGACTGAGCACAGCTGACTTCTACTATAGGATGCTTGGTCTCAGGTAGTTTAATCTGATCACAAGAGCAAAGGCTCCTTTCTGGAGCATCCAGAGCAGCAAACACGGCCGAGGGCTCCAGCAGAGCTCTGCGGTGCTCTCTGCAAACACCTCTTACCCTGTCCTGAGCACCTCCTCATCACAGGGCCTGGGGGAACAGGCTGGTCTCTGATGTTTGGAGCCTTTGTTGTCACAAGCTATGTTAGAGGTGCTTTGTCAAGATCCTACAAGAGAATTTCTATTCAGTAAAGGTAAAACCAAACTACATTTTTGTTGGGTTTAAGTTGAAGTTTTCTCTTAATTGACGATGGTGCCAAAGAGCTGTGCTATGAGAGATCTGAAGATTTCAGAGCACGTGTCTTGCTTTTGCTTTGGAGGCAAGAAAGGTTCAGGCATCACTGCAGATCCCAGCATTGCTCCAATTTTTTGCATCCTAATTAAGTCAAAAGGAGTAACATCTTGATCTTGTTTACATTTAGGGTCCAGTGGGTCCCCTTGGGCCACCGGGTCCAAAAGTAAGTAGCTACCTTTCCTTTTTCTTTTTACGCCTAATTTTTGGGGGTTTAACAGTGCTGTGGGCTTAGATGATAGTGGTGGTGGTGTTGCTGTTGTTTTATTATTCTTTCACCCATGGTTTTTTTTCTCTCCTAGGGTAACATGGGATTAGGCTTTCAAGGAGAGAAAGGAGAAAAGGCAAGTGAAACTTGTTTTATTATGGAAAGAGCATGAAATTATACTCTAGAGCTCCATCATAGCTTGATCCTCTAGAAAGTGGCTAGATTCTAGCATTTTCTTCTTTTCCTGTTTGTTTTCTTCTCCTGAACTGGCTGACAGTTCAAATCTTGCTAAAGAATCTTGCTGGCTCCTCATTTGTTGGTGCACTAAAAAGGATGGGAGTCTTTTCTGGGTGAGAGGAAGAAGGGGAAAATCTCAACCAGTGCATTACTTTCATGGTTATCAAGGCCTGAGGTCCTTTGACATCTTTTGAATCTTCACATTGCAGTTTCTTTGGACCATCACCTTTTTTATTGAATTATTCCACTGACTTCATTCTTACTGGCTTTCATTGCATTCTTTGGGTCAACTGGTGTGTCATTTGTAGTCTCCCTATCCTAAAGGGGGGTCCTGCAGTCTGCGTCAGAATTTACACAGGCAAAATGGGGCTTCTTAAAGTTCTCAATCTGGGACTTGATTCTGCTGATGTTAAAATTGGCTCTCAGCATTCTACAATTCTAGTTGTTCCTTCTCTTCTTTTCTTTCATATTTCTCCCCAAACCTTTTCTGGAATGTTTTCCTGTTGGTTCAAAAGCTGAGCCTTTTTTTTTCTTGCCATGTTTTATACCCACAAGGCTTTGGAAACAGATGCATTTTGTTCATCCTGATTTTCCATCTGATCTTTTGATTCCCATGACCAAACTCCCATGCTATCATTCAGGCACACAGATCTATATACATGAGATATAATTAAAGTGGTTTTTCTTCTGATTTGTAGGCCACTTCATAGAAAATTAAACTTGGTCTGCTACGTCAATATCTTCCTCTTTTGTCTACAGGGAGATGTAGGGCTGCCTGGGCCTCCAGGTCCCCCACCATCCACTGGAATACTGGAATTCATGGGATTTCCAAAGGGGAAGCAAGGAGAAAAGGTCTGTAAATTCAGTTTACAAACCCTCTCCCTCTCTATGCTCCTTCATTCAAGAATGAACGAAATTACTGTACAGTGAGAGCTGTTATATTTCCACATCAAAAAAATTTTCTGTACCAGTTTATTCTGTCAAATGGTTATTGAATAAAAATATTCATAGCTCAGAGCATTGTGGATCACTAGAGAATACACACCTCTCAGAAGGAGAAATCTGTAAGCTGTTTAAAGGTTTTTGTCATTAATCCTAAAAATAAGTGAACTGTAGTTTGTTTTTGTTGGACCTGTGAAGCTGTGTCAGCTGAAGCAAAAAAATCAATTTAGAAAAATAAATGGAAGCTCCAGCTCTTTTGCCTTAGTGCACACTACTCTGAAATAGTCAGATTTTTTCACCTTTACTTTGTTATTACTGAGATGTGTATTTAGGCCATCAGTGTTTTTATAAAAGCTGTGTGGTCCTTGAGCTAAAGATCCTCTAGACACATGAAATTTAGGTGCACTGAATTAATCTGGGACTTATACAGGCTGGTTTGGGAGCCCAGTCTGAGCTTGCCTAAGCCCCTGCATAAAGTCATGAGAGAGATTGTTGTACTTGGTCAGTTTACAGTAGAGTGAGGTGAGGCTCAAACAAACCCCATTCCTCTGGGCTCACTCTGGAGTTTGTAAGCAGACTTGTGAACACATTGCTGTCTCATCATGTGTTATTTTACTGCTTTCATGAGGCACTGTGCATGTTGCAGTTTCCTAGATGACAATGTGAAATGCCTCTAGTTTGATTTGTAGCAGTTGGGGACAGTAGAGCAGCAGCTCCCAGGCAGTGGCATTTGAAGCCGTGGGAAGTGGCCAGAGGATGCACCAGCACTGTGCTGAGAGCCCCTTGATCCAGGACATGGTGACACAAACCCCATGTACTTGCTGACAAACAAATTACAAGGCCTTACTTTAGGTGTCAGGGGCATGGCGGGTGGGTAGGGGAAGCTCTTGCTTTCACAGGCAGTGATTTACTGTGTTTGTCTCTTCCCCCTTGCCAGGGTGAGCCAGGTCCTCAAGGATTCCCTGGAGATCAAGGATTGCCTGGCATCCCGGTAAGGACAGAGGAGTGCTTTTAACATATGCCTGATAGGGGTTAGATGGTTCAACAATCTCTGAATAGGTCACAGGGCCTCTGCAGGAGTTTCTAGGCACGAGAGAACTTTGAAAATCTGATAAAAATGTTCACAAGACTTTTTGAAGAGTGTAACTGTAATCTGATAGTTTTTTGTCCTGTAGATACAAAGAAGATAATGCTGTCCTACTACAGACTTACAAAGCAGCCGAGATTTCAGTACCTGCAACCTGCTGTTTGCAGAGACCTGCATGGAGCTCTACCCATGTCACAGCCACTTGATGGCAGTGTTCTTTGTATCACAGACATTTAAAAAAAATCCTAGTTTTTTCCCTTTAATTATATCTAAACATATATTTTGGTTTTTTACTTTAAAGCTGTATAGCACATGCAGGTATCTTTCCTTCTGTCTGTATACACCCAGTTAAAATGGGCTGTTTAATATTAGTGCTCATCAACTCAGCATGGTGTAGCATCTTCTCGATATGAATTGAGAAGAACAATTTACCTCTGAATTCCAGCGAGCTATTTTCCAGCTTAAAACATTTTGTAAATAAAGGTTGTTTCAATAAGTTTAGGGAATAAATATTTTTGGAAACTTCTGACTAATAAGATAAATTGTTTGCCAGTTTCTTCAGTGTACAGATGTTCTTAGGAGAAATACGTGCAAGAAAAACCTGCACATGAAGCACAGTTTGTTGTTAGCCTTTCTGGACGTGTTCCATTATGAGCATGTTTAGCTTTATGCATCACAAGAGACCCATTGAAGCTGGTGAAATTGAACATATGTGCAAACTTGACCACAACCGTAAGATATTTTAAGATTGAAGCCTGGAAATTGCTTAACTACTGTAACTCTTGCTGAAATTAAATCCTGGTGTTCTGTCTCTGGATGTGATACTTCTTGCTGACTGGGAAAACCACCAAACATTTCCAAATACTGAGCGTGAAAATGCTAGTTTTGTGTCATTCTTGGGCTTTGGAAGGGAAAAGCGTGCTCTGAGCATTCCTTGAGCTGCTGCTGTTAAGCAATGAGGCTTGAAATAATGTCTCAATGTAGAATAGAATACCGAGTAGCATTGGCAGGTCTTTGCTGTCTATAACATGGGGTCACTTGTGGTTGCTACTGAAACATGTGCCATGGTTTAAATGGATAGAGGTCGTGGGGAATAAAGCAAGTTCTGTACTGCACATACTGCCAAGTCTGGTTGAAAGAAATTTTTCTTTCTGGGACAAAACAGTCCCAGCAGAAAGAGTCAGTTCCCTTTGTCTCCTTTTTGTACTCTTTGTATTAATAAATGGGTTTGTGTTCCCTTTACTTAGGGATGTGCTGTTAAATTCCAAACAGATCACAGAGATTTAATGTTGACATTTTTCCTCAGGGCTTTGGAGGTGTTGGAGAAAAAGGAGAAAAAGGTGTGCCTGGCTTACCAGGTGGCAGGGTAGGTAACATCACAAAGTCCTTAAATGCCTTTTCTCAAACACGTGAAGTGAGCCTTTCATCAACAGAAGCATTCCCTCCAGAGATGTGCTCCTACTCAACAGAAAGACCAAGACATTCTGTTTGGCGTGTGCAGAATAAATTGTCAGATAGAATGTCTTGACCACACTGAGATTTATTGATTTTGTGATTACAACGTAACACCTAAGTTCCTAGTAAGTTGGGACACCATGACTTCCTTAACTTGAACTGCCTATTAGAAAAACAATGGTTAAATAAGATAAGCCTGCTTTTTTCAGTTATTATGTTAAATTCTTCACATTGTCAATAATTGAGATATAAGAAAAGCAGTGGTAGCTTCTCCTTTTGAAAATTTTTTTTCATTCTTTGATGCTGAGATATTTGAAGTCTGGTCAAGCTGAGATGGAGCCTCCAAAAGCTGATTTCTGTGCTGTTCTAGGGTCTTTTGGGACTGGATGGATCTGATGGAATTCCAGGGAGAAAGGTGAAATTTCTTTTATTTTTTACTGTACTTAAGAATTACAGAAGCCCTCTGAACTGCTTAAGATCTACTTATCTCGTATCTCCAGTTCTCTGATGGATAAATATACCTGCCTTATTGAAATAGTTAAGCTAAGTAGAAAATCCATCAAACACTGTAGATCCCTTGAACTGTCTCTCTAATTAACCCTATGTGTTCAGTCACTTTCTTCTGTATTTTGTTTTATGTATGTCCTTTTCAAAATATAGTGCAGGTGATGGTCTGTCCAGTATGATCTAATTAATATCTGTATGTTAAAATTATATCATTAAAAACAAGCCCTTTATGACAAGTTTCTCAACAATACTGGTTGTGAGCTATACTGGGGGCTGCAGCAGCCCAAGGCTTCAGAATCACAGGCAAGATTCGAAGTTTAAGTTCCTTGTTCCAGAGCTCTTGGAATATCCTATTTTATCATCTATGGCAATGGGATTTGAAATCTGTAGTGGGCCAGTTTGGATATGTTACACAACAAAAGCAGTAGATCTCCAGTCAGACACCCAGAAGGGGAATTTTGGTGTCCCTGAGAATGCTACCAGGAAATGGGGAGCCGGAGGGCTGCATTTCCCAGTGTTACTTTAAATGTTTTGGTGCCAATCATTTTTTACAAGGGGAAAAGAGCAGAGGGAAAATGTGTGGGTCAAGGAAAAGAATGTTTTAGACTCTTCATTCTGCAAGCGTTTCTACATTTCTGTGGGAACCCCTAGGTATTCTCCTGATTTGCATACCTTCAGCCTGCTCACCATCTTCACAGCACAAGGAGGCCTGAAGGAGCTCTGGTATTTTGTGAGTGCTGAGAAATTGATGCCATCAGTTTTCTCTTTAATTCTTCTTCAAATGTTTGGTAGGACAAAGAATTGGGTTTGTGACTTAAGTCCAGGCTCTGCAGATGTCTCAGCTAACAAATAATGCCACTTATTGTCTCACTGTGTATCATTGTTCCCTTATGTGATTTTGCAGGGCCATCCAGGTGTTCCAGGCTATCCAGGACTGGATGGAGTTGAAGGCATGAAGGTAACTTCTCACTAAAGCACTGGTTTTTTTAAGGTATTTGCATGAATAAATAAGTATCATTGCTTCAATCAAACCTCCTGTTTGCCCCTATATCACTGTAAATTTCAGTGTGTTTCAGTTCCTCATTCACTTTATTGTTAAGCATAGAAATGAGTGGTTGCTGAGCTGTGAATGCTCAGCTATTTTAATAATTCTTCAATGTTAATCATGGAACTTCATGACTTAGAATTGTAGATGTAGCCTTTCTGGTCTCCTTTATCCTTACACCAATGCCATATTTATTGGACTCTTGAGGAAGGATTAGGTGGAAGTAAGTGGCTGTTGAGATAGTTGCCAAGGCTATCTGAAGTCTTGGATCACAGATCTACAAGTATGGACAAGCCTGAGAATGTGTTCAATTTCTTGGACTGGAGGTAGATGATGCATAGGAGACATTTTCTGGGTGCCTTACAACTTGGGCAGTCAGACAGCTGGAAACGGAATGGAAAATGATTGGATAGTAGTTTGCTGTGAAAACACTGATCTGCCACCAAGATTGCAGACTTGTAAAATGCAAGTACTGAAGGGATTTTTGTGCAGACCACATGGAAGAAGTAGAAATTTATGTACAGAGGAGTATTACTGGAAGAAGCAACAAAGTGTGCACTGCCTTGGCTCACTGCATGGTGTTTATATAATAAATATGATGGCAATTTGGACAAAAGCCAAATTTTGCACTTGCATTTTTAAAGAGGATCTGATACTCTTTGAGAGTGTCACTGAGAGGAAGGAATGTCACTGCAGTTTGTCACAACTTGCTTGTTCTACCTGGATGATTTTGTGAAGGAATCCATTTTTCTGTAAGCTTCTGTTATTGAAATTCAGTATCCCAAGGCAACAAATAGCTGCAGTGATGAAAGCTTTTAAAAATGAGATAGCTCTTACCAGTGAACAGATATTATCTACCTGATATTGGTCAGTGTGCTGACATAACTGGTCTCCAGTACACATTGTATATACATGTCTATGCTTCCTATTGAGGTAATTGGAGACCTTCAGAGGATAGTTGGATAGCAGCAGCCATCTTATCTGAAGCAGCCATCAGTTTCATCAGATATGTAAGTCAGGACAGCAGATGATTATGAATAGCAGAACAAAGTGAATTCTTCAGCAAGACAAAGAATGATGGTTACTCAGTGAATGACTGCAGACATTTGCACGGTAATACAGTCTGTCTCCTGACAAGCAGCCTCCTCTCCATCACCCATCTGAATGTGGTGTGAATCTGTTTTCTTTACAGGGTGAATTAGGTGACATCGGTCCCCCAGGCCCTCCTGTTGTTATTGACAGGGAAGGGGTAGTCATTTCAGGTACACATTTCCATTTTGTTTTGGAACTCATCTAAAGCACTTCTTCTGATCCAACTTTCTTTCTTACTGTATTTTACCACTTCCCCACATTGTATATGGGGTCTAACTCATCCCTTGTTATTTTTCCTTTATTTCTGTATTGTTTTGATACACATATGTTTAGTCCTTTTTTTATCACTTCAGAATTTACAGAAAGCCATTCGTTCCCACATTGCAGAATGATGTGTTTCAAGGCAGAATGAAATGTCTTGCCTGGGAGACAGGCTATGTGTGAGCATGGGCAAGTGCTGTGTTTGCTCTGTAGACACACTTCAATCTGTCTTCAGTGTACCAAGGAAAAATGGCTTCCTGGTGCTGCTTGGTAAAGGGTGCTCTGAATGTCATTCTGCTGTTACTTGTTGTCCAATGTGGTAAGAATGTTGTTGAGAAAATAAGCTTAATTAATGCCACAGCTGACTGAGGCCTGCATGGGAACAGTCTCTAAAGCCATAAAGGTAAGGGGACAAATTGTATGGTCTCTCCTATTCTTTCTCCTTCACATGTAGTCAAGTTTGAAACAATCTCTTTAACAACTCAGGAGCAATTTTTCCCAATATTATTACCTTTGACTAACAGGCTTTCTGCTCAGAGCTTGGCAGCCTCTGCTATCTGTGAGATCAGTGGCCACTACGGTAATTGACTGAACAGTCTTTCAGCAGAAATTCTGATGAGATTTTCTTCCTTGTTTTCCTCTTTCCCTTAATAGGTGCCCCGGGTGACCCTGGAAACCCGGGAATACCTGGTCCTCCAGGAGATGAAGGGATCATTGGTTTACCAGGCCTTCCAGGAGCTCCAGGGTTTCCAGGCCTGGAGAGAGGTAAAGCAGCTGCTGTCTGTGCTCTGGGTGTGGGTTTTGTGGAGAAGTCTCTGGGTAGTGGCCTGGAGATGGTGAAGGTATTGGAGCAAGCCTCTCCCTGCTCCTTCAGCTGGCTGATTTGCAGGCTGCTGTATGAGAAATAGGAGGCAGGGATGACACATAGGGAAGCCAGTTGTGTTGACTTGGATGGGAACAGAATTAGTGCCACAATTATTACAGCCCAGGTAAGTCTTCACATGTGAATATTTGGGTGTGGCAGTGTACACAGGAGGCTGTGGTTTGATTTCCGTTTTTAATGTGCTGATTGGCAGAAGTTTTCCTACATTTTAAATTATAATGAAAGTTTTTGAAATTTTTTGACGACTTTTTATATTTACAATAAAGAGCTAACAGACTGGCTTGATAAACCCACTGGGAGTGCAACCTATTTGTCCCATCAAAGATCTCACTCAAAAATTTCTGTTTCACTTGAATGTCATCTGGGAAATTCTGGCCTGAATCTGCAATGATCCAGAGACTAGGAACTACCAAGAAAATCAGAAAATAAACCCCCCTCAGTCTTACATAATTAATTGTCTGATTGAACAGTGAGACTTAAATGCAGTACTGTGAAGTTGTTTGGATGACCAAAGGAGTGTGTAAATGGGAGCCAGTTGATCCCTCCAATTAGAGCTTTTTCATTGGTGTACAATTATAAATTGTTCTGTGCTAACATGGTTGCAGTTCAAGGTACAATGGTAATTACCTTAACATTAAAAATACTTCAGTGTGTTTGCTACTGGAGAGCTGTTCATTGTGTCATTGTTGTCTAGATGGAATGGGCCCTGGAGGGTCTCCAGGTATTCCAGGAGTGAAGGGTGATGTGGGAGAACCAGGAAGAGCAACAATTGGATTACCAGGCCCTCCCGGCAGAGGTGGTTTACCAGGTCTGCCAGGAGCACCAGGATTGCCTGGTTCACCACGTACGTAGAATTTTTACATCTATTTTTGTACTGGATTCAGACTGAAATAGGATAAATAATCATTTATATATTTAGTTCTTTGCCAGTAAGGATTATTTGTCTGTAAATCGTAAATGTTTGACTGACACCTCATTGTGATTGTAGTTCATAGACTTAAATATATCATCAGATACTCCTATAAAGTAAAACAATAGACCTAATTATTGTTAAGTGTGGTAGCCTGAGAGACTGAAGCACAAAGCTGTGTAGACACAATTTATGACACAAAGGACTTTGAAGGTCTAGGCTAGTCTCCTATTCACTTAGGTCAAGAACAGACCGTGACCTTATGAAAACCTGAGGTAAATGTCTGTCTTGTGAGCAGTGAGTTTGGGTACCAGGAGTCAGATAGGATGCCTAAAGAGACAGTTTCCAGACCTAAGGAAACAGGATTTTGTTTTTACATGTTTATTTGTATGGATGTCCTGATTAGATTAATTGTGCATTGTTTTGTTTTCCTCAGAAATTGAGTATTACATGATCAGGGTTGATTTTACAGAACTGTTTTACCATTCTGCCATAAGCTGGGGTTTTTTGAGAGTCAACCCTTCAGAGAAGGGGACTCTCCAGTGATGGAGCCGGTGAGCATGGTCTGATAAAATGATTTTCTGTGGAGAAGAAATAAGTGTTCTCTTATCAATAACTGTTTGCTAGTCAAATCTGGATCACTTTTCTGCAGTCTGTAAAGCTCCTGTAGCTGTGTTTAGCTGATGGTTGCAGTTTGTTTCCATGGAGCATCAGGTGGTGCTGGTCAGCACTCCATCTTACTGTTGTCACGGAGGGGAAGGGTTTTCAGACAGTGTGCTTTTAGATTATGTTTGATCACTTTCCACTGCTGTTTCTACCAGCTTATGTTTCATTCTATTCAGCATATAAAGAGATGTAGACAACAATCCTGCAGTCATGAAGTGAGGGACAGGGAAAGTCCCCTTAACCCTTTTGCCCTTTAGTGTCTTTCCTGAGCTGCAGCCACTGAATGAAAGTCATTTGCCTTTCTTTACACTAACTGTCCATAGTTTGGTGAGTTCTTGGGTCAACTGGTAAATCTGTGAAAAAGTGCAGTGGCAGAGTAGAGGAATGAAACTCTGTTGCATCCACACTGTGAGAGCTTTTGGTTTTCTATGTGAGAAGCTAGAAGCAAATACGGCAGAGAACTGCAGCCCGTGGTACCAACCAAGATCCATCTCCTTGTGTAACGTCCACAGTTGCAGTTTTGTCTGGTACTAGTTGCATCACTGATGTTGTAAGTCAGTAATGAGCCGTAATCAGCCTTCTCATGTCTTTTCCTTGCCTTCTTTCTGCATATAGGCCCTTCATTCTCCCCAGGGACAATCCTGAATGGAAGGACTGGGGCCCCGGGGGAGCCTGGGCAAAGAGGGCTGCCAGGAGCTTTGGGTCCAAAGGGCTACAAAGGTAATTGACTCTTGTTTTTAGAGAGCTTTTCAGCAGTCATTGGGCTGACAGATATTTACATGTGGTTAATATCCTGAGGGATGAGTTGTAAGTGTCTTTATGACAAATCACAGGAGGGTTTGAAGGAGCCAACAGCCTTTGCAATTTGCAGAAATTTGTGCCCAGTACTGCCAGTAAAATCATATTTCTTCTTATTCTACTCAGGCAAATAAGCTGATAAACATCTCATACCCAGAAAATTAGCTAAGTATGTTATACTCTAAAGCCATGAGACTGAGAAATAAAATCTTGTTCACTGCTTTTTGCAATAGAGGCTGTAAATGGCAGGAAAACGTAATTTTATTCTTTTCTGTGCTAAAAATTGTAAGAATTTGGGTCTAAGTGTGTGACAGAACCAGCAGCAAAAGCCATGATGACACAGATATCACTGTGCTTGGTGATTGTTTGGGTCCATAGCCACTCACAATTCAGGGGGTCATTGTAACCTACTGTGAGAGTGAGTATGGATTTGGGTTTTTTGATAACTATGTCTTCAAAAATGCACAAGACCTCCCTAAAACTCCCCTAAACCCATCTGTTTAGGAATTTTTAACCTTTGGGAAGAGGTCTAGAAGTGCTGAGGTTCATGCTCCACATGGTTATTTGGTGATGGGCATTGCATGGAAATTAAACTGGAGAAAACCTGAGCTCCACTTGCTTGGCACTCACATCACCTGAGCAGAGGAGGCATAAAATCAAATCATATGAGAATAGCTTTGTCTTAATTGAATCAACTACTGCTTTTGGAAATCTTGCAACTGAAGAGGGTGTTTATCCAAATGAAACTCAGTTTGGAGTCTTGACTGTTTTCCAGGAGAGGCAGGTGATTGTGCTTGTGATGGAGGAGTTACAAGAGCTGGTCTAAAAGGCATCTCAGGTCCACCAGGTCTGTCGGGAAGCCCTGGTGTGCCTGGTGCCAAAGGCATTGGTGGAGACCCAGGCTCTGTGGGAGCACCAGGACTGCGAGGCCCTCCGGTAAGGCAGGAGGAGTTTATGTTGGTTGCTGTGAATTACAGGAGTGCCCATGTGCAATTGCTGGTCTTGAATTTAATGAAAGCAGAACACTTTTTTTTTTTCATAATTGCTTCTATTTGTTTGGATTAAAAAAAAAAGCAACCTAGAAACTGATCTGTGTAAAGAAACTGAAAGTAGAGATATTATCAGCTATAAAAATGGGAGAACAAATGGTTCTTAAGTTCTGAGAACTGCACATTCATCAGTCAAGAGAAAAGTGGTAACAGTTACTCATCCCAGGATTTCTTGGAAGTAGACATACATGAATTAGATCCAGGGCTCTTCCTAAGTGAGGGCTGGCTGGAGAAGCAGTTGTACATGTGCATGGAGAGAAGATCTGAAAAATCAAACAGGGAGATCCTTCCACATCATTGCTCATAGCTATAAAAACTGTGCACCGCAGTCTGCTTCCGAAATGCTGTATGCTTAATACATTAATGAGAGTTGAGCTCTGCTTTTTATCAAACAGCAACCATAACAAATAGGATTTTCCAAAGTGCTGAGCATTGCTCATTGCAAGTATTTACTTTTGAAAGTCGTAGTCCATAAAGATACCAGTCTTTTGTCTTCAGAGTATCTTTATCAGTGTCAGTAAGTGCAGCACGCCAAGCAATAGGGAAGAAGATTCATTACTTGGGTCTCATTCTATCATGAGTGATGTAATGTTCCCAGATGCCATGCAAGATTGCTGTCACTATTATCAGGGTTTGCCTTGCCACTGTGGAGCTGTAGTGACAGTAGAAACAGCTGAAAATAATCAAACCCCTCTCTTTTTTTTTTTGTCCCAAGGTAATGTATGCAATAGGAAACCCTCTGGAGATTCTTTCTGATCCGGTCATTGTGTCCTGTCCTCATATGACATTTTAAAGAAGCAAAGCCTTTTCTTTGTATGTTCATGTTCCTTTTCTTTATCTGTTGGTCTGTAGGCTTCAGCTGGTCAGCAAGGACTTCCAGGCCTTAAGGGAGAAAAAGGGGATCCATCCTATGCAACAATCAAAGGTGCTCGTGGGGACCGCGGTGCAACAGCGCCCAGAGGACCTTCAGGCATCCCGGGAACTCCGGGCAGGGATGGACTTCCAGGGTTGCCAGGCCCACCAGGCCCTCCAGTAAGTTCAGATTAATTTAGCCAGCAGTGTTTCAGAACTGGAATAAGGAGCAGAGAAAACAGCCACGCCTGGCAAACTAGTCCTGATTATCCCTGTGGTAAATCTCCAAATACATAAAAAGCTCACAGTCCCCGAGCACAAATTTGTCTTGGTCAGGATTAATAATTGGCAATCCTAATGCCTCTATCAAAAGATAAACTTCAGTACACCCTAATGCTGTTCTATGTTGTGTCCTGAAAGACAAAAGATGTTGTAGGCCTAATTGAAATTTAAAAATCACACCAGAATCTTACTAATTAAAAAAAAAGTAAATGTCTTTCAGAATATGTAATATTTGCATTTTGGCAAATACAACAAAATATTCTTTGTAATAGTCACCTAGTTTTGCTGCATTTTAAAATAAAGATGGATAATTTACAGTGGTTTCTATATATCTTTTCAGGCTCACATGAACCTTGCACAGAACAAACCAAACTCTTACACACTCTTAAAAATGGCAGTGATGGATATTCTTTCTGCATCCATTTGATTTTCAGCTCTAGTTGTCTTTGCTGTGCACAGGGTGATGGTGGACTGGGTTTCCCAGGTGAAAAAGGGCTGCCAGGATTACCTGGCACCAAGGGCCATCGTGGAGAAACTGGTTCTCCTGGTGTTGGATACCCAGGTCCTAGTGGAATTCGTGGACCACCAGGTGACCCTGGAATGGATGGGTTTCCAGGACAAGCAGGTCTTCCAGGCCCTCCAGGTAGGTGTTACTGGGTCTGCTCTTACTTTAAAATGGTGTAAATCTGCAAGTCAAATGGTACTCAATTTACTGCTGTGCCCGTGGCCAGGCCAGAAGATTACATTAGGGTAAAGACTGCTCTTGAAATTAGTTGAAACTCGTTTGTGGGCTCACCAGACCTCACATAGCAGTCACAGCTTCCTCAAGTTATCATGTTCAGGAGGACATAGATAATAAGCAATAAATACTCAAGCAGTGCTAATACTAACAGTATTAGCTGGACCTACTCCCTGACTATTGCTGGAGAGCCATTTTACACCAAAGGTAGTTAGGAAGAGTGATAAAATTAGGTTTTTAAAAACACGTAATTCATTGTCCAGATAAAAATAGTAATTCACTAGTATCTGAGATGTCTCAATCAGTTTTCAGATCTATTACTATTATTGAAATAAGAGCTCCAGGTTTTTAAAAGACTAAATGGTAGTACATTGTATGAATGAACAGGTGTTGATTGAGAAGAGGTTGTCATGACAGTCAGGTAAGGAGTTCAGTTAAGACTTGTGCACCCAGCTCTGGGCTGTGTTTGCTTCCTGAGGTACTGTAGTTTGGCTCAGTTGGTGTGTCATTATATGCACCTAAAGCATACCATAATGACAAGTGATGAAGGTAAATATAGGTTTGATCATACTTCATATATGATGTTTTATGCTCATTCTCAAATTGAGTTACATGGAAATTCATGTCTAAACATTTATGGGAAATGTTTTCATTACAAAATGACTGCAGAAAGCTGCTCCCAATGTCTTGATTCCATGTCAGCCATTTAAACATAACTTAAGGTAAACAGTATTTTTTGTCTCTGCTGATTTTCAGTGTATTTTCCATGCTGCATGTACTTGGGCTTCTAGGTTTGTAATTCTGTCTGTGTCAATAATGCAGAGCCAGTAATGTATTTGCAGACATAATACTGTGGCACAGATTTCTGGACTGATAAAGTGGTGCTCTGAGTTCAAAACCCTTGGTGGTAAGACCACCACAGTGAGAGGAGTTGGCGGAGGAATCTCAGACCCAGAGGGGGGTGAGAGCAAGGCCAGGGCAGCACCGGGAGGCCGCCGGATGTGCCGGATGGCGATATTGCCTCACATCGGTGTCATGTTGGCTTGTTGTTATGGGGTGAGGAGACAGCTAGCATTAATGTCCCCCAGGGACAGTCTGCATAAGCTTTTTTTCCAATTCAAGTCACATGCTAAATGCTAAAAGCTTATCTAATTCCTAGTTGTGAATGCTTACATCTTTGTTCAGTACATTGTCTCTTACGGAATCCGCTAAATTAAAATTGCATTGTGAGATGAGGAAAAGTAAAATGCTCTGTGTATGATGTGAACTCCAGATATTCTGTGGAGCACATCAGAAGCCAGCTTATTATGAGTGCTGCATCAAAGCTTTGGGAACAATGAACAGTCCTTTGTAGGAGAGTATCTATAGTCAGAATATGTGGGAAAGGGAGTAAGTCATTAGCCAGCTCAGTTTGCACCTCCATAAAGATGTGTAAGAAAACTTGTGAATGCATCTTTCCTCCCATACTAGGAAATAATTTGCATACATTAAAAGACCCTTTGATGTAGTAAATTTCATGTAATATTAAAGAAATGTGTGTGGGTGGAAGAAATAATAATTTCTTATAGTGTCCAGATTGAAAGGCCTTATAATGAAAATTAGTAAAGACATTTAAAGAGTCTGTCTGTGACTTACTGAAGTTACCATGTCAAAGACAGCACTGAAGAATTTTCGAGTTTGTGCCGTAAAACAGAGTGAAACAGTCTGGCTTTGGAAGTCTAACTCTGTATTTTATAAAAAGCTAGACTGTTTCTACCTGGCATTATGTGATTACTCAAAAATGTTGGAATTGCCCATATTTTACTTTAATGCCTGACATGATGGTTTCATAATTGTTTAATTTCCTCAATACTCAGATATTGTTGTGTAAACTGTGAGAAGGCAAAGTATTAAGTAGCTGGGAAAGGTAAAGCTTTGATTATATAATTTTTACAGTAAGCCCTACTTACATAATTACAAGGAAACAGTTGTATTTACATTTCAGTTATTCTCACATGAAATATCCATTGTTCAGGTATTCTACTGCTGACTAATAATGTAAAATACAGAATATGCTCTTGTACAGAGGGGTTTTTGGAAAACTCGCATGAGACAGTTCTTAAGGTCATGTGATGTGAATGGCACTCTGTTAATTAAGACTTCCCTTTCAGTGCTGGTTGTATCCCAAATGCCTGGTTTTTGAAAAATGTCGTTCTTTATTGTACTGTATGTCTCAGGGAAGGACCTCAGTGCTTTGTTTTACAAAGCATTCAGCATCAGGCTCACATAGGACTGCAGAAGAGCAGAAATAAAATGTTTCTTTTGTGTTGGAGATCGTTCAGGTAAATGTGATGGGCTGGCAACTCTGATAATGACTCATAAATTTCATTCCACTGAAGAGGAATTGCTAGTGCAAACAGAGCCCTTTTTTAAGAGGCGGGAGTCAGTCAAAGAGCTCTGCAACTGATGAGTCTTTTTTGCTGCTGATAAACTTTTAAGCCCTGTGGTTATTTCTTCGTTTGAGAGACTGTAGAAGAAACAGTTTGAGAGTAAGGCTGAAAGAAAAAAATCCTTGCTATTCCACCCTCCATGCATGCGCATCTCTGCCCTAACCTCTAGGAGAGAAGTTTGTTTTAAACATCTGTTAGTATTCTCTCTCTACATATATGTGTCACCTTAATGTGCGCATGCACATTTATTTTAGAATTTCACACTACAGCATACTGGTTTTACACAGTTTAGGAACTTGCTCAAGTTTTAACAGTTAAGAATACCTGTCAGCTCACACTGACTTTGAAAGCTCTGAGCCTGGACCTGAAGCTGTTGGAGTCACAGAGCCCCTGCCATAGGAAAGAGAAGTTGCTGGGTGGAATCCTGGGCTCGTGCTACAAAAAGTCCACAGCAGTAGATGCTGACTTTTACTGGTCATGCAGCAAGTCAGCAGTAGGGATGAGATGAGACAATTACCAGGTTCTGAATACCTTTTGTTTGGCATCACACATTTGAGATGTCAGCAGTGCTTGATGCGCATAAGTTCACTCACAGCCACTTATGATAGGTCTTGTAAAAAACTTCTGGTTACTCAGTATTCCTGTTCTGTGCCTGAAAGGGGCTGTGTGCAAGCTCAGTGTTTCTTTGTTGTAGGTATCACCTTGCCCTGCATAGTTCCTGGAGCATATGGGCCCCCGGGGACTCCCGGCTTTCCAGGACTGCCAGGTAGGGAGACAAGATGATGTAATGACTGGCTGACTGCCAAGCAGCACTTATTCCTCAAGGAAGATAACACCTCCTAATTAATTTTTCTCCAAGTGGTAGTTATTCCAGAGGGTTAACTGGCAGAACAATGTCGTTTTGTTTCCCAAAGTGACCAGGCCTAAATCCCATGGAGGATCATATGGACTGCACCATTTTTTAGCTTTCATGTAGCCTTGAACACAAACCCTCTGCTTCTGTGTTTATGTAGCTCATGAACAGCCATAGCTTTGAGACTTTATTTAGCTTAAATTGTGTGTCCAGCAGCAGCTTTGCAGAAAAGATCTGATCCTGTTTTCTTGTGCTGTGTTTTTGTCTTCTGCTATTCATTTGTTGATATCATTAATTAATATATTTTTACCTTAGGTCCCAAAGGCAGCAAAGGCTTTTCTGGCATTCCAGGCCAACCTGGGTTACATGGGTCTAAAGGACAGCCAGGGTCTCCAGGAATAATAGGCTTGCAAGGGGAACCTGGTAAGAGGGAAGTTGCTGGAGTTCTTTTTATTGTCTGATTTATTCGTACAATACTTTATCAAAAGAGTTATCTGACCTTGCCCACTTCTGCCTCATACATTCATGATGCTTCATTGAGAGTTCCATTGTGCTCCTTGCAAATGCAAGCAAATGGTTTCAGCTTGAGAGAAAACAAAGGAAACATTCAGGACTTTTATCACCTGCCTATAACACTGTACTACTACTGGGAGAAAAGAGGACAATCAACAATTTGTTTCTCCAGAGACCATTGTCATGTGCTTTGTTCCAGTTTAGGTTAACCACAAATTCAGTGTGCAACACTTATTTTAAGCCCTGTGGTACTCTGGTGAAGGCAGCTGTACCCAGTGTTTGGACTCCTTGTAGCCATGGGAATTTCTGATGGTTGTGTAAAGAAAGAGCAAGAAGCAAAGGTGATGAGGGTTAGGGGTTTTGTCCTTTTGCTTAACCTGCCAACTAGTGAAGCCAAGGTTGGAATGTTTTATGTAGCTGCAGCTCCTACACACTTCTACAGTATTCTTTTCTTGAAAATAAAAGCAAAAAAACCCCCCAAAATCCTAAACCTTTCAACAGTTTCATCACTTTCTACCACCAATTATTGTTTCTAATTCAGTACTGAAATATTCTGCAACTTTTCAAGCAACTTTTTCTTTCATGGAAATTTTTAAAATGTGTATTTTATTTGAGGTGCCATTGGAAGCAGCTATTCTGTACTTCTGCTGAGTGACTTTTGCTGCTCTTCTCTTTAAGGCTTCCCTGGACCTCGAGGAGAGCAAGGCTCACAAGGACTTCCAGGACTGGATGGAACAGATGGTTTGCCTGGGAAAATGGGTGCTTCAGGCTTAGCTGGAATAAAAGGAGCTCCTGGAGATGTATTTGGTGCCGAGAGTGGAACCGTGGGGGAGCATGGCCGACCTGGACTTCCAGGTGATAAAGGGCTTACAGGTGATACTGGATTTCCAGGGCCAAAAGGTAAGCACTGATACTGCTTGTGTCTGGGAATATCAAACTGGTTTTCTTTCAAAGACCCTTCCTCTTTCCAATCACTTTAAGATGATGCAACTCCTCTGAGCTGCTTGCAGGTGGCGATTTGCTGGTTTTCTGGTAGAATCTAATACAACTCAAAGGCTTTTATTAAAACTCAGTTTTTAGTTAAAAGTGTGAATTTTGCTTTATTTGTTCTGTAACCTCCCATCTCTCTGTTTCCAGGGCTGGATGGAAGACTAGGCCTCCTGGGTATTAAAGGTGAACAGGGTCATCCAGGATATTCAGGTGTCCCTGGACTGCGGGGACCTCCTGGCCCTGGAGGTCCTTTTGGCATTAAGGGAAAACCAGGACCCTTGGGGCCAGCTGGCCTTGCAGGAGCACCAGGTATGTAATGTTTTCCAGTGAAGACACGTAGCTGAGCTGAGCTCTTCAGTGTTGAAGTGTGGGAGAGGTTTGGCATTTGCTCAGACTGAGCTCCAGCCTCTGGTTAGGGGTAATAGAGTGCGGAATTTGAGCCTGTTGACTCTGACTGCTGGGCAATTCCTGCCTGGAAATGTTACCCCAATAGTGTAGAAAGTACAGGAGAAAGATAGAAGAAAGCATCTTAGATGTCGTGATGTTTTTAACATCTTTGGTCTTACACGCTGGCTGTATCACTGACTAATCTTCATTTCCCATTTTCATCACAGTTAATTTCTGATGTGTGAGGTTGCTTGAAATGTGATTTAGATCAAAAAATTGTTGGCTTTCTCAGGACAAGGACTTGTCTTCTCTTTCTTTCTCTTTGCTGGGGCAGAAGAGAACTTTATTTCCCTGCACTTAAGAAGAAAAAAACCCCCCCCACTTGAGTATAGCAGTATCTGTCAAGCTGCACTGACTAAAGTGTTTCATAACAGTTTATGAAAGACTTGAGAACCAAGCAAAGAGAGACCTGGGTAGATAATGGTCTGGGACATAAAAGTGCTCTTCTGATGCATAGAATGACAGTGCTGGAGCACAATGGCAACAAATGAATGAAAGCAGTAACATCATTTGAGATGAAAATCATAGAGTTTTTCATTCTTTAGAATTTTAATATTAGCATTCTGTCTGCCTCTCTATTGTTTTACGTTTGTGGTCTGTATGCCATATTTGACTTTTCTTCAACTGTTTTTAAAAACCTTCCATTGCTAGGATGATGAGCTCCAAATACTAAGTTTTTTTGCAGCTGTTGTCTCCCTGAATCATTAATTTCTTTTGAACCCTTGTTCTTTCTGTTTACATATTTTGTCTGTTTTTTCCTTCACCATGTTTCTATCCCATTTATCATCAACTCTCCATTTCTGATGTCACACTGTTTGGTTATGGGTTCTTCACATAGGCTGTCAAGGTGAGAAAATGCAGTGTAGCATAAAAGCTCATGGACTAACAACCCAGCTTTTAATGCTACAAGAATTGCATTGACCATAGGTGATACCCCTTATCATTGCTAATCAAACTGGAAGGCAAAGAACCATTGTAATGAGAATGCTCAGACAGTAACAAAGTCTCAAGCCTATAAAGAAAATCATTAATATGCAGAGATTTTAAGTGTGTGTGTTTTCTTTGTCTTCTTAAATAAGGCAGCTCTTTCAGCTGCTTAAAAGAATACTGGGTTGTAGCATAAAGCCCTGAGTATAACAGAGCTCAAATATTGACTGCTACTGCTGCAAATGTCATTTTTCAGAAGCCACCTGATTTTTCCTTCTCTTCATTCCTTTGGATCTGAGCATTCTGTTTTCAATGGTTTGAGCCTTTGTTTAAAATTGTAAACCATTACAAAGCTTCAGCTAGAAACATTTAGAGGCAAAATGGTGCATATGGTATTGGTTTTGGGACGGCACAATCAGCTTGTTCCTGTAGTGAGCAATTGGCACTTGAGGAGTACAGTTCAACTACCGAGGTGAAATAAGGAACTTGTGAAAACAAGCCTGTCCAGCTGATTGATCTCTGGTTCACCCAGAGGATGGGGTAGGGAGCAGAAGCTGGCATTAATGATGCTCCCCATTCTGTCTTGGCTGCCTTGATGACAAAGGTAAGGCTGTGCATTATAGGTCAGCGTCTGGTGGTCAAAAATGGATACATCATAAGGGGTTTCACTCTTGCCGGTTGTGTAGTGATGTAGGCAGTAACCCTCCTTGTAGGTATTTTATTATTAGATGACTAATGCTTTTGCAGTTCTAAGCTTTATGCCTTCTAGTAGGCTGCATGTGCCATAAGGTCCATTTGTCATTAAAAACAGCGCTGTGTGTAAAGAGCTTAGGAAGCTGCCACAAATTGTCCTAGTTTTGTGCAATACCCTCTGTTGAGTTCTTTCTTGTATTGATTCAGGACTTCCTGGAGTCAAAGGTGTGGCTGGGGATGTAGGACCACAAGGCCCTGCTGGTATGAAAGGCTTCCCAGGTCTTGATGGTGCTCCAGGATCTCCTGGGGAAAGAGGATTCTTAGGGCCACCTGGGCCTTATGGTCAAGACGGACATCCAGGTTTCTCTGGGCCAAAAGGTAGGAGTTTCAGTCTTGAGATTGCTGTGCCCACAAAAAAAAATAACCTTGCTGATGCTGATTTTAGGCTCAAGTTGCTGGAAGAGAATGAATCCCCAACTAGTGTTGGGATGCCTTTGTTTTGCTGCTGAGTTACAAATTATGGATTTAATTATCAAATAATGTTCATAAGGAAATCTGTCTTAAAGGTCTTAGGCCTTTGTGGACAAAGGGTTGTGTAAATCAAAATAGAAAGACAAGAAAATTGAAGAAATGAACAGTGAATGAAATTTGTAGAAAGGAGGAAGAGAATCAACCACAAATCAAATGGGAAGTAAAAATTTACAAACTGTGTGGTCTTTAGGCACCACTACAGTATACCTGAAGAATAACACAAAGCAATAGAGCTGTGGAACTACATGTTGTTCTCTTGGAAACTGATTGGGTTTGATATCCACTGGAAGCAGGACTAGGTTCTTAAAGGTGAACTGAGAAGTGCTGGTTGGAAGTATCGTGAGTGGAGACCTGTGACAGAAGTGACAGTTCTGTGCCTGTGCCATGTGCTTGTTTAACTACCCAGATTTGGGTGATTGGCCAGACCCAGGCAGCCTTTACCTGCCCCAGGGTGGGCGTGCAGTGTACCAGGAGACACTAATATTCCCTTTTTATTTCTCAACATTTCCATGCAGGCGAGAAAGGCTCTTCTGGCCTGCTTGGTTTCCCTGGCATGCCAGGACTGCCTGGTGTCCCTGGAGTGAATGGGTTTAAAGGAGCTCCTGGCACAGCTGGAGGAAAAGGAAGTCCAGGAGTTGTGGGACTTCAAGGTCAAAAAGGTGAGAAACAGCTGAATGGCTTTTGCTGGCTGTGCTGCAGAGGGACTTAGGAGGCAGTTCTAAAATGTCTGTGTCTGCTATCTTTCTTCTAAATAGTGCAATCTTCTATTTTTCAATACTTTGGCCTGTTTACCAAAGATCACTAATGAATTCACATCAGGAGGTATGGAAGTTCTGTTTTTCTCTGCTAGATTATTTTGCAAGAATATTTCCTGACTTTTTATTTCTTCAGGTGACAGAGGTGATATAGGTCCCCCAGGTCCTCCTGTTCTTGGGACTTCAGAACAGGCACTGCAAATCAAAGGAGACAAAGGAGATCCTGGATTAGCTGGACTTGCAGGATTCCCTGGACCTAGAGGTATTTCACAACATTGCAGTTAGCTGCCAGTATCAGTTGTTCAGTATCTGGGTTTGTTGTCAGTGGAGCATGGTCTGTCCTTTTGGCAGTGCCTGCAGTGTTACTGTTATCTGCTCTGCCATTCCCATTCTAGCAAGACTTGTATATGGCAGTTCTGAATTTTGAGAAAACAGTTTTCCTTTGAAGTTCTGTTCTGCAGACCTAATGCCATCTCTTCTTCCTCTTTAAGGGGAGCTTAGGGTAACAGGTTAACTGACCCAGATGAGCTGGATGTCTATATTATTAAATGAAATTCCGCTCTTGTATGTTACCCAGGTGATAAAGGAATCCCAGGAAGCCGTGGGCAGCCTGGTCTCCCTGGTCCAGTTGGGTCAGCAAGCAAAGAGAGAGGTCTTCATGGTGACCCAGGCTTCCCTGGTCCACCTGGACAACCTGGCCTGCCAGGACAGAAGGGTGCACATGGTATCATGGGATTTCCAGGAATGCCAGGAGAGAGGGTAAAATACCTTCTTAAGTATCTTCTTCTTCTCTGAGTGCTCTTAGGAAAATCCTGTGTTCTAATTGGTACTTCCATCACACAGCAACAGAAGCTGGCAGGAGTTTTCCTTACAAAACTTCCAGATTGGTTTTGTTTGGCTCATACCATTAAATGCCATTTTATATAGTATTTCTTCCTACACCTTTGTGTTCTGTTATTCCCCCATGACCCAAGCCTGGAACAGCAAGAATAAAAAGCAAAGACTAATTTTGCTTGGGTTGGTTTTTTTCAGGGTTCAGATGGCACCATAGGAATACTTGGATTCCCAGGACCTATTGGCCTTCCTGGTCCGAAGGGTAAGAAATCTTTCACAGTGTACGTGGTCTTTCATTGTACACAGTCCTAATATTAATGAGACAAAGGAATAAGTAGTGATCTGGAAGTGTCCATTGCTCTCCAGTGACTGGCTCCAAGTCATATCCCTTTGTAAGAGGCTTCATTCAGACAAGACCCGTCCCAAGCCTAAATACTTTATGGTCCTCTGAAAGTTTGGCCACAGCACTGTGTGAATCCTGTTGGGCAGTGCAGGAAGCACCCTTTTCTCTCATGTCCTTGTGTCAAAAGTGCAGGGATGTTGTGGAAGTACCTGTAAATGTCTTGTGCATTTGTATGAGTGGATCTGCATCCATTGATGGTTATAAGCATTTTCAGACTCAGGTGCATCACTTGCTATTGTCTTTGCTCCACAAATTTGAGATATAGCAAGGTTTATTTTCTCAGACAAGCACTGGAAACTGATGTCCACAGAATGGCCTTGCCTTTCTTTTTCAGGTGACCAGGGAGAGTCTGTTGGTGTTCCTGGAATTGCTGGACCAAAAGGAGAGAGAGGAGACCCAGGGTTTCCAGGTAAAAGTAGCCCTTGGTTTCTCACTTCAAGAATACAAAATTCTAGAGACTAAACAGGTTGGCTTTGCCAAATTTGGGTATTTCTGTTATCCTGGAAGTGAGATTTGAGGAGCCTGCAATCCAGGTGGGGCAGAAATCTGGATGATAATGAACACATCTGAGACCAGCCCAGTTCTAATGCTGGGTTCACTTCACTTCTTGAGGAGGCACCTGTGAACTTGCACTGGCATTTGGCACCCTGGAACTCCAGCCCAGGGCCCAGGCAATGGCTGAGCAAAGTGCTGCAACCTCAGCATACCATGTTTCTCACCCTCTTCATGCCTTCCTCCAGCTTGACTTGTATGTTTGTATCCTTTCAGGAGAGAGAGGTAGAGAAGGTCTCAAGGGTGAACCAGGCTATCCAGGAAACACAGGGGTGAATGGACCCAAAGGCAGCCCAGGAGATCTTGGCCAAGAAGGACCAGCAGGTACTGGATCGAGCACCGATATTCTGTAGCTCATGTCGTGACTGTGACAGCTGCACCTTGATGCTTCCTTAGCCCTGTTTGGCCTGCCTCAGCTGAGGCTTAAACAAGAAGTTTGGCAAGAAAATGATAATTTTCTTTGACAGTAGTGTAAGGTGTCACCTTGTCCTGCTGGTCAAATATGGTGAATCCTGCAATATTGAAACCTAAAGGAATCCCATTAACAAATAGGGAAGATCTCAGATACAAGCAATAGCAACTTCTTCACAGCTCTTTCATAGCAATATTTTTGTCTGTTCTCTCTCTAGAGCCAAATCTACCCAGAAGAATGGCTATAAGTGTCTTTGGGTTGTGGGGTAATTGGCAGGTAGATTCCCAAATAGTTATCAAGATTAAAGGTTGGAGAACAGTGGAAGCTGTTATTGAAATCTTTTATTTGGAAAACAATTTAATTAGTTATTTGGCCATGTGTTACTTAGTGAATGATGAAGAATGTCACAGCTATGATTTAAAAAAACCCTATCAAATAAATAGTTTGATAAATGTGATGCTAGTGGTGGCATGAGGAGAGATTTGGATCTGATTTTGCTTTATTTAAATAGTTTATTCCCCCATCTTATGAGTTAAGTGCAGGAACAGAAGCTGTAAAATGGAGCTGTGAGCTGTTTCAGCCTGGATGTGATGTGTGGTACAGGAATATTCTTCCGCTTGCTTTTAGGAATTCCTGGAAATGCTGGGCTGAGAGGATCCCCTGGCCCACCAGGACCGCCAGGACAGCCAGGATCTGTTGGATTCCCTGGAGCTCGTGGAACAGTGGGACCTAAAGGTATATGTGCAGCCTGCACATGGAGAGAGAAGTTGGGTCAGAAAAGCAGTGTTTCGGCCAAATGTCTCTGGCAGGCAGCGCGGGACAGGCCAGCTGTGTGTGGGAAAGAGCTCCCTCTTGGCAACGTGCAGGCACCAGCTGCTGGAAATGAGCAGAGGAGTGATTGGAAAGGGAGGGGCTCTCATTTGGTTTGAGTCACTAATGGGTGTTCGAGGAGGGTAAAGTTGGAGAGAGCAGTGGGAAGAGTTTCCATGGAGGGCGCTTGTGTGAAGGGAGGCTTTACACCTTTATGTGCTGTGTTCCCCTGTGTCAGGTTTCTCTTATGTGCTGTATGGTCCCTGAAGCATCTTACACATTTCCACCTAACTGGATTGTTTGCTGATTTGCTCACTTATGTGTTCCCAATGTCTCCTCAGGCTTTCATGGATTTCCAGGTTTAAATGGTCTGAATGGCTTGCCAGGCACAAAAGGGTCTCCTGGAACACCAGGTAAAGGAAATGCGTAGTAGAAATGTCATAGCTGGGGAAATGCATACACTGCTCCATTGAGAGCACTGTTTCCCACAAAATTCCCTTATTTCACCCAGTTCTGGCTTTAATTATGACCTGAAGAAAAACCTCAGGATATTGAATGTGCATGAACAAATTCTTCTTCAATGCCAGTAAGAACAGGATGCAGCCTGTAGAGTTGAAGAGGCTTTTCTGGTGATGGTTCTCCTTGAATTCCTGAAGGACCATGTCACTTCTGGAAAACTAATGAAATGAAATCATAAAACTCTTTCTAATGGATGTTTGATTTGAGCAGGACAGCACCAAATGCTTGCTTTGAATTGGACTTAGCAAAGAAATGTTTCTGTACTACTTTTTAGAGCCCTCCATTATATGGAACTTAAGGAACAGATTTCTTTGATTTGTTTCCAGATTCTGCTTTTAGGAAGATTTTGCTGGATTTTTTCATATTTTCAATCATATGAAATAGAATGTAGTTCTGTGTTGCAAACAGTGTTTTACTAAAGTAAAGAAGTGAAGAAAGAGCTTACCAAAAAGACTTGTTTAGTTACAGTCATTTTGTAAAGTAGCACCTAAAATTTGTGGCAGCTGTTTTATGCATGAAAATGGACAGACATCCTGTGTACAACTCAAACAATACCTATGTTTTCTTTGTTTAAAACTTTGTCTATCAGAAGGTAATGATTTACAGCATATAGATCCTCCACAATTTTCCTGAGAGAGCTGCTCTTAGTGTATACTTTTCCCAGAGTGACATGCTGAACATCTCCCTGCAGCTTTTCCTGGGAGCCTCTGCCCTGCACCACTTGTGCCTGTGTGCATTCTGCAGCAGTCTGTGCAAACTGAATCCCTGTGTTGCAGCATGAAGCCCACAAGGTTATTTAAAGACGAGAAGCTTGAGTCTGGTGTGTCCTCGTGAGAGACACAGCATACAGGCTGGCAGCAGATCTGTGGCAGGACTGCTATGTTCCCATTCTTGTGCAAGAGCTTGTGGGGAAACCACAACAGTCATATGCTTTTCTCTCAGCATCTCGCAGATTGTTTAAATTCACTCTGCACAACCAGAGTAGCATGTGAGGCACCAAATCACCAATTCCAGCTGCTCTACTGAAAACAGCAGAGACAGTAGTAAATGGGTAGTTTTTTAATCACCACTCATTTTGTGTAATAATTTGACTGCTATTAGGCAATTTGAATAGGCTCTCTTATCTTTGTTAACCATGTTTAATTAGGTCTGAGTGAAGCTGGACTGAAAGGACCTGCAGGTCTCCCAGGTCCAAAGGGTGAAGAAGGCTCTCCAGGCTTGGGAAGAGGAGCTGCAGGATTCCCTGGACCAAAAGGCTCATCAGGAGACATGGGTAAATATTGATGTTCTGGCATGTATTGCTGCTGAGGTTAATGGGTTGCATGGTCAGCAGAACTACCAAAGACAATTTCCTGAAGCCTCAAAGGTGGTTAGAAGTTTGACAGGTAAATGTGAAATCTGTGATGTTGCTCTGTATTTTAAGAAACGGTTGGTTACACAGTTCTGAAAGTAACTATCTGTATCTCTCCTGAGCAGCACAGTATGTATTGTTTCCCCTCCTGTAGTGAGATGTCTCTTTGTTCTCCTCAATATAAATGCTCCCCAATCCTCCTTCACTTTGTGTTTATTATTCTAGGTCCCCCTGGTCCTATGGGACTGCCTGGCTTGCCAGGAACACCTGGAGTTTCTCTTCCATCTGACATACGTGGGAGACCTGGAGATGCTGGCGTTCCAGGCACCGATGGGAGTTCAGGTGAGTGCAGTTTGGAAGCTTTGTCATGATGGCACCGGTACCCATCTGGTACCTCACAGCCTTGTCGGAGAGGCTGCTACTCCAGTCTATTCTCCAGCCAGAAAGAAATGCTGGGGATAGACCCAGCATTTACTTTGCCCCAGGAACAGATTCTGCCAATTACCTCTGTTGTCTCTAGGTTTTCCAGGTCCTCCAGGACCACGAGGACCCCCTGGCCCGGCTTCTGACCAAGGTGACACAGGCACTCCCGGTTTCCCCGGTGTTCTTGGCTTGCAAGGCATTAAGGGTGATGTGGGACCCACTGGTCCAGTTGGACTCCCTGGAGCATCTGGATTCAAAGGTAATCTTGCCTTGAAAGGATCTGGGAGTGGTTTGGCACTTGTTATCTGGACAGTAGGAATGGCTGTTGGGTGGTTAGTGTGGCCTCCCTCATTCAGGTGTAACAGCTGAATTTGATGTCTCCGTCTTTCCTTTTGGCTCCTGCAGATTTTACCTACTGACTCCAAAAGCTTCCAGGTGGGGCCAGCTCCAGGTGTTTGTCAGTGTGTCCCTAATGATTTTTTATCTCTTATCTTTGTTGGTTTTTTTTTCTGAGTAGATGGTGTCCACCTGCAATGTTGCTGTGCTTGTTGACCACAGCTACCCACTTGTGCACTCTAGGCAAGGACTGGAGTTGCTGCTTCATCCCACCTGTCCTGTATGCTCAGAGGCTTTAGCGTGGTGGATTTAGGTCTCCACAGGAAGCTAAGAGGATTGTAGGAGTTCAGAGATGTTGTTCTGGGCAAAGGCAGGGAGCACGTTGCTCTCTCTTTGGTCTGTACCAAAGAAGGCCAAAGGGCAGCTGCACACAGGGACTCCAGGAGCAAGGTTTGAGAGACACCACACAGCTCAAAAGCCAGGGCAGGATGGACAGCCACTGCCAGATGAGTAACTGTCTGCTGTCTTTGTGGGCTGGCAGATCCCATCCCCCTGTGCTGTGCATTGAGATGGATTCCAAATAGTAAAGATGTGTAGTCCCCAACCCTGTCCCTGGGTTACCCAAGGAAGGGGAAGAGTACTTTCAATAAAGTACAGTTAGGTAGCAGTGGAAATTCTTGTCTTGAGGCTCTACAGCCATTGTGGATGTGAAATTAGGCACAGACTTCCTTGAGGTCCCCTCCATCTTGGAGCCCAAATGCTGTTGCTGTCGTGAGAGCTCCAGCTGCGGGTCAGAATCAGGAGCCTGTGCTTAGGCCCAGTTTTGGCTGTGTGTCTTTGCAGGGGCAAGAGGCGAGCCTGGCCTAATGGGGATGCCAGGTAAAGATGGGCCTCCAGGGGATCCTGGTTATGCTGGGCTGAAAGGTGAAATGGGCCGTCGAGGTGAGTGCTGGAGGATTTAAAAAGCTGTCATTTATTGCACCTGGTTTGGGCTGGGGATTACTTCAGAGCTCCTTTAATGGGCTTATTTGGGAGACTCTTGATCTCTTAGAGACTGAAATAAGTTAGAAAGAGCTTGACATACTTTTTACAAGATACCCAGTGCTGATGTGCAATGATGATCTTAATTTCACATTCTTCTCCTTTGTGTCAGGATTAGCATGAAATCTGTGTGGTTTTTGTGGGGTACTTACACATCCTTTGCTGCACGTGTAGGTCTCCCTGGCAGACCAGGGGCTCCAGGAATAACCCCACAGCCAGAAGAAGTCACAGCCCCTGCAGGATTACCTGGTCTGCCAGGAATTGATGGTGTCCCTGGCTTTGATGGAGATCCTGGATTCCATGGCCCAGCTGGAAAACCAGGTAAAAAGTACACTCAGATCACCACAATGCCATTCTTCTGGAAGAAAAACACTACTTTATGAAATGCATTAGGAATGTTTACATGGATTTTTAATTTAGGAAAGAATTCCATCAAAATGCATACAAATATAATATATACAAATATAATGCTTCATTTTTAACCATGTGTAACCATACTCAGCTGTACCTTGCAATCCTTCTACAGACAACCAGATCAGGTGGAGTCTCTTTTGGAGGTGGCTGTTTATAACCACAGCTGGTGAAGAGTGAGCTCTTGGCATGGCTGCTGACATCCTATTTCCCTTCTGGAATATGATTGCAGGAGTGAAGGCAATACTATGAGGAAATGATGATACTAATAATTGTATTTTATTTCAGGCCCAAAAGGTTTGCCAGGAAGATTGGGTTTGAAAGGACGTGATGGCTTACCTGGAACACCTGGCATAGTTGGGGAACCAGGGCTTCCAGGTGCCCCAGGACCACAGGGATTTGAAGGTAATTTTATGATTTGGGGAGCACAGATCAAAAAGAGGCAAACAGTAGAATTGTGTTTGCTTACAGTTTCTGCAGAGACCCTCCCCAACACACAAATCCCTTAGGAAGACCAGGGGATGACTATGGTCTTGTGTTTTGTATCTGCAATGAAGGAAATTTTATCTTCACTGAGGAAAGTTCTGTCACATGTCCTTGTTGATGTCACTACTGGTGTTTCTGTAGGTGCAATTCTCAACACCTTTTAGTTTTAATGTTTTGTGTATGTGGGAATCATCTTGAAGATCTAAAGGAGTGACATAGTATTCACAGTAACCCTGCCCGTGAGGCTTGGACAGTGAGGAAGGGCACAGTGAGAAAGAAGAGGAATATCATCAAGAAGAGTACTATAGCAAAAATGAATGAATTAGGTTTTGGTTGGTGCTTTGAAATCCTCAGAATTACTGCACTGTGAGACACCTAACACACTAGCACCAGAGTTGTTGGGCAAAGAAAGAAAACTAAAAGAGGAAGGGAATGGGTGGGTGGTGCTGTGAAATGACTGCTTTTGGAGCTGTTAAGTCTAGTAATTCATACAGCTTGGGCTCCTCGTTGTGCAAGGCTGCCATAAGCAATGCCAGATGGAGTGTAGAACCAGCTGATGTCCACGCTGTGCACTAGAAATAGCAGTTCTCCTTCTGTCTCCCAGGTGCTGCTGGGAAGCCGGGTTCCCTTGGTTTGCCGGGAATGCCTGGTCGGAGCGTGGGCGTTGGATACACTCTGGTGAAGCACAGTCAGTCAGATCAGATCCCCCCGTGCCCCATAGGGATGAACAAGCTCTGGGACGGCTACAGCTTGCTGTACGTGGAGGGGCAGGAGAAGTCACACAACCAGGATCTCGGTGAGTTGACGCAATTCTCTCAGGAATGAACAACACAGGCCAAAATTACATTTCAAAGAAGCCATCCTCCCTGATAGTGCAGAGGGTTGTGGTGGAGGTGGTGGCAGCTGGCTTGGCCAAATCTGCACTGGGAGCGGTGTCACTCATACCATCCTCATCCCTAACGTTGGTGTGTGTGACTTGGAGTGTTTGGCAGATGCTTGGGATGACCACTGCTCCAATTTTTCCAGGTTTTGCTGGCTCATGTTTGCCTCGCTTCAGCACCATGCCCTTTATTTACTGCAACATCAATGAAGTGTGCTACTACGCCAGCCGAAACGACAAGTCCTACTGGCTGTCCACCACTGCTCCCATCCCCATGATGCCCGTGGACAGCGTCCAGATCCCACAGTACATCAGCCGGTGCTCTGTGTGTGAAGCACCTTCCCAGGCTGTGGCTGTGCACAGCCAGGACATCACCATCCCACAGTGTCCCCTGGGCTGGCGCAGCCTGTGGATAGGATACTCCTTCCTTATGGTAAGGACGCTACTGCTAGAGCAAAGGCAGCTTTAAACATTTTGATCTCTCCTCTCTGATGAGGTCACTGAGACTGTGTTCTGTGGGTTACTTACAGGAGCCTGGAGCCCTGTCTCTCCTTGCCCCAGTGCACTTCTTCATCAGCTGAGTTGCTGTAGCTCTGAGTTTGCTCTGTTTAGCACCTGTCCTGATCAGTTTTGGTGGTAACACTGTGGCCTTAGTTCTGGATTGCCACAGATGTTTGTTCTTCAAACCCTTAAATGTGGGAACAGTAATTAAGCTACACTATTGACTTAATCCTCTTTCTCAGTGGAAAAAGTTTTCTATTGCACTCTTCTAGAAGCTGTAAGATTGTTAGAAAAACATGATGGCAGCATTATTGTTTTGAAATTTTCCCAACTTTCAAGTGAAAAGCTGGTTTTCCATTATTCCCGGCCTATATATTCAGCCTAAGCATGTTCCTTTGCTTTTTCCCTTCGAGCCATGACTCAAGAGACAGATACACACAGCCAGCTGTATAGTTGTGGTTGCCTGTTTCACTCCTTGTAGCAATGGAACCAGGAGACTCCCGTTTGCCTCCATCTCTTCCTTTGAGCTCACTCAACGTGCCGTCTTTATTTCAGCACACTGCAGCGGGGGCGGAAGGTGGAGGCCAGTCCCTCGTCTCACCCGGTTCCTGCCTGGAGGATTTCCGAGCTACTCCGTTCATCGAGTGCAATGGTGCTCGGGGCACGTGCCATTACTTTGCCAACAAGTACAGCTTCTGGCTGACCACAGTGGAGCAGGAGCAGCAGTTTGTCAGTGCTCCTCCCTCAGAGACTCTGAAAGCGGGACAGCTTCGGACACGGGTCAGCCGCTGCCAGGTGTGCATGAAGAACTTGTAGTAACAGAAATGCAGGTACAGGAACAGTCTTTGTTACCCCAGATTAGACATCACTGACTGGAGAAGGGTAAATTCACAAACCTGTTTTGTGTGCGTTTGATGGGTGAATCAAGACAGCCAGAACTCTACAAAAATCAAGTTTCAAGTCCAGGAGTTTGACTGTGCACAGAGGAGGGAAAGACCAGTGTTCTGAAGCCAGTTTTTTAATGAAATGTGGTGCTATGTTTTTTCTTCAGTGTTTTTTCCCCTCCTTTATGGCTACCTCAGAAAGTCTCAGTGAGTTCCTTACTCAGACTGAAGAGCAGCTGATGGCTCGCACCACTCCTCTGTCTGAGGCACATCCAGTCATCACCCAGAGAGACTTTTCCAAAGCTATGCTTAATTAGTGTCTTTGCTCCAGTGTAAGGGAGTGAAGACTCATTCTCCTGTGAAACACAGAACTAGCTAAAATGTATCAGTATATGGTGACTTGGAAACACTATGCACTAATGGCTGCTAATGGATTTTCTTAGAAAAATGGAAAAATGAATGTTTTGCTTTGCTTATTACACAGATGGAACATTCTTTCCTCCAATAACAGGTAACCAGTTCTAATTCAGACTGACATCCACAGTTGACCTTAAAGAGCTACACCAATGAAAAATGCAATTTTTGATGTAAAGATGAATCCAAAATACCTGCACCATTTTCATTGCTTTCTATTGAAATATATTCCAGGTCTGTTGGCTTCCAGGTCTGTGCTTATCTCCCTGCAGTCAATGATACGCAGCCATACTTTATTAGCCAACATTTTATTACTATGAACATAAATTTCCTGAGGCAGCTTTGGCACACTTATTTTGTAATCATTCAAGCTGTGTGTGTTTGAAAAGTAGAGGCTTTACTAGATGGCACACGAGCTTATGCAGACACAGGAGTAAGAAGTTACGGGATGTACATTTTTTACTCTTGCAGTCACCATGTGCTGTATACTGCTTCCTCTGGGCTTTATTGCTGTTAGTTTAAAAAATTGTATCTCTGCTGTATGCACTGTTAACTTTCCTTCAGGGCGTAATTAAAGAGAAGTGCCACTAACTGGATTTTCCTTGTATATTTTAAGGGAAACCCATGACAAAGGTATGCTTATACCTATAATGAATTCATTCATTAGGACTAATGTTATTACCATTAACCTCTCTGGAGTGAAGTGTATCAAATCCTTTTCTGTTGGCATTCCAGGACATTTCAAAGCAGTGCCTTGCAAATACACTGTCAAGTTTATTCAGAAAATTATTATTAATGCATGACTGAGACATTATTTTAAGCAGATAATAATCAGTAAAGGTGAAAGTATTACTTGCATAACACATTATTATCTTCGTAGATGGAGGTCAGAGCTCTGCAAGTTCTGGAGTTGAACCACTCTGGAGATGAGCAGGGAAGTTGTGAGGGACAATGTAGTCACTTATTCCCAATTGTGAAAGATCAGCAACTGCTTTGGAGGTATTTTGCAAGTATTTTTAAGGCATTTTAACACTCCTGAGCAGCAGTCCTTTCCTGTAGGATATCCAGTCTACTTCCCAGCTGTCCTGGCACAGGCAGACCATGTTGGATTTACATCCTGGGTTATGCACGTGCAACTTTAAAACACTTAAGTGCACAGAGCAAAGCTCATGACTTTTGAAAAATCATGCAGATAACTGGCAAAGTACAATGAAAATTTCAGCCACTGGGCTCCTGGGGTGGTACAAATAGAGGTGTTGGTCAGGGCTTGTATCTGCAGGGACTTGGCTTTATTTTTGAACATGCCACATGCAAACACAACTTACTCCCCAGGATCAGAGCTATGCATTTTAAGCACCACTGTCTTTAGAGAACTGCTTCTATTGCAGTACCCAGTTCCACTGCTGTCCCTGTCCAAGCTTCCATCCAGTTCCACCAGCCCCTCTCTGTCAGGTGCACAGAGTGGGAATTCCAGTCACCAGCTGTTCTCCTATCAGCCCCATTTCCATTTCTTTACCCCCCACCTTGAATCCTTCAAGAGCTCTGCAAGGCTCAGGCTCCTCTCTGAAGAGTGTTTCTCATGGCTAAGGGTGGTGTGGGGCATAAGCACGTGGTACACCACTAGGGGTCTTTTAATTATTTTTTTTAGCAGGCATGGCTCAAGACTGAGCTTTCAGAGCAAGGGCTCATTTTAATTTTTGTCTGTGGGGAGGAGAGGGCAGCAGCTGATGTCACAAGAACAGAAACTCTGCATATTAATGAAGAAGAAATGCTTTGTTTAAAAAACCCTAAATCTGTGCAGCTAATCCATGGAGGGGGAAGAAAATTGTATTTTTCCTACATGTAGAGTTTCCAAACCATGGCTAATAAACACTGAAGGCAAACAAGATGAACTGTGACCAGGTCATGACTATTTTCTTGGAAATCATGCTGGCCCTGATCAAGAAGTGCAAGTGAGAGCAGACAGCATTCAGGATTTCTCGATGTTGTCATTTATTGCTGAAGATGAAAGTGTGCGATTCACGTCCATTACACTATCGTGACAAAATGATCAGAATGGGGACTGTCTGATAGTAAAAAGGAACTGCAGAATGAAGTAAAAGATCTTTTCCTTTATTCTGAGCTGGTTTTCTTATAGCTGCTAGAGAGATACTCTGTCTAAGAAACAAAACTGCACTGGCTCTTCTGATAAACCTGGAGAATTAAGGCACTTTTACCAAAACAGATTTCAAAAGGCAACAAGTCAAAACCCAACAATTAAGTAATTTGCATATGCCTATATATTAAGTTTTAAGATAACCTGGCTTATATTTAGTTCACACAAATTAACAAAATATAGCAGCATACAACCTATGAAAAGCTTAAGAAATTTATTAGATGCACGGATAAAGTGCAGTAACAGAGATACTTGTGTAAATCTTTTTTAAAATAAATAAGGTACAGTTAAACCACCTTTGACTCACTTTAGCTCCAAAAGAAAAGTCAGCCTAAGTTTTAATGATTGAACTTTAAGGTCAAGGTGAAATATATAACAGTGGTTGTGATCTATATCAACTATTTGAGGCTCCTGTTCCTCTTGAGGTCTCCCAGAAACAGGAAGGCTATTGCAAAACGTATACGTTAGACATAGTTCCTTTCACAGAAACATTTTTGTAATAAAGTGTGGTTGCTCCAATACATGTTAAAATATTTAACAAGGAAACAATTTTCTCCTGATCCAGTCGATCTTTTAAACAAGACAATGCATTTTTTCTATGATGCAGCCCATGGGAGGGAACAGAAGTAAACATCCTCCTTAACTGAAGACTGTTTTGTTTTAAGAACTAAACTATTGCATTATATGAGAGCAAGAAATACCCATTTTGTGTTATCCCTTTCTCCAAACATACAGCCCAGTGACAGACTTGCTTTTGCCTCAGAGGTCCATTTGTCTTCAAGAAAGACATACATTAAAAAGAGGTTCTTTTTCAGGGTCTCATAATAAAATCTTTCACCGCCTTTCCATCTGGGGAAGCTCTTTGACAGAAGGAACTGTCCCCGTTGGAGTTTTGGATGCTACCAGGTGTTTGTGCTCTGTTATCCATGATTTCAGGCACTTCGGGGCTAACATGGCTGTGTAATTTAAGTCAATGCAATAGTATTAACAATATGTTCAATACTCAGAAGGGTCACCACAGTTTCCTTCATACACTCAAGATTTCAAATTCTTCTTCCAATTCAAATAGCTTGTCAGTAGATTCAATGAGTTCTGAAAAATAAATAATTTAGAATGTAAAGACATACCTGATTTTCTTTACTAAAAAAAACCCTCAACCCCTTCGGAAATGCTGCCTTTGAAATATTTTCTAAGATTTAAGAATGTTTGGATAACTGACATTCCATAGGAATACGGCACTTAATCAGGCAGTGATCGCTTGATCCTCAGGAAAGCCCAGTTATTCCAGCTCTGGTGGTGCTCCTGCTGGCTGAGGAGCCCCACGCTGCTGCCCAGCAGCGCTGTCAGTGGTACCACACCTGCTCCTGTGGTTGTCACTTCTGGCTTGGTTGGAGGTATGAAAGGAGGCCAGTGTGGTGGGTGCTTCTGGACCAGCTCAAACATCCGCAGGCTCTGTTGCTTTAGAATCTCCTGAGGACAGAATACAAAACAAAAAACTGCCTGCTTAATTAAAAACATTTCTAATACTGTGTATCTATCAAAGGCTGTAAGTTCCTGTTATTTCAGGTACCTGCCACCATGAATCACTGCTTCACACATCTCTAGTATTTTCCTACTTGAAAACACACCTGGAAGATGGATCTCTTAAACTCTCCTACAAGTTATCAGTGGATTATAATGAGCTTTGATAGCCATACATCTATAATTTTGTTTACATGGAGCAAAAAGATACCAAGAACATATTTCTGCCTTTTAAAAGTAAATTACTTACATGGACCTCTCTGTGTTCAATGGAAATAAAAGACAGACTTATCTACTCAAAGAAATCCAACAGATTTTTGAAGACAGGTTTTGATCAGGAGAAACAAGTTATTATTGAAGCCAAATTTCACTCCTGTCAGGTGAGCAACATCATATCTTCTACTTCGGTTATTTACAGACTGCTTTCTGTAGCCGTTTTTAAAAATAAATGCCTTTTAGTTAGTGGTATTTCATATTCGCATTCCTGTTGCTTAATATTCCAACTGCTTGCTGTGTTTCTCAGTAAATGACTTAGGTATGAGCCACTACCGCAGTACTGCTAAAAAAAGACAAACTCAGGAAGCAGGTGTTATGTACTTGTTCTCCAGGGCTCAGGGCTGCAAAATGCTGAACAAGCTCCATCAGCAGTGTCAGCTCTCCCTGATCATTAGTGCCACCTTCACTGGGGATCATTTGATTTGCAGGCTGGGAATTTCCGTTAACAAAGAACAGTAGCCATCATTTCATGCAGAGCAAAAAAAGACAGTAGTATTACCTTTTGTACAAGACTACACCAGTTATCAAAATCACATTCTTCTTTGCAAAAGAAGCCCTAAGGAAAGAACACACATAGTAATAACTAAATACAATATGTCAGTGAGCAAAGGTTGCTGTGCTATGTATGTATGAGTTATATCCCAAGTGACAATCACCCATCACCCAACCAAAGGACACTGGCATGAGATCCGATTGAATTCCTTCAACTACCACAGTATTCTTGTGACCTATACTGGATGACTTCTACAAGTAATTCCACTTGAAGATTTGTAAATTAAATAAAACAAGCTCAGGTATCTTCTCCAGACCAACCATGCATAGGTGATAGTGATGGAATAAAATAAGGAAACCTGATGCAGATCCTTGCTTCAACTTTCAAACTACTTCTTGGAAACGGTCCATGTTGCCCAGGAAAGAAACTTAATTGGCTCCCCAGGATACAAGCGGCTGGTTCCCTGCTTGAGCTAAAATTCACGTATCCTGTGCAGTTAATAGATAAACTACTATGTGTTGAATTTTAGATTGCAGAAGAGTGCCCTGTGATCTTGACTGTGATCAAGAAAACATGTTGCTGCCCTTAACAATACACAGAGGTATTGCTTTGAATAAAGTACACGCATTTGTTACTGTCTAAAACCTACTAAAGCTACTGAAGGGTCCAAATTCATGATCTTCATTCTGTGTGGGGCTTGCTGGCAGTGGAAGCTCTCATCATCGACTGTGCCATTTTCTTCTGAATCTACAAAACTCTGAGTGGTGTGAGGGTCCAAGTAGATCAGCTCATTGCCTGGAGGGGTAAAATCCATATGGTGGTAATAAGCAAGAGGCATTAATAAACTTACTCCATCCAGACTTGTATAACACAAATTGGATTATTAGCACAGTCCATATCTCAACTCTCTAGCTAGGGAGTCTTTAAGAGAACGGGAAAGCAGTTCCAGTTCCAGGCACAACAGTATCCCACACAGCATTTAGTATAATTTTCCACTGTTACCTTTTAGAGTGGATTTTTTGGATGGTTTGTTTTACCTTTGTCACATACTCTTCTTCATTTATGTGAAGTCCAGTACATTTTTGAAAAATCTCAGCTGTTGTAATCCCTAACATTCCTCAGATGAAAGATACAGGATGACCACAAATGCAATCTGTAATCCCATTAGGCATTCACCCAGAAATTGGAACAAGTAAGTCTGACTAAAACAGCTCAAGTTTTACAGAAGAAAGAACAAAATATCTAAGAAGTTACAGATCAAACCCGGGTGAAATATGAAAGTCTGAATCTAGGATCAACTATTCCATTAATTAATAAAGGAAGACATAGAAGCTTTGATAAGAAATTGAAAAATATGAGACAATAATTTAAGACAGCGAGGAAGCAAAAGAATAAAACAAGACACTCTTCACTAGAAAGTGTTAATGATGAGAAAAAATTCATTATTTAAGCAGCAGTGACATCTGACACTTGTTGAATGCTATCAACTTTTCTTAGTGTCTTGTTCTTGCTTCTATCATTCCATATTTTTACGTCAAGCTTTGCTGCTGCTTTTCTGTTCCAGTAAGGATGGTCTCATACTGTTCTGAAGTGTCTGAGGTATGTTTCTTCTTCTCCATTCTCATGCTTGAAATGCTTACTATTTCCCCTTCCCAAAGAAAATCCTTCCTCTTTCAGTCATATGAATATTTGGAGTAAGTTTCTTTCTTCCTTACCTAAAAATCCTATAAAATAATAGGCATTATTGGGTTTCCCTCCTAATGCTCCCAAAGACTGTGGCATCTTAAAGCATTCCTAGGAGTCCAAAGAGAGAAAAATTAAATTGATTTGTTTATTGATATAACAGATACCTGAACTTATTTCACATACATAAACAAGTCACTGAAGAATCCCTTACTTTAAACGCATCAATATACACTGGATTGATGTGATTAATCCCTAGCCGGAGAGGGATAATGAGCAAGAGGGGCTTCCAGCCTGGGCACAATCCTGCTGTGTTCTTGTTTTGGCCAAGAGCACTTCTGTGCAAATGTGCACTGCTGTGGGCAACGCCGCTGCTCTGGGCAGGGGACCAGCACATCTTCTCTAGGGGAACGAAAACAGACATCAGTGAATGCACAGAGGAATACAGAGCAGATCTTCCTCTCAATCATGAATGAAATTACTTTTCCAGACAGTTTTACAGAGCTCCAGTTTTAAGACAAAAGGAGCAGGGCTTGGAAATACTGACTATTTAGTAGAAGTAATTCTGGCAGTCAGAGTACGTGCTGGCGTATTAGTGAGACATGAAAAAAATGAGGGTATGCATGTTTAAGACTGAAGTTGTATTTACTGTTTTGCAGTATTAATGCTGTCAAGCTTTCCCTGGGAGATAATACAGCAGAGATGAAGCATTAGAAATTCTTCAGGGAACTCTTCACTTCCAGTGATGTAGACACAAAATAAGCAGAAGTAGGGACTAAAGTAGAACCAGGCTGTGGCTAAATACCACTTGTAAACCCACCCTTACAACTAAAAATGGGCCACGTATTTCTGAAGGATTTGACCCTCGTTTCCCTTTTGCCTGACAAAAACGAATCTCTGGCAAACTCTGTATTACAAGCAATTCTCTGTATTTTTACATACTGCAACTTCATTCCATTGCTGAAGTGGGAGTTAAGGTAGCACAGACCAAACTCCACCTTCTCATCCACATGGTATGTAAGTTGGTCACCAAAAATGCCTCACTGGTCTGTGCTAACTTTAGTTTTGAGAACCCCAAACCTGAGTATCCATTTCCTTTATTCCTTTTCTTACCCTGGGAACAACTATGGACAGTCCCAAGATTTTGCTTATATTTAGCTATATTCAGGAGAGTGGAGTCAAATCAAAAACTGTCACCAAAGAAATAATCACAGAACCATCAAATCATTTAGGCTGGAAAAGACCTTTAAGTTCATCAAATCCAACCACTACCCCAATGCTCCCAGAAGTAGTTTCTCCAAACAAATTTGCTACGAGCTTGAGCTACTCTTTAATATCTGCTGAGACACTAAAGCAGTCCTGCAAAAACTCCTGTTTCACTTACTGATGTCTTCGATGACCACTGTATTGTCCATAGATACATAAACTGCTAATGAATTCCATTCATCAAATAAAGCAAGCTTCCTGGAAAACATAAAGGCAATAATTAATAAAAGCTTATTAGGACCACAAGGGTAGCTTTTAACACATGACAGTTAAATGGTTCTTGAGTAAAAAGAATCATTTATTTGGAAAAAAAATTTGCTGGGCTTTTTTTAAGTCTCCGTGTAATAAAAAGATAACTTTTAGTATTTAAAGTATTTAGAAAAAAATAATAATGAGTGGTTCCAGGAAAAACACACACACTATAATATGTGAAAACTGTCTTGTCCTTTTGCCAAATGCAGGGATAGTAACAGCTCAACCACATAATTATGTTTATTACTTTTTATTACAATTAACAATCTCTGCTGTGGGATTCTGCCCATGGTGCCTGACATCATGTAGAGAAGGAAAAAATTCCTAAGCCAGTTTTTCACATTACTTTGTGCTCAAGAAGTTCCACTAAACTCAGTGAAACTATTTCAGGTTGTTAAAAGCCAGAGCAGCTCAAGATTTTGGCACCCAAAAGTTAGGAGGGGGGCATTATAGCACACAGGTTTCTGTCCACTTGTGTGACATCCAAAACTCTGGGGAAGGGAGCTCTTAGGCTGCGCAGGTGCTGTTGGTTGTCTAAAATAAGCCCAAAAAACTGGTATGTGAGCCATTAAGAATTCATAAGGGAAAGGAGCTGGAGGCCAGGACATCCTTTAGCTCCTTTCCCACTCCAGAATGTGTCTGTCCCAGGGCTGCAGCAAATGGCGCCCAGGACCTGCAGTCCGGCCTCCTGACATCTGGCACCTCCCTCAGCAAAGTCATCTCTAGTGTGGCTTCCAGACTAGGAGGAGCTTCCATGTTTTCTCCAGCACCCTCGGGCAGCGCTGTGCGGTCTCCGAGCTCAGCGGCCCCGGGAGCACGTTCTGAGGGAGCCACTGCCACGACTTACTTCAGTACTTGAGCAACTGTATTTGGTCCAAACCATTCTCCAATGGATTTCCCCTCTCCAACACCCATCTGCGCTGTTTTTGTAAGGGAAAACACACACAGGAAAAGATCACAGAGAGGCTGGTCACAGTCTATGTCAAATAGCATGGCCCACGAATATTTTGACAAACATTCTAGAGCAAGTGCAAGCTGTATTTAACAACAATTATGTTTTCAATCTATGCTCTTTTCAAAACTTACTGACTGCTAGTTCCCTTACAAAAAGTTCCTAAACTGTAATGAGAATTATAAATATGTCCTTACTTACAAATTACAGCAGTAAGCTTTATGACTGTCTATTTTAATACTATCAACTCTGCTACCCAAAACTTGCACACTTTATCAAGAGCTAGATTCTAGCATACAGATTTATTTTGGTCTTAGTGAATAACATTTCTGAATTATTATACTTTGTACCCATCTGCATGCATTTTAATTTATATATAAATGTATACATTGTCTTCATAATCACCTTTTCAAAATTTTTAATTAACTTATTTCAAATGAGAAAGTTGCAACACCATTGGAATTTCAGTGGACAAAAAGAAGTTGTGTGTTCTTACCCATTTGGTGGATAGAATAACAGCAGTCTTTTCTATCTAGAAAGCACCGTAAGATTCTATGATATTCTTCTGGTTGTTTTTTGTGTTTTTCCCATTGCCAATCTTCCAGGAAAAAGAATTATACAGATTAAAAAATAATGTTTTCATCACACTGATCAAATTTCTAGAATGCAGAAGCCATCAATGAGATGTTAAGAGGCAATCCATCTCTAATATTTACATTTTATTTAGAGATCCTAGAAGTCACACCTTGTCATTTATTATCAAGCTGTCCTTTATCATCACATGCTATCTTGTGAAAACTGGGAAACTAAAATAACAATGCCAACTGCAAATACATCCTGAGTGATCACTGCTGACAATTGGTAGCTATTGCTCTATGTGAGCTTCTAAGACTGGTTAAAACTATCTGTTCTGTTTAGACTTTGTTAGATTTGCAAGCATTTGTAGGACAATAAGATTCATAAAGCAAAGGCCAAACACAATGCTGGCCCTCTCCCACAGAAAAATCCAAACCATGGCTTTTCCATGTGAGTTCCTGCTTCTAACATGAGGTAGTTACCTCACATTTACTAACAGAGAAGCACATACACAGGGCTGATGCTATTCAGACCCATACTGCAAGTTCAAGTTGTAGTTTTTCTCAGGTAATATGTTTGTTTGCCTACTCTTTCAGTTAAATCTTTGCACTACTGTTCTGCAGATTCAGTTATTCAAATGGATAAATCCTTCTGTGGATTCTGTTATTAAAGTGGTAAATCCACAAATCATGCTGCCATAGAAACCATGACAAAAGAGCATAAGGATCACAGACCCAACCACAGTAAGGTAACTGACAGAAGAGTGACACACAGAGCAGACCTATGACACTCACCCCTGACCCTGGGATATGGGGTGTTAGTATAGGATTAAGAGCAGGCACTAGTGGGGTCTGCTGCAGGGTTTGGACTCAGGCTGATGATGGGTGAGTGGTTTGTGAAGTACTTTTGTGTGGTGAATATCACGCTGTCACTACTCGCACCATCACCTTGAGCCAGCATTTTGGTGGCTATGGAATGAGAAGAGGGGAAGAAGTCAGACCCATGGTGGCAAGTTTTCCCTTGGCTTCAACTTGGGTATTCCTCAAAAAGATTTATAAAATAACAACAGTGGGATTCCCTGTTTGTCCTTCCTCTGTTTTTGTTTCTCTGCTTAAGGCTGACATGATTTTACCCCATCAGACAAGAACAGTTCACTAGTAACTTTATCAGGGCATCACAGAAAGTTTCATTAATAACTTCAGGTTTTATGCTTTTATGGAGCTAAATAAACAGTCTCCAAATAACACAAAAGTTGCCTCAGCAACAGTACTCACCTCTTCCTAAATGTCTGCAGATCAGTGCCTGGGCCAGCATCATCTGCCCACACCTCAGCATGCATCCCCAGCCTGCGTCAGACGAGGGGCCGGTGCCTCCTGGGAACAGAGTTGCCCACAGTCAGCACGGGCTCTACACAGAGCCCAGCCCCCGGGAGAGCCTCAGTTACACCTCGAACAACTGTTACTGATCAAAGGCACTGAGCAAGCTCCTTCCTCTCCACAGCGCTGGTGTCACTTCACTGCTTGCCCCACAAACATGAGGACCTGATTATATACAGGTACCAGCAAGCACTGATTTTAACAGCTTTAATCTTTTGTTTGCATAAACAGTTAAAATTATGCTCAAAATGTTCTAATACTGTAAAAGTAACTTTTTAGTCCCCAACACCATCACTAATCCTGCTAATTCATAACCAGGCAGCTGGAATGCTGCATACTCACCAATAGGTGAAAACTTTCTTCTATATGTAAACCAGAGACGAGCACTTACATCCAACAATAACTTAGATTTGTCTGGAATAATTTTAAGAGGAAAGAAATTATTAAAACAGACTTTTAAAACTGAAAAATTCAAATTATCCCTGTATAGTGAATATATAGTGCATGGAAGGCTCCTGTTAGCTTTTACATACAAGACCCTTAAAATTTAAAACATTTTTAGCAGTTGAAACACAGAGAGCTTTTGCAGTCTGCTAATTAAAGTTAACTTATTAAGGATAAAATAATTATTAGCCAGTGAAGTTTTACAAGGTGTTTGGAATGACTATGTCCAGCCTGAATGAAACAACTCTGGAGAACTATATCCTAAGGAAAGACCTGGTAAAGCAGGTTAAGAATTTCTACGTGCAAACCAACATGGAATTATACATTACCTCCAAACCCAACAGAAAGTAATTTTAGGAAAAGGTTAATAATAAGGTTAAATTTAATTAAATCTCTCTGGGTTTTTTTTTGTTTGTTTAAACACATGCACTTACAGAATTCTCCAAAGGCTCTGAAGAATGGTTAAGAATCCTATTTGCTGCATTTTCCCTTAGCTGTGGCTCAGACTGGCTGCCTTTTCCAAAGGATTCTCCAGCTGATCAAGGCTGCATGCAGCACCCTCGGCTGTCCTGAACACCGTGCCTGCATTGGTGGCCACTGCCTTTGACATGTAACACAGGAGGATGCCCCTGTCTTCTCCCCAGGGAGAAAAACTCATTTCTGAAATCTTATTTTTATATAAACACATTGCTCTGCTCTAGCTTTTAGGTCATGTATTTATTTTCACCAAAACACAGTATGTGCCATAGACTAACTTATTATTGTTATTTGAAAAATGACATTAGTAATGCTGAACATTTCCCAGAAGTTATTTATTTATTTCTGAGGCAGCTGATGTGAATCTATGAATATTCTACAGCTATTACAGATAATTTAATTCTAAAGATACCTGTGTTCAGGTGGTGTTGCCTTCCTAAAATCCACACTGGCTCATCAGTTTCTGGAAATTCTTCTAAGTAGTCTGACAAAATAGTGATCTGGTTTTCATACCTAGATAAAACTGAACAGGAATACACAAAATTCAAACTCCATTTTATCCCCTTGTTCTTTTATGTACAACTTGGAGCTCTCAGACTGAACTAGTTGTAGCAAGTCTTTGCAGCCTTTGGGGCTTCTAAGGAGTGCTGCCAGCTGCTTTTAATTTTCTCCCTTAAAAGCTGTTCTGACACTGAAATATCCAATGCCTTGGTTTTTATTTAGATCCTCAGTGAGTGTTGAGAGAACACCAGGAATAACACCTTGATTATAAGCAGTCTCACTGAAGCCAGTGACAGAAGTTCAGGATGACTGCAGCAAGGATGAGATTTGATTCAAGATAATGAGGAAAGGAAAAAAAAATTTAGGCACCACGGCTTGTTCTGAAATGTACAAAAACTACAAATCAGAGTGATTACAGCCTCGTGCTTAATGGGAAGCATGTGAAAAGTGTTAGCAAGGCTTGGCTTTACTTTCCCAACTGGAGATTTGAAACACTTCAGCAAAAAAAATAGATGTGTTAAATAGATTAATGTTATTATTCAATACCACATCTATTTAGTGAAAAATAACAAAAGATAATACTACTAAAAGAAGACAGTCCAACCATTTTCCAGATCATTAAAATGGTGCTTTTTGGAAGAGTGAAACAACCCTTCAAGTGTAAAAATTCATGTAAAATAATTTTAGACAACAATCTTAAGGACTATATGCTATGAGATCAGAAGTTAAAAGTGAAAGCAAACAATTTATCCTACTTTTCAAGTGAGTGCACATATATCCAGTACAAAGAGTGAATAATCAGCAGGTAAACATATATATTTAAAAAATTCCATTTTAAAAATATATACATTCCAGCAATCAAAAGGAAGCTACACCACCCTCCTGGAGCACCGGGGCCGGCAGTGCCGAGCCCCGACATTCACCTTCCCCGCAGGCAGTGGTTAAACACCACGACAGACTGCTCTAGGGCTGGCAGCTCGGCAAAACAGCTTCTCGCACTGTGCTCTGCCTTCTCCATCAGAAAAGCCGTCACTTACTGCACTTGGAAGGCAAATTACCTATTTTTGGGTCCAAAGACTTAAGACACTCGCGACCCCCGAAATCCAGCCGGAGACACCTGCGCCTCCTTCGCGGCCGCCTCTCTCGCCCCCGCTGCTGTACGCCACCTGGGACCACCCGAGGAGGCACCGCCAGGGTCTCTTTTCCCTTCCCGGGGTCTCCTTCCCCTTCCCGGCGCTCCTGCAGAGCGCTCCCCCCCGAGCTGCGGCGCCTCCCGGGGCCGGGCTGGCAGACCCGGCTCCGGCCCCCGGCTCAGGCCGCCCCGCGCCCCGCCCGAGCCTCCCCGCGCCCGGGCCCCCGCCCGAGCCCCCAGCCCCGGCCCCAGGAGAGGCCGCGGGACCCCCCGCGCCGGGCGACCCCTCAGGGCGGATCGCACCGCGCCGACCCGCCTCCCCTCAGCCCGCGGGCGCCTCCCGCCGCCGGCGGCCCGGCTGGAGCCCCGGAGCACCAGCCTGGCCCCTCAGCGCCGCCCCGCCGGCCGTGCCCGCGCCCCGCGCCCCTCACCGGCCTCCATCCTCCCGCTGTCACCATCCTCCTCCTCCTCGCCCCGACACGGAGGCACAACACGGCCGCGCCGCGGAGCGCCCTGGGAGCTGCAGTCCCGCCGCCCACCGGCAGCGCGCCGCCCGTTCGGCTGCGGGACTACAAGCCCCAGCAGCCCTCGCGGCCCGAGGGGCGAGGGGAGCAGGCGGGCAGGCGCGATTGGTTGGACTGGGTCCCGGCGCCCTCCTGATTGGCGCGGCGCGGGCTTGGCCGTCCCGCGAGCGGGGGTGCGCGGGGGCAGCATGGAGGGCTCGGTGTCGGACGTGGCTGTGTGTAACCTGGCGTTCACGGGGCGCCTCGAGGAGCTGCGGGCGCTGCTGCTCCGCGACAGGGCCCAGGCCACGCGGGCCGACCAGGTCAGCCGGCTGCGGCCCCGGGCGGCCTGGGGGCGGCTCCCCGCGGGAGCCAGCCGCTCCCCGTCCTCGCCCCGCTCACCGCTTCCTTCCCGCAGGATCACCGCACCGCGCTGCACTGGGCCTGCTCGGCGGGACACACGGACGTCGCAGACCTCCTGCTCGGGCTCGGCGTGCCCGTGAACGATAAGGACGATGTGAGTGCCGCGGCCGTACGGTGCGGCTGAGGGAGCCGCGGGCCGCTGTGCGGGGCGGTCCGGCTGCGCAGACGGTGCTGCGGGCCCTTGCTGTCATGGCTGCAGCTGCAGAGGGGCCCTGACAGCGGCCGGGGGCAGCTCCCGGAGCCGCCTCCCTTCCTCCCTTCCTCCCTTCCTCCCTTCCTCCCTTCCTCCCTTCCTCCCTTCCTCCCTTCCTCCCTTCCTCCCTTCCTCCCTTCCTCCCTTCCGTGCTCTTCCCCCTCCTCCCGGCGGCTGGTGCGCCCGGCGCGGTATCTGACACTTGGAGAAGCCCAGGCTGCTCTATGTGCGCTGGGAAGGCAGGGTGAAGTATTTCACAGTTCGTGTGGAAATAGGCGTGAGGAGGAGACTTGATTCCTGCTTATTGTCCAGGAATTTTAGGATAACTGTTCTTATGAAGGAAGTTGCAAAACCAGGGGTGTTTCAGTGGTTGTTGGGGTTTTCATATTGCCTTTATCTCGGTGTGATCTCTCAAATATGTTGTGCCGAATCATGAGGCACCCTGAAGATTCCTCGTATTGGGAAAGGCATTAATAAAGGAGGGGCAGGTTGAGTGAATTCACAGTTGGAAAGGAGATGGCCTGCTCCTGCTCTAGAAGAAGAGTTGAAATATTTGTGTCGATTACAAAGCATCCTAAATGTCATCCATAAAGAAGGAAATGTCTCATTGGTTTAGAGAGTAGGATATAGAAAAGGTTGCAGAAACTTTTTAATACCTTTTTCTACTACTCCTGTTTGTTCTTAAAAAGGCACTAGTGTAAATTCTGCAGGGACAAAGTGTTCTGCAAAGATACCATGCATAACTGCATAGCAGAAGTGATTTCTGTCATTTAACTGTCAGCTTTTGTCAGGTACTGAATGCTGGTGTGTAAGAAGACATGAGCCTTGTCTCTAGTGAAAATCCATAATGTTTAGCTTTACACTGGTAAGAATATATGCAGTGTGAGTAGTCAAGTCTATCTGGGTTATGCATTGTCATGTTTTTCTCCCTGAAACTCATGGCTTGAATAATGTGGATTTCTTCTTACCTCTGTAGGCTGGTTGGACTCCCTTGCACATTGCTGCTTCAGCAGGCCGTGATGAAATTGTGAAAGCCCTCATTGCTAAGGGTGCTCATGTAAATGCTGTCAATCAGAATGGCTGCACACCTCTGCATTATGCAGCCTCCAAAAATAAGCAGGAGGTATGTTTACCTAAGCTACAGGAGCTGGTGGTGCTCTTGGAAGAAAGATTTAGATATATTAACTCCACATCTTCCTCCCCTGCTCCTTTCTCTTTCTACGTACTCAGATTGCAATCATGCTTTTGGAGAACGGAGCAGATCCAGATGCAACAGATCATTTTGAATCCACCCCGTTACACAGAGCAGCAGCCAAAGGAAACCTAAAAATGGTACAGATCCTTGTGCAGCACAATGCAACTGTGGATATACGGGACTCTGAAGGGAATACTCCTCTGTAAGTAATTTTTTATTTTGCTCAATATACCATAATCTCTGTGAAATGAAACTCCCATTACTTCAGTGTCTTTTTTTTTTTAATTTTTCATTGCCTCAAAATACTTTCTTGCTTCGCATTCCTGTGCAATTAAAAAGTATTTCAGAAAGTCACACTTAGAATTTTGCCTCAGTGTGTCTGTACATGCATACTTTAATTTGTGTTACTGCATCTACTTAAAAGAGTGTAGAACACCTTTTGTAATAATCTGGAATACATTGATTGCTGCTAGAAGGTAGAAAGTGAGCACATGACATCAGAGTCAGAGGAAACTGGTCTTGCAGGCTGGTCTACTCTGTCCTGCCAAGCAAGAACTCATTTTAGAAGCTTTTCTTCACCTCTCTAAGGAAAAGAAGTTGCAGCCCAGTGTTTGTTGTTACCTTAGAGATCAATCTGAATCTGTAAGGGTTACAGCTGCTTTGAACTTGGTGGCAAAACCACAGTGGAATCCAGATTTTGCTGTGAATAAGATCAAGCAGTGTGTTTTAGCTGTGCATAAACCCCAGTGTGGCCCTGGAATGCACAGTTTTTCCTAGGACACTGTGCCAAATGGAAACAAGCATTTGCTGCATTTGCAGTAACACATTACTTCAGATTATTTTTTAGCATCAGACAATTTATTTATCACTTTCAATTTAATAGAGATTGCCATTTTCCATTCTCACCATGGATTATTGTTCTCTTTAGCTTTGCTGACTGCAGAGCCAAATGCTAACCCAAAGAACTGTCTTAACATTGCAAGGAGAGCAGCAGGAGGAATGTTCTTGAGTTGCTTAATGACAGCAGAGGGACTGGACAGCAAGCTTTGGAATCTGTCTAGGTAGTTGGCTGCTTGTGGATTTGTTGTTCTCAGATGTATCTCCCCCCAACATTCACGCTGTCATTTTGACATGGCATAATTATTGCTCTTTATAAGCTTGGGCAGTTTAACAGTGGCTCTGGGTTTCTTGTTCTCACTGCAGTCATTTAGCCTGCGACGAAGAGAGAGTGGAGGAGGCAAAGCTGCTGGTGTCTCACGGTGCAAGTATTCACATTGAGAATAAAGAAGAGCTGACCCCACTGAAAGTGGCCAAGGGTGGCCTGGGAGCCATCCTTAAAAGAATGGTGGAAGGCTAGAGGGGGCTTCCCACTTGAGCCTCTCTCCTGTTGCACTTCTATTTAAGACTGAAAACTTCGTATTTTGGTAGCTCAACTAGGATGTCATGTATGGTATCAGCATGGTAATGAAATGTTTTTATTGAAGCTGTTCTTTAAGTGCAGTGCCAAAACAACTCTTTGTACTTCCTGTTAATTAAATAGTTCACTGATTTTAAAGTATTTTTCAATATCTTGCAGTTTTCTTTCAGTTTACAGTGTGATGTGTATAATGTGATATTCCTTCTATATCAGTTCCCAGTTTAGAATTATATCTTTCAAGAAACAGGACCAAAAATGTTTTAACCATTTAAAGACAGTTTTTATTTTCTTCTAGAGTCTTTGTTTTTTCCCATAGCCTTTGTGATTTGTGTGTGGGGTTTTGTTTGTGTTTTGTGGGTACTGATTGCCTTTCTTCAGGTGATTCTAAACTACACTGTATTTCTCTTTGTAGAATGCAGTTTGCTCAGTGACTTAGATAATTGTATCCATTTCTGCTATTCTTGGTGTATTAAGTGAGATCTGAGTGTTTAAAGCTTTTCTGTTGTTACTGATTGTTATCCTGTTTTTCTCTGAGTCTTTTAATACATGTATTTGATCAAGTGCACTGGACTGCTTGCAGAATGCAGGCACAGTTTCAGGGTTACCTCTGCAAATACACTGTTTTATAATGGATGGCTCTGGATACTCCTCTGGGATGTACTTCCACTTTAATATTTTTTCCTCTTGCTCCTTTTGTAGGCTCCTTTTTTTGCTCTCTTTGACTCCTTTTGTAGGTTCCTTTTTTGCTCTCTTTGACTCCCATAAACATCACTGACACTTGCAGTTTACCATCTCATTTTATAACAGAAGCCTGGTTTAATCTTTATTTACTCGGAGCAAATCCTGATATTAAGTTATTATAAGGCAGACCTAACGAGGCAGAGTCTGAAAAGTGACCTCCTGTCCTGATGTTGGTAAGATAATTTTTGACACCAGTGGGTAGATTTCCCCTTGAACAAAGGATGGAATTCTGTGAAATAAAGAACTTTCCTAAACAACAGTCTTTGGTATTATAAAACTTTATTAAACTTACATGTAAGAAAACCAGTATTTTCTAAATAGCTTGTATGTTTGGGGTGTGAACAGCAAGCGAGATGAAAACCTGCCATCTGTTACACAGTATGGAAATGCAACGTGTTTGATCTTCAGCCTCCAGGAAAGGGTGAAATGCAAGCTGGCAGTTTCCACAGTTTGACTTGCTGGGATTAAGGTAATGCAATTAATTTTGATAAGCAAGACAGAAACTTACAACCAAATACCTTCACCCAGGACTTTAAATGCATCTTAAATCACAAAATGCAGGTTAAATTTCACTGAGGGGACTCATTAAGAGCAGAAGGGATAACTTGCCTGTACAGTAAACTCCGGCCATGCAGACCTTGATTGAAGGAGGAACCTGATTGAGTAAATGTTTCTTATATATTGCACAGGCACTGCTAAAAGTTTGATTTGAGAGCAGCTGAAGCTGAGTTCTGTGTTCATTCTTGATTTTTGTGTAGCAAAAAAACCCTGCCACAGCTCTGTAGCTTTGTACATCTGCTTCCTTAGGAGATGGTGGCTTGAATGTTGGCTTAGTAACGGGTGTCTGTATTAATGATCCCTGCTTCTTAGGGGAAGATAAATTGGCCACGCAGCAAAGACTGTTGGAACATCTAAAGCAAATTCTGAAAAATGTTTCTGAATCCTGCATAACTCTGCAGGGTTTTAGAGCTACACACTGTGGATCAATACTTAATTTGACTTGTGCTTTGCCAAGAGTATCAGTGGGAAGCTAGGAATGGTGCCCCATAATTTTTAATAAACTTTAGAGACTCTGTAATGAGAACAAACATCTGCCAGAAGGCTTACAGAAAACACCTCACTATGGTAAGAAACCCCAAATACATGTTATTTGCCTTACCTCCTCACTCCCAGCAGCCTGTTTTGCTTCTAATTTTGCCTTTTTACTAGCATCTATTACTCACTGGTGGTTAGAAGTATGAGAGGAATCATTAGTCAAGAACATGGTCAGTTGTTCCTTTCTCTATATAAAAACATTAACGTAACGAGCAATTCCTACTTTTTGAACAAATATAAAACCTGTGGTGTTCTAGGAAGACCCTACAATCTAATAGAAGATACTGACAACTTCCCCAGAACATGTTCCTATCTTGCTGTAGCAAGTTATGTAAGGAAATGCCAGCAGAAAAATGTGTGGAGGTGAGATGAAGGAAAGATTAAAAGAAATATGACCACATAATAGAGTCCCCTCTTCAATCACGATAGTGCTGTTGCAGAGATGTGGAAAGGTATAGCAATAAGAAAAATGTGACCAGAACATGTACATGCAGGAGATGGCTTTAGAAGAACTAATACAGCTATAGCAGTGACATGAAGACATCTATGTTTTCCCATGAAGGGCAAGAGTAGAAGAATGCTTAGGAATGTCAGATAAATTATTTTAAATTATTGCTGCTGTCAGCCAAGCCGGGGGCTCCTTTGGACCAGTAATTGATTTGAATTTTATCATCAGGAAACACCTTCAGTAAGAAATAGCACCCAAAGAGCAGCAGGTAGTACTGACTGTTCCCTTGCTGTTTCTGAGTGTGTTTAATGTCATCATCCTGCAGGTTTACACAACTTGGCTGTCAATATAAGACATTTTCAGTAAGCTGCTCAACCTGGATTGAAGGATGTGACTTAAGAGTTTGGCCTGGCAGAATTGCCACAAGAGTTAATAAGAGCTGCCTGATCAAGGAGACTTCTGTGTAGATCCTGATTTGAGATTTACCCTGGATATTTTGGGGAGAGAGGAGTCTGGGGATCCGCTGGTGCAACATGGCAGTGTTGGTATTAGCAAGGGTTTTACCCTCACAGTCTGGCACAAATAGTTTTTAGCTAAAATAGTGTTAGAAGAACACTATAAATGCTCTGTTACTCTGGAATGAAGCTAAACACTAGGACACACCTATCAAAGAAAAATATTTGGAAGCCAGAAAACTGCCAGGAAAGGGCAATTAATACAGTTATTCTTGAAGATCCAAAATAAATCTTAACTAGGATCTCATGCCTTGCATCCTTAAATGTTGCCATATATTTTTCTTTTTTTCTTTTTCCTTTTATCTTTTTTTTTTTCTTTTCTTTTGAGCTCACTATCTTGGTAAACATACTTACAGCTGTAGGAACTGAACCTGAAAATTTTAGCCCAGAAATCTTAAATGTTGCATATAACTAATGTTTATAGTCTAGGAGCAGTCACCAAAGGATTTATGAATATTAGGTCCTGTGAAAGACTGAAGTGCCAAAAACCTCCAGATCCCTGAGCCAGATATGTTTTCCTGCAGTGCATGAGACTGAAAGCAGTGTCTGCCTGTGTCAGCGAGGACCTGCCTCAGGCAGTTCAGCGTGGAGCTGCAGAGCCTGTGGGTCTGTACTTGCCTGAGCCCTGTGGTCCTTGAGCTCTTCTGAATGTAGTATCTTTGCCTTTTTGAAAAACTGAGTTTGTGTAACTTTAGAAATGAGGCCCAGAGAGAAGGGGTGTCTAGTGACCCAGGTGTGTGTGTGCGGTTCAATTCCCTTTCTCCTTCCAAGAGGGTGCTCATCACTTGATTGCTGGCTGTCAGTGTGCTTTGCACCACTTACCGTCCCTCTTGATGCTTTTGCCTATAGAAGATAGATTGTTACACTGGGATGAGAGACCAGAAGAAAAGTAGCATGAGTTTGTTGGTCAGTGGGTAGGACTAGCCTGGAAATAGATTTAAATCATCTCAGGCAGAGGAAGCAATCCGAACTGTATAGAAGGCACTATTACTCCTAAGTTTTGAAAGCAGCTGTATCTGTGTGTCATGAGGAATGTGATGCTGTGTGAGCCTATTGGAACAAGCCTTGCAAAGGATTTAGATCTCCAGCTCCTGTTGTGTGGAACAGTCATTTGTATCTGAACTGGGCACCCAAATGCCAGTTCCATTAAACTGAAAACCAGAACTGCTGAAACACACAACTCTGGAATGCTGATGCCCTTGGGAACTTTGAGCCAAGAAGCTCACTGTTAACACAATGTATTCCATGTCAGGCAGCAACAGGGTAAGTTTCTGGGATTTTTTTTTTTTTTTAGCTTAAGTGGAATTCAGACACCCAAGATTTCATTGGCTCAGGTCTTAACATCTGTTTCAGCATTCTGATGACATTAATGTAACTTCTTTTTACTTCTGATGTGCAAAATCAGTTCCTTTAAACACTGCAATGTACTGGCCATGATTATTGTTCTTGGTGCTCAGGAAGCAGGCTGGCCATCACTATTTCTGGAGAAGGCTGCTATGGTTCTGAACTGTGTGGACACATGGCATTACTGGTGGTTGACTGGAAAGCTCTTACTTTGACAAATGCTTTAGCCCATTTCCTAATTAGTTTTGCAAAATGGGTTGGATAAATCTAGATGATATTCTTTTTATACTTAAATTTTTGTACAGTATAACTAGATAATAAAAGAAATTTGGTTAACTTTAAAGGCCAAATCTTCTGCTATTCACAGAGTGCCTGTGTAATAGACCTTTTTCAATCCACCCCAGTGGCTCACAATACAAATGCCTGTTTAAGTTTTAGTCATGCTTCTATGTTAATTCAATGACAACAATTTTTGTATAAAGGGGTCCAAAGGTGACAAAGAAAGCTCCATTAAATAAACTCTAGGCTATTTCTTCTTTTTCTGCTTCTTGCTTCTCATTGTTTTCAGGTGTTGCAGGAGCTGCTGTTTCATCAACACTTGGATATTCATTTGTTGCATTGCTTGATGGAACTGTGGTTGCAGGAATGTTTTCTTCGTTGGGTACCTGAGCATAGTCTGCATTGGATTGTTTCTGAACCATTTCTCTGCAGGAAGACAGGATTAGGATTGTGACCTTGCATGTTGAAATCCCATGTACACTAGAGTCTTTCAAAAGAATGAATCTTTGTATTTGCTATCTGAACAGTAACCCCCCTGTTATTACAACTGTTCCAAGATTGTGTGAAAAGGTTACAGCACCACTGGTGCTGAGACAGAAAGAGTGACAGCATATTAGCTAGTAAGACATCTGCATCGCTGGTTTAAGTGATCCCATTAGAATAAAATGGATTTTAGTATGTTTAAATGCTTTGCCAGGGAAGTGGAATGGGAAACTGAGCACTGGCAAACAGTGTCTGAGGAGGGATAGCAAAACTCACTGCTTGGTGTGAGCTTTCTGGGAAATTCCATGCAGATCTGGTGTCCCATTGAAGTGCATAAAAAATAGAGTTCAGTCAGAAAAGAATTATGAAAAGACTGAAATCTAGAAAAGTATTATAAAATATATTTAGTCTTTTAGAAAAGACAGAAATCTAGAAAAATATTTTTAGTAACAGGTATTAATTCCATTTATCTTATCAAAACCATAATAAACCAACTCCCAGTATTGAAGCACTTTCACATGGTAAAAAATATCAGATGCTAGTGGATTAGTTCAATGTAGTAAGATTTATTAGGATCCAAGTACAAAACTAGATGTTAATGCTACATCAATTGAAAGCAGAGATCATGCATGCATGACTGATCACTGGTCTGGGTTAGCAGAATTCCGTGTTAGGAAGCCTTAGACCTGTGCTACAGGGAAGTCACATCTTTTTCTGGCCTCAACTGCATGTAGTTATTTAGCATTTAACATCAAGGGGCTAAATACAGTCTATGTAGTGCATGAGATTATCCCTATTCTGAAGATTTGGCAGTTTAAGGGAAAAATGAGCAACCAAATCACAGAGAAAAAAACATCTCCAGGGCAGGATCAAAATGGTCATTCTGGGCTCCATTCTGTTGTCTAAAGCCTGCAGTTTCCTGCAGTTTGAGATTCCTTGAGTATCCCAAGTCTGTGTCCTGTAATTTCAGGTACCACTGAACTGAGCCCTCTGTGTTTACATCCCAGTAAATTTGCTGAGGTGACCCTTAGCTGCTGTTTCTTTTTTTACTTCCTCCACCTGCTTTTAACAGACCCCATTAACTTTAAATATAAAGAGCTGATTTTAGAACTTGACACTTTAGCTTGTGTTGTTCAAAAATATTTGTTTCACTGTTTTAGATACTGCTAAGTGTTAAAACAGGGAAGAGGGCAATGGCAACTTCTGTTACAAGAGCAACAGGTAAAAAGTCCCCCAAAAGCAGATGTTCACTCTGAAAGTTTTCTCAAAACTTGTATTACGCATTTTACTTTAGTTCTGGATTATCAGCAGTGCTTTACAGAAATAATTGTCTTAAAATGAAGCAAACAGAAATTCTTACTGCATCGCATTATTTGGTGACTTCCTATTTTTTGCCTTCTTGGTCAAGACCCAGACGATAATGCAAATTATAGCAGCTGCCAGAATTGCTCCAATCAATGCTCCAGCAACAATACCACCATCTGAATCTGGAAAGAAAAAAAAAGATTACTTGACTTTTTTAACAGTAGTAGTAGCAAAATCCCACAGAAATTTCGTGCAGGAGCCTTTAGCAGAAAGAAAGGATTGGATTCAAAGAACTCTTTCCAGGACGATGGCCAAAGATTCTCTAGGAAAGTGAGAGCTCTGTCCTTGTGTGGTCTTTGCTGCCTCCTTTCTCATTGGGTAGCTCCCTATCCCAACAAACTCTCTGTTCATGCCTGGCTAAGGGAAACATCGAGCTGTAACACGGACAACAGGTAAAAGCCTTTGCTTTTCAGTCACTGCAAACACGTACTGAAATCCAGGTTGCCTTTATTTCTGTCTTTCAGCTAGTGGTCACATCTACAGTGCCCCAGTCCTTGTACTACCACATTTCAGTGATGATTGTAATTTCTGGGGTGGTGAGACCTCAGTGGGACTGTTGGCTGGAAGAAATTGCTCAAAACTCCATGTCTATCTGTTGTCAGTAAAGGCTCTGCAGTCAAAACCAGGTCCAGCTCCTGCTCCTTGCAGCAAATTAAGGTGGGGATGTTAAATCAGTTTTCTAGGTCAGTGTAAATTCTGGGCATGCCTGGATGAAAACTCTGGAGCTCTCCAAATCCTGTTCTATTCTTACTTGGAAAAAAAAAAAAAAATCTAAGCTTCAAAGTTGTTAGAGAATTTTCTTGCAAGCTGTGGATATCCTCCATCAAAGATGTGATTACTTTGATGCATTCCACTTACGTTTTGCTGTTAGGTCAAGCTCACAGGTGCTGTTCCCCAGGAGGTTGCTGGCTACGCACTGATAGTAGCCAGTTTCAAAGGTGGTGAGGTTGCCAATGTAAAGGATGCCCGAGTTTGGATCTGTGACAAGCAGGGAGCAGGTACACATTACTGTTTGTATTCTGTAGAGGCAAACAGTTCTCTGTAGTGGGTAACACAGAGCTATTCAGATATTAGACAAAGGGTTCGCCAATTATGGATTTATTTGTGTGGGTTTTTATATTCTTTAAATATAAAACATTTACCTTCCTCTAAAATTGCTCCAGTGGATTCTGTGGGGGGGTATTAGAAGCCCCTACTCTGCCAATCAGTCTGGCTGATGTTTTACCCACCGTGATACTGTGGTTGTCTGTGTAACTCCACAAATGAACATGCAACAGGTACAGAAAATTTTTGGGAGGGAAGGATGTGCTAGTACTTGAATGACAAATTGATTCAACTTAAATTCATTCAAAATTTCAAGGGAAGAGAGATGCAAAGGCATAAATATTTCTCCTATTTTAACAATTTAAAGGCATAGACAGGACTTCAACTTTTTTTTATTAAATAGAAAAAGCGTCCTGTGTTTTTGACAGCTGTCAGTTGATTTGAGTAAGTAAAAATATAATTCTGTGACATTGACCATTAGAAGAGGAGGAAAAATTTTAATTAGCCTATGTGATACACAGCATTTGAAATGCTGGAATTTTGGATCTTGAACATGGTACGGTAGTCCTGTAGTTACATACTGAATTGTTCTGTCACAGGCTTGAGGGTGTTCTCATCGACTTTGTACCAGCGGTAGGTGGGGCGAGGCAACCCCTCTTCGCAGTTGCATAGGAGGTAGATTAGATGGCCTTTTTCAGGTGTTCCTTCTACTTTGCAGAAAGGTTTTGATGGTTTGACTGTAAAACAAGAACAGGCACATCGTATGTGGGTACCCGTGGCTGCAAACATTCGCCTCAAGTTCTGGTACCGTGCTGCTCTGAGCAAAGAATTGAACCCCATCTACAGATTTCCATCCAAGAGCAGAGTCTTGCTTATGGAACTGACCAAAGCCTCTTCCATAAAAAAATTGAGTAATATTAAATATATGTACATGGCCTAGGATACAGTTTTATTATCTTCCATTTGCATACTAACTGTTATTAGGGGGGCGTTGAAACAAAGACTATCAATTATTTTCATTATGATGGGCCACTCACTATTCACCACACACCATTCTGCCACAGACCAGAATCATTTTCTTTAGAGACATGGCAGGAGCTTTTCCACAGAGAAGGAAAGGATCAAGGCCCAATTCTTTCAGTTATTACAGTTGTGAAGGAAATTAATCAGCTATAGTTTTGGTAAAAAATAAATCTGTTTTTATATAATGTCCTCACTTTGCACAAAAGGGAAGATTCTGTCTTTACTCACACCCATTGGTTTTCGTTTCCTGCCTACAGATATGCTTTTGTGGTTCTTTAGAGCACTGTCAGGGAAACTACCAGCAATGAACACAGCCCAACCAACAACTTCTCTTGGTTTTCATGTGAAAAGTGCAGTCTTTTACTCAACTGCTCCAAGATTTACTATGTATTTTGGAAATTTTAGATGAGAATTATCAGTGGTACTTCGATTTTTCAGGGAATGAGTTTACATGTATCTTTTTCTTATCCCTGAGAAGTAGGCAAGTGAGGCTGTAATCATGTTCCCATATGTTTGTGATTTGTCACTCTGACCAGGTATGAATTCTCAAGATAAAAGGAATTATTAGACATTGTTAGTACAATGTCTAGTACTCTTACTAGGAAATAAAACATCTCATTCCACTGCTTTTCATCCTTTCTGTTCTGCCAGTTCATGGTTAAACTATTGCTTTCTTCCATGCAAAACAGACTTCGTACTACTTTCATCCAACACGTACTAAGTTTCTAGAGCTTTTGGGAGCTGATGTGAGCCAGAACGCTTGGGTTGTGCTGCTGCCTCTCCCTAGATTTACACAAGTCACCATGATCAACATGAGGTAAAATTAGCGAAGTTTTGGACTGTGCTGGGGCTGCATGTATTGGTTTCAGTGAGAAGTTGTCACTCCCAGCTAAAAGGGTGTTTTATTTTAATCAAAACTATTATCACTTTGTTTTCCAGTATGAAAAATAGAGTGAAGTTGGGTAATTCCAGCCACCCTCTTACCTGCTTACATAAGGTAACTTTTTGAGAACACAGAGTGACTCTGAAGGCCAGTGGTGGGAGAAGGAGATTTGGCTGCAGTTCAGGCAAAGGCAGCTGTGGAGTGGAACCAGGTCAGCTGCAGCTAGAAGCTAGAGGGCACCCAGGCTCTGCCTGCCTCCGAAGCCCTTGGAAACACTCTGCAGCAGTGACTCAGGGAGCTTCTCCCTGCATCACGGGCCTTGTTTACCACAGCCTGTCATTCCCTCTGGCCCTATGTATTTTGAGCTGTGAATTCAGTGTTTCATAACACGGGAAGGGAACAACAATACAGCAATAGAGAGGGAAGGCGCTTACCCAGCACACTGACAATCACAGATTTTTGACTCTGTCCAGCATCACCCTGAGGGCTGAAAACTTCACAGGTGTAGGAACCAGTGTCTGAGGGCTGCATGTTGGAGATTGTTATTGATGCATTCCCTGGACTTGTTGAAGCTGTTATCCTGTTCTTAAATGCTCCATAGGAGTAAGACTGGCCTCCCGAATAATAATAGATCTGCGATAAAGAAACAATTGTTAGTTTAATAACAAAAGATCTTCTTGCTGCTTTGTTCCATACTCAGAATATATTTGATTTCCAATTAAAGCCAAGCAATGTCACCCCCTTTCTTGCCTCCTCCCCCAAGAAAGCAGAAATGAAAACATGGTACATTTGAATACATATTTCTAAAGGTTCTTAAAAGACAAGCTTTTCTGAAATGGCATTTTTTGCTGTGTAATTGACAGTAGCTAGAGCTTTGTGGATACTCCAAGCACAGACTGATGCATTTGTGAAAACAAAGGTGAGACCATTGACCATCATATGACAATTCTATGAAAAAATGCTGTCATGCACAGTGAGTAATGGTATTAAGTGAAGCATTGGTAATTTGTGGTATCATTAATAAGCGGCTCAGTAGAAGATTATGACAAGGATGGACCTGTCATTGGTAAAAGTGGGTGGTTGCAGAGCTTTCCAAATACAGAATCTGGCAAACAGAGAACTGAAATGAATTCACAAGCCAAAGGTCTAAGCAAACAAGGCACCTGATCTGTTGGCAGTAAATTTGAAAGCCATAAGGATGCAGTACAAGAACAGAGCAGAGTCATCACACATGCAATTAGAGCAGCCATGCTGTTCTTATTTGTGTCATCAGTGTTGGAGGCTGTGTCATGGACTGTCTTGGTTTTTTGAATTTATACCAGGGAGGAAGTAAAGAATACCTGTTGGCCTCAGTGTTTGGAGGGGTTCCTATTTGGGATCAAGAAGTTCCCCTTTTACTAAGTAATAAAAAAATGTTTTGCCAAATGATAGACATAGCAAGGATAAATGTTTCTAAGGAATGTAACATTTCCTCCCGAGTTAAAATTGCTGATTTAACATTGACTGATTTCACTGATTTCAGTAGCATCGACTGCTCTTAGCAGCACTGTGGAGTAGAAGTGGCCTCATAAGCCTGAACTTTTTGTCTGCTGATGGAAAGGAGAGGTGGAATTGTGGAGCCTGGATGGTAGTCCGAGCCTTGGGCCCTGAGTCTGTTCAGGAACTGCAGTATCTCATATGCTCTGGGGTAAATATAATTGTTCTCAAGGAGTATCTGCCCTCTGTCCAATCGAACTGCTCTGAAACCAAGACCTCAAAGAACAAAGAAGTGGAAAACTATGATTCATTAATTGTTTTTCTGAGGTGTTAATGGTATTGTTGTATAAAAGTGACAGTATTTGGGATGGGCAATATGTTCTCCCACGGTCTACATGCACAAACTAGGCAAAGTGAACAGTTCAGCACACTCAGTCATTTGTTTAAACTGGTGAGAGGTGACCATATAGAATTACAGGTTGTGACCCATATTGATCTAACATTGTTCTTACAGGCAGTATTCCAGAATCATCAGTGTAAATGTATTTACTGAAGTTGAACTAACAGTATGCTTTTTAATGGAAACAGTGGGAAAATGCTTGTAGGAAAAAGCTTCACAGACTCCTCTTCACAGGCCATTCTTACTTGACTAGTATAAAAATTTCCTTTTGGTAAAAGTTCTCTGCCTTTTAGGGATACTGCAGATCCCCAGGCGAGAAGTATAATTTGCTTTACTTTGCAGATCAACTGATTGCATTTTCAATTAAGAATATTTTTTCTTAATTCTATTTATCCTCCCTGATATGGTGTTGACTGAAGTCTTTAAGAAATGTTATCTAAAAGCCTTTATTAGCTTAAGGCAAGGTACTCCCTAAAACTGTCAGAGCAGGACTGGTTTATGCAAAGATACGGCTTTGAAATGAAGGTCAGAACCCAGGTTGCACAACACCAGCAGCTCCAGGACTGCAGCTTGGCCTCATCTCAAGTGCAATTTTGCATACTCCTCAGCCAGACTTTATCTTTCCCTGCCCCAGGTTTACAAACACCAGGTACAATTGATGCAGGGCTCTGAACACCAAAGCATTCCCAAGGTGTGGAACCTTGGTACTGCAGTGGGGAAGCATAAGAAGGTCCAGGGTTAGCTTGGTGTCAGACCTGGTTAGAAAGTCTGCTGAAGCTGGATACTCCTCCCAGTTTCCATTGTGTGCATGCAATACCACCAGTTTTAAACCTGATTTTATGCTTTGCAAATGTCTAGAGATGGAACTCTCTTACAAAACCAGAGTCTGGATGGAGACACTGTATTCCCTGCAGAAGGAGAGTGTTCAAAATAGGGAGTTTGGTTTAAACAAATCGCTCATCAAAAACGTTGTCTGCCTGGAATTACAAAACCACATTGGGCACATTAGTCTCGGTCTACATTTATCTGAGCAATAGCAGAGTATTATTTATCACTGTTTCTTTCAAAAGTCTGAAGTTACAAGAACTGTGACTTCTGACTTCACACTCTTCTGGCTGATGTCCCTGGATAGCTCTCAGCAGTGGTGGGCTGGATTTCCATCTCCTCTCCATCAACTGCACCTGTTGGAGTAGGGCAGTGAAAGGGGTTCCATCAGCTCTTTACACTGATGTGAAATTAAGCTCTACAGTGAATTAAATGAAGTAATGTGTGTCTTGCTGCAGCATGAGAGGAGTGGTAGGCCCATCACACCCTATTAAAGGCTTGATTGCTGGAAAAAGGGGCTAATTTCTACTCAATGTACCTACCTCAGAGTGATCTGGGATTTTTTGTCAGAGTAAAGAGTAGAAGAAGGGGTCCACTGAATGCTTATTTAGCCACAGCATATCTTCCTGGAATAAGACTGGCACTGCAAGTCTTAAATGCAGTCAGGGCATGTCAGTAAACACTGTAGAGGAGCAAGTGCACCTCCTTATATTTGACCTGGAGTGAGGTGAATTATGTGCTTAAGCCCTCATACAGTGCACTGAAAAATTAACCCCCTGTGTTCTCTCTTTCTGATTCAATGAATGCAGAGAAAATATTTTGTGTACACTGTTAAATCTGAGGCAGGTGTCAACACATCAGAGACTATTTCTTCTCTTCATGGATTCAAACAGAGTATTTCTGGGTTATTTTTTTTTCAACCATGAACATAAAGGCAGTGAAACATTCTCAGGCAATGCATTCAGTTCCTCTGCAGGCTCCTGCCTGTTCTCGGTTCTCTCCTGTTTGATGCTTATCTCACTGGCTCTGGAGTTCATTGCCTGAAGGAAGGTGGTAATCACCAAAAAGGCTGAATAACATTCTGATTAATTACTGAGTGTATATCTTGTCCCAGAGGTATGATTGGATTGTGTACACAGGAAATTTCATTTAAGAGGAATATGTTTCAGTTAATTGGCTGTGAATTCATAGCCCATTTTAAACAATACACTCAAAATGAGTATTTTAAACCCTAGTTCAAAGTGGTTTTATGCTGTCCTTGAAAAGGTGGTTTGTGGCTTTCAGAAAACTGAAATGAAAATTTTTGCAAAAGTGTTTCTGTTCCAATTCATAAGTAAAAAACTTGTTTTCTGTTTAAGATATGGAAAACTTTCTGGTTTTGGGCAACTGACAGCTAATGTTTCCTCCTACAGACACACATCTCCTTGACATTTCTTTCCATTTTACCTAAAACGTGTGTAAGGGAAAACTGTATATTTAGTCAATGGTAGACTTTTTCTGGAAACCTTTTTAATCTGGTGTGATAAAGATATCTTAAGTGCACCATCTCGAATGCAAAAAACCCGACAAAAACCCAAACCAAAAGAAATCTGCTGCGCTTCCCTCCAAAAAAAAAAAAAAGCTTTTTATGTCCTCAAGCAAATCATGGGCAGCTCTAATGAAGTTGATGATTTACCAGGGTAGAAACAATACTGAGGGTGCATTAATGCTTGTTGCTCCTTCTTACCAGCTAGTTTGTTCAGGCAAGTTATTATATAATGGTGCCTTTTCACATTTCATGGAAGCAGCTGCCTGGGTGACTAAGGAAACAACTGACAGAAAGAGGAGCAGAGATTATCTCTCCTAAATCTGTTGTCCCTCATAACTTCCTAATCTGAGACACCTGTTTCTGCTAAACAGCAAAGCTGCCCAGAAGACATCTCCCTGACCTTAGAAAGGGTCGCAGCTCAGTTGGTTCCTCAACCTGTGGGCCGGGCAGTGCCCTGCTGTCTCCAGCCAGCCATCCTTCCAGGCTTTCTGAGGCAGTGCTGTGGTTACTCTTCATGTCCACAGGCAGTTTCTTCTAGAGTGATGGTGTGGAAAGTATTTGCCTGCAGAGGAAGCAGGCAGCAGAGCTGATGCTGAGCTGAGGGCTTCCAAAGGCTGCCAGATGTTTGGCAGAGTGTGAGGAACCCACCCACAGGTTTTCTTTGTACAACTTCTATAGAAAGATCTTCCTTAGGGTGTGAAGGGGGTGTGTGAAGAAGCTGGCAGGAAACTGGAAGAAACATGTCTCCCTCTGCTGTCCTTTTTCTTCTTAGGACTGGACAAATATATATCAGAATTTGCGTAAATATGTGTCTTTCAGATGGCTTCGGATGGACTCGTTCATAAGTTCTAGGTCAATACTCTTCCATCCCCATCTCCCAGAGTCACTGAATCACAGTGCTGTACATGCCTAGTACTTATGGATATCAAAGTTATGAGGTTACTTGAAGGTTCATTACAAAGTGTCCTGCTTAATCTGCACAGAATCCTGACTCCCTGACTGGGGGCAGTTTCAGGACATGACCTCCTCTCCAGCACCTGTCTTTCTTCTCCCTTTCCCCCACCAGCACATGTAAAGCTCTAGCATCCTGTTGGATGATGTTTTTCTGATGAATTCGGCGTGTGACTCACAGTATTTGCCTGGAGAGCTGGAAAGCTCCAGTGTCCAGAGGGCCCTGTCATCGGGTTGGTTTATCATTTTCTGTTTGACATTTTCCCAAGCTACTAGAAAATGGAGGATATTAATGACTTTCCTGGTTTGAGATCATGATTTCTTTTTGAATTCTGAGGACAGACAGAATTTATAAAATAACAACAAGGGAAAAAAATATTCATCACTCCCTTAAGCATCTTACCATCTAATTAGAGAACAAATGCTGCATACTCAGAGTGTTAACGAAGACCCAAAGCTCAGATTCTGAACTCAGCTAGCTAAGAAAGCAAATGCTCACGCATGTGTTGGTTTCTTCAGCATGTGTCACATGCCTGGGTCTGGGCCCAAATCCCTTATTTCATCCACAGCTTCTTTTCACACATTTTTGTCAAAACTCTGATCTGCCAGAAGGTAGTAGGAATATTATGTCCTGCCTTGCTGGAATTTTTGCATGAGAATTAAGGATATTAGCAATGACTAGAAGCGTCTTGTCACAATAGCGCATTGATAGAAGAAGAAAGGGAGGGAGTCAGAAGCCTTTAGAGGATTAATCATTCAGCAGCTTTAACTGATGCAAATACATTGGAGGAGCAGCTTTCATGTTCTCACAGTATCATTCTTGTGGCTGAACTATCAGTGAATAATTCCTAGAGTGCATCAAGCACAAACATGTTTTCTTAGTGCATTTGGTGTGACTGCTCTTCAGCAGTTATTATTAGACCTCAGTTTACATTGGGCTGTACCCTGTACTTCATGGTGAGACAGGAATCCTGCTGCAGCCAAAGCGAGTTTGGAATGGATTACAGCTGGAACGCTGAGCTGACAGCTGAGAGGAAGCTGGTTCAGCTCAGTGTCAAGATCCATCACATCTCAAAATGTTTTTATATTCTAGAAAGGAGATTCAGCATGATTATTTTTTCCTATGTAAATATGTAGCCCCAAGATTGGGCTATCCAGTCTTGCTCGCATTCAGCCCAGAGGCTCCTGGTGGGTGCACACACCCTTCAGATACCCTTTGGGTAGAATATTCCTGAAGGTGCCGGTTCAGCCACCTAGAATAGGTGTGGGGAAAAAACCCCAACACAACAGCTACTTCCAAAATAATTTTGACAGAGAAAAATGAAATAAAAAATAGGGTGAGTTAAAAATTCTGAATGATACATCTGATTCAACTTATTTCAGTCATGTGCTGGTTTTGAGATTTCAACACAGAATATGAACACAGGTTTCAGAGTAGCACAAATCTAGTAGAAGCTATTTAGCTCTTTTTTCCCCCTTAATATTATGGGGATTGTTTTCTTACCTTGTATCTCCAGCTACATCTTCCCCGTGCATCTGTCACATACACCGTCTTTTGACAAAGACTGACTGACTTTTCATCCATACTCAGAATACCATGACACGGGGAATGCTGTATTTGAGTAAAAATGTGCTGATCTGAGAGTTAAATGAGACTTTAAATGTTCCCCCAAAATCAAAGAGCCACTCCTCCACACAGCTCCCCACCTACCATCCGTTCTGATCACAAGGGCAGGGTGCCTCATGCTCGGTGTATTGTGCAGAAAGTATCTCAGGCCTTGTCAACTGCAAGATGCAATAGGAGCTTATTCCTAAGATTTACTTAAAATTAGGCAAACTAAGATTGAAGTCTAATGTTTGCTCCAAGCACCCCAGTTACAATCTGACTATTTTCTGCTTGGCTGTACTTCCCTTTGTGATAACCACAGGCAGGCCACCATAGTCCCACTGACATCCAGAGTCACTCCAACTGCACTGACATGACAACAGCATCTCCATTCCTCTGCATTGGAGGTGTTGCCTCTGCTTTCCATGAAGCTGTTCCTTACAGTGCCTGCTCAGTCATCTAAGTGCTAGATAAAACTCAGTTTTAAAAAATCACCTCTAGGCAAAAAGAAATGCTTATGTATGAGAGAGGCCCTTTCCAGGAAGTTTTCCTGTACCGCCTCAAGAGGTGCTTCACACAGGCTCATCTTTCTCATGGGCTGAAATGGACTGCTCTGCTCCCAAGCTGGTGTCCCCTGCAGCACTGACAGCCTCTGCAACACAGGATCTCAGGTTTCTTGTGGCTGAAAGTGTGTGAAGGTGTCCCCCGAACTGCTCAGACTACATGGAGGGGAATTTGCTCATTCAAATGCTTTTATGGAAACCCCACACATACAGGGCTGGCTGGCCTCTGGCTCTCCCGTGTGGTAGCCCAGTGCCTACAGCTGTGCCTTGCTTTGTGCTGGGCAGCAGAGTTGTGCTGGCATTGGGACTACTGATAATCTGAATTTGGGGTGTCAGGGTGGAAGGAGCCAGCACATCTGTGCTCAGGTCACTCTTCTTGCCTCTTTCCTCCTTTGGGCTTTCTCTCCCTGTCCCCTGTTGCTGACCAATGTGCCACAAGCTCGCTTTTTTTTAGAGAACGTTTTCGTAAGAAGTCTGTCAATAATTCTGTTTTGCCTATAAGTAACAGGCACCCATGATCTTTACTCTCATAGTGAATTTAAAATTTCGATCTTGGTTAGCCAGGTCTTGTCCCTGATCATTTCACTGACTTTAGCTGGGGGTGGCCTGGGCTGGAGGCTCAAGGTGTGGCCCTGGTTAGGTTCAGGAGTTGTATTTAGCTTTGCAAGGCTGCAGCCGCACCTGTGAAGAGTCAACAGAGGCTTCAGCTTTCAAACATTTACTTAGGTGCCTTACACTGGGGCCAGCCAAGTGACTCAGAGCACGAAATGAAGCAGAGATGTAGGTCTTAGCAGGAGCTGAGGCTTTACCTTATGAACCAGGCCAGGCTGTGATGTACTCTAGGTAAGCAGAACAGTGTTAGCCTCAGTTTGTCTAGATGTAAAATAGAGATCGCTCAGTATTGGAAAGTTCTCAAGATCTTTGGCTGGGAGTCATTATATAAAACTTAAATTTAATATTAAAGGACATGCTGCTAAGGGCTAAATGGCAAGAAGAAAAAGTTAAAAATATGCATGGCATCCTATTTTCCATGATTTTATACTTGCATCATTAAGTTCAAGTGAGGGAAATTACTTCTACTAGAGAAACTTCTCAGGAAAAGAGCAGAGTTAGGCTCAACTAGTAAAAAAGGTCTATATTCACACATCTTGTAAAGTTGTGCTGTCTTCAAAACAGTGCTGTGAACACCTGGCTCTGTTTGCTGCCTCCCTTTTCATCGTGCTGCCTGTGAGCAGCCTGGCTGTGGTGTAACTGCCGTGGTCAGAGCTGGCAAGCACCTGTGGCAGCACTGGGGAGGGCGGGCAAGGCAGAACAGGGCATGAAAACACCAGAACAAGCAGTAAAAGACAAAACCAACCTCACAGAGGCTGTGCTGGGAGGCAGATCTGCATCAGTAGCAGGTCTGCAAAGTAATGAAAAGCACAGCCTCCCCTTGAGGCAAGGTAAAACCTGTTGCTGAATGCTTAGGGACATTAAATTAACACTGGCACTGGTCCTGATCCTGGCCTTACTGATTCCACTCCAGCCAGGACTGTACCTGAGCTTATGGATCTCAAAACACTGCAAAATCTGTACGTAAGTGGCAGTGTAAAATAAAGGGGTACCCATGGCCTCTGCTTATTGTATGTTATGTCCTAAAATCTAGTAATAAAAGCCAAAACTTCTTAATGGTATAGATTTGCCTTAATTACATGTAACATTCATAAATGTATATAATATTCACAGCTTGCTCTTTTATTTGTTGCCACTGTAGAGAGAAAGGGCCATGTTCTCAATTGTTTAAATAAACAGTATTTATTAAAATCAATAATTTTTTCCACACGTATTTGTTGTAGAGAATATCTCCTCTGCTTAATCTTTTTATTTTGAGTGTACTGCCCATGTGAATAATGTGGTAATCAAGACAGCTAACATTTAGTAAGATGTCAGGAATATTTTAAAATGTAGTAGGTGGGAGAAGATGTATTTTCTGTAATTTTTCACAAAAGTTGTAAGTCTCCTGTCTTCAAAATACTTGGCAGAACTTTCCAATTTTCAAGAATGGAATTTGAAAATGTTATCCAATTAGTTGCTGAAAAAATTGGCAAATTTTGAATAGAGCCAGAATTTTCAACAAATTTTTCAGGACAAAAATATGTTATTTCTAAGGAAGTGTTTGGTTTTTTACAGATCTGTTAGAAGAATCTAAATGTCTCATAAAATTAAATAATTTCATTCCACTTAAAATGCAAGCTATTGTTCTGGTGCTCGGTAATATACGGTGCCAGTCTTTCCAATATAGTTGGGTTTGTCATCTTACCAGCATATTAAATATATTTTTGAATTGCACATTAGTATTGTTTTACCTGAACATTGAAAGCCAAAGCTGGCAACCTCCTCCATTGCCATGCATATGTTTCCTACTTGGAACAAAATATGAAACTTAATTCAGCTATGTGCCAAGCCACCAGGGCAAAGCCAGGTTTGTAGAGAGATTATATTTTTGTTTAAACTTGTAGAAGAAAAACATGTGGGCTTTCAGGCTGCCAGTCCTTTCTGAAAACTCAGAAGAGTCACCAGCCTGAAATAGAAATACCAACCTCATTCAGAGGGAGGGTGAAAATCCAACTTTATATTCAGCTGTGTTGTGTGATTTCTTAAACCATATTTTCCACAAGTAATCACAGTCCTTTCTTCCCAGTGTTCACATTAACAGCATTAATTTTATTGTGAATAGGTTCAAAATGATAAGGAATGGCCAGGTGGTGGTAAAAGGATATAGGGTTAAGTAATATAAGAATGAATGAGTTGCTGAAAGCATTTCAAAAAGAGCAGTGCCCCAGTCCTGCACCCTCCAGGGGCACCAGCAGACTGCAGGGAGCAAAGGGAACCCTCTGAGCCTCACTGAGCGTGCCAGCCCACGATAACTGGAGCTGCAGTGAGAGGAGATGGTGCCTTGGTGCTCAGGGAGAACAGGATTGGCACTAAACCATGGCCTTTCCAGATCGAACTGACTTTATGTCAAGAGAAGGCAAATCATCCATCACAAATGCAGACATTACAAATGTGCTGCGGTGTGAAAGTGAATTTGCCATGAAATTAGTTTCAGATGGGGAAATCCAGCTGCAGTTTTCCCCAGCAGTGTTTCTTACAGACCTTTTAGGCACAGCTTTCCCATTGCCTGCAGTGAGAGCTGCAGAAGCCGGGAGGGAGCACTGGAGGGATTGATCCATAAGGTTTCCCTGACATTTGGTAGTCTTGCATCAGTTAGTTCTTGTTGAGCGTATTCTGAACCACCCACAGAATTTTATGATTATAATTCTCAGGGGGTATTTTTCTCATCATTACTCACAGTTTACAAATGGTTTTCCCCTCCTGGATCTCTTGAAACTGTGTGATTCTCCCTCTAAACTACTTATAGCTGCAATCTGCTTATTTCTCTTGATTGTGACCAGAAAAATGTATGGCATTTAGGGTGTTGCAATATGGGAAATTGGATGCAAATAGAACAGAAAGACTCTAACCAAACCTAGAGAAGACAAGCTTGATCTTATGTCAGTACTGTACTTCCCACCTGAATGAGCAATTAAAATTTAAGATGTAACATACTGGATCAAAATAATAATATATTGTACAAAATGCAATTTAGGAAACCTGCAGCTACCACCCTTTCAGGAACAGTTCTTAATTTAATAAAATAGTTATAACTTGAGGAAAGCAAACAATGAGTAACAACTACTCACACAATTAATCAGGCAAGGTGTGCATACATCAGTCTGGCATTCAGCTAGAGTTAGAATTTGGGATGGGCCCAGAGTTTGTACTTAGCACTGATACAGGCATAATCTGTGGCTGTGATATACTGCAGGAGAGTGAGCACTTCTGTCTTAGGTTAAATTGTAATTTCTTACATACTGGCTATTGCTGTTCAATGCCAAATACGTTACAACCTGCACATTCTGCAAATTACAGCTAATTCTGTGTAATTGATAAACCAGATAGAGGGTACAACTCTATCAGCAATGGCAAACCTCCTACTGTAATATTAGGAAACTTGTGAACATGACAAAAATATCCTGAGTGTGGACTGTGACACTCCTCTAAGTCAAATCTCTTTACATCAACTCTCAGCTGTCACACCAGGCAGGAGGATTGAACTTTCAGAAGAAAAATGCTGGCAACAGGATAAAAACAGTGGGAAATGATCGTCCCACAAGCACAAGCCTGACACCAGGGCATGGAAAAGGAATCCCAGTTGTCTTCAAGGATTCAGCAACACTTGTAATCAGGATTTCTTCTTACAAAAGAAGGAGTTGCTGACTGCTCAGGGTCAGGACTGAGCTGATGGGAACTCATACCTTGTGTGTTATGCTGGGAATGAAATTCATGGGTTCATTTTCCCACCAAAACATCAGATTAATGGGTAGCTCTTGAAGTTTGGGCAGTAGTGTGAGTACATATAGGCAGTTACAGATCCCATTCCTGACTCCTTCCAGGCAGACCAGGCTGCTCTGCAAGGTCTTTACAGCCATGTGAGAGGCTCAGGCAGTGGTTAGAGCAAGTCACTGCCTGCTATTGATGTCCTTCCCAATCCCGTCTGTGCTGACACTCCAGCCTACAACACCGTCTCATTATACCCCCAGAGTAAGATATTGTTTGGCTCTGCAGCCTCTTGGGGTCTCAGGAAGGGCAGGGACCATTTGCCCTTGACCTGTAATTGTTCTGTTTCCACAGTGACAGCCATGGGATGCTGTGAAATACCAATGCAAGTTTGCTGTGGCAGATTTCCTGCTGTGATGACTTTCTGCAGAATGCTGCCAACACTCCTGCTGCTCATTTTGTGCCCACAGTCCACTGTCATGCACAGCACCTCTTACTGATCTGCCAAAAGGCAACTGCAGTGCCTGAGTCAAGAGTTCTCATTTGACCCTTAAATGGGGAACAACACATTGTCATAGGCAAGGGTGTCTCACCAGGAAAGCAGCTTTCACAATGGCAGGAAATATCTGCCAGACAAGAGAAAAGGGAGCTGGTCCAGGGGCTGCAGCGCTTGTGTGGTTTTTGGACACCTGGTCTTTGCTTCACGCCTCCTGAGTGACTTGGAGCAAGTGGTTTGAGCATCTGAATCACTTTTGTACTTTCTCATCAGTTTGTGACGGTGTTCAGGCATGTCAGTGGGAACCAGGAGCCTAGATAATTTGTTCATCTGCCCCTAAATTTTGCTGCACCCCAGTCCTTAGTATCTAGGGTAGGAACCCCAACATTACCTGGTCTGTAGTAAGGATAACCCTATTAAAGGTAACAAGACTCTTTGAGGACTTAGGGATATCTTAAATACAATTTCATAGTAATAAGAAATAAATATCTTACGGTGTGCAGCTGGCTCTCTTTGGCACTGTAAAAACTCCACTGAATAAAGAAATTTCCCAGCGGTCCAGGACTGGTGTATGTGCAGAGGAGGGTTGCGTTTCCACCTGTCGTGACATTCACTGTCTTCTCAGGGACGGTCACCACAACCCCGCTGGCGTGGCCTGTGGGCAGTAAGTGTGGTGAGGAGAGATCAGCTGGGGCTCGCCCTGGGAGCCCTGCAGGAGTGCCTTACTCGCTGTGTGACTGAAGAAAGCTGTAGGATATATCCGGCCGTTCTCCTTTTCAGCACAGTTTCCCTCAGGCTTTGTGTGGAAATTTCAGTGATAACAAGCTGTGGCTGGGTAAAAGCTAGCAAGCAAATAAATCCCCCAGAACACCTCTGCCCTTACAACAAATAATGTTCTTAAAAAGCAGAGTTCCTAAACTCATACTTGTTCTTGTTTGCTGATACTCATATTCTCACTAAGAGTCAGTGGTTAAACGGAACCTTTCTTCTGCACTCACAGTGTTTTCCTGTGCTTGCACTCTCATTCACAGCTGTGTCTACCCATCTCTTACACCTTTCTTGCCCTTTTTGGCCTTTTTGCAGTTATTTCTTTAGATGTCTGATCTCCTTTACATACACCCTCACCTCAGGCTGGAGCCCAGCAGCTTTTCTCTGCTTTTCTTTTGTGAATTACTTTGCTTTTGTTTCGGTTTCTAAGGGCTTACCTCCAGAAGCTGGGGTTTTTTTCTAACATTATTACATTGGAAAAATAAAACTAAACTTTTTGGAGCTGCTTTTACTATGTGGGTTGTACAGAGTTCTTTGATAACTCAATCAACCCTTTGTGTTGTGCTCAAAGCAGAAAGGGAGCAAACACAACTTGTGAGCCCTTCCCACAGTTTTCTGGTCACACTTGACTACACGATCATAGTAATTAAAGGAATCAAGCACCACCTTACAGTATTTATCTGTTTCTATCCTCTGTGTAAATTACTAGCCATGATGGCACATGACAGCAAAGCTAGAGCTGTCAGAAAAATAAGTCTGAATTTCAGGGTTTTGGTAGGTCACTGAGTCCAGCTTCAAAGCCAAGGTCTAAAGATTCAGATGGAGAATGTATTTCTTTTGAATGGCATGGAAAACATAAGTCTTTTGGAGCTTTCAGTGCAAAAGAGACAAGGTGAGAATTTCATGTTACAATAATTTTCATGTGGGTTTATTGCATATATTAATGATAGAGACAAAAGATGTGAAATATTTTTCCCAATGCAGGATCTGTGCATCTTATGTTTGGGTACTGCTTTTGAGAGTTTAAGCAGAACCTGCAGCAATACCGAAGAGTATTTTGCTGAAATTAACAGCCCTATGTGAGAAAACATTGTTTATGAAAAGAAACAATCTATTTTGTCTTTTTTTTAATGTAAATATTGCAAATTCATAAGTTAGTACAGTATGCAAACCTATCTGAACTCTTTGCGTACTGTTTTCTGTGTTTGATGGCTTCAATAGTAAAAGCTTACTGCAAGGAAGAAAGGAATAATATACTTTCTGTATTGGTGGTGGCTAGGATGGAAATTAATGGGTTTAAACTACAACAAGATTTATATTGTATGTGAAGACAGTGTCACAGGAATGGCTGGAGACCGACCTAAATGTGTCAAACCTGCCTTGGGGAAAGAGGGCATCCCAGGCTGGCTGTGAGTCCTACTTGTCTTGTGAGTTCACAGCAGCTTAATCCTTACTGAGATCTAATATGAATGCTGTGCCATATTACTTTAGGTGTCTCAGTTCACTGTTCTCAGCTTTAAGAATTAGTGTTGGCCAGAGGATGACAGTTTCTTGTCACAGTTTACATGTATTTATTTTCTGCTCTTTGCAGGGTTAAAGTACCGTCTTTCAACAAAATGTTATTCTACTGAAAACATCAATTTTCCAGTCATCTGCTCCACATATTTACTTTATCATTCTCTGGTTTTGGAGTCAGGAGTGCCACAGAGTCTGACTGTTACAAGCTTTTCCCGAAGAAATTGATTTTAGCAGAAACGACTCCACAAAGCATTCTAGGTTCCATAAAACTGTATTTTGAAGAAAAACATTTAATTGAAAAGATCTTCACTCAAGTAAAAAGATACTGTCAAAACCTATCAAACTGACATTGTCCAGTGAGGCTGTTTAAAGCCAATAAAAATTGCAAGATTCATACATACAGGCCTTTTGGTTTAATTTTTAAAAAGTGCACAAATAAGAAATAACTCAGTGAAAACAGCTAGTGTGAACAGGACCATAACTTGTTAAAAATGGTTGATCCATGTCTTTACTCATCAATATTATAGTGAGACTATTTCCTTCCCACAGAGAAAGTCATTGCAGTTAATTAGCAATCTCCCACTTCCACTGAAGTCCTTTGCAGTTTTCAACATTCATTAAATTAATCCAAGTTTGCTGATCTTTTCTGAGCCATGACAGAAACCCACAGTCAGTGGTGCCCATCAATATGAACACATTGCTAGTCTTAAATCCAGAATTTTCAAATTAGAGGACATTGCTTTGAAAATTATTGGTACCTACCCTGAATTACTTTTCATATCTAAGGAAGAATCTGTTGGGTGTATATGTGTGTGAGAGTTAGAACACTGAAACTCCAGGAGCAACTACTTAAAATATTTCTGTGGCACCCAAACCAGATAATTCCATCTGGAAAAGGAGATGCTTTCATTTTCTGTAGTGGATACAGGGGCTGTTCATCTCCATGGAGCATTAGACTTAAAGTGACTGCTTCTGTATGTATTAGAAATAAAGCTCAGCACAACGAAATGCCCTCGAAACATGAATAATATATAGTTTTTACTATACCATGAAATCCCTAGATTCCACAAAGTATTATGTCCTCGTTTAATTTCAGGGAAATCTAAAGATTATTTGCATGCTTAAAGCTAAGCATCCCCCCCAAATTTTTTGGTGGTTGAGGGACTGATGCATCATTTTCCAGTCCTATTATCAAGGGGAGAAAAAAGCCAAATATGGAAAAACCTGACCTTGAAACACTTGAAAGACCTGAATTCTCCATACGAGAGCTCTTTTCCTCTTCTTGACATCAGAGCTAAGCATTAATCTGCCAAAGCCAAAATTCTGTTCTTGAGCAAAAACCTCTTACCAGGCAGGGGTCAGTTTGTGGATTTCCATAAAATGGTCTGGCAGTATAGCCACGTTTCATTCCATCCTGAAATAATTAATCTCGAATGTTCTCCTAGTTTGCCAGTCAGGTTCACCTGCTCTCTTACTTCAAGTTCCTTTGTCCCAGTGCTATTTCAATCAGTTTGTTATTCTTACCTGCAAGGACAGCTAGAATTGGAAATATCTTCAGCATTGTCACACACACCTCCTCGATGCTGGGAGAGAAAAGAGATCAGGTGCTGCTTCTGGCTTCTGCTGAAACTCAACTGTTTTATTTTTTGAGGTAGGTTTTTTGTTTTCCTTATCAGCTGCGTTTCAACACGTCAGTGAGCTGTTTCATTCTCCTTTATCACGCCTGCCTTTCTCTGACTAGTGGTGTGACTGTTCACTTGAAACCATTTTGTGGGGTTTGAGCAACTGAGGGTTTTGTTAATAATAAACCTTTGAATCAGAGGAGCCCAGATTCTCCCACTTTTGCCAGGGCCCTGCAGTATTTGCCTACCTAAGTACTTCCACTGAGTACAAGAAAAGTGTTTGTGGGGCTATTTAATAGCCAATCTGATTACTAGTTGGAGTCAGGCCTAATATGAATAATCTTTATTTCCCATTAATTCTGTAATTTCCTTTTAAAAATGGGCATATGTAGATAATACATTGTAGTACATTTTCAATTCAAAACATGTATCTTATACAGCTTTATACAGAATGGTTACATTGGACACATGATTGCCTTGGAATTTCCATACTGCACTCATCAATAAGATAACATACCAAAATGAAGATCAAATAAAAGTTATCTTCTGAACTGTTAATGAAATCTGTTTCATCTAGTTTTAATCCATGAAGCTGGATGTTACTAATCAAAAAAGGGACAAGGTGAATATGTTGATTTTTATTTAAATGTTAATACTAGATTTTTATAGTGAAAAAGCAGTGGATGAAGGTTAGAACTTGAAGAACTAATTAGGATAACTTAAATTTCTCTGTCCTTACTGGTTTCAGAACACACTCTCTGAAGCTCATTAGGAACTGAGGGTGTTCAGCTTCCTGCAGGAGCCAGATTTGCTTTTTGTGCTGTGTCATTTGGCTGAGGCTGATTCAGAGCCCTGAGCTGTGATGGGAGTAGCTGGCTCTGGCACAGCCACGGGGCGTGAGTGCCTCACATAGCAGAGGGCAGCATTGCCTTGTACATGTGTGCCTGCACCTGGGACCAAGGCAAGTAACATGGCCAGGGACTTTTTTCTATGCTTGTTGAAAACATGGGACTAGTTCATGCCTGATGATCCCATCTTTATAGTGGCAGGAAGGGCAGCCACTTCCTCTGTGGCAGGAGTCATGCTGCAGCATGGGAAGCCCTTTTGGAAGGTGGGGTTCAGCATCTGGCCATGTGTGGTTGGAGGGGAAAGGTATGACCAGGCTCTCCCTCATCTCTCATGTGATGTGGTGGTAGATTCTTCAGCAAAGAAGTCAAGTTACTGGTTGCATTTGTTACTATTGGGATCAGGTTTATGGACTATTTTATTCTGCCACATATTTCTGCGCATGGCAGATGCCTGAATAATCTCTGGGCAGATGGCAGAGTTTGATGATATTTTTATATGAGCCGTCTCCAACAGTTTTGGAGATGTCTCCTTAGTTCTGACTGTCAGCACTTCACACAGCATTCCCACAAAGTGGGCAGTGCCTGTCTTTAAACGATGGGAAGGGCAAGTCTTGGAACTGTTAAATGTCTTGTCCAAGAATCACAGGAGAGTCCAAAAAGGAATATGTACACTGAAAGACTGAAATTCAAATTCAGATTTCTTCCAAAAGTTGAAAAGCACTTAGATTCACCTTCACTGAGGAAGCATGGAGGGATCACAAGCACACATGAGAAGTTCTCACTGGCTGTTCCCAAAGCCTAAAATGGGAGCTGCTGCTGATTTCCAACCATTTAGCTGTGCATGAGTGCAAACGATCTGAACATGAGACAACCTACAGACACATTTCAGTGATTGCCTGTGACAGCTCCATAATACCCAGGAGTCTGACAAGTAGCTCACAGAGCCCCGATCCTTTGCAAAACCAGCAGTTTTCAAGAAGATGCATAAAACCACTGCTACCCTGCTGAGTAAACTGGCACGTGCACGATCCTGTATCTTTACCACGACATCAGTGTATCCTCTAATTCCCTCTCATCTATCAACCCCAAAGTCCTTTCTCTGGCATTTAAAACCCCCTCAGCTAATACGTATTTTTGCTCGTTACATTCACTTTTTGCCAATTAAGGCTTTGAAAAATGACAGAACTACATTCCTGGAGGGTGAAATGCTCAGTTTGACCATAGAACAGGAGCCAAGAACACAAATTCTGTATCAACATGTGCCCCTTAAAGCTTGGGATGAAGGGCTGAGATTACCAGTTACAGAATGGGTACAGCTCATAGCAAAAGATTACAACCATCACCCTGTTTTACAGAGGATTCTGAACACCAGGAGTGTTTATGTTTCACTATAAACCACCTGGGGCTCATTTCACTCAAAGCAGAGGTTCCCTAGCATTAAACTTCCAGGCCCTCCAGGGTTACTCTCCTGTGAAGGTAATCGATGTCACCTGTCAGCTGCTGACTTTGCTTCTGACTCATTGCTCCTGGAGAGCAGCACTGCCTGTTCAGGAGAACTGAACACAGAAAGCAAAATCTGCTTTGGTTTGATGTTTTAAGTTACAGTGGGATAACGAAGAAGCTCTTGCTTACACTGCTCAGCTAAGAGGAGAGAACAGCTCAGAGTGCAGCAGCACAGCAGTCACTTTGCTAGGGGTGGAGCAAAGACTCCTATCTTGAGATAAAATAGAAGGGGCCAGTACCAGGAACTGTGTGTTAACAGACTTCATGACTCAAATCTGTGTACACTGAAATGTATTCAGAAATGTTCCCTTTCAAGCAGCTCCCATGTATTCACTCTCTAAACAGAAGTGTCAGTCATCAAAAAATGAAGCCCAGAGGCAAACCCCAAGCAAGGCAGCATCATCCAGACAAAGCACTGCCAGGATATTTAGGAGTTGCTTCTGTTGGCCTGAAACCTAATTTAAAATCTTCCTGGACAATTCCACGTTTCACTTGATAAAGCTCAGCAGCGTTCCAACTGCTCTGTCTTCCTGAAATAAGCTAAATCTGTAATTGTGTGAGGACACTAAACCCAGTCTAACCCAGTGATTTGTGAAGCTCTCTAGTTCAGTATCACAGCTGATGGCTGGGGATGAAGAGAAGTGTGTAATTAAAGATTCCAACAGGTGCAGTGAAAGAGTTGCTTTAAGCCTCTAAATCCATCATTAGGTTGATTTTCAAATGCACAGTACAGTTTGCTTGCTTATTGCACAGCCTTGTTTGTGGTTTAAAAAAATATTTATAAGTTTTTGAGTAGTGTTTGCAGTCTTAAAGTTAATTCACAAACTCACTGTTATTTTTAAGCTTGCAGAGAGTGCATGTCTGTAAGGTACCGATAACATAAACTCTTCTGAGGAGAGCACCATAGCTTGTCACCTCAAAGTAACTTGGTCAGAAATACACCTAATCCTCTGTATTCAATTGCCAGAATGAGCACAGCTTATTATCAAAAAGCACAATTCCATTTCCTTGTAAAGGGTCTGGAATGGTCTTTTTTTTTTTTTTTTTTTTTTTTTAATATTGTCCCTTTTCTTACTCCAGAAAGAAGGTCTATTTTCCTTTTAGCCATTCAAAAGCCAGAGTTTCCCAGAGAAAAATCCCTGTCCAACAAGCTTTCCTCTTTCTGGGGGGAAAAAAAAGAAAAGCAAGCACTGAAAGGAGATGGAGCACCCACTCACTGCTCTTGCTCTGCCATGGAGGACTCTCCCAGGGTGCAGCTGCCTGCCTGTGCACTGCACTGGCCTCCACAGAGCTGGACAGGGTGGGGAGGAGATCCAGCCTGTTTGACAGACACAGATGATGTAGGAAGTTTTCTTGTATTGTTTTAGGACGCTGATGCCTGCTGCAGTCAAAGGGATTTGTTTGTGTGCAACACCTTGCAATAGAACTGTGACACCTGGACCCACAGCAGTGTGTGTTTAGTCACCAAGTTCCATGTGAAATTGATGTGAATATAAGCACCTGGACAAATTTATGGATCTGGCTCAGGCCTTTTGGGTTGACAGTAACACTCCTCTGGTCTCCCCTGCCTTCTGACCTGAGGAAAAAAAGGAGAAACAGCTCCCTGTGATGCTGCCCCAGACCTCCTGGGGATGCTGGTGTAGCATCCACATACCCTGGGATTAGGCTGCCTTGGACTGTGCTGGACCAGGATGATGGAAGTGATGGAAGGAGCTTTGTTGCAGAAGCAGGGGATGGTTCTGCAGCAGCTGTGGTGTTACTATACATGGTAAATTTAAACACGTTGTGTGCAGGAGAGCTGAGCACCACAAGTGCCCTGATGGATGCAGGATAAAGAATGACTTTCTAGCATGAAGTGCCACCATCAGAGAATCCACTCCTGCTCTGTGGCTCGAGTGTCAAAGCCAAAGCAGGCTCTCCCCTGCGTGGTAAATCACAGTGAAATGGTCCTGCCTTTGTACCATTGCTGTGCCCTTGGGTTTGCATTGGCTGCATAACCTTTTCCCTGCATATGATTAACTCTCCTTATGTCTTTTTTCTTTTGACCTTTCTCTTTTTCATGTAGTTTCAGAATTGAAGCTAATCAAAGGAAAAGAAAAGGAAAAAGGAAAAGAAAAGGAAAATTCACACTGAGTATCTGTGGATTAAGCTGTCTATCAACCTTATCCAAGGGAAAGGTCTTTTTTCAGTCATCGTTTGCATTTTTGTAGATTAACAATTTTCAAAACTATCAAGTGTTATTGTTCTTTCATTTTGGCAGCATTTGTTGTCCTTGTCTAAAATGAAAAATGCTTTCAGCTTAAGAGTACATGGAACTGCATAATTTATATGGTGGCTGCTTGCCTTAACAGGTATGATAATGTAATTTTAGGATTACTCTGCCATATTAAAACCTGGCATAAAATTAATGCAATTGGGCTGAACTCTAGGCTTTCCACCTGCTCCTGCTGTCTCTGAAGTGGAGAGTTCAGGTGCATTGATGTTAAAAGGAAGTGTTTTGTGCTTTCAAACACACTAGTTCATGCTGTCAAATGATTACAAGGTGATCTCATTTTTTATTTTAAAAAATAGCCAGTTTTTTAATTCTCACTGTTCCAAGGAAATTTTTGGACTCAGTGCTGACCTCAGCTGCTCCCTACTCCATGTACTGCTACAAATCTCTTTGCTTTTGGCATGCTCCAGTTTAGGAAGGAGACTAAAGCAGCCTCTGTCTGAACATTGCTTTGCCTGCCTGAGTTTGACCTGGCTGTAAATCCCTTTCATTTTAATTCATGTCACTGGCCCCTGGAGGGAACTGAGAAGCTGTTTCTGCATCCAGGCTCTGCAACTCAGCTGCCCTCTGAAGGAGCCTGAGTTTGGTGGGACTGTGTGGCCTTTTCCTTGGGGAGGCAGAATAATATTTGCATACCATTAATTATTAATGAATGGTTGTATGGCTGGATTTGCCCCAGCTGCCCTTCTCCCAGCAGGCGTGCCACGGGGTCCCTGGTGGCAGCTGGAGCCTGGCTCTGCCTGCTGGCAGCCAGCTTCCCAGACTGCTCTGGCACTGGCTCCTTGAGGTGGGATATGATGGGGCATTTTCCTTGGGAAACTCCAGCTTCCCGGAAGCTGGGCAATGCTTTGGAAATGCTGCAGTATGTTAAGGTGAACGAGCTAATGTGATGAGAACCAAGAGCAGCTGCTTGCCTGGCTTCACGACACTTTTCCTTTTGATTCCCAGGAGCTTCCCAGGAGAAGGTTACTTGTTTGCTTGGTTTTAATTCTCAGGAAGAATGATAAGATGCTTCCTTTCCTGCTTCGTTAATAATCTCATTAGACTCAATTATTTTCATTACACTGAGTATGGCAGCACAATGACATGATGAAGTTGTGGAGCAGAGGATCAGCAATCCTGAATAAAAAACAGTGTAGGAGACCAGCTGAGATAAACCTGAGCACTTGTTTTGTCCTGCCTCTGACTTGCTTGTGGCAGGCAACCAAAGTTTTTCGTCAACTGATTGGGACTCAGATCCTGTACCCCGTGTGTTTTGTTACACACCGCTGTTCAAATTCTTTGGAAGCACTTGTTATCCTTCAGTGATCAAGTGGGCACTGAGTTTGCAAAGTGGAGAGAAGTAATGGAAAAATGGAACTGTCAGCAGCCTGTACATCGTGGGAGCAGCTGGGAAAGCAATAGCTCAGATGACTTCATCTGAAAAACATATGAATCTTAATAGTGTGTAGGGTGTAACCTTTGAAGAACAACTGTCTAATCCAGTTGTACACGGCAATTTGATTCAAACGAGCTAATAAAAGCCGTGGGGCAGCCCAGCCTGGCACAGTTACACCCCTGTCGCGCCTTCCCCCCGGCACCAGGGGCTGGCAGCCGTGCAACCCTGTGCCGGTGATGATGCCCGGAGCGCGGCCGGTGGCGGTGGCACACTGCACACAGCCGTGGCCCGCAGTCCCGCTCCGTGCAGCTCTGTGTCCCGCACGGCTGCCGCCTGGGGCCGTGTCCTTGCTCCCGTGCCAGGGCTGGATGTGCCCGTGCCAGGCCGGAGGTGCCGCAGAGCCCCGGGCGCCAGGGGAACCCCCCGTGCTGCTCCCGGGCTCCTCCTGCCTCTGCACCTGCACAACACTCCACCTGCTGCACCAGCCTTGGTTTATAAACTACCCTGTAATTCCCACTCCCGCAAGGGAAAAGCGAAAAGCCACAGGCTTGTACAGGCGTTCCCAAAGAATGAAATGGCTTTGTAAAATTATCAGAAATGCAGTTGGGCTCTTTTTTTCTCCTTTTCTTCCCAAGCGCTGAGTACTGATTCTGTGCCAGAGATGATGTAAAACTCCTACCGGGTGGCCTTTTCTATAATGTTCAATAAGTGATATATTCTTGGAGCCTGTATGAAATGCTGAAAAGCTTCCAATTCTATAAGCAGACAACCCCCAGAAAGAAATAACGGCTTAAAACCCAGTTCAAGGACTTATCTATCAGCCCCACTGATGTGACTGGTACTTAATTAGCATCAGCTTTTCATTCTGCTCCTTTTCATTCTGCAGGTTAACATCATGTATCCAGCTGGGACTGCTCTGTTTGGCATCCGTCACGGTCACTGTGCATATCTGGAAAAAGCTGGTTTTGGTTCACTGTGATTTTGGGAGGCAGGTCACACCCCAGCTGACAAATGACCTGTAGCAGATAGATTAGAGTGGTTGTACCTTGCTAGCAGTAATTACATGTAATTAGTGTGTCTTCCTGGGACAGGAAGCCCCTGACCTTACAAACGATCATTTGCAGCCTTGATTTGAGTCCCGTGGTGTCGGTGAGATTCCTGCAGCACGGGAGCCATCCATGTGCAGGCAGCTGTGGGAGCAGGGCTGAGGGCAGGCAACGAGGATTGCATCACTGAGCATATGTGTGTAGAAAGTTGCTGTTTAGCCTCTATGTTTCATCATTAGAATATGTTATAGATGGGAGACACTGACCTAAGGTGCACCAGGATTGTCAAAGTTATCATGACCCATGCAGTAATTAATGGTTTCCCCTAAATTTCTACCTCTGGGCACAGTGGTGGTGAACAATGACACGAAAGGTCAGTTTCATTTGCTCTTTCATTAAGGAAAGGTTGCTTCCATCCTGTGGATTGCATGGAAATAAATCTTAAAATAGTTCCAAGTATACCCTAAAAGAGCAAAAACCAGAAAGCAAATCAATGACTTACATAATTTTTATTTTTTAAAAAGTACGGCCCTACAGAAGCACACAGTGATCTTGAATATGTCATCATGTTCATAAAGGACTGAAAACTATGAGCAGCTTCTTGCAGTTTGGACTTTTAAGCCAATCAGGGCAATGCCTCTTCCTGATACTTCAACATTGTATTAATAATAACAATAATAATAATAATAATATTGTTGACAGTTGCTAAGTTCTAGAAATAAGTTTATTTGAATAATATAATCTCTCTTGCAGTTCAAATGCCATTCATAGGGTGCTTGCATTTTTTGCAAATGTTTCCTTTTTTAGGTCATGAACTGAACAAAGAGATCATCAAATGGTGTGGGAGTTCAATACAAGGGCTGGCTCTTGACAATTAAAAAGGACTATTTTAGTTGTGATTGAGCACAAATCCATGTGACAGTTTTTAAATACCTTTTATGTGTTATCCCTCATGTAGCAGCTTAATTTGCACTTCCAAAGAACATCAGCAAATCTTTCCTGTTTCCTTAGAAAATGCTATTTTTGTGATCTTATTCCTGTAAGCCAAACTCGTTTTCTTCAGTAGTCCCTCAGGTCAAATACAGCAAAAGCAATACTTCCTCTAAGTAAATATCAGCATAATGCAGTTAGGCATCTTTTTTCATGTTTTAATAATATAAAAGTCTGGCAGAGTCCTGGTTTATTCCATGTATGTTAAGTAAACAGCCTATTTTGATAGCCTTTTTTACAATACAAAATCTTTGTGTACATTACTGGATAAAACCTCCCTTTTGAGATGGGAATGTGCTCAGGTGAGTGCTTCAGCCTTGCGTGGATTGATGGAACCAGGGGGAAAGGAAGGCATATGTGTTCTGTTGTAAGGGGTCAGGGAAAAACATTCTGATAATTCATAATGAGAAATCATCTTCAAACTAAGGTTCCTTTCTCCTTTTAAAATAATTATTGTTAAGAATTCTCCTCTCTGCTTTGACTGCTTATTAAGGCACAAGATACCAAATGCATTTCGTCCTTCAAAATTATGCCTATAAGCAGTTTTGAAACCCATTTGAATAGAGTTTGTACACTGATGTCCGGCAGTTCAGTGGGACTTCTCTCAAGACAGGTGTTTACTTACAGCACTTGAAGAATTAGTGGGAAAATGTGGACTTTTAGTTCAAAAAAGAAATCCCAGAGTTGATAATGTGCAGTACTGATTGTAACAAGTAGTCTTATGGACCTGAAATGTTTGTGTGCTGACTCTTGTGTTGGAGCAGAGCATGGTTTCGTACTGCTAAACAACATTTCTGCTTAGATTTCTTATTTGACTTGACAGATCCATGAAGGAATCCAGCCTCTGCCGACCCCGGAGGTTGGAGGGTGGGCTGGAAGGCCTGGCTCTCCAGCATGCTGGTACCCTGCTGGTAAAAGGTTTCTCATAATGAAATGCAACAGTGCTGAGCAGTGCTGGTGGTGAAACAGCAGCTGTGGGGAACATTGTGCCACTGTAGGTAATTTTATCCTTCACTTTTATTCACTGGAGTTTGCTCAGTAATCTAACTGCAGATGTCCTCATTAAGCAGAGAAAAACCTAATCCTGTTTTTGTATCTTGAAAACAGATTTGCCTCTGTGTTACCTTTCCTTGTGGGGTATTGCGCAGCAGCGTAGCCACTACTTAGGACATCCTCTCAGAACCAAAGAGAAACCCATTTCTTAAATGTGATTTGGACTGCAAGAGGCGCAGCAAACTCACTAATATTTCAAAGAAACCTCTCTATGAGAGAAGATTTATTGTTTGCTTGTTTTAAAGAAATGCCTGGATGTCTTCCCAACAGAAGAGAACGTATTATTTCCTCTTACAACACACTGCAATTTTAAAGCCGGTTAAGAGCAAACATACATCTCTCAGGGCTTCCTGCTGACAAGAAGGGAGTGTGCAGGGCATCCAGAGGGCAGGGATGGAACAGTGTGCAGAAGGGACACCAGACAGTATCACTTAACCATGAACAGCACATTTCTGTCTGCAAATGGTAAAGCTTTCCTAATCGTCCCTCTTCGAGAAGTTACTTTCTGCTCTGTGTTGTCTTCTGCTGTAAGCTGGGTCACTGCGCTTATTGGGAGCCAGAGAACAGATTTCTCAGGATGCTTTTTGCTATGTATCTAACCTAAATCCTCAGTTCAGCACAGCAAACCTGGAGTGACAATGGTGGTAAGAGCTGCATGGTGTTTCCTTTTCTGTGCTGGTTTCACTCTGGCCAGAAATAAATGTATTGCAACAGAGCAGTACAAAACCAACCCATGCTGGTTTATCTCATGCATGTGGAAACTCTCCCGTTTCCTTTACGAACACTGATCAATACCAGTCTTGAGATATGGCTGGAGGTCTCAGGCTTGTAGGTCTGTTTTCCAGAAGGATATTGCTTTTCTACAGGTGCCTGGGTTTCTCCTTTTCTACAGGGAAACCTCACCTCTAGTAACCATCTCTTCTCACTCCAGAGAGGAGCCTGGACCTTGCCCTGTACCTGGTGCAGAATCAAGCCCCTTGTGTTGCTTGAGCCATGGGTGGCTGCATGCAGTTTGCCATCCCAATCCGTCACTGGTAGCCAGGATGAATGTGGCCCTACAAAAACTGTTGGCCTTGCTGTAAGCAACTAGTAACATCTTTCCCATGACTTGGGCCACATGATTCGTAAGTCTCTCAGAAAGTTCCCTGAAACATGAGCCAACTTGTCTTTTAAAACTCTCATTACATTAAAAGAAAGAATCATCTTGCACTGCTGAGCAAGATGGTATCAAAAATATTTCATGGTTCTTGCTGCCAACCAATACAGATTTCTACCTTACAGCAGAAAGGACACAGAGCCTCAGTTTTTGATTAAAACAGCTCAGCTTTTCGTCAGTAAAAGCTGAAGTCCACAGAGCCAAATAAAATAAGGCCAGGTTCTTAGCTGGTTTAAACTGGATGAGCTCCATGTAGTGTCACTTGACCTGCACTGAATTTTACTTGCTGAATTTTGGCTGTTACATGACTTACCTTCTCTTACCAAGTAAGACATGCAGCAGGATTGCAAAGGATGTGTCTAAAGAGACATGTTGTTACTCTGCTCCTGTCCAGTTCCTGCAGATAGAAGTAGGATCCTGCTCATATACACATTTCTCAGGGTTTTTTTTCTCCTTTGGAGTCTGAATTTAGTTATGGTTTGCTGGTGGAGCATTTGTCCTAGTGGAGTGAGGATTTTATCTGTTTCTTTATTCTGGCAAGCTGTAAACCAAAATTCTAATACTCAGTAAACAAAACTGAGAAGCAGTTTGTTCTCAGTAAAATATTTTTGTGATAAGACAGTGGGAAGTAAATGGCATCTCCAAAGCACTGTGTTCTTCCCTTGGTGCTTTCAGTAATTTTAGAACTGCAGTCATGTAGCTGGGGAGGAAATTTTGGGGTTGCAAAAATTTGAACGAAAACCCCCAGTGAAACAGTTGTTGGTGATTTTGTCACGCTTCCACATTTAGTTCCTCTAAGAGAGCTGAATCATGAAGAAACGCCGAGAGCATTAATCACACTGGTATACACTTTTCAGCTATCTTTTGGCAGCCTTTTGAATGTCACAGCTAAAAATACTGAAAACACTCTAGGCTTAATGGGATTTGAGTTAAGAAAAAGGATAGCACAGAAAGAAAATCCTTAGAACAACGGGTTGTGCTATGGCTGTACTTGCAAAGGTCCCAACATGGGCAAGATAACAAGAGGACCGTTCACCTGAACTAGAGGTGCACCTCATCTAAAGGGGAGTCCTACAATGTACTCTGAAAAGTCATGACGGTTTTGAGGGACTTTTCTTTGTGATGGGAATATGAATGAACAAACCTTTTGTGGTGGGTTGATGTCGGCTGGATGCCAGGTGCTCACCAATCTGCTCTATCACTGCCTTCCTCAGCAGGACAGGATGGGGTGGAGAGAAGTAAGATGGGAAAAACCCACGGGTCAAGATAAAGACAGTTTAATAAAGCAAAAGCAAAGGATGCATATGGCAGTGAAAGAGAACAAAAGATTTATTCTCTACTTCCCATCAGCAGGCAATGTCCAGCCACTTTCCAGGAAGCAGGGCTTCAGTACACAGAGCAGTTGTTCTGGAAGACAGAAGTCATAATAATGAATGACATAGGGGCAGGCAGCAATCAGCATCTCTCAGACTCAGAACACCTCCTGATGCTTTAAGCTTAATAGCCCAAAGCTTAGGCTTGAATCAGCAGTTCATTTTAGGATATGGACCATGAAAACCTACAGAGAAAGTAGCAAGTAAATCCAATTTTTTTCCCACCTCTGCCTACTATTTTAGTGTTTTATGTGATTTCTGCCAGTTGTCTCCCCAAAGATATTAAAAGACTGAAACGTGAGAAAAGCATTGGAGGCACAGGCTGTGGTAATAAAACATATTTCTTCACTGATTTTACAGGCTGTTGTAAAGTTGTCCCCATGTGACTGTATTTACTCACTCCCAAGTCACACTTTTCTCTAGCATTGAACAGGAGTGGCCAGAAATAAACCCTACACTAAGCTCTTGTTCCTGCCTCCACTTTATGCAGAAGCATTGACTGTCCAGCACCCAGAAATTCAAACTCTTAGTGATGTCAAAGTGTGATTGGCTTTGCTTCAGCCTTCTCTGTTGTAGAAGATGAAAACAGGGGGAGCTGCCGTGTCTGCGGCGGGTGGGGACAGCAGGGACAGCCAGCAGCTGCGTGTTGCTCTCCGTGCCTGGGCGCTGCATCCTTTCAGGGATGCACTGCTTTTTTCCTAACGTGGCACTGGCGCACTGTAAACGATCCCTGGGGAATTAGTGAGGCAGGCACATTCCCTAGGTCTCCTGGAGCCTCCTGATTTTTCCTTCCCACCTAGGATTTGTCTCATGTATGCATTACTGCGTCTTGGGAGCAGTGCCCTGGTGCGAGAGGACGCAGACCGGCGGGGCACTGAAGAGGGCAGCGTCACAGGTCTAGATTGAGTTACCGAGGTAAACAGCAGGGAGTAGAAATCCCAATAAACTGGAATTGCTGGAACTGTACCTTCAAATCCTAACGTGGAGCTTAATTTTTGCTGGTTTGGGTTAGAACAGGGGCTGGGCGGGTTCACTCTTTGTTACCTGCCCGAGTTAAAGGCTGGAATAACGCTCGGTCCCCAGCATCCCTCTCCACTCCCTCCTGTCCCCAGGGACACCGAGGGGAGGACAGCTTTTGTTTCAAAAGGAGACAACTTTGCCATGCTGAGAGGAGATGGGGCGGCTGCTCTGCCTTCTCCGAGCCTGGCGGCTGCCTCACACAGCGCGCTGGGGCTAAGGTGGCCTTCCTGCCGACACCTCCTCTCCGAACACCTCACACCTCTCCTGGTAACTTACATCTGCGCTTCTAACACCCTACACTTCTCCTAACACCTTGCCTTTCCAAGGCGGGTCCTGCCCTGCCTGAGACAAGCATGACACTGATTACTTTGTGTTAATATACACTAACAGTATTCGGAAAGACTGAAAGGATCCCCAGCCCAAGCTGCCTCCAACCCCACCCTGCCCCCGCTGACCGGCCTGACCCCCGCCCCTGCTCCGGCCCGGGTTTTGCGCGTGCCTGCCGCGCGGGGTGGGCACGGCCCCACCAGGGCTGACCCCGCCCCGGGATAGCCCCGCCCCGGATAGCCCCACCCGGGATAGCCCCGCCCCGGGATGGCCCCGCCCCGGGATGGCCCCACCCGGGATAGCCCCGCCCCGGATGGCCCCACCAGGGCTGACCCCGCCCCGGGATAGCCCCGCCCCGGATGGCCCTAGCAGGGCTGACCCCGCCTCGGACTGGCCCCGCCCCGGGATAGCCCCGCCCCGGGATGGCCCCGCCCCGCCCCGGGATGGCCCCGCCCCGCCCCGGGATGGCCCCGCCCCGGGATGGCCCCGCCCCGCCCCGGGATAGCCCCGCCCCGGGATGGCCCCGCCCCGCCCCGGGATAGCCCCGCCCCGCCCCGGGATAGCCCCACCCCGCCCCGGGATGGCCCCGCCCCGCCCCGGGATAGCCCCGCCCCGCCCAGGGATGGCCCCGCCCCGGGATGGCCCCGCCCCGCCCCGGGATAGCCCCGCCCCGCCCCGGGATAGCCCCGCCCCGCCCCGGGATAGCCCCGCTCCCGCCCCGCGCCGCCGAGGGCAGGTAAGGGCTGTGGGGTTCCGCCGTGCCGGGCACAGCCCCGGTAAGCGGGGGGATGGCGGGAGCGCAGCCCCGGGCCGCGCTCGGTACGAGCGCTCCGTGTCCATTCCGTGTGCCGGGTTCAGCCGCCGGAGCGGACACACCGGTGCCTGCCGGACCTCGCTCGCCGGCCGGGCGGAGGTAGCGCTCCCCCCTGCCCCCCGCCCCTGGGCCGCGCCCGCGGGTCCCCGGAGGGGTCCGGGACCTCCTGTCCGGGCAGGGTCTGCCCGCGAGGGCTCCGTGCGCTGGGCACGGAGCGTGGGGTCGGAAAGGTGCACGGAGCAGCTGCCGGGCAGGACAGCGGGCAGGACACGGGGCCAGCCTCGGCGCCCGTGGCGGGGGCGGCAGTGCCGGTGGGGACGCGGGCTGTAGGTGCCCGTGTGCTCGGCGGCAGCGCTCGGGGTCGGGACAGCGCCTGGCACAGCCACAGTGCCGGCCGGCGGGGCCGAGGGCACAGAGGTGGCCGTGCCTTTCGCAGCTCTGCAGGTGACGGCTCGGGGCAGACCGGGCTGGCGGGGCCCTGCTTTGACATGGGGCATCACTCCCGTGGGTCTGGCCGGGACTTTGGGCTGTTTAAATAAAAGTGTATCTTATCTTGCGTTGATGAATTGCGTTATTAAATCCTCTTGCAGAGTGGCAGAGTGTTTTTGTCCCATCTATTAAAATTAAGTTTGTGAGGCAGGTGCCAGTTTTCAGAGGAGAGAGATCATAGAATCAGAATAATTTGGGTTGGAAGGGACCCTAAAGATCATCTAATTCCAGCCCCCCTGCTATGGGAAGGGACACCTTACACTAGACCAGGTTGCTCAAAGCCCCGTCCAATCTGGCCTTGAACACTTCCAGGGATGGGGCATCCACAACTTTCTCTGTAGCAAAAATCTGACATAAAAAACTTTTGAGAAAAGGAAAGTCCTAGAAAATAAGGGGTACTTTTGATGATTTATAATGTACTTTTTGTTATTGCTTCCCCACTTTGTATTCTAAATTATTTGTAAAAAACCTTGAACATGATGTGTCATTTTCCTGTGACTTCTGCTGTTTTGTCTGTATTTTCCTAGTCTCCCCTCTCCATCCTGGTTTTATTTACTTCCTTGTTCATGCTTCATTGTTGTAAATGCTTGGCATGGCAATAAAACCAGCATTTATTAATTTCTGCTCCCTTTGCAGCCATCTCTCCAGTGTGATCAGTGCTGTTGTATAAGCCATGGTAACCTATGGCCTATGACCTATTTGGTTCTTCTGCCTTTCTTGGATTGCTTTGGCAGTGAGTCATTTTCACATAAAATAGTTTGCAGTGGAGCTTATTCTCTCCAGTGATGCTATAGACCATTCTGGACCTCTGCATCTCTGCCCCTGGGGCATAGCACAGGGCATGGTCCAGACGGTGGAAATCTACTGACCTGCCCCTGTGAAACCTCTGTGAGGGTGTCAGCAGGCAGGGGCTAGTTGGTTCTGAGGGCTGAACCCATCTCCTTTACCTCCCTTCCCGTTCCACCTTTGGCAGAACATCTGAGAAACTCCACGTGGTGACCCAAGTTTCTGCTCTCCTGCACAATTCTGTAATTGAAGCGCAAACTTGTTTTTTTTCCTCCTGAACTCATAAATCATGTCCCTTTAATGGGCCTCCGTCCCTGGGAAAGGGGCAGCCCTTGCCACAGTATGGCACAACATGGACAAAGTGTTCATTGTACATCAGGCTCACTTTGATTCCATTTAAATCAATATTGTTATCTGCATTCAGAGATGTAGCAGGGGAGTGTGTGGGGGGAGAAAAACAAAGCAATAATCAATGTTTGCAACAAAGTTGGAAGGAGTACAAGGCTGTCCTTGGGTGTCAGCAGGCATCAGAGCCTGAGAAAAATAAGGGTTTGTTAGTGACACTTGATTCAAAACAGAGTTACTTTTTTTGCAAGTTAAACCTAATGGTGCCGTTGGTCTTGGAGGGCCAAACCAGATGGGATTAGAAATTCACCCAGGGAGGATTATGCTGGGAACTGCTCTGGGTGGCTGCTTGGCTGAGCCTCCATCACACTTCAGGAGGTTCAGCCCAAGCTGTTGCCTTCTTGCAGATGTGCAGCTCACAGGGCTGACACCGCAGAGCAGAGTCACCAGTGTGGAGTGTCCCTGGGCAGGCATCCTACCCTCTGCAGCATAACGTGCATTTTACACAACAGCATCATCATGCAGTTATGTCTGGGCAGAATGAGAGTTGTCACTGCTCATATAAAAGCTCCCAATCTTATTCAGCTTAAATACCTAGAAGTAAAACTACAATGCTCAACAGTTCAGGTGACCTTGTTATTTTTATCCAAAAAGTCTGTTTTCCCCACCTTCCTTCAAGATTTGCTAAGTGTTCATGTATCTGCACAGATGGAAGAAACACCTTGTCTGTGCAAGGAAGTGGTACCAGATGATCATCTGATACTGATTTTATTTTTAGTTATTTAATTAAATCAGTGTAATCTGTGTGTGGGTTTCTCATTTGAGTTTGCTTGAACTTTTATGCTAAGCTAAACTAAATGACAGGCCATGTCCATATGCAGATTTGTGCTAGTTTAAGCACAGCTGTTTATAGCTGTGCCTGTAGCTAATTAACCTACTGCAACTTTCTCCAGCAGAGAGAGCATAGTATGAGAACTGTGGCTTTGTGTTGAAATTACTGTAGCATCTGATTTACTTAATTATTAATTTCCTTGTGAATTGAGACTATCCATCTCTGGTAGTATTAGCCTCCTCACGGCTGTAGGTGTTGGATGTCATCCTTCACTGGACAGACTGAAATCTTTCACCTACTCAGAGCACTGCAGGGGACAGACAGTGGAAGCAGGTGCCTTTTTCCTTCTTGTGAGTAGCGAGTGCTGCCAGGACCTCCTGTCCCATTCGGGTCATCCAGCTCCTAGAGCATATACATGGCTGCAGTAGGTGAATTAATGACTGAGTCTGTGTTTGTATTGGAAACTGCATTGTTTCTGGAAGGAAAGTGGCCAGTTTTTAAAAAAATATTGCCATGTATGAATTTGTTTTCTCATGGAAAACAAGTGATGGAAAGCAGGTGATGTGGCAGCTTCAGCAATGGGCTTATTCTCCCTGGAACTTCCTTTCACTGTATGTCAGGGTGACAAAGTAAAACAGCTTTAGTTAAAATTTTAGTGTAGTGCATTTCTGTACTAGAACCAGGCCCAGCACAGACCAGTCCAGGCCTCAGCACGTGCTTGGGAATTAGAAGAGAAAAAGGTGTGGATCCCAGATCAGACATGGACTTGAGCATCATTTTTCTGCCCTTCCATAATGTGGGGGCTAACCCCAGCCTCTGGATGTAGCCCCTTTTTGTTTTGGCTTCAATAACTAGAAACTACAGATCAGGAGATTACTTCTTAGAGTGTTTCCACAACCCCTGTTCCCAGATGTTGGAGGGAATTATACCTTCCAGATATCTCAAAGAATGATGAGATGCACTCTGCTGTTTTACAGTTAACTCGGAACTAGAATGAAGGTATTTCAGAATCATCCAGGCGTGGCCGAGGCTTAAAAATAATCAGTGACCAGAAGGAAGGATCCCTCAGTATGCAAAGTTTCCTAAACAAACAGCACTGTTTTCCCTTGGGATTTATCACCATGCTGTGCCTCATGCCATTGAGCTCAGCAGGCAAGGAGTACAAAGGAGTTGGGCTCCGCATATTTTTAACTTCTCCACCATGTTACAAAACGAGGTGGTTTTAGCATTGTGTTTTTTTAAATAAAATGGCTTCTGATCCGGAGGGCTCCTGACCAGGATAGGTGTTGCAAGCTCACAATTATTGGGGCATAGCAAGCAGGGTCAGGAAAGCAATTTAAGACATGTCACCACTGCAGGCAAACATGGAGAAATTATGTTTGGAAGGAAACACAGCTGAGGTCAGCAAATATTTTTCTGGGTCAAAAATAAAAGCCAGAAGTTCTCATGGGTGGTTGCTTTTTTCTTCATCTTCCATTTCTGCAGTTTCTTTGTTTGAACTCAGCCAAAACTTATCTTCCACCTCCCATTTTTCATATTGAAAATATCTGGGTTCTGAGGATGAGTGAGTGACAAAGGGGGACAGGGGTGTAATTAATCTAAATACTTGCAGTGTTCTAGCTTTAAGCTGTTAATTGCTCAGTTTTAGATACCATATATTTATTTATTGTTGCCTTTTCAAGTATAACAGCTGAGAAGATGCTTTTAAGAGTACCCATCATACCATGTGGCATCTAGAAACCCTGCTAGCAGGACAGCTGGGTTCTTTAAAGCTGATATAACACGTCTGTTCTCCCTTGGCTGAGAGGGAAGCCTGGACACCAGGATGTTTCTCTGATGGAAATGTCGGTGCAGCAGAAGCGCAGCACGATGTCCATGAGAAGCCCTAAACTGGCTCACAGCTACGCTGTGGGGGTGAAGGCTTGTTCCAAACTAATACATAGGGAATGCAAATTCTTTTAGAACTAATTCTTTTGAGGACATAAGTGCAAATTTAGAGCAAACCTCAGCACAAGCTCCAGCCCCTACCCCAAAGCCAAGTGCATTTAGTGGAGGTGTGGGAGCTCTTCCCTCTTGCCTCCACCAAAGCTCTTGGGAGTGGAATGCCTGTGCTGGGAATGAACGGAGGCAGAGCAGGTCCGCCAGGATGGCAGAGCAAAGCCCCTGAAATACTGGCATCCTCTCTGGAGATGCAGCCATCGCTCTTCGCTGGGATATTAGGGGATTTCTTGGTGTCCCAGGTGGCTGTGCTTGTTTATTTGTGTTCTGGCAATCTACAGAATTACAATGAACTACATCCTGCAAACTCTGCAAATAGTTCCCACCTATGAAATAAACAGAACTCTCAAATATTTAGACTATAGCATTGGATTATCAGTTTATTACCACTAAAAGAACTTGTTGACCTTAAGGAGTCTGAGTCACACTTCTCCTCTGATGGATGTTTTTATTTTGGCAATGTTGGCTCTAGGAAATAATGATTAAGATTGAGAAGCTCAGTCTTTTGTTTACCCTAGGTGGTAACCGTAGGATGGTTCATTTAATTAAAAATGGTTAAAAGGAAGTAAATTGTGTGTAATGCAAATTCCACCCATGCAGTTCCTTGTTAGAAGGAGATGAGTAGAGTTCAGTGGAGATAATTATTCATGTGGTGGTTACATTGCATTGGGTGGAAATGTACAGGGGAGGAAAAATCCTTATGCATCCTTAACTGAACCTTTTGTAATGTCCTGGGTCTGGTCTTTGGAAGCCAAGGTATTTCTGAGGCTGAGTGCAAATAAGCAGAATTCACCCACTTCTGATGTGGTCAGTGGAGCATTTCCTCAGTTTTGCATTCCCCACGTGCACTGAATAGGGGAGTTTGCTCATTTTTTTGGCTTTGTGTTGTATTTTTGTTCTCAAATACCTTCTCCTGGCTGTTCCCAAGAGGCTGGGCTAGAGACCTGCTTGCTCTGATAAATTCCTGCAATTCCTCTGTGCCATCTCAGAGCCATTCTTGATCAATGGACATCCTTCACTAAAGCTGCCCAAGGGGAGGGGGAGGGAAGAGATTTTAATAAAACAGCAGAGATTTTCCATCATGCTGGACATTATTGGAAAGTGTGATGTGAAACAATGCCTTGATCTGAGAGAAACCACCCAGGGTTGTGCTCAGAATGAACTGAGCAGTAGTTTTTTGTTCTGGGATGCACACTGGAGTGGAGAGCCATCTCTAGGTCAGAGCTGCTCTCTTCTAGCTGCCCCTCGGGGCCTGCCAAAGCTGCCTTCAGTGGGGGTTATCAGCAACACGAGCTGTTCATCGTTCTGTCTGAGGTGGGAATGGCACACTGTGTCATGTATGGCCCTCACTGAATAGAGAAAAATATGTATAAAGTCTGTGAGCAGTTGAGTTTGAGTAATTCTGGCATTTATGCCTGGCATCACCAGAATTCGGCCTTGACATTTCCTGTGTGATGGTAACAGATGTGTTTAGATGTGGACTGCTCTGGGAGACCACAATTACCTACTTTGTTTGCAGTTATTCTTTATCTTATCAGCTGTCTCTCATCTGAAGGCCATTTCTGTGACTTAGCTGCTTAGGAGGTTTTTAGGTAGGAACAGTAGGCCTCCTTCTCTCATTTCTCTGTGACACATCAGACAAAATATCATTGCAGTCAGTGCAGTGGCAGCATTTTTAGTGGAATAGCTTTTCAGAAAGCAATTAAATACATTCTCTGCTCTTGTAGTTCACAGCTGTTCTTAGTCAGCAGAGGAGTAGACAGTTCAGAGCTGCAAGTGTTTATTGCAAATTATGAGAAAATAATGCACCGTGGAAAAGCTCACGTGATGCTGTGGAGCTTCAACAACTAAACAAAAGGCAGGTATTTTGTATATTTATTTCATTCCAGTGAGAGGAGAGATGTGAGCACAGAGAGGGGGAAAGAGGGTTGGTGGTGTGAGTGTGGCCACAGGCAGAATAGACCTGGGTAGGGGTGTCTGCTGTTCAGCCATGTGCCTTCCCAGTGGGATAGCCCTTGGCTGCCTTAGGAGCACTGTCCTACTTGCCAGCGATTTCATTCTTTAAGAGCAGTGTTTGTAAGCTTGTGCAGTACTGTTCCCATCTGTATTTTTGCACCTTGAGGGCTTGTCTGTGTAAAAGGGAGCATTTGGATCAGCTGAGCTGCCACAGGTCTAAGTGGGACTCACATCTGGCCCCCTCCTGCTGCAGCTGCCCCATCGCTCACAGCCGCCCAGTGACCGTGGCCAGCGCCGGCTGCAGCCAACACTGGGCACAAACACTGGGCACAAACTGGGACCACACCGCTCCCTCTGCGGCTGCAGCACCGGACTCCAGGCAGGGAAACACAGCCCAGCCCCATGGACAAGAGGGTTTATGCTGGTTTTCAGCCCATTCCTCCCAAAGAGAAAGACCATCCTACAGTTCGCTTTTTATTTTTACTCTCCTGGCAGAGGGCATCCATTAAACATCATAGTATTATGACAATGAGCATTATAATGCCTGTCAGTGGTTTGCCTGTAAAGTAATGATGGCAATGCCTCTGCATATTTCACTGACTGCAGAAGAGATCAGATGGGAGGAAGAATGGGGCTGGACTTTCCAGCGTGAGACAGAGAGGGGCACAGGGCTGATCATGGACTCTACACCTTTCTGGTGCTGTTAACTACAGCAGATCCTGGGAACTGCAGTATGACTGTGGGTGCCAGGACCACATCCATCATTCTTAATACAATGCTACTCTTGGTTTTGACCTGCCCTACAAGGGCTGTCTTGACTAATGAGGGTACTGGGAAGTGTCCATACATTGTAAAGCAAAAGGAGGTTATTTCCTTACATTGTGACATGATGTGGACAAAGAGGTAAGGACAGCAGCCTTTTCAGCTAGCTGCTATTTTCATCGGGCTATGAATAGTCTTGTGAGATCAGTATTATCTGTTCCAGGTTTTGTTATATTTTGCGTTAGGAGGTTTTCATATCTTTATTACATGGACCTATGTGCAGCTCCAGATCTAAAGGGTGAGGTGGGTCTAGATGGTCCTATGCTTACCTAGGTGATGGAATGGGGTCCTGACTACCAGTTTGTCAGGTTACAGTTCCTAAATTCCTCCTCCCTCTTTACGTGCCACTCGGTGTCTAGTCAATGAAATCTGCTTGGCCCATGGCGTATATTGTTAATCTGTGCACATCCCAGTGCTGAGGAAGATGTGCAGCATTTTGAAGGAAAGGTGCATGCTGAGAGATCAGAACCAAGACTGGAGTGCCCTGCAGATGGCCTACAGATAATTTGTGTCTGTAGGCAGATGTCAGCAAGAGCACTAAGCTGGTGCTGGGCATCTGAGCAGTGTGTGCTTGAATTAGTTATGCAGAGCATTAACATAGTTCTGTTTTGAGCTGGAGCTCAGTTAAACCTCCCAGAAATAAAATTAAAATGCAGCACAAAGAAGGTGTCAGCCCCTTCAGCATCTGCCTTTCCAAAAGGGGATGTTTCACACCTGCTAGGCCAAGCAAGCTTTTAATTTTCACCTGGTGAAACTATTTGAAAGAGAGTTACTTCAAAAAACCCAAACAGCTTCCGGAACAACAGCCTTCTCCACTACTTTTATTAGTAACCTTCTTGGCTTTTCTGCAGGTGATCAGAGCTCTCCACTCTCTGGGGGCTTGGCAGAGTCATCTGCTGTGCCCTGTGTGAAGGCTGGCATTGCCTGTCTCCCTCCTGGCTGCAGAGCTGCAGCTGGGCACAGCTTACACCAGCTCTCCTGGCACTGCAAAACCAGTCCCCCAGGTGAATATTCTGAAGGCTGCAGCTGTTGGGAAGAGCCTTTTTGCACCTGAACACTGCTAAGCAGTTCTGTAGTAATCTAGATCCAGGGCTGAGAAGGGTGTGAGGAATGAGCAAAGCTCCCTGAGTAACACCTGGAATGAGCAAACAACAAACTCCCTTTGTCTGGAAAGAGAAGCCATGGCTGTGACACAGGTCTGCAAAATGCACAATATGGAGCAGGTGAGTGCAGAGTGATCCTTACTGGGTTTTCTAATAAAATACTTGAGGATATCAAATGAAACAAGCAAGTGGCAGGTGAAAACAGATCAAGGGCAGATACTCTTGTGTTTAAAGTGTAGTGAAGCTGAGGGACTGTGAGGCTTTTGAGGATATTGCAAATGCTTAAAATTAATGTGAGTTCAGAAGGTAATTGGAAAAGCTGAAATGCAGGGACAGTGCCCCTGTTTTCAGGGCATCCCTGCCTGGTACCTTGCAGGAAGCCAGGGCGCAGGACAGCTCTGGCCATGTCCTGTTAGCCCTTGTTGAAAATAAACCGGTGCCTTACAGGGACCTTCAGTCCAGCTGTGTATGGCCTTCCCTGTATTTTTACATTGGACACTGACAGTCTGTTGGGGGATGAGATGCACACATGCCGGGGCTCTGTGTTTGACAAGCTGCACAGCAGTGTAATACACCATCACAGATCTTTTCTGGAGACTGAAGCATTGGCTTCTTCTTGGGGAGGTGGCCACAAGAAATCAAAAGCTATCACAGCAGGAGATGCAGCCAGTTTTGCCACATGGTGGGTTCTGCTGCTGATTGTCTCCACACCCGTTCCACACCCAGCTTTTGTCAACGTGGCTGGGCATGTGAGTTGATCTTTGTGATGTTCTCTTCCCCAGAGAGCAGTTAGAGGAGAGAAGGTCCTTTGGACATCCAGCATACTCCTCTGTTCAGATTTATGGTCTTTCCTGTAGGCATGATAATCCATTTTACCCATCTGCTGTGTTGTGACAGTGGCAGGACCCAGCAGGGCTCCCCCTGCTTTGGGGTGTTGTGGTGGTGCAGAATCTGAGGGCAGCCCAGGTTTGTTCTGCATGGTGGGACATGCCTTGGGCAGAAGCTGACTCTGCAGACACAATTCACTTTTTTATGACTCTCCATTTTGCTCCTGCCACCAGAGAGCAGTCCTGAGCTAGGAGGGGTCTCCCACTGGTCGGAGGGAAGGAGAGTGCAACTTTCTTTGTGCTTGTCACAGTTTGTCCAAAACCAGTTTACAACACCAGTAAGCTAAATAAAGTGCATGCCTGAAGAGGTCCCAGTCTGGGATAAAATCTGCCCCAGCACTGTGCAATGACTCCCACCATTGCCCTACAAAGCTGCATGGCTTTTGTGTTTCCCTTCCCAGCTGTTTGCAGAGGTGGCAAGGCCAGGGCTGGGCACTTTATATCTGTGTAAGACCCATGGGCTTTCCTATGGATCTGCTGATTTAGGTGTTTGTACTACATCACCTCTGTGGTGTCCAAACTGTCCATTAGCAAGGCTTTGAGAGGGGAGAGGATTATGTGTAATCTAACAGAGCAAATCCAAGCTGTGTGGCGCTGCTGCAGGAGTGTGGATTAAGCAATCAGGGGAATGGGTGATGGCTGGGCACAGAGCACTGTGCCTGCCTCATAACATTCTGTACCTGTCAGGTCATTCTTATCCTTAATCTCTTGTGCTTGCAGACCCATGTAAACAATTAGCACTCTCCCTTAATGCTCTGCACCTGAGTGGTTCATGGTGGGGTTCTCCTTTCGAGCCTCTGCACTGCCCAAGACACACATGGGGTGCCCATCAGAGGCTGCCCAGGCTCAGCTGCAGCAGGGACAGCCCCATGGCCATAGAGATGCAGATGGAGATCATTTCCCAGCCTTGTTTATTCCTGCAGGTCTGGGCCAACAGCTTTGCAGCACCTGACACTTCCAGCAAAACCTCCACCTCTGGTGGAGCGGTCTTCTGGACCAGCTCACTTTCCCACAGCAGGTGCATCAAGTGGTTTGATTTTTAACTATATAAAACAAAATAAGGACTTGGCTGCTTGGTTTCTGTTAACCTTTTCCTTCTAATGTGGCTATTCCAGTAAGATAAAACATTTTCATGTGAAAGAAAAAAAAAAGTCTCTTTACAAGTAGCCTTTTTCCCAAGAAGTAGCCTTTATTTTGAATTGACTGCCATACTGATGAATAAATATGAGTCTTCACTGAAAATATTTTCTGAAGTAGTTTCAGCCCACATGTCATGGGGTTTGTTAAAAATAAATAAAAGTTCTTGAGAAGCAAATACTGTGATATGTCCCTAGATGCCTTTTCAAAAATAGAATCTGTCCCAGAAAATTCTGTGAATGTCTTTGTAGAAGTAGGATTGGCCTGAGAACCAGAGAGAGTAGATGGAAACTAAGCATGGAAGAGCCACGCCAAGCTGGATGAAATGTAGTTTTAAACAGTAGAGATTCACCAGGACTTTTTATTGTTGTTTTTGTTTAAACTATTTAGAATGATATTGATAGTTTCTCAGATGATAAAGGCTATAATTGTAGTGTGACAAGCACAGCCCTTCTTGCCTAAAAGAAATAGGAAATGTTGTTTCCTTTCCTCCAACAATTTTTTACAAAAAAATAAGAGCTTTTATGATAATGCCATTCCTTTTATGAGCTTTTTCATGCAATGTTCTGTGGTATTTCTTTGTAAATACTACAGCCAAATGCCTGTTCTTTCTTTTAATGTGTTGTTACACCCTTACAAAAAAGGCAAACATTTGTGAATACGTATCATCCATAAAATAAGATAAATCTGTGAAATTATGTCAGATGAGCAAACTTCACCTGAAGCTCTGGTTCTCAGCTTTGCATGGGTCAGTTGATGGAAGAGATGCACCATGTAGAGGCAAAGAAGTGACAAAAATGATGAAAATACCAGCTTTGCGGAATCTGAAGGAGCTGTGGTTGGCTAACATGGAGGCTGAGGTGTCAAGCCCAGTGAGGGTGGTTGCAAAGGGATCATTCCTGTGCTAGCTAGGACGGGCTGACACCTATCAGGGAGGTCTGGGGTAGGCAATAGGAAGAGGTTTCTTGCTGACAGTGAAGCACTGAAATAGATGGCCTGAAAGGGCTGAGGTTGGTATCCTCAAAGGGTCAGACTAGAGAGTAAGGGTGATACAGGCTTTGGGGTTAGGGAATGGGCCTGATGACCTTCAGATCATGTCTGCCATGAAAATGGTAATGATCTGACTCCTAAGGCTGTGGCTTTGGAAGAAATAGCAAAGTGTCATGAAAACCACAATCACTTGAAAGGTTTGGAAACACTGGAAAAATTGAGTGAGCTAGAAACCGCCTACATGGGCAGGAGCAGAACTTTTGCTCCCTTGAAGGTGTGCCTTACTGCCCTCAAGTTGGCCAGGAGAGAGGAAAAGGAATAAAGTGGCAAGGCAACGCTTGATTTACCTTTCCTCCACGCCCTGCAGCCTCTGGCCATTTTCGCAGTCTTTTGAGACACAAAGTGATCTGCACCAGTAGTGTTTGAATAGCAAATACCAGTGCAGCATAAAGCAAAGGGCACACATATTAGAAGATGAGCAGCCCCTGGTATTTCATAGCATGACATGCAGCAGAAATGCTTGCAGGTTGCTGTTCTGTCATTTTCTGATTGCTTTACAAAGGTTGGCTGCCTATCCTTGGTCTCATTTAGGGCAGAAAGAAGTGAGGATAAGAATGGAGGTAAAAAGCAAGTAAGCAATTTGGTAATTTATATGCATATTTTGCTTGTAGCATGCTGAGTCAACTGTTTACCTGTTAGTAGGAAAGGGCTAAAATAAAACATTGTCTTGGTTAGGTTAATACCATGTGAGGAGCTCTAGGACAGGGAGGAAAGTAGGGCAGCTTGTTTTGGAACTTGTGCTGGAGAACAAATAAAAACCCCCAATGTACACACTCGGTTACCATATGTCACACGTATCATAAAAGGCATCTCGGTGCTATTTCTTTGCAGGGATGCTTGAACTCCACAGAGCAGAACTCCCTGTTGAGGAGAGCGCATGCCAGAGGTGCTGCGGGTGCCGGTGGTGAGATGAGCTTTCGTGCCTCTTGAGGCAGCTCCGGCGGGCGGCGGGAGCTCGCTCCTTGCCGTGCTTCCCTCGGTGATTGACGTTGGCATCCAGATCGCTGCAACTGTGCCTGAAGAAAAGCAAAGCAAAGGAGCCTAATTTCGCTGAGAGAATTTTCCTGGCAGGGGGAGGCATGCAGTGCAGAGAGACGTGCCAGCCAAGAGCCTGGAAGCGCAAGTGCAGGTGCTAAGGCGAGTTCCACCCAAGCCATGCTGTGGTGAATCCTTTCTCCTCAGCCACATCTTGCTCAGCACCAGGGCAGCTGCGAGGGGCTGCCCATGGCACTGCGGCAGCCTGGGCTGGATTAGTGCCTGCTCTGTCTTTGCTCCAGCCATCCGAAGAACTGAAGAAGATTGTAGGGAAGATGTTGGACTTGAGCTTCCTGACTGAAGAGGAGTATGAAAAGCTGATGAAGGTTCTGCAGAGAGATGCAGAGCTGAAGAAGAAGGATGGGGATCGCATCAGGTGAGAGAGCGTGTGATAGCAGCAGGATGTGAGCCTCCCTTGGGGAGACTTTTTCACTTCTCTGAGAGAGGAGCACGTGTGTGTCTGTGTGTGCGTGAACAAGGAGAGGTGCAGGTTGCAGCAGTGCTGTCCCTTTTGCTCAGATCCCGATAGATCTTTTCATTGTACCACTGCTTTCTCAGCCATCCTTCTGTCGCTGCTGTTGTTCCCTCTTTGCAGGAGTGGACTCTCCTTTTGAGTTAATCATCAGCCCTCAGAGATGCCAAGGGCAATCTCCCCTTTCCTGTTCTGGGGAGGAAAATGCTGATTTCTTGGTGGCAGAGGTCTGAGCAGGGGAGTAGCCGCTATCTTGTTTTACTCACTTGGTAGCACAGAAAGGCCACAGTGTGTTTTAGAATGAGATTTTACATCCCCTTCTCTGCTTTATGTCCCCCCATTGCTCTTTGAGGTGGATGTGTGTGCACCATCTATCATGCAGAGAGGGGTGATTAGAGGCTCCATGATCTGCCAGAGGTTTGCAGGGAGCCATTCCAGAGCCAGGGATTCTTGCTCAGTTCAGCTCCTTTGCCACTGGCCATCCTGGAGCTCAGGTCTGGTTGATCAGGATTGCTTGTTGCTGCTGTCACTTTTTAAATGCCAGCCATTAGACCATCTGGGCTGACAGTATGCACCAGGCTCAGGGATCTGGCAACGAATTCTCTACAGCAAGAAATTAGTAGCTCAGTGAGTGTGGGTGGCAGTGTGCCAGTTTACCCCAACTAAGGATGTGAGTCTTCGACTTGCTGTTGAGCCAAAAAAAGAGTAAGCCCTGTATAGGAAGGATGCTCAAAGCTTGAAAGGGGAGCAGGAAGCTTTGCTGCAGGTTCCTGGGAACCTGTGTGCCCTGGCCTCTGCTTGGAGGTGAGAGCTGGGGAAACAACTGGAAGCCAGAAGCTTGGACTTGGGGTGTATGTGTCTGCATGCTCTCACCTCTCCTCTGAATTGAAACAATTTCAAAAAGGTTTGTTTTTTAATTATTTTGGGCTTTGTTTGTTTGTTTCTGAAATGGAATAAATTTTTCCTCTGAAGTGGAGGTTTGGTAAAAAGAGTGTTTGGATTATTTTGGTTTTGTTTCACTTCTCTTTGGAAGCTGTTGCACAGGAGGCTTTGATTTGGGAGTGAATTAGGTCCTGCCCAGAGCCCCTTGTTGTCAGTTTGGCTACCTGCAGTAAGACATGTTTGGTTCCAACACAACCTGTCTGCTGGGAAAAATGAAGTCAATGGCATTTCTTTGATCTGGTGTCAACAAGATTAAAATATCTATTTCCTCTGGCCCAGCTCCTTGAGACCCTCATGGAGGCAGGTGCAGCCCTGGCCTAGATGGGAGCTCCTGTTGAGCCCCCAGCACAGCCTGCAGAGGCTTGAGCCCAGTTATCCCATACCTGCTCCCTCCTGGCCTTTAGGCAGCCATGTGTGACCCCTCAAGGCTCCAGGGTTATCTGGGGGTTTGCCCCCTCTTCCTGCTGAGAACCGGGCTGAGGTGGGAGCTTCCTCTGGCCTCCCAGGTTTCACAGGGATCCTGAACTGTGGTGAGCTGTGGGAGGCAGTGCCAGCTGAAAGGCAGCTAATTCAGCAAGCCATGGTGAGGAGGGTTAGAGTATGGGCTGGCAAACAGAGCACTGACAGGCTTAGATGCCTAAAACCAGCCCGGGGTGTGCCTGAGTGAGTTACAGTGGGAGAAGCCATGCTCAGGAAGGAGAGCTAACCATGAGTGCCGAAATGGGCATGGCAGGAGGAGCAGGGAGAGGAGCAGTGTCCAAGGAGATTGCTGCAGGGACAGGTTGCTTCTCTAAATATCATTATTTATTTCTGTAGTTTGCAGCAAATTTGATTCAAAAGGTTTTGCTGCTCATAAAGAGATTAATAGACAAATAAAATGGAGAAGTGCAAGACAGCCCCACCCCTTCCTTAATCCTCAGGGCAGCCAAGCAAGTGGACACATCTCCTTGCCAGGTGACTGATTTGGATTTGTGAAATTTGGAAGAGGTGAAAGCTTGTGTTTACAAGGTGCTGTTGCCATTTCCGATAAAGAATAAATCAGCTGCTGTTTTAATGCTGGTTTGGCTCTTGTGATTGCAGAGAATAATCTCTGGATCCTTCGTAGTCAGAGAGGTGAACCCATGGACATGTTGCAAAGGTAGCTCAGGGGAAGTCAAAAGTTTGGAGATCTTTTTGGTGTGTAATGCTCTTACTGACTTTCAGGAGGATACAAGGCTCCATCAGGGATGAAAAGAAGAAGAAGTTTGTGACAGGTGAATGGTTTTCGGAAGTGAAGGCAAAACGGTTTCAGCAAGACTTGGAGGGGCCGGATCTACTTCGGGCATCAATTAGAAGGAAAAAGGGCAAACTAGAAAGTAAGTATGTTAGCGTGCATCTTAAGAAAACAAATTGAGTGACCACAAAAAATTGGTCCAGGATGGGAGCCTCCTTGTACTGGGAGTCTGTTGAGAAGCAGTCCCTGTGTTGTAATAAGGGGATTCTCAGCTATATTTTCAGTACTAGAAAAACAGCCCTTGTTATCAAAATCAGGGCACAAAGAAAAAATTACACTGTGGCAGAGGACCAAAGCAAAAGCCATCTGCAGCCAATGCCTTTTCCCCACTTCAGCTTCTTTTTCCCAAAATTTCTGTTTGCTAGAGGTCACTGGTATCATTTCTTACCACAGAAATAAAAGGAGAAGGGGATGATGTAGGACAGTTTCTGGCATCAAACTGACGTGTGGGTTAAACACATCCCCCTGCCCCAATTCCTGAAGTGGTCTGACAAGAGCTGCTCTCACAGGTCTCTGGGGTGGTGGGGTCAGTCACATCTCTGCAAAGGGAGATGGTGCCTCTCTCCTCCTGGCAAGTATTTGCCCACTTGAGAGGGTCCATGCCTAGCTTTTTACATGGAAATAATTCCAAGGCAAAATGTGGTTTTCAAAGTAAAAAGGGCTTTGTGGGCAAGACTGAATGGTACCCAGGCTGTGTGCCACAGCCAGGCTGTATCTGGGACCACGTGCTAATTAGAAGCAGATGTGTTGCATGTTGTTTGACGTGCAGATAAACTTTCATGGTGCTGTGTAAAACAGATCAAAGCAGATTTGTCAGCTCAGGGCAAGAGATCAGCCCTGTGTGAAACAAGCAGGACTGTGCTGAGAGTCAAAATGTAACCAGCCTGGAGCTGGAACTTTGTGCTGAACATCTGTGCAAAGCAGAACTGGGGATGATTCACATCCAGTCCTCACCATGAGGACAGGCCAGCCACCCCCACAGCCCAGTGTCACACAACCTCCTGATTTGTCAGGGTGGGCAGTCACAGACCCTCAGCCATGGCTGGGGAGCTGCTGGCTGCTGCTGCCCTTAGGAAGCCTTGGCCCTGCCAGGCAGCTCTGAGCAAAGTCTGCTGCTGTCTGTAACACAAGGGCCCCATACCCGGGCTCTGCTCTTCTGCAGTGAAGGCTACTGCCCCTGACAAAGGGGCATCTGTCCAGCACTCAGATGTCATCTCCAGCAGTTCAGTTCAGCCATCTTTCCTGGGCCCAGTTTCTCATTCCTGCTGGGGGGGAGCAGCAGTACAGATCACTCCTTTGTTTGGTGGGCCTCCTTGGCCCGGATGTCTGTAGCAGGAATTGCCTGGGTTTAGGGTAGCCCTCCTTGCTCCATGTTACTTAGATACATTCTGAAAGCTAAATGCTGACTAGAGACTTCACTGAGAGCCTCATTTTCTTTTTGCTCTTTACCTACTCCTGGCAGCTCTCATAACTTAGCATAGATTCATTGGAGCCTCTCACGCAGAACTGGCCCATCATATTTCATATGAAGTTGCTTTTATCCTTGGTATTATGAATTCATGATGTCATTAAATTTACTATTTTATCATACCTCCAGAATGCTAAAACATATAAAACCTTTTCCATCTTGGCAGAGGTGCCTGGCTTTTCTGCAGAGCGTGTTCTTCTTTTTGAGAATGTGCATTTGTGCTTGCACCCTCTTGGTATGAAGGGGCACAGCTTCAGCAGCTTCTCTGCCAGGGCCCAGGTCAGGCAAATACTCTGTCACCTGCAACCCAGCTACCAGCCTGCAGTGAATAGAATTGTCTGCCCTTTGCCTTGCACCCTTAGCTCTCTGCCCACTTCAGGAAAGCAGAATTTAAAGTACTGTTGGTTTTAGATTTAACTTTTTGGGCTAATGTGCACATATGAGATGAAGTCTCAGGTCATCACATAAAATAATCTCCTTAGCAGCATTATGCAAGATAGTCTTTGCATGTGCCTTACTTGACTAATGCTGTTTTAAGAAGGAAGGAGCAAATGTTATTATATTACTGTAATAGTTATGTTTAGATTTAGCCTTTATTCCTTTTTCAACTTTTTTTCTTCCCTTTTCCCCTCTATTTCTATTCTCAGACTTATTTTGATAAAGCACAGGTATAACATGTGACTTTGTTCCTTCCTCTTTCTGCCATTTTACATCACTGTGCATCAAGATTCTGCAGCTAATATATTCACCTTAGATGAGATAAGGGCCTTTGCTTGCCATATTGACACCTTTCTTCCTTCCCCTGGAAAGATCAGTCATTCACCTCTGTTGGCTTTCAATGTGATGAAAGTTCATTTAGTCAAATCTGTGTTCATAACTCCTGATTTAAGTCTTTATAGACTTGAGTCTGTGTTAGGGAGTTAAATGAGAAAATTCCTGCATGGAAAAGCCCCACAGAGATAATTGCTGGCATTCCCTTTGCAAGGTGAGCAGGCTGAGGAGGGGTGAAAATTTGTGCTTGCAAAGGAAAATTCCCAGTGATCTTTTCTGGAGGAGGGTTTTAGCCTTCAGAAGGGAGGGTGGTGGGGATCCCTAAGGGTTTTCACAGTTGGTATTGATTATAGTAGAAAACACTAGTCATGGGCAGTAATTCTAATCTATAAAACAGATAGATACCCTATGTTTAAACTACAGCCTGCAGAGCAGCACAGATGGATGAATTTGATGGTAACTTCTCCTTGTGCTTATGTGCAATAACTTGAGGGATAAAAACCACCTGTGAGAGAGACCATTTTATCCACCTGCTGTGGCAAGTGAGCCCTGATGCACAGTTAGTTGTGCTTTCCCCAGACATGGAGAACCTTTATTTTAGAGTGGTAGGAAACGAGTAAAAGTGTTAAGCAGGAGTGCCTGTCAGTTTTGTACACACATATAAAAATATATGTATGAACAAGTTAAACTGGTCAGGCCACTCCTAATTTCTGTTGGAATTTGCTTCTTATGTTGTCTCATCCTAAAGTTAGCAAAGGCATATTGCTTGTTTTGATGGATTATAACGTACTAACATAGCTTATTTGTTTGTGGTGTTAGGAGCCAGGCGAAGCTGTGTCAGTGGCTGAGCCATTTTGCAGGGCAGGGATTTGGATGGGTGGAAGGCTTCCTGCTGCCTCTGCCAGCCAGGAGGGAAGAGCTCTGTCTGAGGGGGAAGTGTCAGTGAAGAGCAAGTATGACACAGTGCCTTTGCAAGTGGGGTGAGAAATGAATGCAGTCTTTGGTTGTCAAGGTCTTTTCAACCATGACAGGCAAAGGGAAAGTGTGGGAGCTCTGTGTTTGGTTCCTTTACTTCCAGCACAGCTACCTGCTGGCACCTCCCTCCCCCAGGTGTGAGACAGAAGAGGAGGATGTGGCTCACTGTGTCAATAAATCTCCTCAGTGTGCCTTCCTGTGCCCGCACGTGCCATGGCCTGCACGTGCCACCAACCATGCCTCGGCTTCGCTCTCCTAAAACAGCGTTCAGTGATGCTTTGTGCGCATCAGCGTTCGCATGGGCAGAACAGTCCCTCTCTCAGAAACAAGCTCTCTAAAACTGGCTCGTTCCTACACAACCAGACTCTTGTTTTTCAGCAGGAGCGGCTCCCTGACTTCCTGCTGCTGTGGAAACCACGGGGCCGCCCGGCTGCCACCTCCTGTGTGTGCCAGACATGCAGTCCTAATGCAGACAGCTCTGAGCAGCAGCTGCTGTTGTGTCCCTGCACCTCAGGGCCAGGCGCTGGGCAGACAGGAAGATTGGGAATGCAGCATTTTTCTCCATAGGAATGCACAGGCAAGGGGGAATGAACCTTTGGATACTCCTGTGACTTGCAGGCTGACTGTGCTGGTGCTGGATGGCACCACACTGCCTGTGTGGAGTCTTGTCTGACCATAGGACTGGCCTGCTCTTGGGCCTCATGTGGTTTTCCAGCCAGATAACAAGAGAGGCTATGCTATTTAATATTACTTCTGAATCCTCTGAACTACTTTTTCTATTGTAATGTTTAATGAAATATATCCTACAATGGTGTGACAGTTCTTGTAACAGGTAGATTTTCTCTTTAAAATAGACCTAGCTACATGTGAATAAATACATGCAGATCTTTTTGACCAGACTAGGCTTAGTTTTTATTCACTGCTTGAGAGTTTAATCTTTTTGGTTTTGCTGTAGCGAGAAAACCCATTTGCTAACAAAATATCTAATGCAATTTTGTACCCTGGCAGTCTGCTGTAAAGGGTACCGTCCTCTATTGTTTTTCCTTTGGGGTCTTTGGGAGCTTAGAAGAGATAGCTGAGCCTTGTGCCAGTAAAAATAACAGGGATCTCCTCATTAACTGTATTGGCCTCCTCCTTTGTTTGCCAAGATCGGATGACTTGAGTCAAAACAGGAAATGGCTAAATTTAAATCCTGGAACGGATTAACTTTATTGACAGTTGTGGCAGCATCCTGTGGAGGTTTCCAGTGATGTGACAGCTCCTGGCATGAGTTGGGCGTTGGGCAGCTTTGACCTCTTGGACCTGTGGGGTGTGGAAGTGCCTTGGGGCCTCCCCATCCTTGGGGAGAGCAGGCAGAACCCCTGACAGCCCTCTCCTCTTAAACCCCCAGGGATTGTGCCACTCATTTTCACTGGGCAAAACTTCTTCTTTCCCCAAACAAAACACACCAAGCATTACAAGTTTAATGAAATGTCATTTCTCAGTTGTCTGTTGCATTACAGATGAGGCCAACAAGCACATCCAGATGGGTCTGGAAAGCAAAGCTGTCCCGAGTCCTGCCTTTCCTGAGGATGTTGCTGATACAGGAGAGGGAAGGTAACACTGCTGCGTGTGCAGTGCTCTGGCTGCTGCTCTTATTTCTAATGAAGATTGAATGCAACCCGTTAAACTCTGGTCTTTAACTGAGTTTCCAAGACTGTATAAGTAATAAGTTCTATAGGATATTTTTTAAGTCCTTCTTCCAGGAATTGTCAGAATATCAATCCACCCCTAATAATCAAGTGCTAATGTGCTTATCCCACAAAGGTCTTTTCCTGCATGATTTGATAAGGGATCAGTGAAATGGAAGTTGTCTCTAATGTCAGGATATGCTGGTTAGTTTTTCAAAGTAATTATGGTTTTATTTGTTTAATTTTTGCTATGGAGCAACACTAACAAAATGAACTGTTTGAGGAAACTGCTCATTTCCTGTTGGTGCCAACCTCTGTGTCCGGTCCTCAGCACTCTCCATCAAGGCTTGGTAGGATTTCACGTTGTGCTGACTGAGCAGAAACATCTACTAAAAGCACTCCAATGAGCAAGTCAGTGATCTCGCTCAATATCCGTGGGCTATGGAGAAGCAATTAAAATTCACATATTCATGTATTGTTCCCATCTCATTTGCCTTTTTTGTCAGTAGAATGAGGAATCATTCTCGCAGGTGGCAGTTGCTCCAGTTAAATATTAAATATGGGCCTTGACAACACTGGGAAACCTCTTGCAGCTGATTAGTGGGTGTTGTTTAATGAAGGATCCAGAGGCAACAAGCCTAAGGTGCTCCTGCTTTGCTGGCACAACATTCAGGAGGTTGTTTTTTTTTTTTGGGGGGGGGGGGGAGGGTGTTGGTTAAATCCTGAAAAGCTTGCTTTGTTTTTCTCATTCAATCTAAAGCCAGGTGTGGCCTGTTCCTTCCTGGGCCCTAGCATAGAAATGCCTCTCCCTTCTGCATGGCCCTTGGGCTCTTCTGGCACTTCCCAGAAGGGGAAAACCTGAATAAATATAGTAGTTGACACACATTGTTTTTATTGAGCAAGTTCTGTGTCTGAGCAGAACCGAGGTCATGTTGAAGACTGCCTGAGCACCCAAATAGGCACATCATTGCCACAGACCTCCTTGTTCAGGCATTTCTCCTCTCTCACAGATCCAGTAGACCTACTCTTGAAACCACAGAAAAGAAAATTTTGCCAAAACCAAAGCCAAGACTTCCTGTCCAGTTGTCTGCATCATACAAGGTAGTACAGGCACAGCCTCTGCACTTTGTTTTGTTATTTCTTGGAGCTTCACGCAGTCTATACCTACTGACAGGGGCTCCACAGGCTGCCTGCCCTGGTGTGTCTGCTCAAATAAAATACATTTTTTCAAGTCTTGCCAGTATATATACACTGATAAGATTTGTTTTCTGTTCAGGGATCCAGCATACATGATGTCTCTTCCTCAGAGAGTGACACTGGAATAAGTCCATTTGTGACTGCAACAAACAGCTTTCATTTGTCTAGGAAAGGTAAGTTTTTTGTTCAGTGAGCTATTGGTGTTTTTGTTATTCAACATCAAACACCAAGAGACAAGATGCTTTTCAGTGTCTGTACAAATAAATAACAAGGAGTACCTTGGCATGTAAGAATGGGCTGCCAACATTTGTATGAATTACAGCCAGGGCAGCAGGGAACAAGGCAAAAGGCAGTCTGATGACTGAAACTTCTCTGGGCTCTCAGTACATTTTAAACTGAATGCTTGACTCTCAACTCTTTAATCCAGAAGAGAACTTGCCCTCTCTTTCCAGCACTGAATGTATAGTGTAGTTTTGGAACATAGCAAATAGCCAGTAGGGAAGCTGTCAAATTGAAAGGGAACCTGCAAACAAATCCACAACTTGCAGCAACAGTTTACAGCTCAGTGGATTTTTTCTGTGCCCTGTTGCAGGGAGAAGAACTGGGATTTTCATGGCTTTCTCAGATGGAAGGGATTTCTAGAGTCTGAATATGGAAAAGAATTAGGAATATATTGTTGGTTTCTGAAAATTCCCCTGGCTTCTCATTGAGAAATTGCAGCCCAGACCTTCTGGGGAGATTGGATGTGATGCAGTGGGACAGGCTCTGAGCATTTGTTGTTGTTGTAGGTCATGGAGTATCTCCATTGCCCACCAAGCTTTCAGAGGATGCTGTGCCTCAGCCCAGCACTGCAGCTGGAGGAGAAGCTCTTGATGGGGCCACCGGCGCTACAGAGCGGCCAAAAATTCCACCCGAAGAAACTTACACTCCCAGCAAGATACCAGTTAAGAAGAAACCAAGCAGAACCTTCCCCAGATCCGAGCAGTTTGTGAATCTTGTGGGGCCAGCAGAGAACAGCCTTACAAAGAAAGAGCCGCTGGCAAGCCCCAGACCACTGCCCACAGAGGGGGAAAGCAGCCAGGCTGGGAAGCAGGGCGTGAACTACACGATCTCATCGATGAGCAGCAAAGAGGAGGATATCGGCCTCGACCGTGAGCACTTCAGGAACTTGAAGAACTTCTGGGAGAAGGGAGCAGACTCGGTGGCAGTGGGGAGCTCGGTGGCGGAGCTGGGCAGGGCGGAGGCAGACGGTCGGCAGTTCAAGCTGTGCCGCTCGCTCTCCGTGCAGTCTGGGCAAGGCCAGGACGCTGTGGAAAAACCTGGTGCCTTCACCAAAACAAAGAGTCCCTACAAAAGGACAGTAACGTTGTCTTCTAGCGAGGAAGAGCCAAGCTGTGCCACCCCTGCAAGGAAGGGCTCGGTTTCCCTCACTCCCAGATCCACGTATGCCAAGAGCAAAGGCGGCCTGGTTACAAGAAATGACTCGCTGAGTGAAAGCAATGGGAAGCTGCTGATGCCAGAGGAAGAGAAGGTGGGGCAGCACTGCTCCCAGAAATCCAGATTGCCTGTGCGGGCGCCTTCCATCAAACTCGAGTCACCTACCAAGGATGTTTCTGGCAACACGTTGGAGCCAGGGACGCCTGCGGAGGAGCTGGTCATGGCAGAAGAGCACAAGCCCACTGCGAGGTCCCAGACGAGCAGGGTGCAGATACTGATCGAGCCTGTGCTCACAGATGATGAAGGCGATGATGCAAAAGAGGAAAGATCTGATTTGGGCACTCTTGACAACATGGAAATAAATGGAGAGCTACCTGAGGAAAAAATGTGCGAGTCTTCAGACCAGCCAGCAGCCGGTGAACCATCTGGAGAGAGAGAGGCTGTTCAGGGAACAGACTCAGCTGTTTACTCAGGTACTGAGGGCTGTGACCTCACCCTGTGAAATCCAAACAGAGAGCCATCCCTAAGCTTATTTTCTTCCCTAACCCTTCTGCATTTTGCACATTTTCTTCATCTGTCCCTTTATCCTATATTGCAATTTGTGCGGAGTTAGCTTGTGTGGAATGTATTTTGCAAAGAGCTCTGGAAACAAATCTAGCGTAGCCTAGTGTGAGTGCAGAAGGGGACACTGCCATACTCTCTTGCTTTCTTCCCCACTCCCAGCCCCTGTGCCTTACTTTCAAGCACCTCACCTCGAGACAGCCCTGCACTACCTACAACACATCACAGGAACTCACTTTATTTCACTCACTGGCAAGATTGAATTTCTTCAAATGTGGGACTGGAGGAATTCTTTGTGGTAGTAGAGATAAGTCTAACACAAATAGAAGAAATAAAATGTGAGGTAAAGTGTTTAATACGCTGGCTCTTAGAGAACCTTGATACTGCCACTGGCTGTCAGTGCCTTAAGGACATTTTGGGTCTTTTTGGAATGCACAAGTGAACTTCGATATTAAACTTTAAGCAAAGCGGACTGAAAAAGGAGTCTGATCTTCCTGGGGCCTGATACCATGTTCTCAACCATGGTGGTGTCAATAGTATCACCATTTCAGCAGCCTCTTGCTCCAGGTTTGATGGGCTCTTGTAGTGACTATTACTATGAGAAAATGTTGTTTGCAACTCACTTTACATTTGGGCTCTGATTACCCACAGCTCTGCTCTCTTCCAAGCGAAGACCTACAAAGAGAGAGCATCTTACCTCCTTTTTCCAAATTTTCTGCTCTCATGTACCTGGGTAAGACCTGTTTGAGAGGATTTTCCACAGATTCATCTGGTTTTTATTTTTTAATTATGTAATTTCTTGGCTTATTTCCTAGCTCAGATAACATTCCTATGAAAATCCTGAGTTGCACTTCAGGTCAATGCAAATATTTTCTTTATGGTATATTTTGGGTTGTGAAAGACATCTAAGATCATTAAGTCCAACCATTTATACACCAGATCATTCTAATATTTCTCAGGGCTTTTTCCTTTATTAATTCATTCCTTTCAGGATGATATTAGCAGATGGCTGTGTTTCACTGGAAGCTCTTCACAAGAGCTGATCTGTCTTGGCGACTGGGTTAATCCAGTATTTACATTTCCTGACACAGTGTGAAGAGTTTTTCTCAGGGGAGACATCAGACACCCGGATGGTTGGAAAGCAGCCCTGTGCAGTGTAACTGCAGTGTGCTCTAGCAGAGTGACCAAGGGAGGCCCACACCCACATGGGCTTGTTGACACACTGCCCATTCGTGTTTATTTATTTACCATGTTGACTTGGCTTTTCGTGTATTCCAGAGGAAGATGGGGATCATTCTCCTGCTGCTCAGGCACTGGCCCGAGCAAATAGCATTAATCTTGCGAAGAGCATGGTGAACATTTACACAACCACAGAGAGTGAGTAACGTCTTTCTTTCTTCTTTTTGGTTTACATTTGCTGAAGGTAATATATTATGCCAGTTTTTCATCACCATGCTTGTGTGTGTGTACCAGGCTAGGAAAATGACATATTGTTTCATCATCAAATTAGAAAGTTTATAGTGCCTAAAATTGAATTCAGAGCCAGGAAATTGCAGCTAGATTGATGGTTTGTTACTTCAGCAAAAACACAAGGGCTTCAAAGGGTTGGCAAGAAGCTTGTGCTCGTCTTTCCTGTTCCTGCACGAGGGCTGTGGGATGTGTTGGCAGCCTGTGGATTGATCTAAGGTGCCAGACCTGGTACAAGTTGTGCCACAGACTCCTGCTCATGGAGCCTGTCCCCTCACCCAGAGCAGAGCCCGTGGCTGGACTGATGTCCCCAGCTGCCAGCTGGGACATGTTTTATGGTGACAGTCTCTCCCTGAGAAACCTAGAGAAGATAAAGAGAAGGCAACCAAGGAAGCACCAGCCTACCTGAAGAAGCCCAAGAAAGCTGCAGCCATGGAAAGCACCTGAGGGAAGGCAGCAGCAACCTCTGTGCCCAAGAAAGCCAACGACAATCCCCAGAGGGTGAAAGCTGGCAAGCCCAAAAAGACAGCTAAGAGCTTGCTTAAAAAGAAAGTGTTGAGGCCAAGGCTGCCAGGACTGAAATGAGAAGCATGGGAAGGCAATGCCCCAAGGAAAGGTAAAGCCACTTGGAGGCTTTGATTGAGATAATTGAAGTCCAACCCCTGGTTATGGGAGGGAGGACAGTCCCCTTTGGGGCTCTGTCAGGGGCAGCTTGCAGGCAGGTCACACTGCACAGCCCTGTGGCTGTGCCCACCCTGGCTGGCAGATCGTGCCGAGCTCTGCCCCATCCTGTGGTGCCCAACATGTCACAGGGCACGGTGGCTCGAGGCTCCAGGCCCCACATTGCTGTTCAAGGACATGGTCTCCACACAGACAACCAAGATTTCAGCTTCCCTTAATCTAGAGCCCCAAACTCCATCCTTGGAAACCCTCCTCTACAGAGTTACAGTTCCTTGTTTGCAAATATAGCAAATAGTCTGTGGAGCGGGCTGGCTACACTTATTTATTCAAGCTTGGACACAGAATAGTAAATATCAAATGAGTGGTAAATCAAGAAGCTCTTGGGCATTTTGAGCACCAAAGAATGTGCCATCATGCCTAACATGCTAAACAAGTGTGTATATGAACATGCATATTCATATACATAGATCTTTTCAAAACAAATTCTTCTGGGATGGAGAAAGTAATCTTCAAGAGAGTTAGTGGGAGAAGGTAAAGATACAAAAAATAGGTTTTAGTTAAACATTTAAGCAGTCTGGTAACCATCTTTCTATTGATAGGAAGGTTTCTGACCTTCTTTTAGGTAGTGTGGTTATTGTACACCTCTGTGTCTATCAGAGTATTTAAGAAGTGTATGCAATGGTGAAATTGTGGGTCTAAATATTTTTAGTGCTCTTTTTTACAGGGCAGTGTGCTGTGAGATAAAAATGTGGACATGATTGGTTTCTTTGACAAGGAGGTAGATTTGCGTGGTTTTAGTGTAAGTTAGTCTACATAAAGCAGGCAACATCGACGTCCTTGTGCTGATAAAGGCATTAGATGAGCCACTAGAGGGAGTTCCACACTCCCACACAGTGAATTAAAACACACCGAAAATAGCTCTAGGATGTTAATTAGCAGTTTTTGTCTTGGGAAGGATCAGCTTCAATGACAGGTGACACAGACAGGGCAAGTAGGTAGTACCCCAGTGCCTCCCACAAGCTTTTCATCCTTCCTTGTGCCCTTAAACTAAAGTGTGATTTATAATTGCTTGATTCTGACAAGCTATCTTGATGCCTTTTTTTTGTACCTGCAGCATACAATAAACCTCATTTGATGCCACATCAATTTCTTGAACCTGAAAGAGTCAAAGAGCTGAGCAGATCCTCTCCTGTCCTGTTGTCTGAGGTGGGTTGATGCCAGAAGTGGCTGAAATAGTATTCACAGCATCCCCTGAATGGCAGTTGGTTTCATGAGAATGTCTCTCCTGGACACCAGCAGTACTTGCTTTAGAGCATGAATAAATGAGAAAAGCTCATTTTGTCATGAATAAATGAGAAAAGCCTTAAGAGAAAAGCCCCCAGTAACCCAGAGCAGCTGTTCCATCCTGGAGGAGTTTAAGTGTTTTGCTGTGTCTCAAACCACGCTGTTCTGTGCCCTTTCCCAGAGCCCAGGCGAGGCATGCAGCTCTGTTTGGAAGCAGTTAATGATGACGTTCAGTGCTGGTTGGAGGGGATGCCCTGGGGAGGCTCTCTGCACTCTCCTCCACTCTCCTAACCTGATCTCTGCTTAATGGGACTCTGCTGAGCAATTGGTTTTTCTCTCTAGTGTTGCAAAGTGCTCATTCGGCAGAGCTTAAAGATGCTTCTTATTTTCTGAGCAGACTGAATCAGACACAGCTTCAGAAATCAGCTTCCAGTTTAACAGGCACAAGAAGACACCCAGCATTGGCAGCCACTCGTCTGACATGGCTTCTGTCTCCTCGGTAGGTACCAAGCGCCGGCGGCTCCCGGACAGGGCTCCTGCGTTGGATGCAGTGACGCTGCATTTCAGCTGATGCTGATGGTGTGGCCTCCAGGGTATCCTGCTGCTTTCTGCAGGGTACATTATTGACAGAACAGGGATGGTTAATTACTCACTCGGGTTAATGGAGTGAATCCAGGTACCATCTCAAAATAGAGACCCATCGAGTCGTTGCTGGTCAAACTCCCCGTAAGCGACAGCCCCCTCTGCCAGGTGTGGATGCTCTGAATCCTGGCGGTGCAGGAGGTGGGGGAGGGGGTTTCTAGGTGGGAAAATGAGGCACACAGCTATTAAAGGACATGTTTGTGGTTCAGAACTGCAGATGGCTGCCCTCTGCAAGCTCATCCTTTATCAGCAGATAAGAGGGAACTCAGAGCTGGACAGCAAAGGCATGTTTTGGAGCTTCAGCTTCTGAGGAAAACTGAAAAAAGCCAAATATGTTTAGTTGAACATTTTTAAAAGATTCCTTAGAGACAGTATTTGGGGAGGGAGCTACTTAAAAGTGCTTGTATTTGCTGTGTTACTGTTATGGGTTTCTCCAAGGAGTATATTTGAGATTTAAAGAATATATGTGAAGCAAAGCTGGTAGGGAAAGGTCATGAATGTAGATAAATATGTTAAAAACTTTGGGGCATATGAGTTGTTCTCCTAATTTGGAGCATCTGGGAGCTGAAAATGAGTCCAGATCATGCAGGTGTTCTTGAAAATCTCGTTCAAGATTCTCTGCTGGAGTGAGTATCCTGATGGGATGGTAAATGCAGCTCCAAGGTCTGACAGGAGATGTTTAGCAGGTTTTTGGAGGTTATAATAAAATTCAGAACCAAATTAAGTAGGGAAAGACAGAGAAGAATTGGGTTAATTACTAGGAAAGTTTTTTGATAAATGTTCATGACTGTACCACAGAAAAGTGCCACGAGGGTTAATGATTTGCTTTGTAAACAGCATTGGCTTTTATGATATCCCGTCAGGAGTCATGAGTGCAATAGAAAATTACCTCATCTTTCTGTAGCTGAGCTTTGCTTGTGCTTCATTACTTTCCACCAGTGAAAGACAAAGACTTGAAAAAAGAAGCCAAAGTTGTCTGGGCAAAATGCAGTTTGTTCTGGGAGAGCAAGTGACTCTGGGTGCCTAGCTCCAGATTTGTATCAGGAGAAACCTCATGTTCCTGTGCCTTTGGGGCAAGCATGGGCTGTCTCTGGTGGAGCAGTGGCTCTTCAGGACAGGGTTGTATCTGTTTGGTACTGCTCCATGCACATTGTGAGTAAGCAACAAGAAAGGAATAGTTCTTCCTACATTTCTAGTCTGATAGGGTTCTTATTAGCCTGTTTTTAAATGGATTGACAATTGTGTGACTGTATCTACCTGAAATAACAAGTTCATATAAGATAGTTCAAGTTCTCTCAATATCTTTCTTTCTTAGTGATAAGATTGGGTGAGGATATCAGTTTTTGTACTGTAAGCATACAGAAGAGACTTGTGTTGTCCCCCCAGTAATATTTAAGTCCATTTCCCAAAGTTTTGGGATTTAGGAGTGAAAAAACTTCTGAATTTCTTGAGCATTCAGTGCTTCTAAGTCCTGGTCTAGGATAGCACATCCTTGTGAGACCCTTATTTGGGTTCCCCAGCCCTGGCTTGTGTGAGAGCAGCCACAGCTGTGAACCATCTCTGTGTCAACATCACACTGCACAAAGATGGGAATGCTAGATTTTTTCTCTGGGAATGCGTTTCTCAGACTATTGTCTTTGTCCAGAACCGAGTCAGACTGTGCCTGTTTCAGTGGCACTGACCTTGCTCTTCCCCCTGGCAGGTGAGTGGCAGTGTGCTCAGTGTCTACAGCGGCGATTTTGGGAGTGTGGATGCCCAAGGAACCGTGGAATTTGCTCTAGACTATGACGAGAAGAACCGGGAGTTCCAGGTCCACGTGTCCCAGTGCAAGGACTTGGCTGTAGTGGATGAGAAGAAAGGCAGATCTGACCCGTGAGTGATGTTCTGGTGCCTTGTGACTTCTCCATTGCTGCATTGTGTGTTCTGGAGAATTTTTATTTTCTTTAAATGTCATGGTTTCTTCCTTCCTTCCTGTGTGCCTGCTAATTAGAGAGCTTGGCGATGTGGGGCAATATCCAACTGGAGTTTGTTTCCTTTTCTAGGTATGTTAAAACTTACCTGCTCCCAGACAAAGCTAGGATGGGTAAGAGGAAAACGTCAGTGAAGAAGAGGACAGTGAATCCCATTTACAATGAGGTGTTACGGGTAAGAACAAACCACGCTCTAAAAACCTCTGTTGTAGTAGGCACCTCTATCAGATCCCGCCTTCTTGCCCAGATTTTTTGCCTGGCTCCTGCCAACACTGCACTGCTCTTCCCTGGGGTTTGAGAGGCCTGGGATGTTAACGTTCCTCTGCACCCATCTGTGTGGCACCCGAGATTCGTGATTTCCCTGCAAAACTACACAGATCTTTGGATGCAATAGGGACCTGCAGCCAGAGCAAGGGCTGTTTGTCCTTCTCTTCCCTGGCATGCAGTCACAAGGCATAGGACTAGTAAGAAGGGTCTGCATTATGTGATCATACTCATCAAAGCATAGAGGATTATTTAACAATGCCCAAGCCTGTGTTAATAATTCTTAAAAGAATATTGGTTTTGCCCTGTGATGAATGGAATGCCAGGTTTCCCTATGCTCAGCAGAAAAGCTTTGTCAGGGTAGTAGCATTGCTACAGGACAAAAAAAGAGGTGTTCAGACTGAAGCCAGTCCATTGGTAGTGCATGTGTGGGGTGAGTTTGAGTGTCTCAGAGCTTATTCAAGCTTTTGAGTAGTTTATTTCTGTTTGTGAAAGAAACAGAAGAAAAATTTGAACAACCTGACTTCTCTTTCTTCCTCTAGTATAAAATAGAGAAAATGGTATTGCTGATCCAAAAATTAAATCTCTCTGTTTGGCACAATGATCCATTGGGACGTAACAGTTTTTTGGGAGAGATTGAAATTGACTTGGCCAGCTGGGACTGGAGCAACAGGAAACTCAACTGGTACCCACTGAAGCCCCGGGTAAGTGTGTCTCAGCTGCAGTCCTGCTTTCTAGCCCAGCCCTGAAGCCTTGAGGGTGGCAAAAGTCCTTCCTGACTCCTTTAAGGTCTTTGGGTGTGGTGGAGCAGAACAACCTGAACTGTACTAGGGAGCAACCCCTGGAACCTTAGTGCAGTTTAGTGCTTGGAACAATGGCCTTCTTGGGTCTGTTTTGGTGACTGATCTGTAGGGACACTTTCATAAATGCAACCTGACACTAATCACAGCAACTCTGACATGACTTTGCCATTCTCTCCACTCACATGAAGACCATCCATCAAAAACAGACAGCAGAGTACTAGGTGAAGCAGCTGACATGCCTTGAGAGGTAAATACCCAGGTGCCACTGTTTGTAAAGTCTGTACAGCTTCCTGCATGCTTCTGGATTCACAGGTCTGATTTGAGATCTCTTTTAAGCAAATAGAGGACATTAATCTTTCAGAACCAAGATGCTTAATTATATCCAGCTGGACATGTCTGGAAGGGCAGCCTTATACTCTGGATCCTCAGGCTTTTGGTTCTGAGAGACTGAGTTTGAGAACAAACCCACAGAGAAAGGAGCTGCCCTAAGAACGGGCTGCTCCAGCCGTGGAAAATCAGAGTTTGTCCATTTGTGCTCCTCCACGGAAGTGAAAAGCTGTTTGCCTTGCTGTGTTTCACAATCCTTCGTTTAGTCAGTCATAACTCTTTCTGTTTCAGAGCCTTTCTGCTGTTAATGGTGTGGATCATCGAGGAGTGATGAGTTTGTCCATTAAGTATGTGCCCCCTGGAAGCCTAGGTAAATGTGGTTCATGCATTAAGGACTACTGCCCATGTGCAAACACACACCTTGCAATGCCTCATCTGCTTAGGGGCTGCTTGAAGAGCAATCTCATTAGAGCAAGATCTTAGACATCAGCACAAAGGCACAACCAGCAGTGTTTGACAGCACTGTTTGCAGCCTACATCTGTTTTTCACATCTGGGTTTACTGGGAAAGTGTTGGGGAGAGAGGAGGGGCTCAACAACTTCCAACTCATCAGCTGTTATGAGCATGTGGGCACTGTAGGGTGCTGTGATGTGGTAGGAGCAGCACCGAACCCATGTTACTGTGGGGCAGACACGAGGTTGGGTTGGCTCAGCAGTTCCTTCTCTTTTCCTGTCTGATGCAGCACTGGCAGGTTGTGTCAGGAGCCTCTGCAGCTGCAGGAGTGACAGGGCTGGCTGCAGTGCTGAGACCTGCAGGGAGGGGCAGTGAGCACAGAGGAGCCATGAGGGTCCCACAGGTCCCTGCAGAGCAGGCCTGTCATTTTGGGAGCTATGGCTCTGAGTGGCACGACAGCTTTTCTCATCTCCTAAATGGCAGGGCCCAAGAATCCTCCCTCTGGCGAAGTTCACATTTGGGTCAAAGATGTCAAGGACCTGCTGCAGTTGCGTCCATCTGGAGTTGACTCCTTTGTGAAGTGGTGAGTGCATGAGCACAGTGCTGCTCCTGCTCTGTGCCCACACAAAGGGCTGTGTTTCCTTCCCTGTTCTCAGGCTCACCAAGCTGTGCCTCCATACTGGAAAGCCTTTGTGTTGCACTGGGAGAACTGTAGGGGAGAATTGCCCTTGTTATTCACCTGTGGCCAAACTAGGAAAATCCTTGCTGTGATAAAGCTCTTGGTCAATGTTCAATGCTTCATACTGTGTTTTTTCTCCTCTCAAAGCTATGTGCTGCCAGACACCAGTAAGAAGAGCTACCAAAAGACCCGAGTCATAAAGAGAGACACAAACCCTGTTTTCAATCACACCATTGTGTATGATGGCTTTCATACTGAGGATCTGAAGGATGCATGTGTTGAACTCACTGTGTGGGATCATGAAAAGCTTACCAACCATTTCCTTGGAGGAATCAGGCTGGGCCTTGGGACGGGTGAGTATTTTCCTTTATATTAACTCAATACTGTTACCATGGTGCTGAGCCACAAGGTAAAGTGGGAAGTTACAGAGTGTTTTCCTGTTGGGGAGATAGCAGGAATGGGGTTTCTCAGTAACTGGTACCTGCACTATGTCCTGGAGGGATGGCCCTGGTACCATGTTAACAACCCTCTGTTCCCACGTTTTCTGCCAACATCACATCTGAGGTCTGGCAAAACTCAAGAATCTCCTTGGGTCCCTCAGAGAGTTTTCCTGCTGTTACAGGAAAACAGGCTGCATGACAAACCAACCTTACGTTGGTGCTCCTCCCAGGGAAGAGTGCTCAGGGACAGACTGGAATGTCACACGGGACAGCACCCCCTGGTGACTGTCCAGCCTTGAAGTGCTCTCTGAGAGATCTCAGTGTTGCAGTCAAGGATAAGTGTTCTTTGGGGGACAAGGCTCATGGTAGCTTGCAGGTGCACCTGTGGCTATTGGATTTGCCTGTGCATTCTCTGTTTTCAACCTCTAACCTCACCAGGAGGGTTGGGAGCTCTCCAGAGGGAAGGGGCAAGAACTGTAAGATATAAAAATACCAAACCCAAGATTAGCTGTGATCTAAATTTAGACTTTTTTAATCTCATTGACAAGTGATTGGCACCTGAAAATTTGGTTGAATTGAAATTGATGTACACACTTTTCTGCTATGGTATGTTTGATTCCTATAGAAATGAAACGAGAATTTTGAGAACAAGAGAATTTACTCTACCTTGTCCACAAGAAAATCTTTTAAGGGGAAAACCAAACCTTTAAGACCTTCTTTACCATTCAAAATGATGCAGAAAGGGCTTGAGCCCAATATTGCTTTCCTTGGCAGGTTGTGTTTAGGGTTCTTGCATTTTATGGTTTTTGCATTGACTTCATTCTGAACTCTGGTGTTGAATGGACATTGGCAGAAGAACAGGAGGTGCTCAGGGTGCAACTTGCTGAGGGGGAGTCAGCAGCTTTTATGTTAAGACACTGCCTGCAGCAGTTACATCCAATTGAGTATTTTTGCACAGGGTGGGAACTCTTTGTGTAGCTCTCCAAGTTTTCTCATTCTTTTCAGGTTTGAGCTATGGCATCTCTGTGGACTGGATGGATTCCACACAGGAGGAGGTGGCCTTTTGGCAGGAGATGATGCTGGCTGCCAATGAATGGATCGAGGGATTGCTACCACTGCGCTCACTGGCAGGGAGGAAGAAACTGAAATAACCCATCGTTGGTGCCATAGAAATGCCCAGTGTTCATTAGAATTGGGAAACTTCCTGCACCAGGGAGAAAGAGACCATCCACAGGGCTGCAAGTGTCAGGGTGATAAGGCAATTAATGGGCATCACCTTGGAGGTGTTCATGTTAAATACTAATCCACTGACGGAGGACATGGAAGATGCCAAACTGATGCTATACGTGATTCTGACCAAGAAGAAACTTAATTTGCCTTTTTGTTTAATCATTTATGTATTCAGTATATTTGAATTCCATTAAGCTCTGGGAGCATTAGCAGAAGGAAAAGGAGATACGGATACTTTTATTTTTTTACTGTTTCTTGTGCCATTTTTTTCCTCGCAGAGATGCAGTTGTACTGAAGCAGCAGCGTGGTATTATTCATACTCCCTGCAAGGGGTACACTTTGTACTTGGTGTACAATTGCTCCAAGTCACCAGCACAGTTTGAGAACGGGAGCTTTGCATTTGTCACTGGTGGTAACACCTCTTTAACATGAGGAAAACTGAGTTCCAAGGTGCATATAAAGAAAGAGAGGACTATTTGCAGCACAAATGAAGCAACCTGAGGAGGATGGCAATGAGGAATTCAGTATATTAATTTCTTTCTGCTTTAATCTGAAAGAGTGCAAGGATGGTCTTACAGCTAGTGGGATTTTGCAAGCAGGGGCTGTTTTCCTGGCTTTCCCGCAGGCTTCCTCAGTGACCTCAGGCAAGTTTCTTTGTGAGAGTTTGAGTGCAATATAAACTAAAGTGTTTGCCCAAATGTGAAATATGGTTACATTGCTAATGTGCCTAATCACACCTCTGCAATGCCTTGTGTGCAACACATTTCAGTATGAACTAATGAGGTAGGGGACGTTCACACGTTAGCCTGGCACCATGGGTCAGGGATGAAAGGTGAAAACCACGCTGGAACACAGAAGATACTGGGAGCTGCTGGGAGAGGTGAGTAGGGAGTGAGTGAATGTGAAGGGAGTGCAGAGCTGCGGTTTCCTGGGGGCCTCCTACCTCTGCCTCCCCTGCTGCCCCTCTAGTGTCCCTTTCACCTGATGCCTGTTAGTGAGTTGTCTGTGCCTGGAATTTCCCTTTTGCCAGTAGCTTGCAAAAAACCTTTGCATCTGGCACATTGACTCTGGTGGAGTGGTGAATACATTTTGAATTGCAGCTTTGTAATTTCTATTTTGGATGTACATATTGTGATTAAATAGAATGTTTTTCTTTAGTCATCAATTTGTCTTCTTGTACCTATTTTTATCATGCTCTAAATAACAAAAAAGCAAGCAAAAGAGGTGTTAAATTTTATTGTGTCATAATGAAGTGGTTTTGCCAAAGGGCAAGTGAAATGTTATGAAGAAATATTTTTTATAACTATCCCAATTTAGATTTTGGCTCTCTGATTATTCTGATATTCTTCTTTAATGAATTGATTTTATTTAACTCAAGCCTAGTGAATTTTCAGCTTAGCAAAGATGGTTGTAAATAAATTAATGGGAAAATGTACACTTGGAGTAACAAGACTTTTTCTTTAAATGGAAACATTTGGGAGATAATCAGCAGCTTTCATGGGAAAAAATAAAGAATTAAAGTGGTTCTGCAGTTGGAAAAAGACAATGCTTGGAAATGTACCAGACATGGTAATAAAAGCACTAAGAGAGAGTCCATAGAGCAACAGATTTAAGCAGTGACTGTCTAATGAAGGAGCTGATACATCTGTAACATGTCAGCCCAAAAATACTTTGAATGGGCTCCAGCCTGACATGTTTTGTTCACCAAGATTTGGTCATTTATTACCTTTGTGGGATAAAATAACAATACTGGGCCTAAGTTGAGAGTGTTAAAAATATTATCTTTAGCTTAGGTGCTGAACATGTGAGTATTTATACATTTGTATAACTTACCTACTCCTCCTCCTACTGGGTGAGGAGCCCTGGTCATAGGGTGGGTGGTGGCTTGTGGCAGTGAAGTTGCCCATGGGAGTGCTTCTTTCTTCCTGGGTGCTTCCCTGTCCGCAGGGATTGGGATATTCCTGGGGGCAGAATTTCTGCTGTGGCTGGGAAAGTGGTTGGTAACACCAGGGGCTCTGCCTCAGACAGGTCCAGGTCTCTTCCCGGTGGGTTCAGCTGATTCCTCTCCGTCATGAAAGTGGAGTTAACCCACCTCCTCCTCCTCATGCAGCATTAATACATGGCAATGTTGCCAAAAGTGCTGTTTGCATCAATGCAGCTGGAAATGGTTCTGTTGGTGGTTCAGAAAATTAACATCTTTTTCATTTGTGGTGCCAGTAAGGGGAGAAAAAGGGGGTCAGTGGGCCAGTTCATCCCAGCAGAGTTACTTTTATGAACGTGGCACGGGACTTTGTGAGACTATTCTTGTATTCAGATTCCACTGAGGATTTTTTGTTAATCTTTTGCTGGCTTGTTTGTTTAAATTAAGCCCTGATTAACTTAAGAAGCTTTCTTTGGCATTTAATAGTTTATCAAAGTAAAAGATTACACTGCCAAACCACACACACTTGTGTCCCACAGCTGATTCTGAGGCAGTAAAATTTGCTATTCTCTCTGTGTTTCACTTACTGCACAGAAAGCACTTTATCATAAAATGATTTAAGGCACATTTATTGCCAGTGTCCTGTGGAGGAGCAGAGGATCTTGTGGGTATAAGGTTAGTGGCCTGTTTGCATGTGGTTTATGATGCTGACATTTGTTGTCAGCTGAACCTAACTGAGACTCTGGCCTGTAGGTGTGTGCTGATGGCAACAAGAGTGGGGTTGTAACTATCTGATTTATAAAACTTTTTATTGGAACTCTTCCAGGATTAAAAAAAAGAAAGGAGAAAAAGCAAAATTCTAGAAAGTATTTCTGCCTCCTCAGGCAAATATAATGTGTGGCCATCAAAATTATTCATGTCAGAAAGTATTCGTGTCAGGTATCAGAAGCTAATGAAAATAGTTTAGAAGCTAACTAAAGAAGAGAAAGAAAGAATTGTTGAACCTTGAATGAGTGCCTCAGTGGAGATGGAAAGAAGTGGCTGAATTAATTATCCATTACTAAGTATTTGCCTAGCTTTATCCTTCATCAAGGTGGGGAAAAAAATTGAAGTACTGTAGAGATTTGGAGATTAAAAAAAACGCTGGCTAAATAAACCCTTGTAATAATGTGATCTGTTGAAATTTTAAAATGCTGTATTTTTGCAGGCTTGTTAAGTTGAAAAATGTATCAAATAGGCTGGTGCTTCAAAAACTGAATAAATACATTTCTGGGCCTGATAACTAAGCATGAGCATATTCAGCACCTGGTTTGATTATTTGTTTTAGTTGTCTGGTTTGTACTTAAAGATGTTTCATGGCTCAATCCTTTTTCTTTTCTGCCTCCTTACTTTGTACCCCTCAGGTGTTAGAGGGGATGCCTGGGAGCAGATGTCACTCTGAGCACTGTCACAGAGGTTGCCAGCAGAAACTGGGAAGCTCACTGTGAAGCCCCATGCAAGATCAGTGCTTGCACAGGTGCACGGGACGTGTTCCTGGAGCTCCCAGCAACATTGCTGCTGCACGAGATCCACTGACCACTAGAGAGCCCTTGAAACAGAAATCCCTTCCCATGGGGTCAGCCAGGAGCAGCCACTGCTTCCCAGGGGGCTGCATTTTTTGGGAGGTTCCTGGTAGTGGTGGCTCTGCCACAAGGAACAGCTCTGCCAGGGGGAAGTTTGTGGGGCTGCAGGAGGGCTCAGGTGTTTAGGGACAGCAGGACCAGCTCCTGGCCTGTCCGGAGCAGGAGATGGCTGATTTGGAGCAATGAGGTTTGAGCAACAGTGGGCAACTCCAGAGTGGCCATTCCCACTTTTGGGGTGTTTGCCACCTTCACCCACGCTTCTGAACATGTTGGCTGGTTGGAAGGTGCAAAAATTGAGCATCAGTCTCCAGAAGGCCCATGGAGAAATTACTATAAATGGTTTATATGAGATTTTCTTCTGAGAGAGGGATGGGAATGATGGAGAGCTGGATATATCTCCTTCAGGAGCCCTACAGGAGACTGGCAGCCCCAAACCAACCTCCTTTTCATTTTGCATTAATTTCCCATTCACTCAGCTTAAATACCTCATCTCAGATAGTAAAGTCTGAATGAAGGGTGAAGCTGTCAGCCGGCAGCAGCATCCTAGAAGGAGTGGAAAAACACAAACAGGAGCAGGAGCTGAGCTTGCTAGGTTTGCTGGTCTCACCAGGTTCATGCTCAAGGGCTCCAGTAAATATTCCTGCTGGAAAGGGGCTGATGTTACTTGCCCTGCAAGTGACCTGAAATATGTGCTCGCTTAAGCAGGCAGATACTTGCTTTTTAAAATGTTGTAAAATCATATTATGGTTGAACTTGTCTCTGGGCTGTGGCAATTCAGCCTCTGTTGTGGACCCAAACTAGCTAAACCAGCCCTGCTTTAGGTTCCTGTAGGAGGAGAGGAAGGAATCCTGTGCATGAAGGCATTTCTCTGGATTAGTTTTCCCTTTTTTCCAGGACTGCCATCAGGGTTTAGTGAATTACTTGGCATCCTGTATATTAAAAATGGAAACTATACAACACCACAGAGCCACAAGTCCTACCCCCTGCAGCACCTTAAAGACCCCACAACTAATCCTCAACAGGCCTGGCAGTTTCTGATGAAAAGGCACGTGTTCAGCAGTGCTGGCAGAGCGACTGCTGTGTTTGGCCTTTTCTCTACAGACCAGCCTGTGCTGCTGCTAAACTGGAGATGCTACCAGCAGGAACAGAAATCAGATTTCATGTATCTAACAACCCATAATACCATTATAGTAGTTGTTAAAAATCCAAAGTAGCTCTTGAGCTGTAAGCAAGCAGTCTGAGCTTTGGACTCAGAGGGGAAGCCAGGGAGCTGTTTTCTGGCAGTGTAAGTAGCTCAGACACCCACTTTATAGCAAGAAAAATCACAGTAACCTCTTTCCCTTCCCTCCTCTCTCTCTCCCACTCACCATTACTAATTTATCCTGATCGTAATGGCTTCTATTTGCTCTAAGCAGATCCTGTTCCCTTCCTGGGAAGAACAGCTACAAGGACATAATATTCCCAGTGGAGGATCTGTGCTAGGATTCAGGCAGAGTCGGCCAGATACAATGATCTCTAGATGGGAGGCCCCCTTTTCAATCAGCCAGCCCAAGACCATTTTAATGTGATCGTAATCTGAAATAAGACACCAGGAGCTGCATCTGGAGTGAGCCCTCCCGTGGTAATGAGCTGATGTTTAATTTATTGTCACAGGGAAACGTCTTGAAAATGTTTTATGTCTCTTCAAAATGCCCAGCTGACTTGCTTGTATATGCCTGCTTTTAGGGCTGGAGGCTGTGTCATGGGTGCTAAGTGGCACCAGAGGGTGGCTCTGCCACTTGCAGGGATGCAGGGACAACCTCATCCTCTGTACACATCCACCCATGTGGGTCACACTGGATGAGAGTTTCATTTTCCCTGGTCGTTCCGGCTGCAGGGCAAATGCTAACGCTGCTCTGGAGCACTGATACTGATTCAAGAGGGTTCTCTGGTTATTTCTGAAGTTTCTCTGCATTTGTGTCTCTCTCACATTCTCCCATTGTCATGGATCCTGGCTGGCTTTGCAGCCCTGTCTCTGTGCCGTTGTTAAGCTCCTTGTGAGGAGGCAGAGCCTCCTGCTCAGGAGATGGGGCAACTGAAGCTGTCTGAAGTCGGGCAGCTACTCTGTGCTGGGCCCTTTGTTCCTCTGCGGCCAAGGGAGAGACAAGTGGTGGTGGAGGACGGTTCCTCCCATCAAGCTGAGTGGGATAAATAGCTCTCAAGGTATTCCTGCCTCTCTCAGCTGCGTACAGATGGATCCTGGGCACCTAGTGTGAGAGAGCCATTTAGGTAATGGGTTCCTATATTGATGGGGGTCCATTAATGGGACAGCCAGCATCACTCAGCCAGGACTCTCTTTATCAAGCCCGTGTCTGCTTTACTCTTTTTGTTTTGATTCCAGGGTGACAGTGGGGAACCAGTGGCAGCTCTGCAGGATGCCACCCCTGGAGCCCCAGCCAGCATGCCTGGAGCTGCCTTGGTGGGCAGGGCTCACTCCCTTATGCACTAGAAGCATTTTGCCGACAGGGGCGTGTTTGGGGAGGGAGAACAGACAAGTTTCCTGGGGACAGGGGCTGCCAGTCTGCCAGAGAACTCCACCTCTCCAAAAGGCAATTTAGCCCAGCCAAAAGCCAAGGTGGGACAGAAGCTACACCGTGTGCCTCCTGGCATTCAGCCATCTGCTCTCCTCTCTTGCTACTGCTCCTGGAGGCTCTAAGGCTGTCACCTCGTCACAAAGCCCTAAATTATGCTCCCAGTGCCTGCTGTCAGCTGGGCTGTCAGTTCCAGAGCACTGTGTGGTGCCCTTGACTTTACGCTTGTCTGCACCACCCTGACTAACTGTGGGCATCGTATAAATAATAAACACTAATTCGCCTTAATACCTTCCCTCGGTGCTGGGTTTTACAGCAACACAGTCAGGCATAGGTCATGGGTGCAATCACATCCCTGTCAACAGTGTAATCTGTCTCCATGTCACATCTGGACAGGCCTAATTTAACAGGGATGTTTTTTAGAACTAGCTAATAAATTGAGTGCTCCATGTGGTTACCCAGCCCTCCCATCACCCTGGTGTGTGGCTCGTGACTGTTTTCAGTGACTGGTCTCTGGCCTGTTTGGTCATGGAGGGACTTAGGGCTCTGCTTGGGTGCAGTTTATCTCTGCCACAACCAGCAGCTCCACTGTGAGTGTGGCTGGGATATAATACCTGCAAGGGCCAGGGATGACAGCATGTGGATGTGGGTGCTCCAGTTCACAGAGTGTTGTGATCACTGCACATCCCAGGCTGGGGCACAGACATGGGCTGCCTCACAGAGCTCCCATGCAGCCAGACCCGCAGCGAGGGATTGTGGCTGATTGATTGTTTTTTGTATCCTTGGAAACTGAAAGGGCATTAAAATTGCATGGTGTGTGCAGTGCTGATGCATTCTGCTCCTTGTAGTGCAGCTTTGGGCTTGGAGATGGCTTCAGCCTCCAGCCGAGGGCTGTAAAGGGCACTGGTACAGGAGAAAAGTTAAGCTACTACTGACCACCAAACTATTTAGAGGGAATCCAACCAAGGCCAGGTTGGATAGGCCTTTGAGCAAGTTGGTTTAGTGGAAGGTGGCCCTGCACATGGCAGGGGTTTGGAACTGGATGAACTTTAATGTCCCTTCCAACCCAAACCATTCTATGACTCTGTGAAGTACCTCTGTGAATTGCAGTGCTGAGGTCCAGGAGGGTATCTGGCTCTGAGACATCCCTGACCATGGCTCAGTACCTTCTCTGTTTTGTTTCTCACAGCAGAGCTCCTGCCCAAGAGGAGTTCCACCCCAGCCATAGGGACTGTTGAGGCTGGGGCCAGGCCCCAACGAGGAGCTCCTGCCACTTGGAGCATGCATAGCAATCACCACCCACCAGCCTGAGGAACAGGGCTTGCAAAAAGCTCAAGTATCTGCTTAGGGCTTCATCCTCTAACACTAAAAGGGAATGAATATAATCTCTCTGGGATAGAGACTACAGGGAGCACAGGGAAGCATGGGAGTCATTCTCCAGCCTTTGCCTCATTTTGTCTCAGCTTTTATGCCTTAAAATAAATTTACTAAATAAGAAACACTTGCTCCAGTGGCTGATGTGTGGATGTTTGTCACCTAGTGCAAGGTGTGCACAAAGCCCTTGGGCAGGGCTGTCACCCATGTGTCACCCTACACAGGGTGTAGGGCAGTGCTGCCAACAGAGGAGCTCCCCTTGGCTTCCCAACACAGTGCTGGCTGCTGGACTGGACCCTGTTTATGGAGTCCCACAGGTGCTGCCAGCAGGTGGGAGACCTCTGGGACCAGCCATGCCCTCACCTGTGCTCAGGTGGCTCTCAGGCAGCTCCCCAGCACTACCAGCTCTGAGGGGAAAGGAGCTTCTCTGGAATCATCCCCAGGCCCATGGGAAGGAGTGCTGAAGGGTTGTCCCCAGTCCGGGGCTACCATCAGCCCACAGGGGCTGCTCCCAGTGCTGCCATCAGTGCACACACTCCCACAGTGTCTCACCAGCACCTGCCATCCTGTCCTCAGCCAACAAACCTCCTTTTGCATCGAATCTGGGTTACTATCTCTCAGACACCAGATTTTCCATTTTCTAAAACGGTACCAGAACAAAGGCTCTCCCAGGATCTCATTTGCTCCTACTTTCTCACTTGCTGCTAATTAATACCGTGGCTTCCTAGTCACGCAGCCAGTGTTCATCTTTATGCATGTGCTCAGAGAGGATGAACATAGTATCTGCATCACGGGGTCCTGCAGGTTGATTTGCTGGGGAAGACAGGTCCCTGATGCTCCAGGAATTCCTCTAGCTATGACAGGATCTGCTGGGCACCTTGGTGGTCTCCTCAGCTCTGCACAGCCCTGCAAGTCAAGGTGCTCTGGCTGCTCCCTGTCAAAGCTCACTCTGATGGCAGGAAATGTCCACTGTCACTGCCTTGAGCTGCTCCTGGAGATGCTGCTGGTGGGTGACTTGCAGGGTGTTACTGAGTGCCCTGTGCCTGCTTGGGCACAGTCACACCTGTGGAAGAAAGGGAATGTGTGTGAGTGCATGGGGAGGAGAGAAAAACAGTGAAGAGAAACCACAATTGGTTGTGGGCTTCAACTAATGGGCATCGAGTACTCAGAAATCATTCAGTAAAGTGCACCAGATCCTCACAAAGCCTCACTGGCAATGAGTCACTGGTTAATGTACCACTAACTTGGATTTATAGGTTTAATATTTTTCTGTTGCTCTGTTGCTGTTGCTGTGTAGATTGCTTCATCCATTTTCTTTCCTGTCCTGAGGTACGTTAAAATAGGATCTTTTGGGGTCGTTATTTTTTAATAAATAGATTATATTTCAAAGAATATTGAAAAAGTTCCTTGCCATTTATTCCTCAAGACTGGAAATGGTCCCTCTAATGTCCTAGTCCAATTTACAAGGTGGCTAACTGTCTCATGCCTATATAAATGTCCTTTTTCTGAGGACCTAATGAGTGTAACAGCCACTGTCAATGCATTTATTTCAATAGTGGTCATGCGGGAAGAGCGTTTAATGAAACCATCTTTATTTTAAAAAAACCCACCAACAGATTCATAAATTTTTTAAAAGTGTCAGTATTCCTCCTTTTTTTTTTATGTCTGACTGAATACAGACATTTTACTCACTGTTTTTAATAATATACATGTCAATTTTCCCTTCCAGAGATTAAAAGTCTACTCTGGCAAGAGTTTTAAAAGTAGGTACTCAAACTTTGCCATATCGCACGGAGCCAGGGGAGAGTGGCTGTGTGCTGCCGTGGCAGTGACAGTCCCTGTTTGGGACAGGCTGGGCAGAACTGGGACTGACAGTCCGAGGTGTCTGTACTAGCACTGCTGGATGTTCACGGCCACTCGAACCCCTGAACACGGCACTTCACCCTGCGGAGCCTGGAACCCACTCGAGCAAAGTGGATTTAAGACTTGTGGTATTTAAGTTGCTGGGTATTGAATGTCTGTAATTATTAATTTTTGAGACTGTACACACATCATATATACACACACACCACATATATATATGTATATACATATATATGTGTGTGTATATATATATATATACACACATAGGTAGGTGTGAGCGTGTGTATTTGGTGGGTTCCGTGAGTAAGACACCTTCCTGTTACCATTGTCTCTTTCCAGACAGGCTGGTGCGGTGCAGGTGACCCTGGGGCGGTGCAGAGCCTCTCCAGAAGTGTCAGGAGCGCTTGCCTGCTCCGGTAGATTTCACTGGGAACGAAGCCCCCGACGCAGTAGTGAGGAGCCTGAATCTCTCCCGAAATGCGACTCGGGTTTAAAACACAGAAAGGTGTTGCGCACCCTGCTCGACCCCCCTTTACCTTGGCGAAACACAGGCTCAGCACAGCTCCCTCCGGCCCCGGGGCTCCCCTCGGCCGCTGGGGATCCCTTCAGTCCCGGGGATCCCTCCAGCCCCCAGTCCGCTCGGCCCGGGCTCCCCGGCCGCCCCCGCCGCCCCGCACGGTCCCGCCCCGCCCCGCCCCGCCCGGCTCCCGCACCGCCGCGTTCCGGGGCTGGCGGCTCCTCCCGGCAGTGCGGTACCGCGCGGCCGCCATTGCATCACCGGCACCGCGCCGGCCGCGCCTGCACCCCGCACCCCGCACCCCGCATCCCGTATCCCGCACCCCGCATCCCGTATCCCGCATCCCGGCACCGGCTCCGGCGGGGAGCGGTGGGGCGAGCGCGGGCTCCGCGGCAGCGGGGAGCGACTCGCGGCCGGGCCCCAGCGCCGGTTCGGCGGCTCCGGGGCCGCGCCGGCAGCGTCGCCCGCCCGCCCGGCCCCGCGTTCGACGCAGTGCTGAGGCGGCGGGGGCCCGGCGGGATGCGCCGGTGGTGACGGGGCAGCGGCAGCCGCGCAGGGCCAGCGCCGCCCGCCATGGGCCCCGCCTGAGCGGCGCGGCCGCGGCCGCCCCCGGGCCCGCGGGCCGGGCATGGGCGGCGCGGCGGCGGGCGGGCGCTGAGGGGCCGGCGGCAGCAGGATGGAGGCGATCTGGCTGTACCAGTTCCGCCTGATCGTCATCGGCGACTCCACCGTGGGCAAGTCCTGCCTCATCCGCCGCTTCACCGAGGGGCGCTTCGCCCAGATCTCCGACCCCACCGTGGGCGTGGATTTCTTCTCCAGGCTGGTGGAGATCGAGCCTGGCAAGAGGATCAAGCTGCAGATCTGGGACACGGCCGGGCAGGAGCGGTTCCGGTGAGACGCGCGGCGCGGGGCCGGGGGCTGCGGGCCGGGCCCCAGCTTGGGCGGGGGGCGCGCGGCCGGGTGAGGCGTGTGGAAATGAGACAAAGAAGAGTCAAATTGGAACCTTTTGTGGTCCCCCCCCCCCGTTTCGTGTGTCCCTGGGATCCGTGTCCACCCCAAACGGCGGCGTGCAGGTGTGCGGGATGTGCAGGTGTGGATGTCGAGGAGCGGCCCCGCTGCCGCTGGGGCGGGAGACGAGGCCCGAGGCAGCGCTGGGTCCGCGTTTTACCAGCCAGGAGGTGTCCGTGCATCGGCGGATGCAGCTGGCAGGGAAAGCCTGCTCCCCCCGGTGCGGAGGCAGTGACCAGGATGTTTCACAGCCGAACACTTATGCTGAGGCTCGCGAAATGCAGTGGAATATGTGTTTTGGTGCTCTGCTGCGACAGCAGAGCCCAGCTCTCCGTAGGACAGAGAAAGGTCGGGACAAACCCTTGGCTGTGGCTGTGCAGGGATGACAGGTGCTTTCTGGAGAGTGCCACGCCGAGCGCTGCATGGGCACAGACAATTTGGGAGCTTAAGCAACAGTAACCAAGTCTCGATGAAGGAAAATAAAGGCAGCATGTGGGACCGTGCCAAGTTTCCCACAGGACTGTATGGGGAAAACAGCAGCCCTGGTTAGAGCAGGCTCTGCCCCAGTGAAAGAGGGGCTCAGACCTGCTGCTCAGACAATGCTCATTTAGAAGGGAGGTGAGTGTACCCGCAGCTCCTGGCCTCCTGTTTGCTTGTATTTTTCATGTGTCTTTAACCCTCATCCACTCTTCCATCCTGCTCCCTCTGGGATCACTTCCTGTGTTCCACATCTGTGTGCAGCATCACAGAGCTTCTACTTCTGTGTTGTAATGAGTCGCCTGAGGAATGTTTTGGTTTCATTCAGTAGATTAAAACTCCCCTACCCCCACCCCTCTCACCACCTTCCCTCACATCTGTGGCACTGGCATCTGGCCCAGGATGTGCAGTAGTTGGTCCTTATCCGCTGACAGGTTTTTCCTCTGCTACCTTGAAGCCTTGCAGGCGAGGAGCTGGCGCTTTATTCTGCTGAGAGAGGAGGTGCTTTAGCTTGCAGTTGCATCAGCTTCCAGCTTTGGCTCTCTGACTGAGGTCTGTAGAAAACACACCTGAGTGCTGTTCTCTGTTCTTGCCTTTGCTGTGAAGAGCAAGAGCTGTAGGATGGATTCAGTTTCCTTTCTTTTACACGTTAGGAAGTTCGGGGCCCTGGAGGCTGCTTGCCCTCGGTGCTGAGGGCTGACCTAGCCCGGCACTCGGGTTGTCAGCATGATGAGCAGGCGACCTTCAGCACAAGGGCAGCTGCACTGCTGCGGTGGGCAGCAGCCTGCAAAGGCATGAAGAGTGCAAGGGGCAGGAATGGTCAGTGACATTACAAAAACCCATTGTGCAACTTTGAAATGCCCTTGCCAAAGTGCAGACTTGAATTCCAAATGTGAAAAGGTAGAGGGAAATGAACAGACTCAGGGGCCTTTATGGTGCACTCTGAAATGTGAAAAAAAAAGGTAAAATGTCTGGTTTGTGTTTATCCCTTTCGAATCACTCTTAGCCCTGTGGTGAATTGTGCCCCGTGAAGACAACTCTTGGGCTCCTCCTACAAGGTATGTTTCTTGACCAGAGACAAGAATTAGCTGTTACTGGAATAAGCCAAAGCCCCTTGTACTTGTCATAGGCAAGAAGCACAATTGAGTAGGTGTCCTCCAGAAGCCTTAAGCTTTGTAATTTGTCAAGCACAGGGAATTTCTTAAGAGGGAAAGCCATAAAAATGAGCTTCCCTTTTTCAGAATTCTCTGATTTGAGCATTTCTGATCTGCTTTGCGTAGTTTAACAGCTGCCCCACGAGGACAAAACCGCTGTAGTTATTTTGAAAACACCTTGGCATTCTCTGAGCAGCAGCTGTGTTACATTTTTGCTCTTCCTCACCCCCTGTTGTGAGCTCTTTCACTCTCCGTAAATTAGTAGCAATTTCTGTGCAGTCAAGGCTTAAATTACCGTTAAGCATGTGCCACTCTATTTTGCCAGACCAGGCTCCAAAACATGCTGCCTGGGGCAGTGTTGAGGCTGCTTTGGAGCTGTAGAAGAGTATGGTCCAATTCTTCCCAGATCCAGCAGGTTTTGCCCATCCCTGGTTGCTCAGATACTGCTATTTCCTTGTCTGAAACGTGATGTTGTGTAATGCTAGCAAAAGCAAAAGCCTGTGCAGCCCTCGCTCCCTGGAACTGTGTCCCACCACCTACAGAAGAGCTGTTTCCTTCCAGCCAGCAGCTCTCCCTTGGCTGAGAGGGAAATACTCAAACAAACAGGCACAGAGCCTGGGTGCAGGAGTCCCCACCGTGGGTACAGAGCAGGGGACAGTTCCCAGACAGAGACGTTGCCTTTGTGTTAAAACTTGGCCAAAATAGGTTCAAGTCCCTGTACTGCTCTGCATCAGTGTGTGAGCATGGCAGGAGGAGGGAAGGTAAAAATCTCAGAAGGGAATTGGAGAGGGATGTGCAGCATGAAGGCAATATACTTTGCTTCCTGCAGATCAGTGAGGAAAATAGTTGTGGAAAAGGCTTTAAGAAAAGGCACTGAGACCTTCACCTAGTTTTACCTTGAAGCAGCGTTCAGCTTAGATCCCCTCATGTCTTTCAGAAGTACCTGAGGCATTGTTGTTGCTGGCAGGAGGAGCCAGGGCTGATGGCATGGAACACAAGGGAGAAGCAGAAATATCTGTGACAGTGTGGGGGTGAATTCAAAGTGCCAATATCTGTTTGCAGCTGGCCAGATGGCAAAAGGCAGATCTAATTCCCTCAGTGCCAAATGTCCAGAGTGACTATTGTCCCTTCGCCAAACAATTGGAGAGGAGAAATGATCCAAACACAGCCAACTATGTTTTTTTCCCTGCTTCTGGCTTTCTTCAGTTTCGTCTGTGAATTTTCACCCATCACTGTGTGTCTGTTGGTAAAACAATTATTGAAAACTCTGGTTCCTCCTTTCTTGGGGCAATTTTGACAGATACACACACTACAGGACCAAACAGCACCTAACAACAGTCTTGCATTGCCAAAAAAAGACTTGTCCTAAGGTAAAAATGCAGCAGTGCTTATATTACTCCAGCAAGAAAAGTTCAGGCTTGAGTGTGAATTCCTCCAGGGACTGAAATCGATCATTGCTTCTGGATTTAGAGCGAATCCGTGACTTGCAGAAACACCACTGTTAATCAGCTTCTTGGTTTTCCCTTATGTAGTAGTCACTGAACTGTAGCTCTCCTCAGCCTCATGGCCTCAGCTTTGCTCCATCACCTCATTTGCTGATTTCCTGTGCTGCTTCTGGCTGCCTTGGGCTGGCCTGGCTCAGACAAGCTGTGGGAGATGTGCTCTGTTTCCCCAGCCTGCAGTTCTGGGGTCTTTTTGGTGACTGTTTAATGTTGTCAGTATTTGGCAGGAATGCGACCAGTGCTACTGCAGATTGTCCTTGGAAGCTCTTGTATCATTTTGCTGTTTCTCAGGAGGTCAGATGGGCTGCTCCTGTCAGTGCCACTAACAGTAACAGTGTCCTGTCATTGCAATGTGACTTTAATCCAGTGGCGTAGTGGGAGAAGGTGTAGGTGTAGGGTGGATGTCCCTATGCCAAGGCCCTGGGTATATGGAGTGGAGCTACAACCCCATGGTCAACCTTCCAAATCTCTGACCTCCTTCTTTTGTGTGTCTGTCAGAGAGCGGGTGTTTGGTTTCAGTTGAATCCTTTGATTTGTCACAGTGCTTCTAAACCAGTGGGTTAGATGAAGTGTCCACAGAACTGACATGATGGGGGGTGGGATTCAACATCCAGGGGCATACAGAAATCCATGAGAGAAAAAAGTGGTGGGGGGGGATTTTGAACAGAGCCATAATGAATCAGTGGGGCAGTTACCCAAGCATGAAATCGTTAAGCCAAGGTAAGTTTTCCTTTTGAATGAAAAGCTCTACAGAGCACAAGCTAAAAGCCCTAAGACATTGCCTGAATGGCCTTCTCTTGCCTTGTGTTCTGCAGGGTAGACAGGGTGGTGGTAATGCTGCTTTCTTAAAGGTCATATGTTCAGACAGCTGTAACTTAACCCTGTTGTGGCTCCTTGGCTTGCAGGTCCATCACCAGAGCCTACTACAGGAACTCGGTTGGAGGACTCCTCCTCTTTGACATTACAAACCGCAGGTCTTTCCAGAACGTCCACGAGTGGCTGGAGGAGACCAAGGTGCATGTCCAGCCGTACCAGATCGTCTTTGTTCTGGTAGGTCACAAGTGTGACCTTGACACACAGCGGCAAGTGACCAGGCACGAGGCGGAGAAACTGGCTGCTGCCTATGGTATGAAGTACATTGAGACCTCAGCTCGAGATGCCATTAACGTGGAGAAGGCCTTCACTGATCTGACTCGTGATATATACGAGCTGGTGAAAAGGGGGGACATTTCCATCCAGGAGGGATGGGAAGGGGTAAAGAGTGGGTTTGTCCCAAACGTAGTGCACTCCTCAGAAGAAGTGGTGAAATCAGATAGGCGGTGCTTGTGCTGAGCTCCTCTAGTGAGGCGAGTGGTGATGAACTCTACTAACCAAACGTACTTTACTAAGTGAACTCAGTGTGACAGAAGGGAGAGCAACACTCCCGTTGTGAACAGCCTCCCACATTGTTTTGGACACCAGAACAGACCCTGGAAAGAAATGTTCTGTTCCAAATAACCTTTCAGAACTGGGGGCTACAAACCTGAAGGAGAGTGAGTGAGGGTGCATGTGGATGTTGTAAGGAGACAGGAAGCAGAAATGAGGGGCTGCACAACACAGGAGAGAGTATACAGAGCTGAATGGGCTGGTACATGCCAGGGTACTGTACATGTCCTCTTTTAAGTAAATCCATAGCTCCCTGCAGGCTTTTGGAGCCACAGGATGGACACTCAGTTGTATGACAAATGGGCAGACAAAAAGAAGGCAGGAGGACATCTTGGTTTGTGTCAGCCATTTCTTTCCAGGAAGGTCTAAAGGCAGCACAGGTACCATTTCCTCCTAAGGTCAGTTCCACAGGAGAAGTTTACTGACATGGTATGCACACTTCTGAGTTTTCTTTCTTATGTTCTTGAACCTAGTTTGATAGCAAAGAATATTTTGTGCGATTTAAAGAGGAAAACAGTAGTTATTTGATTGGTAATTAAAGATTAAATTATCCCTCCCTTAACAGTGCTTCTCTTGCTGTGCTGAACCAGGACTCTAAGTGGCAACTCTTGCTGCAGTAGGGATTATTCAATGCAATTTTTACTCATTTACTGCCTGGGTGAGTACCTTGAAAGTACCCAAAGTTCAGGGCTTTCCAGTAGAATTAAGTGATCAAGATCATAAAGAGAGAACCATGTCCTCAGGTGTTATGTCTTAAGGCTGGGGTGTTGCAGCCAGGTGGGACACACCAGCATTTCTGTCTCAGTAACAGAGCTGTGCTGACCTTACCAGCCAGGTCACAAGGAGGAATGGAAAGGAGGGAGGAAAAAAAGAAACCCGACAAAATAAAAAACTTGAAAAGCTTAACTCAGGTGCATCAGACATCCTAAAAGGTGAGATTTGCTCTTAAAGAAGTTAAATAGCATTGGAAGCAACAGTGTCCATTGGTACTTTCTGCTGTTAAAGTGTCATTTCTGTCTTGGCCTCTGTGGAAGAGAACTGGCCCTGGGAAGGTGGGACACACAGCAGGAGTGTCTGAGCAGGTGGAAAGGAAAGCCTCAAGACACACTCAAGGGTAAAATTTGTTTTCCTCCGTGTTTTAGTTTGACAAAAGAGGATCTATCTCAGGTTGGCCGTCATGGGATGGCAGCCGTGTCACAAAAGCTGTATGTAGGTGGATGTTTTTGGGAATGCCATTCACCACTTAGAAGCTTTGCTTCTGCCAAGTTTTAACCCAAGCTTTTGAAGTGCAATGGGGTGACTGCGCTCCTGTAGCCAATTAGGGAAGTTCAGACTATTAAAAGCAAACAAACAAAACTATAGTGACTTTTTTTACTTGTGTTTGAAAGCTTTATACACCAAACTGCAATGGGCAGGAGGAGGGGATTAGGTAAAAGCCACAGGAAGCATCTAGTGTTTATTTTAGGCCTCTGAGTATAGAAAAAGAAAATATTTGTTTCAGCTTTTTAATCTGCCCTGTCTACAGAAATACGGGTCTTGATTGCTGTTGAGTTCAGACTGTTTCTCCTTCTGGAAACTTCTCGCAGTTTGCAGCAGTACATGGGCAGGTCTGTATTAAGAAGAAAACCTGTGGTTTCCATGTTTCCATATTTCCATATTTCCATATTTTCCATATTGAAGCTGTAAAAAAAGCTCAAACCCACAGCAAACCCAACTGAACAACCCAAACCCTGAACACTTGTTTTCAGTGTTCTAGGAACAATTCCAGTTCCTGGGGTCTGCAGGGGAGCAGCAGCACTGCACCTGCTGGGAGGGCAAAGGGAGCAAACACCAGGAAGGGCAGTGGCAGCGGCCTGGCGCTCCTCACTGCGCTTCTCTCTGCTTGAATAGGCCGTGAATGTATCCAACACCTCCTGCTACAGGCCGGTGGTTGAGTTGAGTGCCCTAAAGATCAAAAAAAAAAAAAATAGTATCCCCTTTACAAAATCTGTTTCTGGTGAGTGCAGGTGGGTGCAGGGAGCACCCCAGGAGCTGCCAGGGCAGAGCACGGGGTTTGCTCAGAGCAACTCAGTCAGTTGCGTTTCACAAAGGCCCAACAGACAGTACCAAAGGGTCAGTTTCTTTGTTCCCTGGATGGAAAGTCCACCAAGCAGCTGCTTCAGCTCTTCAGAGGCCAGCTGGACACAAGGTGTGTCTTGGGGTGTCTGGCTGAGGATAGCAGCAGCCCCAAGGGCAGAGCCAGTGTGACATGAGGGACAGTGAGGAGTCGGAACAGGAGTTGGATCAAACATTTTAGCAATAGTCAAATACTCTAATTCCCTGTGTGAGAACCTGGCCAGAGGGGGAAGATCACTTTTCATGAGACAGACAATATTTTATTTAATGGGTTTTGGACATTCCCCTTTACTGCTCCCAGGGAGAAATTCCAGAAAGCCTAAGCCAGTAAGTGCATTCAGGCCTTCAGAGTAAATCTTCAATTTAAATACAGAAGTGTTGTAATTCTAAAGAGGAACAGTACAGAAGAAAATGTACACAGTCTTAACTACTTAGAGTTAATAAATTGTTATATTAAATGATAGAGCAATCATTATCTACATCTTTTTCTAATTCCTTGCATTTTCTAGACAGCTTATTAAAATATAGGAAATGTAGATTCACCTGTACAAAATTTGGAATGTTTTTTCTAAGATGAACTTATAGGATATGCTAAGAATTCTTTTCTAACAACTGGTTTTAATGCTTTGACTTAGAGGGACTTTGAGAAACCAGAAGGTGATACCTCTCACAGGCTAAAGGTCAGGAGCTCTTATACTCTAGGACAAAAAGAGAAAAAAAAAAGCAAAAGCTAACTTTCTGTGGTCTTTACCACATGTTAAAAACAATCTGCATGTTAGACTGAACTTGCTCAGAACCTCCAGAATAAAAGCGTACTATACACTGTCCTCGCTTTGTTATGCACTGTAACGAAATGTGAAAATAACGCTGTATTTAGCTGTCTGTATGTGACTGAAAATATGCTTGTATTTAGCAAAATGGTTACTACGTGATAATGTGAAATTCAAAACTTGTAAAGAAACTTTGGTGGTTTTTTTTTTCCTTTCCCCCTGCCCATTCTCTCTGAGTGTGTTCCCTGCTCCCTGTCCCCGCTCTGTACTCCTGGCCAGGGCTGGATCCACCATTCCCAGACACTGCCTCACAACCACTGGACACCCTCCCCAGCAGAGCCTGCCTCACTCTGCAGAACCTGCCCTCTGCCTTTCTGAGAAAAACCAGACCAACTACTCTGAGACAGAACCACCCCCTGCTCCCAGCAGCTGCAGCCACCGCAGCCTTGGCCCCTCCAGGAGGCCTCTGCAGGGCTGGTGGCATGGCAGCTGCAACAGCAAAGGGCAGAGCAGACCTAGGCAAGGATTAGTCATTGAGCTCATCTGTGAGTTTTGGGGTTTTTTACTTAGATCAAACACACTAATACCACACCCTGAGTTGTGATGGCCACAGCCATCTCCCATCCCCCAGGAGCCAAACACCTTTGAACACAGGAGCCATTTCAGCTCCAAGGCTGTCACCCTGTCCCCCCTGACACACAGCAGCAGGTTCCTGGCAGTGGCACACGGCGCTGATTTTGCTCGGTTCTGCTTTTGCTGTGCAAAAATGCTTAACTGGTCGTTTCGTTGTGCACAACAAAGGCAGGCAATTGCTGCCTTAGGACCAGCTGGGGGTGGCGGTGGGAGGGAGCAGAGCCTGTTGGGATCTCATTAATCCAAACTGAAAACTGTAAGAGAAATCAGGATGTGTTTGCAGCTGCCTTTCCATCACTGCTGATGCTAGGAAAAGAAAATGGAAAGCAGCAGCCTGCAGCCTGACCAGCCACAAGTCCCACTGCTGTAGCAGAAACCTGCTGGAGAATACATTAGAGCTCCACATTGCTCTGCCGCAGCCACAGCCACTGAAATGAACAGCATTGCCCTGGGGAAGGAAGGGATGAGGCCAGGCTCTTTTTGGTGACCAGTGCTGAGGGTTTACCTTCTCTCTGCCCTTCCCTGCAGCTCACTCTTTGGCAGACACAGTGCTGGTAAAACACTTGCTTTCAGTCACTAATTCAGATGTGCTGACTCACACTCCCCCTTTCATTCAGGATCCAGCAGCCACACTTTTCACGTCTGCTGCTTCAGTGGAATTTTTCACCCCCCACGCCCAGTTAAGGGAGGGAAACATAAAAGCTCTCACATCACATTCATGACTTTCACGCAAAGAAAGATGCACAAAAACAGCTGGTTGCCACAACTGTTTAGTTTTACTATTTTAATATCATGAAATAAAAGTACAAAAAATTTACAGGTATATTGTTTCTTACATGAAGATTGAACAGTTAACATTTGCATTTATTTTGCAGTGAAACCTGTACTCTCAGTCACAGAATGTGATTATTAGCCACTGACATCACCACTGAGCATTTCATTTTAGAAAGAAACTGCTAAGGCAAAAGGCAACAATCTCGCAAGGCTTTGTAAGGACCAAAAAAATACTCCAGCTGTACCACCAGAGGCCATGTTCCAGTCAACCATCCCGATGTAACACAGGTTTCACCACCTGGGAGGCTGCGTTCAGACATTTGAACTGGACATCTGGGCCAAGGGGGGCTCTCATAAGCTGTGGGCTCTCATAAGCTGTGGGCTCTTGGGTGTCCTTGTTCAATGCATTTGCCGAAACAACCAACGTGTGCACATGTATGAAATAGAAGGGGTGAGACCTGCAGACTTGACATCCCCTGTGCTGCTCACTCCTTTCCCACTGCCCTCTGAGGACAAACCACAAACTGCTGCATGTGAAGTGCTGAGAGCTCAGTAACAGTTGGCTAACCCACAGTTACTACTACAAGTTTATCCAAAGTGGATATCCAGGAATGCTTACAGACTGGTGCTGCCATTAACTGACTGAAACAAACCCCATGATTCCACTCTAGTTTTGTTGTTTCCTAGAACATTACAGCTGCACATCTTCCCAGCCCAAGTCAAAGTTAACTTCATCAGCTGTACAGAGATGAAAAAGAAAACCCCTGCATTGCCTTAGCCTGCAAACATGTAAGGCTCCATTTCATACATGCCCCTCAGCTTTTCAGACAGGCTTTCAGGTAGGAATTTATTTATGACAGACTGGTCCGATCAAAATACTACGTCCTTTGCTGGACTGTGTGGTGCCTTTTCAAATAATTCATTTCATGAAGCATGCATGAAACCAAATTTTGAGTTTACAAATAAATAAAATGGTGCTCACCATTAATCTTTATATATTTTACCATTTACTGAAATGCTGAAAGTAACTCAGTCCTGAATGAAATTTGGGGGTGTTTAAATAAAAAATACTTGGAAATTGAAACCACATTTAAAATTGGCAAAATTATGCTTTGTTTTTGGAAGGGTCTTGCTTGTTTCTTCTCTTTACATCCCAATTATAAACTCTAGCCATATCTGAGGGCGTGGAATTAAGGAAACAGCTCATGCTATCAGAAAAGAGGAAAAAAAAAAATTTTAAAAAAGGAGTAAAAGCAGGTTACAGAGTTGGCCACTTAGTTGTAACAGTCAGTATAGAAACCATTTCATGAAAGGGCTGACTTGGTGCAAAGCTTCAACACTCAAGAATACTAGTAACTGTTGGTAATTGCAGTATTTATATCATTACTTAAAAAACATCCATAAAGATATTGCAGAGAAACACACTTTTAGTTTTGCCCAATTCTTTGCTGATTTCAGTCAAGCTGCCCATATCAGCTGTATTTGCCTCTTTCAGGCATCCCAAACTCCTGCAACACTAAGACAGCTCAAGGGTCAACTTGAAAGAACAAGCAGTTGTGCCTTCATTAAACTAAATCTAATGCTTCAGTTAATGGCCACACTCATTAAAACAGATTTAAGTGTAAAAAACAACCCCACACACCTAGGAGGTGTTTCATGACAGTATGAAGAAATTAAAAAACCACTGAGCACAGCCTAAGCCAGTCCCAGGCTTGCTGCAGTAAGGCTTGTGCTGCTTGGAGGCAGCTGCAAAGGGTGTGATGGGCGACAGTCCGAAGAACAATATTCATATGCTCTAGAGGAAGGCTCACTGTGCTTTGAAGTGGTCACCTGGGCATCAATCCACACTTCCAACTCTCTCTGGAGTCAGTCTGAGTTGCAACCACTGCAGTAGGTTTCATGATGACACAAATACAAGCTTTGCTACATCTCACACACCAACCTCCAACTCAGCCCTGCAAACACAATATTCCATTTCATTGCTAGGACAGTTAAAGTTCACAGGTGCTACAGAGTTTTGAGGGCAGCCAGTCTAAGATAAAAACACATCACAAAGTTGGTCATCACCTGGATGTTGGCTTTCACATACATCTCCTCCCCCGTGAACAAAAAGGATACTGACTTCTGTAGTGGTGAACTGATCTCTGAGAAAATCCAGGTCTTCCTCTAGAAGATCGAGGTTTTTTGTAGCTGTTGACAAATTCTTCTCTAACAGAGCCTGAGCTTCATCAATATCATATTCAAGCATCACATTGGCCTAAAAAAGAAAGATTGATAAAAGCTCTTACTCTTGCATTGTAAGGACTAAGCCATGCTGAGCTTATTTTAGGCTACTGTTCATAACTAATCATGTTAGCAGCAGACTGTCCTGCCAGACAACAAGATGCAGGACAGGCAATGTCAGAATCCACTTGAGGCCTCCACCCCTTCAGTAACTGAGAAACAGATCTCCCTACTGACTTAAAGTTCTCTTCCTATAGCTAAGCAAGGAGGGATTTCTTCCCCTGTGGATCACATTCAGCCTTTCAGGCATCAGCATCTCATCCTCACTGTATTTGAAAAGTGAGAGACCTTACATTTCTTAGCAGCATCTTTCAGGTGCCACACAACTCTAGAAAGAGTTTTTGATGGATTCAAGAAAAACCTCAGGCTGTGTGGAATGCTGACAAACAGGTGGCAGTGTCAGTAACAAGAGCTACTACACGTGTTTAAAGATACACCAGATATAAAAGTCCTCTCTGGTGCTGTGGTGGTGGTCTTTAATCCACACATGGTTGTTTCAGTAAGAAGCTACCACAGGACAAGAGAACAGAGCAGTATTAGGTAAAAATGCACCAGTGAAGCTTTGTCCCATTCAAGAAGTGTGCCCTGAGCAGAGGCACATTCTGTGACTGACGGGACCCCAGGGAAGGCTACACTGAGCTGCCAGAGCTGGATAAACTGTTCTTTAAAGCAAGTGGAGGGCAGAGATACCCAGTAATAGTGACATGTACAGCCCAACACAGACTGTAAGCAACAAGGAGGAGAAAGGCAGAAGGCCAAGAACACCTAAATAAAATGAACTGTTTGTGTGTGGTATTTCATTACAGCTTTTCAGTACGAACTGTCAATAGCATGAACTTTCTTTGATGTTCTGTTAGAAAATAAACCTGGGATGCTCCATTAAAGTCAGTGTTAGGAATTCTGAAGACGGTCTCCTGAGAGCAACAGGTATCAGATTTTTTTTTCTTTTTATGATAGAAATGGGAGAGGTTGGGAGCAACTGCCCAATTAGTCTGGATGCTTCATGTGTCAACAGTGTTTCTGTCCTAACCAAGAGGTTTTGTTTGGCAGCCAACACTGGGATTTAGGAACATCCATGATTTAAAAGTCTCAAAAGAAGCATCAGCAGGTTAATCTCCACTTATAATGAAGCCTCTACATTCAAAACACCCCAACGCGACATTGCTTAAGTACTTGGGAATCTGGGGTGTGAATCCTGATCCCACCAGGCTTTAGTGCAAAGTCCATTATAAATGCTGACAGATACCTATGAGTAACAGAAATCCCATCTTTCCCGAAAAAGGTGCATGAAAAGGGAAAGCAAGATGCTGAATACAAATAACATAGAGACAATGGGAAGCTACTTGCCAAACTAAGTTATTTTGCTGAGCACATTCCCATGCCAGGCAATGCTGGATGGTAATTTGAACCAAAAAGTGACAGAAAGGGTAAGGGGAATACAAACAAGCTTTTTGGAAAGAACAATCCAGCAAAAAGACAATTCTCTGAAGTCTTACTGCTCAGGAACCAAATAAAATAGAACAAGAAATCTTCACTAACACACTGAAGTTGCCTGGTTAGAAGTGCTCTGCTGCCAGGGTGCAGCTCCACCATACACCCATCAATAGAATCATGCCCACTACCACCAGGGGAGACAGCAACCAAAACTCTCTTTAACAAGCCTTTTGTAAGTTACTGAAACAGTTTCAGAAAAAGTTCCATTTTACTTACCCCCAACCACAAACAAACTTTATCTGTAGGAGGAACTGAAGCTTTGCAGTAGAGATTATCTGCCAATAAAAATCTGGTTTCCATTGGATGTGTGGAATCCTTAAGACAAATGATAAAACTTACAAATGCTATTTTCACTGGAAACTTACGTCAAAGACAAAAAACTTAGAATAAAGAGCACACTTTTCTTCTTTTTGCCATTGATACAGTATTAACTTGGGTGGAATTCTATGTAACTTTACTTCAACATTAAAGTTAGAGCTCCCAAAATAATGCATTTTTAAAAGATATATTTAAAAACAATACAGAAATCCCTATAAAGAATGGAGATGAAGTCAAAGCTTAGCTGCAATCTATACACTATTAAAAGTCAAGTTTGCATTACAAACATTAAACTTTTTTTGAACTAGCTTTCAAAAAGTACTACATACCTTTAAAAACAATTCTGTTATTTATAAAGGCATATTAAGTGTGCTCTCCAAAACATTTCTTGCAATGTGTTCTGTTAGGGTGGAAAGGTAGTTAGCTTTTCTCATACTCATTAGATATTCAAAATAGTTTACCTTTTTCTTCTGCATGTGTTTTAAAATTTCTAATGTCTGTTTAATTTCAGGAATCTGACTTTTTAGCCTGTGAATTAACAACAGTCATAATTTATTATTTTACAGAGACACAAAGTTTCCTAAACAAGTGATCAGTTTTATTATACAGTCCACCCTCCATTTAAAAACTTGTTAACAGCTTTTTCCAGGCTTACAAATGCAGGTGTAATACAGGAAGACACGGCATGTAAAGGCAGCTCAGCTCCAGCTTCACCTGCCCCTCACAACACCGAGGCTCGCTGGCTTTGGAAGCACAGCAATCCATTCAGATTTCACAACACACAGGAACAGGAACAGTAACAGACCCTTTTTACTGAAATGGTACATTTTGCGTATTTGTCACCTCCCAGAGGAGAGGGAAACCTCAGCAGAAATATAGGTAGAAACCACTTCAGGTAAAACAAAACAAGAGTGTTCCTTCTGAGGTTCATGGACTGTTCCGACAGACAGTGAGAGCCACAGGACTCTGCAGCAAAAGCTCTGTAGAGCTGAAGGCATCGCTCTCCCCGACAGCCCTGGCAGAGGCACTGGCATCCCCATGGCCTTCCTGGCCACTAGACTTATTATTTAAAAAAAAATAGAACTGTGCTAAACATTTCCCAGTTCTGCAAAAATTATGACTTACCTCCTTTTCTTTTGAGCAAGATTAAGTTCCAAAAATTTGTACTTCTGATACTGCTCATCCAACTTCTTAAGAACTACATCTGCTGTCTCATTTCCAGGCTGCTTCATAAAGGAATCTACATCTTCCTTTAAGGGGAGAAAGAAGCCCTCAGTGTTAGAAGAGTTTTATGGAAATCCTAGACATAGACATGCTATCAACTTACTGCAGCTACATCCAGGGGGAGTTTGAAATGCAAACAAACGTTTTCTGGAGTACAAAAGCATTTTGTTTCTTTTTTTAGTCACCTCTTTATTTCCCCCTACTTTTTTTTTTGGTAGGGAACCAAGAGATAGGTGCAAGGATTATTTCATAACCATATTTGTGGGTACATGGCTAGTGGTGCTTTCAGTCCTGCCTGAGGTAAAGTGACACCTTACAGGGGTGGGTATCCACAGAGCATGGCTAAACCTACCTGTAAAGCAGGGATAATGCTTCTCCATGGCTAACCAGATTATGAACTATTTAGGATAAAACTGATGAAGGAAAAGAGTCACTGCCTGATCAAGCATGTTGTAGCAGAGAAAGATGCAAAGGGGGCAAAGCTCAGGTATCTGCTCAGACAGGCACTATGGAATTGAACAGCTGGGTTTCAAAAGCTCCTTCTGCAGTGAGCAGGAAGCCACAGAAACCTCTAGAGAACAACTCCAGCCAGTCCTACCATCAGCTGGAAATGCTGCCAAAGACAGACCCAAGCCAGCAAGGATGTCAACTTCAACATGTGCCTCCTTCAGAATCCTAGGAAGCAGTTCACCTGCCTGGGGACAATGTTCCCAGCCTCTGAAAGTTACATCAGTCCAGGGACCAACCACACGTTTCTGACCTTGCCACCATTTACACACATAATTATAGATGACCCCACTCTCCCACTGAGGTAATTCTGCCCTTACTTGTCTACACAGCTCAGTAAAACATGATAGAAGCCCTACCACAGGCCTCGTCAGCTCCTCCTTTTGAACTTGGTGTCTCCATTCCAGAAGTTTCACACCAGAAAAAGACTGCAATATGTCACTGAAGTGATATCGGACATGGAGCTGCTCCCCCTCATTATGACACCGTAACTCTCTTGGCTGAAGAAACTTACTATGAAATGACTGAATCTGGTAAGAAGTCCCTGCCTTCTTTATCATTAAGGAAATCTGTAGCAGAACAAAAACTCCACACCCTGCAGCAGACAGCACTGTCCAGGTGGTAGATCCAAACTCAAGAGACCACGCCTCAGACTGCCTGAGGAATGCCTCGAGCTACCTCACAGTCTAGGAAGCATTTCTGCCTCTGGATAAAGCTCACAGAGAAGCTTTCAACAAAGAAAACAAGGATTAGGTTTGGGAAAATGTTGTAGAAGTGAGGCCTGAGGACACTGTGAAATGAAACTCCCTCTTGTGGAAGCAGCTCTGCTCGTTGAAATCATCCAGGGCAGAAAGCAAAAGCGGGTGGGCAGCAGCTCCCCCCACAGCCTGCCCGGCACCCAGCTCTGCCTCAGCTCCCGTCTGTCTGTGCACAGGGATGGGACACAGTCCTCATCCTCCTGAAACACAGATGCCCAGAAGTGAATCCAGAAGCAAGTCCAGGCCCCCTATATACTGGTGATCTCCTTCCACTACATAATGCCCCACTTCAAGGTGGGCTCAGATTTACTCCCAAGGTTTTCCAGCTTCCAAGCCTGCTGGTCAGGCTCTTGTCCCAGCTCCACATCTGCAAGGCTGAGGCACAGTTGCTTCCTTAAGCTTGACCAGAACAGCTTTGAGGCACAGCTGGCTGTCAAAGCCATTAGGATCCCCACCTTGTGGTGCATTCCACAGCACCTCTACTGCAGAATCACCTTACAGATTCTGCAAGGACCTGCCAAAACTCATCTCTATCTTTTTAGGAAGAAAATTCACTGGCAAAACACCATTTTGCAAACTTCAAGCCTAGCCACAGGAATGTTCTGTAGAACCCCTGAAATGCAGCAGGATAGCGCATTCCCACGTGTCCCTACAGTTCTGAGAGATGACCCAAATAAGAGCTGCAGGCACTCACTCTGCAGAGAGCTTCATCACCTGGGGGCATGTGCAGACAACATGACAAGAGACACGCGTTTGCAGATCTGCATCCTCACACCTGCTGAAGAAGGCAGAACAAAGAAGGCATTTTATTTGGAAATGTCTGGGCAACAGCTCAAAACCACCAGAGCCGAAAGTTCTGTTTGGAGAGTATGTTATCCAGTAAAACCTCGTGTCTTAACATTACTTAATCTGAGTGCTTAACATCATTTGAAACCTGGAGAGGGACAAGAATTCACAGATCAATTGCCTCAGATAAGACATCCGCCATAAATTGTGTGAAGAGCCTCTATTGAACCAAGACATTTAGAGAAAACATCTCTGAAGACAAGATTCACAGTAAGGCTGCCCATGCAGCATGTGAGGGGGAGGGGGGAAATGTCAAGCAAGTGATCAGCAGGTCTTTAAATGTTTTTGAAATAGAAACCTATTTTCTGAAGGAAAAAAGCTCTCGTAAAACCTACCCTCAAGACAGAAGTGTTTTCACTCTGCAGAGCAGAATACCATTACAACTTCCTAGTGTAGGCTTATTTTGAATAAAAGAAGGTCTATCTTAACATCTGCATCCAAGTACTCTACGATCACCATCGAGGAGCTCTTCTGCAGACACACCTGTATTTGATCAGAGCACCTCTCAAAACTGAGAATTAGGAAACTTCCAAGACATTTAGATCCAGACATAAGGTTATGAAGAACTGAAGAGAAGCACAGGACTAAGGCACAGCCCCAGAACTCTCAGAGCCGCGTGGTACAGCACACATGATACTTCAGACATGGGTATTGAAAGGAAAAAACATGGAACTAAACACAACAGCTACAAAGGCAGCCCCCAGCATGGAATGAGGGATGTGACAGATGCCTTTAAGTGTTTGCTGAGGCTAGTCACCTGTTTCCTGCAGGGTGGCCACCTGCACTGCAGTCAGCCAGACCACAAGTTCTCCTCTGTCAGGATCAGTGAGATCTCACAGGACAGCTAAAGACACGGCCATTCCCTTTCACTTTCATCTATGATGGTCTCCCACAAGGCATGGAAGGAAGTCAACTGGAAGCAGCAACGGTTTTCCAGCCCAGTTAGGATTTGCCAGATCCCAGTTATTTTTAAAAAAACCTTAAAGGAAAAGGAGGAACTAGACCACTGAAAGCAAACGCACCATACTTGCCTGGTCAGGCCCTATGCCCAGACAAGACACATCAGCGGTACAAGCACTACCAAAATGCAAATCAAACCAATTTATTTCTATAAAAGCAGTTGTATCAGATGGGGCAGACATCCAGCACTTCCTGAGACCACCAAGGCAGCCAGGTTCAGCCACTCTGATCAATAGTTATTGATCAATGGAAATAAAACAGCAATCAAGATAGTGTACCAAGAGTAAGCTCAGAGCTGAAAGTGAACAAAAGATGATTGTGAGATTATGTCACTGCATAAGCCACTGACTCCTTTTCAGCCACTCAACAGAATCATCAAATGCTTGGTATATCAGTTTTTAAAGTCGGATAAACAAGTTCTGCCTGCTTTCCAGAGGACACATTTGTTGGTTTTCAAGAACACATGGGTGCTTCTGAAAAGTGAATCTTGTCCGCAGTCTAAAACTTTTTTTTAAGAGAGGAAGATGTATGGAAAGGTGCCTGGAGCACGGCAGGTGATCCGTGGAACAGGAGCGGCAAGGCGTGCCCCGCGCAGCGTGTGCCAGGAGGGCTCTCACAACACGCTGCTCACTGCCCTGGGTCCGGCAGTGCAACAACGCGATACTGCTAAACGCGGGGAGCTGAGCTTCTTGTAAGGTGCATAATGCTCAGTAACGCCAGGCTGGGATCGAAACAGGGCAACTGGCCCGCGAAAAGGCCCAGGACTGAGGCTGCGAAGGGCCTCCGCCATCCGCGCCCCTCGGGCACCGCCCGCCCGCCCGTGACTCCGCCGAGGTGCCGCCTGACGGGGGCCGGGCCCGGCTGGCGGAGCACAGCCCCCACTCCTCGGCCCCGTTCCCCAGGAACGCCGCCTCGGGGCTGCCCAGCCCCGCTCGCCGGCCCCGCTCACCACAAACGCCGCCTCCGGGATGCCGAGAGGGCCACGCCTCCCGCCCGCCGCCGCCGCCGCCTCGCTGCCCTCGGCAGTCGCCATGTTGGAAACGGAAGAGGCGTGCGCGGCGTGCGCCAGGACGCCGGGGCCCTTCGTCATCACGTGGGCGCCGAGCGGCCGCGAGGCGGGGGCAGCCCCAGGGCACCGCCCATGGGTGGCGGGACGGGGCCGGGGCGGGGCAGGGCCGCTGAGGGCGAGGAAGGCGGGGCGGGAAGGGGAAAGCTCCGGCAGGAAGGGGAAGGGGCCGGCAGCAGGGCCGCCTGGGGCGGCGGGAACTACGAGTGCCCTGCTTGCCCCGTCCCGGGGAGGGGGTCCCGTGCCAATAGACCGGTGGGCAGGAAAGACGGGAACGGGGTGTCCCTTATCCCAGCCTCTGCTTCTGCCTATGGAGGAAGCGCCGTTGTTTCTAAACGCAGCTGCAGCCTTTCCCTGAGCGCAGACGTTGTCGAACAAGCCAGACACAACAAACAGGAGCAATGCCTCTAACAATTTACAATAAACATTTCTAAAGGATCACCAATACTGCTTGCCCTGTGTTTACGCGCATAGATTTCCCCTTGCTCGTGCGTTCAGTGAATTCCTGCCGCTCCTGGGAGGGACAGCGATCCGCTGTGCCAGCGCCAGGCCGGGCCCTGGGCCCCACAGCTCATTGCTGCTGCCCCGTGCTTCTGCACTGAGACTGAAGTGTGGCACAACACGAACCAACTATTAAGTAGTCCAAGCTCAGAACTGAAAACAGGTCTCTGCAACCTAAAGAAACAAAAATACAACTATTAAAAATAGCATTTTCGAATTTAGAAACAAGGAGCACCTGCAGCAGCCACGCGTCCTTAGCCTGGCCATTCCAGGCCCTGCACACTGCTGGACTGATGATGGTTGGGAATGAATCCAGCTCTAGGCAAACTCAACCAGAACTCAGTCTCGGAGCCGTCTCTTAGCCAATGTGAACAGAAAGGAGTAACAAGCTAATCAAGCACCCTAATTCAGCCATAGCTATCAGCCCTATAGAAACTGAGAACACAAAAAATGATCACATACACACACCTTGCATATGCCAAAGTTTATTTTTTTCCAAAACTTGTTTCATCAAATCATTGGATATGAGCAATTTTTAAAAAAATGAACAATTTGCGTATTAACAAACTGTGAAGTTCCACAATTAAAATATCAACACAGCCAGTCTTGTGCTTAGGCTTCTTTTTAAAAAAATTATTCATAGAACATAAACCCTTGGATTTTTTTTTCCGGTTTGTGGCTAGTGTATTTTTCACACATTCTGTATTCTTATAAAATGAAGGAACTCACATAAAGGAACAGCTGTACAAGAATACATCTGAAAAAAAGCAACCTAAATTATCATAGCTCCTTTTAAATAAATATCCAGTAAAAGGCACAAACCTGTCATGGGGGAAAACAAAACGTACAAAACAAGACCTATTAAATAAATAAAGTGTGGGTTGGGGTGAGGGAAATCTGTTCCAGCACCTATTTTGTCATTGCTCCAAGATGAAATTCCAGCCAAACATTTGGTAAAGGATTAAGCTTAATCACAAGGATACACATCTGAGATATACTGAAAGATTTGACGTTACAATTCCTGTTGTAACTGTACCAGTTACTACAATCTCTTTAAATAAATGATCATGAAAGTCTGCATAAAACAGTGATGCTGCCATGTACAGATCAATGACAAGTCAGATACATCCTCAGAGTCATAGCAACAGGTTTTCTATGTTCCTAGCTATCAGTAATGTATAAATGATAACATGTACAGTTTCCATTGCTCAAAAATATAATCTTTAAATGGAAATAAATGACTGATACAGTGCCTTTAGATGTTATCCTTACAATACAAACTACCCCAAACAAGGTTTTCCTTTTTATGTACAAATTAAGCACTGATCCACAGTGCATACTATTCTACTTGTAACCCCCCCTCCCTGCCACACATCAAAAAATCCAGCTGGGAATAGATACACCCTGTATTCAATCTTGTAGTCAGAAGTTCTGTTGTTGTTACTTTTGTGTGTGTGGTTTTTGCTGTTGGTTTTGTTTTTTTTTCCTTAAACAGAAGTCCATTTGTAATTTTTACCTATAAATATTCCACCACTATGTGCACAGAACTGAGATTTTTCCAGTACACATGTCCAAAATTTATTTTAAAAAAATCCATAACTTCTTGGAGGCAAAGTCAAACTATATCTAGAGAACATTAGAAAACCCCAGTTATTTAGAGAGGTACACACCCAAGTCCAAGAGGCCTCACACAGTTCACCTTTCCAAAGTCCCTCAGAAATTATCCTATTCCATGACAGAGAGCCTGCCTGTGCAGCATCAAGTCCCAACAGTGAGGCTCAAGTGACCCACTAAAGCACAATAATGCAAAGCGTACAGCACATATCAAAGTCTTCCTTCCTTGTTCAGACAAACATGGAAAGACACCTTAGTTACCAGCTTCCTGAAGTATTCAGAACATGATTCTGATCCAACGAGTTGGAAGGAAAGTCACATTTATATACATCTCTCTTCACTCATCCCAACTGCTATTCGCAGCTCCTGTGGGCTGGATACAGTCACCCTCAAGAACAACAAAGTGGGGCTTTTTGTGGAGAATAAGTTCTGAGCCATAACAAGCCTTGACAGCATCCTAAGTCCTTGGTTTTCACTTCTCATGTATATGATTTAAGCACATACTCTGCGATTTTATGTGTTCCAATATATGCACAAGGAAGAGGTGGGCAAAACCCAGTCCTGTGCACTCATGTGCAGAGAGAAGGTGCAAAGTGATCTCTGCTTCACAAGGATCAAGCTGAAAGCTGTGTTTCAAAGCAACAAAAGAAGGTAGGTTATTAAGTTTTTAAAACATACTTTGTGGCTGTTTCTCCTTTTTTAATACTAATTAAGTTGGTATCAGACAGCTTTGCTACAAGAAAGCAGACCAGAAGAACCATTAAAAGATCCAGAGCAAATCAGAAGTAGTGCAAACTATTATCCAGTACTAAATCCATTTCTGAGCCAAGTATCTTCCAGATATTCAGAATGCTCTGCAATAAAGTTGTAACAATATATACTGCTTGCCAGGCATTTATTTGCACATTTTATTAAAATAACAAATTATTACTTATACAACTCAGTATAAGAAAAAACCTAACAGCTTACAAGAACTGCCTGCTTGTAGCACTCTCACCTCCGCCATTAATGCCCAGACATTTATAATTACATGGACTGGTCTATTTGAACACAAGACTTTTGATTGCTGAATAAATCTATGGAATTCACTATTTCTTAAATGAACAGTCCCCTCAACACAATGACCCATTCTAAAGGACATCTATTCCCTCATCATGTGGAGGGCAACTATAGGCACTGAAGAACTCATTGGCTTAAAATTGTACAATTGTTCAACCCAATAAAGGTGGATTAAAGCTTGAAGCCCTTAGTAATTCAAACTTGAACATTAAACTGCCATATACTTGTCCAAATTCTTTCAAAATCAATACACATCAAGGAACACCAAGTTTTAAATTTCTGCAGGGTTTCATTTTCCAGGAAATTAGCAGCTACAGATTCCAAGGGTTGAGGAGTGGAGTTTTATTTTGCTTCTTTTGTATTGATTCATTTGGCAAAATATTTACCATAGGGTTAAGAAATACTACTTTTGCACTCTTTGGACAGAATGAAGTATTTGGAAAAAGAGAAGGGTTGTCTCACTGTGAGGAATCTACAGGGGAGTTTGACAAGATTCTCAGGCCTATCTGCATTTATGGTGAGAGTCAGGTATTTCTGCAATTACAGACACCCCAAAGGATAAAAGACATACTGCTCTGGAGGTCTATTTATTGTAGCAATAGAAAACTCAGCTGTAATATGAATCATTATTAGAAGTAATTTTACAGGAGAGCTTTTCATTGCATTTTGCCACAAAACTTCCGGAGGAAAAGTTGCTCCCACTTCTATCTACTTAATTATAACTTGGGGTTTTTTAATGCTACCACTTTTATCAGACAGTGAAAAATACAAGATAAGGCATTTTCATAGCCAATTTCAGTTCTGGAGGAAGATTCTTAAATACAAAATATGTGCCAGAAGTCTGCACACATCTGACCCATTGTGAACAGCATTCTTCATAAATTAGTTGATTTTAAAGATTTTCCTCTCAAAAAGAGTCTGGATTTCTTAACGTAGCATTTTTACGTTGAAATTACTACAGAAGAAAAAGATTTCTGCAGCATCAAAGAAACAATTATCTAAAAGTTTACACATATTTACACATTTAAAAATAATTATTTTTATATGGTTTATAACTAGGTTCTTATTTCAGAAAAGAAACACAAGCTATTCTCTACAGCTGGATAATTTCAAAATAGTTGGCAGTTCACAAGTGTCAGCATGATTGCAAGGTTTGATTCTTTTGACCTAATGGACTTTAGAAAGAAGAACTGGCTCTCTTGCCTCTACTACAGTTATCAACAAGACTCTCAAACTGCTCCTGTGTGCTGTGGCTGGGGCAGCGACAGCTACTGGCTCCCAAGGCTGCTCTTCCCTGAGCCCGTGGTGGGAGATGCCACCTCAGGGAAGGCACCCATGGAAGGGCAGCTGCTGGCACCTGCTGGAGGCTGTGTGAGCTGTTCTGTGCCACTCTCGTTTCCCCTGCTCCACCACAGACTTGCAGCCTTGCAGCTGCTGGCTCTTTTTACTTAGCCCTGTAATACTGACATACCAACGGAGCAATTTATTATTTTTACTATAGCTATCTATCTATGTAATATGTCTCTTGTTGATTCACAGCATTTCAAACTCACATTATAAAGTTTGCAAATTACTATAAGCTATTCTAATGTGAAAAAGCTGTCTGATTTCACACAATATTGGCTTTATGATAATGCAAGCATTGCTCTACCAGAGTATTTATTAGAGCACATAAAAATTTTATTGCTCAACTTGATTTATGTTGTGTCTTGGTTACAACAGCCACAGAATTGATGGATAAAATAAATAGTTTTGACATCCTCAGTCAATTCCTAAAGTAATCCACTGATGATTAAGGTTGTAGAGCAATCATGTGACCTTCTCCTCAATTTTGAAGATGATAATCCAGCTTGCACCTTCTGAGTCAACCTCAATAAAAATACGTTTTCTGCTGAGCAGTTTAAAAAAAAAAAAAAAAAAAAAAATCAGGGAACAACCATGACTTCACACTGCAGTGACTGTTATAAACAAGAATCTCTAAAGCATTGCAGGTCAAAATAATATTGTATTATACAGGGAATAAACAGTTGCCCTGTTCAGGAATACATCATGGAAAGATTGAAATTCAGTCTTTTCTTTTTTTACCAGTATTTGGTTGTTCTCACATCTTGTTGCTTTGGTGGCTCTACATAAACTGTATCTGTGAAACAAAGATTACATATTAATGCCACTTACATAACAAATAGTTTCCCAGTGTTTTAGAATAATGAATCTATTTGACCGCCTTGTTACTTATAAGTTAAGTCTATTGGCTTTGGCACTTCAAAAAAAACCCAAAGAATATTAAGACCAAGGTATCTGGATGATGGGAATATAGTTTCTCCAGTGTGAATGATCTCTTGTCCATGTCTTTTTCAATCCCCCATCACCTGATCCTTCAGGAAGCTTCCAACACTGGTCTGGTCAGTATGACTAAACCAAGTACCCAGCTAATGTCATAGGGAGACTGAAACCTACATACCTTCACCGCCCCTGTTTGCTTAATACTGAAACAGTGAGGGGCAAAAATCTGCTTTTTACTTTCTTCCTTGTTTCCTGCAATTTCATCATCTGAATTTGCCTCCTCACCAGCAAAAGCTCCTGCCCTTGACTGAGGAACCCCTCACTTTCATGTGGAGAAATACACCAGCAGCCCTTTATGAAGCATTTGGTTGTGTTTACCAAAGCTGAAGTTTCAATGTCATCACAAGATTAAAGAGCACCGTTCACCTGAGTTTCAGAAACAGGTGCAAAAGGATTTGTTGGCCTTAGACCAGGCTGTGTATACATCATTGACTGGGGTGCCATCAAAGGAGCAGCTCCAACCTGAGGAGGTACCTGTAAAAAGAACAAAAACCCACAAAACAAATATATAAAATTAAAACTACTTCCAGAAAATACATGTTTTTGCATTTTAGGTATAGTAGAAAATAAACATATAGATACACACACACACACAATAAAGTCAAAGTTTTTTAAAAACCCCTGCTATATAAACCTCAGAGTGATCTCTTTCAATGCAGTATGAGAAACATACCAGATTTCACACACTATTGCCAATACATTTAATTTGAAGGGTGGTTTGAACATCACAATGCGTGACATGAAACGTACTGGCAGAGACAACAAAGTGTTCAGGAATGCAAAACAAAGCACGTTACTTACCATTCCATATACAGGCACTTGAGGTGTGGTCAATGGGTATGTGATAGGAGCAGGTACCTTTAATCAAGAAAATTTTAATATATTTTAGAGAAACTCATGCATACTTGGTAATATATATAAAACTTTGAAAAACACATTTTTCAGTACTTAAAATAACCAATGTATTTACAAGAAACTGACTTACATATCCAGGATAGTGTATTCCATTCTGGCATAGCAAAAGGATAAGACAGAAAATTATTTAATAGGTATTTATGCTGGAAATTCTAACTCAGGGATGGATTCAAGTCCAGTACTGTAATAGTCTGTAACTACACTCAACTCATTTATTAAAACAATTAAAGCGTGAGGAAAAAAAGTGCAAGGACAGGAGCATCAGCAATTATGCTTAGAAAGCTACCACTAGTACAACTTACAGCAAAATTAGAAATTTTACTACACCTAGCCACATGTGAGCATATTGCTTGCACAAGCACGTGTGTGAGAAGCTTTTAGAGGGCATGGCATGCAATGCTCCTTCTTCCTCCCATTATGTGAGAAGGACATAAAAAAAAAACCAAGAAAGCCAGTGACCATTCAGCTTAAGAAGTGAATAGCAACAGATGTTCGGTCAGGTCAGTGTTGCCCACATACTAACAACTGATGTCAGCAACATATCACAATATGAAAAAAGAAAAATGAAGAGCATTTTAAGCCAGAAATACCTTATATCAGGGTATGTTCACAAGCACAGCAATGCATGTGCTTCTTAAGGCCATGCTTTGTTAAGCAGTGCTAATTATACTGAAACCCAAGTGCTGGATGAAAGACTTGGCAATGGGATAGGATGCAGTGGTACATGAACTGGAGGGTCAGTTCTGAGTGCCAGAGGCCCAGCCAGGACACTGAGACATTTGCAGTTCTGGGGCACAGATTTTAATGAGGCTCGTAGCTGAGCTAGATCTTCACATCATTAATTGTTGGGAGTTCCAGGCAAATGCGTGAGCAGACACCTGGCATAAAACACTCAAATGCTTAGACCTGATGAACACATGATATAAAAACATAACTTTAAATCCACAGTGATCAACAGGTAGTAAGGTACCCCCCTATGTTCCAGAACTAAAAATGCATCGGCACTCTAACAACACATTCTAGAGCACCTAGACAGGATAAAGAGATCATATGGTCTCAAAAAAATCTTACATGAAGTGCAATAAAACTGTGCCCTCTCATCAAAATTTTTAAGTCTCATTTTTGAATCCAATACTGGATTTAATACTGTATTCAACTTTTCTAATTCTGAATGAGCATAGTCATGTAAGACAAGGAAAACAAGCATTAGAGCAGAACTGTTCTTATTGCAAAATTAAGTCAGACAGCAGTCCAAAATTCACAGCAAATGTGGTAATTATCCTAGTTGTATGCATAACTGAGATGAACATTCTACTTCCCTCTAAGACAGCTATATTTTAGAAGTGATTCATATTTATATGAATATATTATAAATACAACACACTTGAAAAATCTCTTTTAAAAGCATTGAAAAGTCAGTTGCCTACAAATATCCCTCCTAGAAATGAAAATTCTTCATTTAAGTAACTATAAAAGATACACTTAACATTTCGTACTGTGTTAAAAATACGAAGTTGCTGTTGAGCATTATCAAAAGTCCAGAGTGCTGCTTGACCTCATTATTAAGGTGCCTTGCAGGGGTTGCAGCAGTTTTTAATGATAAAACTGAAAAAGGAACAAAGACTGGAAGGAACAGCAGTTTTGCCCTTAAAACGCATTCTCAGGATTCTTAAAGGTGGATGTTTGTGTGCACATGTGCGTGGGAGGGGGAATGGGAGTATTTCAAACATGCACATCAGGAATTTTCTGGACTGGGATCATTTATTTCAATCCAAAAAGAATTTATGAACTGAGACAGGTAATCAGACTTTCACTTGTCCTTAATGGACAAGGTTTACAGTGAGGGGAAGTAATGCATGCTAAAATCTCTACCTCATTCAGTGTGACCCTATGAGCACTCCCTGCTACCCCCAGTCTTGTATCAAATGCCTTTTTGTCCTTTATAAATTAACTCAAGCAGAGAAGCAGAATTTGCTAGAATGAAGTGTGATTGCATAGTACAGAAATTACCATGTGTGGAATAGTGGGTAAGGGAGTCGGGTTCCATGTGGTTGATGTGCTTGTTTTTGCTTGCCAGTTTGTTCCACCAGTAAGTTTTTTCTCTGTAGGCTGAGACCACTGCATATCTGATCTAAAATGAAACCACGGTGTTAGTTTTCATGGAGGGGCAACAGCTAGAGTAAGACAACATAACAGGAAACCAAAACATGCCTTAATGCATGCACACAGATGAAATCTGAAGAAACACTCAGGATTTTCAGTAATTACTTATGTATCTGTTCTCCAGTAAGTGTGAAATCTGGGGGTTCTGTTTATGTTAAAAGTGAACTATCAGTACTGCACTGTACAATATAATAACTGGAGTCTGATGTAACTCTTAAGAGTGTTTCATAAAAACACTTCAATAAAAATACAGGAATTGCAAAACTAACTAAAGTGAGCTACTTCACTGTGTTACAGTGGCTGACCACAAACACTATGTTCCAATGCACTTCTCAATTATTTCAGATTATTTCAAGAGTTGAGATTCTTGCCATGTTAGTGCCAGAGACTATCAAATAGTCATGTGAGAATATTCTAAGTACATATATGCACTTACTTTTTGGATGGAGTTCCTCCAAAGCCAAGATCTGTGGGGGAAAAGAAACAGACAAAATCCTTAAGTGTTTTAATTTGGGAGGGAAAAAAAGCTTGTTTTACTTTCAGTAACAAATGGGAAAGCTAATTTTAAAAGTTTCACACTTACTTCCTACTAGATTAGCAAGTGAAGAATCAAGGTCATTTGCCAAAATTTTTCCACTTTGCTGGCTGGCTACAGTGGCTCTTTGACTTTGTGGTGGTACGGTGGGTTGCAACACATCATCTAGAAAGTTAAAACCTAAACAAAGAAAATAAAAGCAACTGTTAACAGAATGGTTACACTGCATTTAATAAACTACATCCATAGGCCAGGGAGGTATTTTCTTTATAGAACACTAATTTGAGCATTTATATGTGAAGGTTCAACATAATGAAAGTATTTAAGACTTTGATAGAAGCATAGTTTAACTTATTTTTCATGTAATACTATATTGTACCTACTAATCTAAAAGAATCTTTAATTGTACTTCAACAATACTTTACAGAAGAGAAAGACTAACTCAGGTATTCTTCAAGCAACAGACACAACTAGTTCTGCACTTCTGCAAGTGCTCTGCCTCTCAATGGAGTCAGAGGGAAGTCATCATCATGCATCAAGAGAAAGCACAGAAGACAAATGAATACGAGCTTACCCATTAGGAGACATCCAGTGGGCCACGTTCAAAGTTTGTTCCCCCAGAGAGAGAGGAAACAATTATTACACAGAGAATTAAATCAGTCAAAGCTAATTTTAAAGTAAATAACTAGAACTGAACTGATTGCCTCTTATCAGCCCATAATCACCTTGCAAATATATTAAGTTATTAAATTTTCAACTACAATAGCCATTATGCTAAATTGTTAAGCAACTGTTGCCTGTAGGGTATAAATTAGTCATAAGGCAGCTTTTACCACTTGCAGTCCTGTACTCTGGTGCTGTAGATTTTCCTCCAAAAACAGCATCAAAGTCCACATTAATTGTTGAAGAGGTGGTACTCGGAGGAGCTGAATGAAGAGGAAAACCTGAAAAAAAAATTTGAATAATGAAATACACCCATGAAGTAACATCATTCATTCCAGTGAAACCAGAAAGTTTTAAAAAACCAAAAAAATCAAATTACCATCAACAGTCACAGGATGGTACACAGAAGCATATGTTGGTTTATGACCACTAAAGTCATCTTTGCAAAAAGAGAGAAGAAAAGATCAGTTTTAAAGAGAAAAAGGAAGAGGGAGCCCAACAATTAAGTCTGCAGTTAAGAATTTTTACTATTATAAAAAGGTTTTTTTTATTTTACAGATTTGAAAAGTCAAGTAACTCCTGCATTCCCCATTACAAAATAGAAAGGTTGCAGTTTGAAAGAAATCAGCAGATTTCAGCAACACTGCAAGTCTTAGGATGTCTAGACTGGGCAAGCAGAACAAAATAATAATTTATTTTGACTATAGAAATAAACGTTTAAGGAAGCATATAATTTACTACACCTGGAATTAATGCACTACTTTCACTTGTTAATAAAAAGTGAAGGTTGGCCCAAACCACAAGAAGATTCCATGGCCCACTTTATTAGCATTATTATCTCCAGTTGCAAATAAATTACATGGGGTTTGTTTTTTTTACCACTAAACAGTTCCACTGTTTGTTTGGAGGAAAAAGAAGAATTGATGAAAGGGGTGGCAGATTTTACAGCTTCTTCAACTGGCTTCATGTCAAAGATGTCCAGATGAGGTGGAGAACCAACACAACCATTTGAAGACGAGAAAGGACCTTTCGGACGCAGAAGCGAAGGAAAGAATACAGAGTACAAATAATGGAAAAGAAAAACAGACTGAAATGATTGACTATGAGAATCTCTAGACAAAGTCAAATTGTAAATACTCCACCTAATGGTCAGCCCTTTTAGATATACATTTTTAGTTTCAGAGAAAAATCCTAACAGCTCTCTATTAGGGAAAATATTTCTAGTATTGACATTGGGTGGGAGGGGGAGAATGACAGATCATATATCAAAGAAGTCAGACACTACATTTTTGGCTTCAATAATCTACCTTTTAAATAGCATGTAAGAGTAGCAATTCCACCTATTAAAACACTAACATTTACCACGGTGTTAACATTGCCTTCTTTTGGCATTTAAGCCATTTCTTTACATCTAACCTGACCGTTCTTTGGAAAGATGGGTGAAGAAACTGGAATCCACAGCTTTTTTACAAGAACTCTGAAGTTACCAACACCTTTTAAATGAGAAGTATATTAAATATTGCTTAATGGAATATATGCTTAATGGAAAATATTGCTTAAATGGAAATACTAGTCCAGGATCTTTTCAGTTACACCTGCTTATTTTATGGTTTTATTTCCCAGTATTTTTCAACTTTGATCTTTAGTTACATTTCTTCTCCCTGTCCCCTTTACTGAACAGTTCCACTCTTTTGTTCCATCAACATTAATGCTGTGCTCATGAAAGTTTGTCAGTTTTCAGATTATTTCCTTCATATTTTTTTATGAATGTTTGGATGCAAAAATAGTTAAGGTTTAAGATGCAGATTCAATTAAGTATGAACCTTGTATTCTAAGAATTCCCTCATCATTTAGACAGTCAAATCAAGGTATGAGCTCACCTCCCCAAGCGCTGCTTGCTGATGTTGATATAGCTGGAGTACTTTGCACAGTTGGAACAAAGGCAGGCTGAAGATCAAAAAGATCACTAGAAAGGTTGGGCATGCTGAATAAGAAATGAGAGAGAGAGAAATATGAAGATATGTAACAGGCATTGTATTCTTGCTTTTATGAACACTCACACCAATCTCATTTTCTCTTATTCACTAGCAGCCCATCAACAATAGTGGTACAACAAACTGGTCGTTAAGCACTTACTGACAAAATTCCTGTGGGTACACCAAGAAAGCATCAGCAAAAGGTACCTGAGAGGTAACTAGGATCACAGTTTTGAAGTCAATTGTGCAGCTACAGGCCGGTGCAGTAATTTCTGCTTCTTTCAGAAAGCAAAGTATCTCTCACCTATTTGTTGTGGGTGCTGGTGTAGCAAAGAGGTCAACAACGACAGTGGTATTCACACTTTTTCCTGACAAAGTGCTTGGGGATGCTGATGTGGAAGTGGAATTTGACACGACAGAGATCTCTCTTAATCGCTGCTCCTGAAAGATGAGAGAGACAGTTGGCATTTTAGTCTTACTTGTTTATTAACATTTGAGTCCTGGAGACCTTTTCCAAGAAGAAACTTTTAATTATGGTCTTAATAAGTAAAACAGTTATTCTTCTGTAAAGTCCTAAAACCAGAGAAATAGTTGAAATTAGAAATAAGAGTATTTGTTTTAACAAAGCATGTAAAAATCAAGGTGAGATTTGATGTTTTAAATAATTATTTTTTAATCCGTAACTGCCTAGATGTAAATTACTTCTAGTCAAGCTACACATTCCAGGCTCCCTCCATAGGCACTCAGAGAAACAGCTCAATGGACCTTTGCACAGGAAGACTCATCTCTCTACTTTATGAGTCTCATCATGGTTCAATTGAGATGTTCAGAAACCACTGTGCCAATGTGCATCCCAATAATAAGGCAGCAACATCATAACCTTGTTTTCATTCATTTCAGGTTTACATCCCCCACACTTCTAGATACACCCACTGCATTTTTACAGCACTGGTCAAAGCATGGGTGTATGTTTCACACAGCTCACATTCCTCACATAGAGCACTAAGTGACCTTGCAAGCTTCCTCACTATTTTATCCAGTTATAAAAATCTTGGAATACAAAACTTGTTAAAAACTTTGTACCTTCAGTGCCTGCAGTCTAACTTGTTCCTCCTCCAGTGCCTGCTGCTTTTCTTTCTCATCCATCCGGCTGAATGACATTCCTGTATTGGCAAGTGTGGAAACAGCACTGGATAGGGCACTGGCTCTAAAAACAGCAGTAATTTTAAAAAATGTTATTAAAAAAACCACAGTCAGGTATACATAATTTACAGCTTAATCATCAAGTGCCTTATCTAGTCATGTGTTATCCTCATTCCCAGTCACATCTTCCCTTACTGTCTGGTACATAAGAGCAGACATCCCAAAAACAGTTTGGTGACAAAGAGGCACGAGTACAGAGTCACTCCCTCGAGTTTCAGCAGGTAGGAACTGGAAAATGCAGAACACAGCAGTTGTCTTTTCTCTTTAAAGTTATCTAGACTAGACTGGAATGTTATTCAAATGGCTGAGGCACAGAAAGTTGTTTGTACACTATGTAACAGCAAAGAAACCACAGCAGTTATTGCCTATTTATTATATATATGAACAGAATACTGTGGCAGTGAACCCTTATATTCTTTAAAAAAAATCTGAGGAGAAAGACAGCAAACTGGGAAAGTAGCTCAGCCTGGTACATTTATCAATATTTACCAAGTTGCTGTGGGAGAATGTCTATGCCAAAAGAGATCTCTCATTATTCAGTCAGAAGTATTTTCATACATCCCAATACCGTATTTGACAGAAAGAATAACACAATTTCTTTTAGCACAACATATCTAAGCTAATTTGGCTGTTCTGAGGAGGGACTGAAGAACTTTTATGAGAAGTTCAAGATAAGTTCATGGTCTGAGAGGTAGACCATAAATATATAAAGATAAATAATAACAGTTTAGATAAATACCATCCTATCTTGGGTAAGAAGAGTATCAAAATCAAAACACCTTATCAATCTTACAAGTCAAAGGACTTTAAACAGGTAAAAGCTGACAAGAATAATATACGAGGTCTCAGCTCAGTTGTTTATTACAGCATAATCAGAAGTCTGTCTGAGACACAGGCAGACATACCTACATTTCAAATGTGGCTAAGCTATCAGACTATTACTCACTAGATATTTCACTTATATTTCTAGGAAGATACATTCAGAAGTGGATAAAAATCAAGAACACCACATGACTGAATTCTGAAAATTGTTAGAATGACAATGACAAATCTTAACTACGAGCATTGCTGTAATTCACTGGGTGCTCACCTGCTGGCAGCAGAGACTTCCTTTGTTTTCTTTCCCTCCACAGAAGCCAAATGCTGTTCCAGTGCCTCAAGCAAGCTGCTGGGTGCCTAAAATTGGAAGTATTTATAAAACACTGCTTCTATCAACACATCACTGTTTAGTACACAGATTAGTTTTCTCACCAACTAAAAACAAACAACCTCACACATCAGTAATTGTGCCTTTGGGTTTTGCTACCATCCTACACACCCAAATTCTATCTACTCAGTGATGGTTCTTTAAAAAGAGTGGGAACACAGAGGCACAAAGGAAGGATTCCCCCAGAGTGGCTCTGCTTCTGTGCATGCAAGTTAGATTCTTGGTTTTGGCAACAGCATTTGCTATGTTAGAATTAACTGAATAACCAGAAATGATTAAGCACTACTCCTTTAAACTCACAGAAGTCCCAAAGCAAAGACCTGGCATTTTTGATCTACTTTCCTACGTAACAACAAAAACCCAATCACTCTCCATTCAAATATTTACAGTCAAAGACTTGCAGTGGAAATGCCTGACAACAGCAGGATGTTAGGTTTGATAAAACAGGGAATCAAATTTAATCTGCTCCCAAGGACACTACTGCAGACTGAGTAGCTATTCAACATGTAACTGTATGATAAACCAACTCTATTACTCTAGTGAAATAAATTCTACTGCTGATTTAGATTAAGGGAATGTATTTCTAAAATTTAAACCTATTTGCCAGCTCAGTCCTCCTCACCTGGCAGGGTTTCAGAGACATTAAGCCTCTCTTACCACTTGCCAACTTTCAGCAGGTAGAACAGATATGACAGGCATTGTTTGGAGGAAAAACAAACTTGCCCTTGCTAGCCCTTCTGTACCAAAAGCTAGAACAAGACATTTCCTGGAAAGAGGAAAAATATTATTTACACAATGCTTTGGCAAGCTCCCCTTTGAAATACTGAGCACAATTCTAGCTTCCCAATTCAAGCTAGATGAGTCAAGAGATTTAAAAAAAAAAAAAAAAGGCAATTAGAATAATCCTATAAAACTGCTTGTCTTAAAATGAAGACCTGACCTTGTAACCTTGTATTTCTTAAGCAGAGCAAGGTAAGCTAAGACAGCGTAGTTCCCTCAACAACAGGTCATGAATAAATTCAGTGTTTGACCCAGACAGCTAAACCAGAAGGGGGACATTTAGAAATATCCTTTTGGAAAGGTATCAGGGACAAAAATCCCAAAAACCAACAAATCAACAAAAAAACAACAACCAAAAAACCAAAACAAACCCAACCAACCGAACTTCCCCATACTTTTGTCTTCCAGGAGGCACAATAGCTTGCAAAAGGCATTGCATGGCACAGCTACTCAGATAATCTTAGTAACAGGAGACCCTGCCGTAATTCCAGAAAGCTTTTCCTTGTCTTTTTTTTCTCCCAAAGCCACTCAAACTTATTTGTATGGAAATGCATATTCTGTAATTACTTTTTCTAAAACCCTCTGAACAACCCCCTCAACGACAAGAACTAAACCCAACAATCCAGTAACCTCCTGTGAACTTTCTCACTACTGCAGACATCCAACAAAATGTCAGACTTTGAGTGAACAGGGTAGTTTTATGTCAGGAAATATACCTGGGCTAATCCAGCCACTGACTTGAGAAAGGCTGTATTTCATGATTCACCTCCATTCCTCACCCCCAAAACACATGACAGAGTAACATCCATACAGAGGGAAACGACCCAGTTACATTCATGAAATACAGGAACAGCTATAAACAGAAAGCAACATCCCTGTGAACAGGGCACCTACAAAGGAAAATACTTTCTTCATAGAAACAGGCAAAAGTGGCAGTATTAAGAAATCCTAGCAAATCCTTTTGAAGTGGCACAAAATGGATGTACAATTATTCAACTCACATTAAATGCCATGAAATTTTCTGTCTAAGTGGAATGTTTAACAGCAGCACTGAAATTGCCAAAATGCACAGGATGCTGAGGTCTACCACCAGTTCAGAACTGCTTTTCTAATATAAGTGCACTTACAACAAAACAACTGAGATATTAGAAATAAAATGTTGTGGGCACAGTAGATATTAAGGATTTTGTCACTGAAAGTTTCAGGTAAAAACCACAGCAAAATGAAGTTAAATACCCCTATTCTCAGTAAATAAAAAACCCTCACCTGCTTTCAAAAGCCTTATAATGACCAAATTAAGTGGACAAGTGCACACTAACCCAGGAGGTATAAATAACTTCAGACTTGAGTATAATGTGATTAGCATAATACAGCCCGCAGTACTAATCAAAAGACAAAGTATGACACTAAGATCAAACACCAACAGAAAACATCAAACTACTGTGTTCAACCATTACCTGCTCTTACCCTGATGGTTTCAGTCACGTATCTTTCCTACCACATAGGCAAGTTCTTAAAGTGATTAATATTAAATGCTAGGAGCAAGCATTAGATTTATACTTTGAAGCATGCATGGCTTCAGATGGAAATCATACTAGAGTCAGTAATGAACACCACCGACAATGGAAGTTTGTGACTTAGGTTTGATTTCCATATTAAAAAGACACTGATTAAGTTTACACAAATCTTCCCACTAGATATATTTTTCATGATTAACCCATGAAATTTTTAGTTTCTCACTGGCTGCACTTCAACAGTTCCAGTAATTGAGCTCTAAGGCACTGCAGTTTATGCCCGAGTCTCCTGGGGCTGTTTATTCCACTCAGCAGGTTACTCCATGCTAAAGAAAAAAGCCAAACACTCTGCTCTGTTGGGTTGGCCCTAGGTGAGAAATGAAACATCCCTATAAACTGAAGGGACTCACAAAGAATAACCTTGTTGACCTCCGTGGACTATCAGTGTTTCCTGTTCACCAGGTCAAACCATTTTCTCACCTCCCTTCTGCCCCTCAGTTTATCCTCATTGGAAAGTGTTTCCCTGCATTCCACCTTTCAGACTGAGTTTTCCAGCACACAACCTGCATTGTGCATGACCCTCATACTACTGAGTAATATCAAAGCCAGCATGATATAGAAACATCAAATTTATTCTTCAGACTTTAAGGGACAGAAAAAAATTTCAACTGAACCAGCTCACTGTCATTAAGTTACAGTGAAATAGGTTTTCCTCTAGGTATGGCAAGATACTTCTGGCTTACCTGCCATGGAATCCCCTGTGATAAAAACCAGAAGTTCTTGAAAAGTATTCTTTTCTGTGAGTTTTATTGCTTTAAAAATCAAAACATCTCATTAAGAGCTGCAAAGCATAAGGATTGATTACATTTAATGCATGTGAGAAGCTACTTCACTTATTTCCCATCTATAAATACATAGAAGAGAATACAGTCTTGAGAAGAATGATTACTATGGTACACACCAACCTTTAAAAACACAAAGAACAACGTAATTGGGTTAATCAATAAGCAATGCACACTGACCTGAGTAAGATCTGGAATGTCACCCTGATCAATTCCAACTTGCTGGGTTTACAAAAAAAGAAGAAAAAAAAAGTACGTTACTACATGCAGTGGCAATGGAACTAAAACCCAGCAGTGTCCGAATGCGACATAGAAGCTAGCATATTAAAAAGGGATATTCATAATTTTTTGAACTGGTACAAGTTTCACTAGGAACACACCTTAGAAGTCACAAAGACATTAAAATGCATCTCAAGGCAAACTCAGCTTTTCATCTAGCCTAATTTCCATGCAGAAAAGCCTACTAAAAGCATTAGAAACAGCTACACCGCTTACTGAAACTACTTCATTTTTTAGCACTTACAGTACAGGAGAGCCCTATAAATATCTTTAAATAGCCTGTAACATACAGTTTATACGTTCTGGAGCATCCATAACATTTATAATGATACTTCAGAAAGCTTTCTGTGGTCTGGCTAATAAAAAGGATACCCCAGAATCCCACCCCATGTTAATAAGCATATACAATCTTTAAAATACCTAATCTCTAGAATACTTCCTTTTATAGTGAAGTTAAACAAACAATCTGTTTAAAGGTGTTTTTATGAATATTGATGCTGTACCAATACAGACAGCTAAATTATATCCTTTCCATACATGTAGATTTATTTACCTCTGCTACTTTGAGGAACTCTGACAAATTGGTCATTCTGGCTAGAAATTTTTTGTAAATATCCAAGCCTTCTTTGCACTGGTTCTTCTTCATATCAAAATATCTTTCTGAGGATGCAAATAGAACTCTTGTAAGATAATACCCTCCCCAGCAAAAAGTTGACACTGTATTATAGAAGTTAATTTGAGACAAGCTTCAGTAAGAGAACAGACAGGAGTAACTCAAAGCTATTCAGATTTTCAAGCTTACATGAATACCTGAAACCTTTTGTAGTAAGTCAGTCAATACAAAACCACAGATTTTTCTGTTTCAGTGTATTACATGATAATGCAAAAATTTATTAAACATGGATGTGAATCAGTGCAAATTGTTAAATTAGGTATTATGGTGAATATTTTCAGAAAGTCAGCTCATTAGCTGGCAATGAGACAAATGATCTTATCATTTGAAAATATTCCTGGTATTTATTTACCTTTTTAGACCCTGTATCAATATATTTTGATACTGAGGTGGCTACATATACTGAACTGACCTACCAAAAGGAGCATCAACCACATCCATCACTTCTTATGGTTTTGCCCTATATACTTACAATTACGTAACTGAGTAAAAACTAATGGATGAACAGAACAAACTGATCATTTCATTCATAAATTTGCTTAAATAGGAATGAAAAAGCTTTGTTAAGAGCTTATCACCCTTCTACAAAAACTCCTACATTTCATCTAATCAGCTCAGGCAGATTCAGGTACCAGTCAAAGGTGACAAGTCAAGCTTTAAAGAAAGTACAGGAAAACAGAATTCAGCTATACTGTGAGTAAATTAAATACTCAAAACACCATGTATCTCACTAAACCTTTACAGTCCAATTGCAAAGGTTATCCATTGCACTTTTATGGTATCTTTGTTCCAGTCTCACCAGTCATCCTCTCATTTCACTTTCTGTTTCAACATGTATTCTTCCAGGTAGAAGTGGATGTGTAATCCTATGCTCCTGGTCACTAAAACTAAGACAGGCTTCATTTAACAGCAATAGAGCAGAGACAATTTATTAGGAAACTGCAGTCAGAAATTGCCTATGTTGTTTAGTTTTCTCAGTATCTTTCACAAAAATTCAAAAGCTAGAAAAATTCTCACATACCTAAAAGATTAATAATCCCCTCATTGTATGCTGCAAAAAGTCTAATGGAATCTTTAAAGAGGAGCATAAAGGCAGCATTTATAACACCATTTGTTAGTTCATTTGGATTTGCCTGTGTAGAAAGCAATGAAAAAGTAAATTAGTATTTAACAAAATAATAAAACTCTCACTTCAAAATGAGAGAGTGTTACTTAACATTGAGCTTAAAGTACTTACATCAAAATCAAGGAGTGCATCAAGCTGGTTCTGTATGATTGGAAGGGTTTTCAGAAGCTTTTCAGGATTCATAGTTCTCATCACTCCATCTATCCTGCAGAGTAAAAGACACACATTTACAAGATACAGAGACCTCAGCACACATTGTGTTGTTGCAACAGTACAATATTGCTTCAAAGTGCCAAAAGAACAGCATTCTATGACAAGCTCAAGAACAACTGTGTTCCCCCTTCTCCCGCCCCCTGCAATAGGAAAAAGATCAAACAGAAGCAGCAGCAGTAGCCTTACCCTCTTTTCATTTTGGTGAAGTCAACTGCTACAAGTCTATATGAAAGTGCTTTTTCATTCAAGTATCTGCTGTATCGCCTAATGAAGGTAGACATATCATAGCCTAAAAGTTAAGCATTTGTAAGTTAGACATTTTGAAGGGGTACTGTTTTTCAGTTCTTTTCAAGAACTGTTCTCCTACTAGCCTATTTTACATTAAAAGTACTTCCTAGGCACTTTCCAGAGTCTTGAGATGCGATGTTAGTTTCTTCCCAAGTTGCTAAGATTAGGAAAGCAATTGTTGCAATTATGAGAATAAACACCTGAACACATTAAAATATTAGACAAGAACCAAGCATAAAAGATTAGGCAAGCATCAAGCAGTTCTTGTTAAGATGTTCTTGAAATTAGAACAAAAATATATTCCTAGTAAAATGCTGAAGAGTTTGGTAACTTATCTGCCATTCCTCAAAACCCACATAAAGACCTAAAAATGTTTTCTACCATTAGGAAGTAATTAAAGGACTTATCAGAGATTTGAAGAAGCTCTCCCTAATTATAAGCACAACCTAGTTACCATTCCATGCACCTTAACAGTAAATATTTACTCCTGAGGCTTTAAAATGCAACAACAAAAGTTATTATTGTGCTGACAATTCATCAGGTTTACTCTAATGAGCATCAAGAGTTCACTTAGCAAAATTTACAGCTGTGTGAGCAATGCTACATACATTACAAACAGATTTCTAGCACTCACCTAGGTAACTCAGAATCTCACTTTCCCTGTGTCTATATTCTTCTCTGGACATTCTTTGGTGTCTCATGCAATAAAACTCAAAATAGCCTTCCATTTAAATGTCATTTGGCTCCTAGTGTGCATCAATACATGTACCGTCTCAGAGAAAAAAGGAGTAGTTATTTCCTTCAGTGAAAGATCCTTACCCTGCATGGCACTTTTGTCCAGGTAGTTATTTAAGTTGAACAAAGTGTTCCGGGATGCAAGATACTGGATAAAGCGCTGTTGGTGAAGAAAAAGTTGATGATTTAATTGTTGTGGGAGTCAAAATATAGAAGCATATTACAAGCAAACTACATTTACCTTGTAACTGTTTCTAGTAATCTCTATCAACAATAAAAATTAGTTAAAAGGGAAAAATTTGGAGGAAAACCTGAAAATACTTATTAGCAAAGCCTCTTAAGCCCAAAACTCCATTTGGCAAAAATATAAATTTAAACTAAACAAAGAGACATCACTGCCCATGAATAAAATACAAATAATCCTAGAGGAAGCTGCTTAGTTAACTTTGTACTTTAAAACAGACAAGCTAGAAAACACAAAACAAAAATACTACTTGCATTATCCAAGCTCCTGAAGTTTGACACAGCTCTAAGTGCTGTAGTGTGAAGAGCACACTATGCTTTACAGGTCATTTCAAACAAGTTCATAGAGCTTTGCAGAGAGGAGGATCACCAAGCTTTCCCAGCAGTTTAATGGCTGGAAGGCACTTTTAAGAATCATCACTTCAATATTACCAGTAGTCAACAATCATTTCTTAGGTCAGTGACCACACACAGGTTCAGGACTGCCACCTGACCAAAGTTTAGCTTTTAAGATAAGGCTTGTGCAAGAGAGGCTACATTTCTAACACCACATTATTGACTAGGGAGCTTTTAAAAAATTGTGATGAAAAAAATTAAGTGAATTAAATGCAGTAGAAAGATGTTTCAGAGGAATGTTAACAGCAACAACATATGAAGACTCAACCCATTAGATGATGTCTTGCAAGATCAAATATTCTAGTCACCATATTCCTCTCCCCTTTAGCAAGTATTCTTTCTTATCTGTTATTAGGTTGGCTGCACATTTATGGAGTGCTAACAAGACTTCTGCTGTGCTCTTACTGATAAGCGCTACCCTAATGAAGTAAAGCTCATCAGAAGTTTTTCAAGTCTTTATTCTAGAAAGGTCACTCATTCCCTCACAGACCAACCAAGATAGCTGCAGGTAAATTGGAAACACTGATATATTTTGGTATTGAAATCATGAAGAAATATTTTTTTTTCCCCCTCTGGACAAATACTTTAGAGCCATCAGCAGAGGAAAAACAAAATCTTTGAAAAACTGAAGTACATATCTAATGCTTTACAGACTGACACAATTTTTTAAAAGCTGTCAAGGAGACTTTAAAAGAACAAATCATGTCTTACCTCATTTCCATACATCATGAGGTGGTGTGTTGTAATTAGAGCTTTGAACACTACAACCCAGCTACTGTTTGCAGTTCTCTCAAAGAGTGTATCTGCCAACTGTGGAATATTCACATTCATTTCATTTGTGCACTGTATTAGATCTAAATTAAAGAGGAAAAGAATTAAAGCATTACAATGAGTTACATGCTCGGAGGATCAACATGTTATTTTGTGTTTTTTACACTGAGAATTCTTACTGGAAGCATTAACTTCAGTTCCTTGTTTAAGAAATAATTGAGCTCCTTTACCCTCCTTACTCAGATTCACTGCATTTTACTGAAAGACTCCATGTATGAACTTCAAAGATATTTCAATAATTTTACCGAGTCCCAATATCTCTTATATTATCAATAAATAACGTGTTCCATTAGATACACAAGGGAGCCCAAATTAGTCTCTGAAAGCCAGTGTAAGCAACCTTCTGGATGCTCAATGCCTGAGGCCACTCAATCTAGCAAAAAGAGTGAAAATCTGAGAAGCAAGGAAGAGCTGAGACATCCCAACCTCGTGAGATCAACAGGCAGCACAAGCCTGCCACTCTGACCTACGCCTGAGTACTTACACATGATGGCAAATGAGATGCTACAAATCTGTAAAATAAGCCTCTTTTCTGTAAGAATTAAGAGCAAGAATTTGCATCTATCCACCCTTCCACTTAGCTTAAAAAACGCCTGGTCACAAGCCTACTGAATAGTTTGCGGTGGATCATGGTGGGTCTCAGGCTTTCATATAAAAAAGCCCTTTGTGTCCTAGACTGACAATAAACTCAATAGTAGAACATTAACTTGGGAGGTCAGAGACAGAGAGGTTCAAGACTCTGCCTGAAATCTGGTACAAAACCAGAACAGGCTCCAGCAGACACATGGGAAGAGCACTTGCCTGAGAAGGCTAAAGAAGGTACTGGCTGAGAAAAGAGCAGAGAACTGAATCCAGGACTACTCTAAACCCCTCAAGACATGCACATCAGACGTTTATTTCTCTCTCTGTGCTAAATTTGGCTCAGGTGTGATCAAAGTACACCCTAAGGACTGGGCAAAGCCAGTAAAACAAACATCTGGTTTGAAAAGCTTCCTTTGTGACCTCTCATTTAAGCTGAGCTTGTGAGCAGCCCGTTGGCAGCAGAGCCCATTGCTGTTCGTGGGACTTGTCTGGTAAGGACCCGAAGAAGGGCAGGTGCCTGGGAAGCCAGGCAGCAACTGAATTCCAAGGTGTTGGCACCACTGAAACAGCCAACTCCTCTGCCTTGGAAGCAGCACGGAGAGGACAGACCGTGTCATCGTAAGCAATTTAAATGTGAACTTAGAACTCACACATCGATAGTTTAGGACAAAGTATTTCACAGAAATATCTTTCTAGTGCACAGCGTATATTACAGATGTACCTTAATTAAAGATCAGTTTATTAAGAACAAAATCCTTTGATTAAGGATCACTGTTTAAAATAGTTTAATAACCAGAGTAATTTTAACAGAGTAAAGAATTTTAGATAGTATCTCATCAAGGCAAAAAGCTATAAAATGCAAGTTGTAGTAAGTTACTAATTTCATTCAGGTGTCAGAAGTTTCCAAGTATGTACAAAATGTGGAAGCTGGGATGAAAACTTTCGCTCATTATCAACACACAAAAATGCTGAAATAACTGCACAAAAAGAAGAGCACTGGAAAGAAGCTTTAAGCAAGCTGTACATCAAAACGTTATTGCTGAGTAGTATTCAAATAGTTCAATACTTACAAATGTGAAGTTTCTCAAAACCCATGTAATTTTTTAGCTACTTCTCCCTACTCATGGCTATATCATCATATGTTCTGTCAAATTAAGAAGTACTTTAACCTAGAAGTCCAAACAGTTCACAGGCAATTATTGCCCCATATAATGAAGCAAGTCCCAATCCCAGAATTTATACATAGAAAAAATACTAAATTGTAATTCAACAGCCTCATCAACTGAATGAGGATTTTGTTACGACATTTCTAAGTAGTTCTCTCAAAATACACTAAGGCAACTAAGTCTTCCTAAATCCAATCAGTTTATAATCAAGTATTATAGAGATACATGGAAAATACTGAGCAGTGTCTAAGAGCAGCAGCTGATGTGTCTGTACCCAGCACAGAAATGTTACAGGACTATTACAAGTCCTACTCTTAGTTTATAAAAACCAACCAAGCAACAAAAAAAACCCAACCAACAAAAATCCCACAAACTCTATAAAATGTGATACCTATAACACTAGGTAATAGTTAAAGAAATTCCATTGATCTGCTGAGGTCAATGACTACACAGCCTGTCAAAAATATTAATTCAGCACAAAATCCTTTTCCTTCACATAAGCAGTAAGCAAGTCAAATTTTTCACTGAAGATTTTTCAATATTAAACGTGCTTATTAAATAACGGATGAAAGGAAGGAAGATCCAGGCTAAAACCTAAAATCTTGCTGCTCTCCAGTCAAGCTAGCCAAGCTATTTTCATTCATATTTTGCCAGCGCTCTCCAGAGAGATTTCAGTCCTGTCACCTTCCCTCAAGCTAAGGTCTCCCAGCAGATGTTCCAGCAGACGCCAAGATGATGCTAACACTGGGAGATCCTTTGCACGTTCTAATGTCTGCGACTGCTATTGAGTGTTCTTACAGTGCTGCTCGGGCACAATGTGACAGGAATCCTACTGTTAGCACCTGCATCCAATGCTCTAACTCGTGAACCCTCCTTAAGCCCCACATTCATAAAACAGACAAAACATTTTTTTGGCTTATGCCAGGAAAAAGGTTTACTTCCACAAGAAGCCATGCAGATGTCTTCTGTCAAGTGACAGTAACAGAGTGGAGCTGACAGAGCTCTGCTGTATTTGAGAAGCTCTCGTTATTGTTTGATTCTCAAGTGTGGGCACTTCTGTGGAAGTGCTAGTAAGTTTTTAGCAAGTGCTACTGGCTTCTGTAAGATACATGTCTGTCCATTTCAAAAGGCAACCAAAATGAAATACTTCACATAGGCAGGGCCACTGGGAGTCTAATTCAAGCTGTGACTGAGGTTCGAGGGCCTGAGTGAGCTGCCAGTCCCATGCACTCGAGACGCGCTGAAGACAACACCCACAGGCTGCCCTGAAGACAATTTTTACAGGGGGTAGTCAGAACAGCATGGTCTTTCATTCCAAAATCTCCTTCAACACCCTAACAAATAAGCCACAGTTACCAATACTGAAGAACACATGCTTAGACAAACAAAACGTCTCTAAAATACTAAACAAAGCAAAAAATCTCAGTGCATTTTTTAAGACAAAACTAGACTTTCTTAAGAGTGTGTTGCAAAAGCACAAGTTTAAAAATAAGGCTACTTCAAGCCTTCAATAAGGCTACTTGGGGTATTTTTTTAAATTACTGTTTTACAACTAGTAATAAAAATAAAGCTGGCATTACATTTTAATTCTGCAATTGAGACACATAAAAAGAAAAGTGCCCCTTCTCTGATATGATTCTTCTAAGCCTGCAACAGGAGTATCTATATAGAGACAACTGTAGGGATCTATTACAGCTGGTAGCACAGAAGGAAAAGGCTATTATCCCCATACATCTGGAAGTAAAAAGGAACACATGCACCTGAGAGACTGACAGCTGGGCAACAGTAACATGGATGTTGGCAGCAAAAATTGGAATGAAATGCATAGGGTGAGTGATGCTCATTTTCTTATCGCAGTACTTACATAAACACTTCACCACTCAAAGCATTTTGCCAATTACCCAGAGGAATCATTTCAACTGCAAGTGAAACTGTGGTGCTATTTCTAGAATAGAATTTAGAAACATGTTAACATCACACAGGAAAAAAAATGGAAAAAGAAAAGAAAAAAAAAATTGAAAAAAATTGAACAGCTTTAAGCCAGAAGAGTACCATAGGGGCTTCCAAGCAGCCTGGAAGAGCTGTGGAAATCTTACTGCCTAGAAGAGTACTGAGTATTTCTTTTCCACAACTCATCTGAAATACTGGCACATCATCTATGAAGCTATATAGCTCTTCAGAGAACAGCATGCATAAATCCAGATATTAAAAACAAAATAAAATATACATATATCAGGTTTTTGGAAAATTCTCAGCCAGGCACCAACAAAAACTGACATACTTTTCAACTTTTAAGTAACAGGAAAAATAATAATTTCCTTGAGTCAGGAATCTCTCTCCAGAGAGCTGTACATATGTAAGTTAAAGGCAACCATAGAGGTTTAATATGAATGTATTTCTTCCATTTTGGAAGCTGAACTGAAGGACTGAAGCTGCTCTAAGACAGATGTAAGAATTAAGACGATTGTCCTCAGCCCCAGCAATCTTAAAAAAAAAAATACATTTTCTTCTAGAAAGTTGCATCATAAATGGCACATTACAAAAATGTAGAACATCAGAGCCACTTCAGCCAATTTTCTAAATGTTAGCCAAGGAATGCAACCAGTTTTGCTGGAAGACTTAAAAGATAGCACTCAACTGTTACAAACATTGCTATGCCAATGTGCTCTTGTAGTGCACATTTGAGAGCAATCTTTAAGCTTCAGTTAAATAATAACAGCTAAATCTGAATTTTGAGTTACTTTACCAGAAGCAAAGCAATTCAGCTATTCTGCTCCACTCCCCCACTAAACAAGGATACAGGACAGACAGCCCATAATGTTTCTTTTTAAAAGCTATATACAACCCCCATATATAGATTCCAACAATATTACCTATTTTTTTTGTTCAAGTTAAATTTCCTCAATTTTTGTACTGAAAAACTTCACAAATTGCTAAAGAACTTCAAGTTAATGACAGCCACTAGTCTGTGTAAAGAGTTCAAGAAACTGCCTTTGTCCTGTATCACAACTTACACATCTCTGCAAGAATCACACTTCATCACCACTCACTTGACAGTCAAAAAGCTCTGGCTGCCAAAAGAAAGAATGGGCAGTACCAGAATTACAGTGCCAGAATTACCACTACTTAGAAGGTTTCCAAAGCTTGTATACATATGGAAGTTCTAAGTCTTGATTAGCAACATTAACTACCTTCCCCTCCCCTGCGTTTCTTAAGTGGGCTGTATACAAGTTAAACAGGAGCTGTTTTTTCATTACTGTGTTAATTTAAAAGTTTAAGCTGCAATTAATTTAGGGGTTTGTTTTTTCCAAGTTTTGGTCTACACACAAGTCTACTCTTCCAGTTACCAGCTTGGCTACAGCTTTAACTTATTCTTTTTTCTTGTGACTCTTCAGTATTAGACAAGAGCAGGTTTGCCTCCAAAAGCGTAACAGCCCCACTCTGCTGCAAACCACACTCAGAAGGCTGAGGGAAGTGAGCGGACCCACACTAGGAAAGAAGAGACAAGACGTTCAGGTGCTCCACTAAGAGGAATGATCAGCCTCTATATAGCTTATTATATTATCCAAAAATATTACAAAATACTACAGAAATAGATCTGCTGACTTATTTAGGACACTGTGACCTACTTTGAAAGGTAAATCCCCAAGTATTCCCACTGACATTGCTTAGATTTTTGGGGTTGTTGTTTTGTGGGTGTTTTTTCACTCTTAAAGTAAAATATGACTATACTACTCAGCAATTAGTAGTCAGACAAACCCCAAGACTCTTAAATACGAGTTCAGACACTGCATATGTAACATATTTCTATAAAAACCTATATTGTAATACCCCAGTTTTTCTTACTGAGGAAACTTGGCAGTAAGGGGATTTTAAGAATTAATCTGAACAGAGAGCACAAATTGATACTCCTCCACAATCTCTGATACAACTACAGCAACTCTCAAAAAAATGTTCCTGGTAAAGCTTTTTCCTGAGCAGCAATTACAAATAATACCAGATGGTGTAGCATTTTGAATGACACACACACGTAGTGACCAGAGTACAACTACCAGAGTTTTACATTAAATCCAAGCTATGTTTTCCTTCATAATGTACTTAAATTGGGAACTACTTGCACTGTATCTTGGAAGAACATACTCTGTGATTTTTTTCCCCAGAGATTACAGTATTTCATGTCTACCTGCTCGCATTTAATACAAGTAAGTCTTGTGTACAAGTGACAAAATAAGAAGTGCCACTCAAAGGGCTGCAGATCTTTGAAAAGCAGTGTCTAGGTATGCTTGATGAAGACACCAGCATGTTCATTGGGATTTTTTTAACCCCTTACCGTCATATTTAAGGTACCGTATTTCACATCTTTTTTTCCCTACCCCACCAAATCATTCCTCAGATACCAAGTCACAACAACAAGATTTTTGTCTGTCTTAGGTCAAAGTCTGAGCAAATGAATCACACCAGAAAACAGAACTTATCTGGCACAGAAAGGGACCTTCAGGAGACTGACTGACAGCTCTAAACAGACTGGGATCAAAAGAAACTTGTTAGTCAAAAGGCAATCTCAGTTTATGATATTCTCAAGTTAAGAATTGTTCCATGTTTCCATTTTCTTCTTTTCTAAGGGTGACTTATAGTAGATGACATTATTTCAATAATATCTTCAAATAACACACTACCTCTTTTAGGATTCAGCAGCTTTCAAACTATTGAGCAAACTGTAACCACTTTCTGGCTTCCTGTTATGTTGCCTTTTCTGGACTCAGGAGTTACCTCATTAACTTGTACCACTGGCAGAACACAAGACCAGTAGAAATAAGGTAACTTTAGAAAGGTATCTTTAAAAAAGAAATTGTCAGTTACCCAGTTTTAAGGCTTTTAATTTCAACACAATAGCTGCAATATTTGCTACTGTACCTGGATCCCACCCATTCAGATCAGTAACAAGTGAAATACATATTTGGCTGGTTTTAACTGTTTGATCCACACTGAAAGCTCTCACACAGGCCAGTATGAGCAGACCAGTGTCACAGGGTCACACATCCCAACTATCCTCAAACAATATAACCCAGAACGCTTCTGCTGAGAGTCTGAACAGCAGCTCCTTTAGTACCATCAACTTGTACGAATCGTGCAAAACTACCAGCCTGTCTTAGAAGAAACCAGCAAAAGGCTTCACGCCTTTTTTCCTCTCCTTAATGGAAACACACACACACACTTAATCTCGCTTTTACGCGCTGGGGAACGGGTGTGCTACAGAACGTACAAGGTTTGTGCACTTACGAGCAGTCAGACAGGAACTCCAACTGCTACCCTATTACTAAAGCCTGTAGGCAAGCAACACCACCGGTATTTCTGTAGATTTCAGGGGTAACTCTCTGCATCTTTTGGTATAGAGAAAGGGGTTGTAAGATATTAAGTTTAAATGTATTATCGGCAACATTCTCTCATCCAGAAGAGATGCACTGGTCAACCTATCCCCTTCCCTTTACCTCGCTTCTAATCTTTTACCTAGTCTCGCGAGCCGTAAGACAGAAAACTATGATATTTCAGGAAATGTTCGGAATATTTAAACGGCTGTAATCCACAGGATGCACACAAGGACGAAACAGCGCTTAAAAAATTAAATTCTGGCTTGCAACAGCAAACACACCTTTTCCCCAGGTGCCGGATTAAAAAGCACCACTGTATCCCGAGCACAAGAGCTAAGCAGCTCTCACCGGCAACAGCTCATGAGGCTGGAATATTTTTGCTCCCCGGGCGCAACAGGGTGTTACAAACCTCGCTCCCTCCACGTGGAAAATAAGTTCTGGAGATCACGCCAGTCAAGTCCACCCAGATTTACAGGACCCCCCGCTCCAGGTGCAAGCGGCCGGCTCTCCCCTGTCCCCCGCCCGCGGCCGGAGGGCCCGCTGCCCGGCTGCTCGGAGCTCCAACCCCGGGCCCACCCGGCCCCGCCGCCGGGTCCTACTCACAGTCCAGGTGCTTCTTCTTGGGGCCCATCACCTCGTGGGTCGTCGCCTTGCACACAGCCTTGGCGACGGCCGAGCCGGTCACACTGTGCTGCGCCGCCGTGATGCGGTCGGTGATCGACTGCCCCGACATCATCGCCGCGGCCCTGGCGGCGGCTCCGCCGCGGTCCCCACGCAAGGCCGGGGCGGCGGCTCCCCCGCGGCCAGGGGCGAGCGCAGCCTCCCGAGAGAAGGGCGCCGGCGGCTCCCTCCGGCGGGAGCGCTCGCCGGGCTCCGCCTCAGCGGCTCCTCTCGGCCGCCGCCGCGGGGCTCTTCCCGCTGCTCCTTGGAGCGGCGATCGCTCGGCTCCCGGCGCCACTCGGCGCTACCGCCTCCGCCCGCGGGTGCGCCCCGGCTTTCCCTTTCACATTTACGCTCACAGACAAAATGGCGGCGGCCGCGGCGTCAGGTGACCGCGCGCCCGCCCCGCGCCCGCCCCGCCGCTGCCGAGCGGGGCCGGGGCCCGAGTGGAGCGGGGCCGGGAGCGGGATCGGAACGGGGCCGGGAGCGGGATCGGAACGGGGCCGGGAGCAGGAGCGGGGTAGGAGCCAAGGCCGCCCCGCCCGCCGGGCCTCAGGTGTCCGCGGGCGGTGGGGACCCACCCCCCGCAGCGCCGAGGCGCTCCGTGACTCGCCGCCCCCAGCATCACAAAATCACAGAATCAACTCGGATGGAAAAGACCTCTGCGATCATTGATCCCGACCTGTGACGGGACACCACCATGTCAACCACACCATGGCACTGAGTCTTTTCTTAAACACCTCCAGGGTCGGTGACTCCACCGCCTCCCTGGGCAGCCCATTCCAATGTCTAATCACCCTTTCTGTGAAGAAATTCCTCCTAATGTCCAACCAAAACCTCCCCTGGTGCAGCTCGAGACTATGATCTCTCGTTCTGTCGCTATCTGCCTGGGAGAAGAGGCCACTCCCCACCTGGCTACAGCCTCCTTTCAGGGAATTGCCCGCCGGCTCTTTGTTTCGTGGGTGGGTATGAATTAAAAATCTGACGAGTCGTCACGGCGAGTTTGCGGTGGGAGAAGCACCGGCGGAGGAGCGGGGGCTGTGCTGCCGAGGGGTGGACGAGGGGAACGATTGAGATGAGATTTTCATCACAGATCTCAGCGGTTTGGGTTGGAAGGGACCTTAAGGATAGTCTAGTTCCACCTACCTGCCGTGGGCAGGGACACCTGCTAGACCCGGTTACACTAGTTTTTGTGGTGATGACTTTTCTTTTCTCTTGCGGACTTTACTTTCAGAAGGAACGTCTTAAAAAAAAAAAAAAAAGAAAAAAAAAAGAACCCAACCCCCCATGCTGAGCCTGTTTCAAGGGGCTGTAGAATCATTTAGGTTGGAAAAGACCTCGGAGCTCATCGATCCAACCGTTTACCCGGCACTGCCAAGCACACCACTAAACCCTGTCCCCAAGTGGTGCCACATCTATCGTCTTTTAAATCCCTGCAGGGTTGGTGACTCCACCACTGCCCTATGGAGCCTGTTCCCAAGTTTGTCAACCCTTTTGGTGAATAATATCCAATCTGAACCTCCCCTGGCACAACTGGGGGCTAATTCCTCTTGTCGTACCACTTGTTGCTTGGGAGGTGAGACTGAGCCGCAGCCTGGATGTCGTGGAGCCGTGCTCATCTGTAGCCAAACCACTGGTGGGTTCTCAACACCTTTGCAGCTACTGATACCCAGCACAACCCTGTGAGGGCTGCCATGAGGGAAATTAACTCCATCCCAGCAAAACCCAGTACTGTGACAAAAAAATGCAGCATCACTACTACTCAGTCAGAACAAACACTCTTCCCAGGCCATTCCATGGAGGAGTATTTTTTTAACTTCTGCATTTATAGTACACTAATATAAGTGTGAACACTCATACAAATAGAACACAGCAATAGTTATTTTTACTTTGAAGTAAAAATACAAAAAGTAAGGAGAGTAAAAAGGAGGCAGTTGAATACGAGTGTTATAAACAAAAATCAAGCAGCTTCTGACAGCCAACTCATATTTTAGGGTGCCGATTAAAGCTCTATTGCTTACATTATCCCTAAAATGAAATACTCCATAAATATGTGGGTAGACTGCCACACGCCAACCGTCTGCTATTGCAGTACACATATAAAAGCAATAAAGCAGGAAACACTTGCATTCGCTGTACTGCACATTTCACTATACATAAAATTTTTGTCTTTTCATAATATTCGTATGATATAAAGGGTGTTTCTTAACTGCTTCAGCATATTCCTTCTTGACTGTGAGATGACCACAGGGAACAAGGACTACTGAAATGTCTTCTTACCAACTTATACTGCATACTTAAACCATCTTTATACCCAGCACATGGGTTTATACATTCTCATTAACTATCTCCTGTCCTTTAATAGACACTCTCCCATTCTGTGGCTTTCCTCTGCTCCTCCAAATGTTCATAAGAACAGGCTGTAGTTTGAGCTCATCTTTCAAGATGGGTGCTCAGGAGAAGCAGCATGTTCAATTCTCGGGCACCAACACCAGCTGAGTTTGTGTCATCATTGCAGTCACTCAAATTCCTTGTGAAACTCACTCTTTTTCAGCCCAGTTCATTCCTGGTGGTTGCTCCCACCGTGGTGAATATGTAGCGCTCGCCTTGGCGTCTTTGTGGCTATGTCCAGAATAGTCCATTGCCAGGATTTGCATCCTCTCTTCCAGGGGGATTTGACTCACTTGATTGCAGCATATTTCACATCCACGTTTCACACATGTGACCTGTGTGATGGCCACCATGGTCAGGTCCCCCCCTCGCTTATGAGCCCATCTGTATTTTCTGTCTCTCCCTAAATGTTTCATGGGCCCATTGAGCTACAAATAGCTCATGCTTATGCTCCTAGTCCAGGTCCACCTGACCTACTTCAATTTTGACAGTTTTGTCTACCAGTTCATAGTTTCCATGTTTGTCGATGATGTGGCATTTGGGCATGTGATCATGCACATGATGTACCTCCAGAGTGATGTTTTCTGGCAGTGCAGCCATGTCCTGCCACAGTGCAGCAGCTCAGATGGGTTTAACCCTGTGCTGCCTGTTGTCCTCTTCCACTGCTGTAGCCACCCCCATAGGGCATTAGCCACCATCCAAGAGTCAGTGTAGAGACAGGGTATGGCCACTTTCCTCATTCAGCAGTCTCTAGGGCTAATTGGGTGGCTTTCAATTCTGCAAATTGACTTAACTTACCTCCTCCTTCAGTGGCTTCAATGAATTATCATGTGGGACTCCACACAGCAGCTTTCCACTTCCAAAGGTTTGCTACAACATGACAGGTTCCATCAGTAAACAAAGCATAACATCTTCCATCTTCTGATAACTCATTACATGGTGGTGCCTGTTGGGCACAAGCTGCCTCCTCAGGCAATGCTTCGAATTCTCTGCCTTCTGGCCAGTCCATGATCTGTTTCAGGATACCTGTGCGGTTGGGTAGAGCTCGTTCCTAAGCTTAGCAAAATAGGGAAGCAGCCAACAGACTCCGTGACCCACACAGAAGCTTGTAATTTATTGACTGCTGTAACTGCAGCATGCGTCACACAAAGCTGCCCTTGTCTTGGGCCCATGTTGGGCACCAAAAAGGGCTGTGGTGTGTTACATTGGCTGGACACCAGATGCCCACCAAGCTGCTGTATCACTCCCCCTCCTTAGCTGGAGGGATGGGGAAAAAATTAAAATGGAATACTAGTATACAGCACAGCCCTATAAGGGCTGCTGTGGGGAAGATTAACTCCATTCCAGCCTGACCCGATAAAGTGTAAAGAGAACAACAAAGGCAAGCAGGGTCAGCAGCAGAGATGTCTCTTTTGATACCATTGAAAAGCACAATAACACTGAACAAATATTAGTGGTCCTATGAACTGGGGTGTGTAATGTTGTGAATGAAGGATTTCTATAGACCTAAGGGCATAAATGCATTAATACATGGTCACTGATATTAAATTATTGAACATTTCCTTTGCTGGAAAAAGTTACAACCGCTTTAGTCTGACTGGCAGCAGGCAATTTCCAACTGCCTGATTTTTGTTTTAAGAGTTGTAGTTTCTGGGGAAAAAATGATCTTGAATCTTCAAAGCCTGAGGGAACATCAAAACAGCAAGAAAAGATGTAAAGATTAAATACACATTAAAAATGTGTACATCTCTCAGGGCCTGTCTAAACAGGGGAGCTCTTTTGCAATAAAGGAGGGCGTGAGCTGAAGCACAGCAGCTATTCTGTACTACCTCCTCCCCCAGCAGGGACTCACTTATTTTGTTCTGTTTCAGAAAGCCTAAATTCCACATAAAAGTGCCTGAGTTGAGTCTTTCCCATTGCCATGGCTCTGTCTTTACTCAATGTGCTGGTCAGGCCCAAATCTGAGTTCAAATGTTTGTCTTCAGTCAGTGCATTGACTTGCTCTGGGTTCAGGACATCCTGTGCACCCCGTGGATGGCTGCAGGTAGAATCACAGAATCATTTAGGTTGGAAAATATCTTTAAGATCATTAAGTCCAGCCATTAACCTAGCATTGACAAATCCACCACCAAACCATGTCACCAAATGCTACATCTACACAGCTTTAAAAATATCTCCAGGAATGGTGCCTCTACCACTGCCCTGGGCAACCTGTTCCAGTGCTTGACAACCCTTTTGGTGAAGAAATTTTTCCTACTATCAAATCTAAACCTCCCCTGGCACAACTTGAGGCTATTTCCTCTTGTCCTGTCCCTTGTTACCTGGGGGAAGAAACTGCCCTTCAGGCCCTGGTGTCTGCCCAGGCTAATGCAAAAAGCCTTGCTCTTGGCCACTCTCCTGCATCTATGCTTTAGTTCATTCTTGTAAAGGTGAAAAGTGGAAATTATATGTACAATTTACCTCTCACTCATTTTTCTGCCCTTCATTTTACTGTGGGGCAGGTAATGAAGGCTTCAGACAGGAAATGTGGTCCAGGCTTGGATGCATATAAATAGTGCTGGGGGATAGTGCCTGTGGAGGGAACGGATGTTTCTGGGCTTCTGCCATGACTGAATGACACAGATGGTTTTCCAGGGAAATGAGTATTTTAGTAATGAGTAGTGAATGTGCTGCAGGCTGACTATACCTACAGCCCCGGGAATGCAAACAGTTTAGCAGCAGGTTTGTCAATAAATACCATCTGCTCAGTAGCACTGAATCCAAAATAGAGCAACCTACCTTAGTGGAGGCTGTTGTTTTGCTGATAGAGTTTTGCTGATAGAGTTGAGATAAAAATCACTACTGAATTATTTTTTTTAATACTGTGATTGTGATCTAAAATTATAAAACTAAATTTATTCAGGCTTGTTCAATCCCAGTTTAAACCCAGGAGAGTTAAACTGTTGTCATTAGCATTTTTCCTGGCCAGTAAGACATCTGCATGGAAGAGTGAGCTGTAAACAAGGCTGCTTCTCTCACAGTTCAGGCCACTGAAGTGTCTGAGAAACACCTCAGTTCCACGCTGCTTGCAAGGGAAGGAAACAAACCAGGGCAGCAGCAGACATGGGATTCCTGGGGGCTGAGATGGGGGCTTGAGGCTGATTTCCTGATCCAGCACTCCAGTCACCAACAATGAGCGAACCCTTGCCCCAGCCTTTCTCCATGCAGGGGCACCGGGAGTTCTTTCTTCTTAGCTCCCAGTTTTCTATGGGTTTGGCCAAAGCAGAGTGCCTTGGGAATCCTTACTGCTGTCAGGTGTGGTTGAAATTGGGTGAGAAGGTTTCTGGGAGAGAAACAAGGCATCAGTGTCATCTAAAAAGCCTAATACCAGAAGGAGTTTCAATGTTAGTTGAGAAGTTCTTACCTGAACAGACATGACAGGAAAAAACTCCATGCACTGTTCTCCAGCTTGGATTTATGGGTGCTATATTCTGCCAGTCTCTTTTAAAGATCTTTGTTTCCCTCTCTCTGAGTTGTAAAATGTTGATAAGAAATTGAGCTCCAGAACTGGGACTCTTTATAGCTGGATTCATTCAATTAGAGCAAAATATGAGAAGATCAGATCATGAGCCCCTTCCCCCAGGACCTCACCTCAAGAGACCCTGGGCTGTGACTAGGTTTGCCACAGGGCTGTTTTTGGAGCCTACAGGATGCAAAAATTGCACACAATCCCTGGGCCTTTAGGCCCCTTTTCTGAGCACCCTGCAGACATGAAATTTGTGCTCAACAGTGTAGGAGTGCTAAAAGCCACACGCTGGTTTTCCCCTCTCCTGTCATATGAGGGAAGGTCACGTTTCCTCTGTCCCTCCCATCCAAGGAGCAGTGATCTGGGGCAGGACTTGGCCCTGGGACCTGTCCCTCCTCTTCTTAGCCATCTCCAACTTCTGCCTCTCAAACTTGACTGCTGGTAAAGTTTGAACGTTTAAATTGCTGACTTTGTTTAGAGAAGAGAGAAAAGAAAGAGGAAAAGAAAGAAGGGGAAGGAAAAACTAATCTGGAGCTATGCCACAGTTGCAAAAAGTGCTGGGAGGCAGAAAGGCAGAACTCCCGTGGCTCCCATTGCGGCAGCTGGCTGCTCTTCCTGCCCTTAGGCTCCTCATGTTCCTTGCAGGTGTATGGCTGTCAATAACAACATATTTGAGAAGATTTCTCATTTATTTCTGAAGTACTTCCCTGTGAAAGAGTTTCTATTTGGTGAATAAACTGTTCTGGTTCCTTCTACTGAGCAATTGACCAAGGTTCGTGGAAGTCCCCTTTGCCTGACTTCTCTGTTTAACATTACAATTCAGTAGTTTTTTAAAAGGGAAAGCAAAATAAATACTCCAATATGATGCAATTGGTATAATATAATTACTCCAGCCTGTCCTGGTTTGGTCTGTTGCTTCCTGAGTAGGTTTATGAGAAGGGTTTTAAAAAGCAGGAGCTGAGTGGGGTATCTCATACAAATTCAGGATCAAGGTTTAGGCTTGGAAGATTAGTCTTGGTTTAAGAAGGGAGGGCTCAGTTTTGATTTAGGGGCTGTCCCAGGACAAACCTGGTTTATTTTCCAGAACCCTGTGTGTCTGTGTGTGTGTGTGTGTGTGTGTGTACACTGAGCAGTTCTGATACAGACAGTCACTGCTGGCATTAGCAGACACCTAAGGAAGGGTAAATGCCACCTGAGGAAATGGCACAGCTAGCCCTGCTCCAGACATTCCAGAGGGTCTGGGTTGACAAATGACCAGTGTATTCATCCATTGTTTCCATCACCTTGGCATTCATTACAGGGGCCTCTCTGTGAGAAGCAACTCAGGATGATAAGACAAGGTGTGATGCAGGTGCTGGAGCTGTTTTGGAAACATCAGAGATTGCGGTTTGGAGGACCCTTGGTTAGGACCAGGAGAGCCATTCCCTGCTCTAACACTCATCATTTTAACCATGGACTCAATAAAACCTGGAGAAGCAAGAAAGCTGAAATCATCGGCGTAATAAAATTATACAAATTGTGGACCAAGGCATATTTGCAATGTTTCCGTCCCTGCCAAGGAAAAGGAGCATACCTGGCTTGGGGAAAAAGGGTCTGGGGAGAGTGGGGGGGGCTGATAGGGCTGTGCCATGGCAACAGAGGAAGGAGCTAGCAGCACAGCCTCCAAAAAAATATAACACTGCCAATGGAAACCAATCTTGTATTAAAATCAGTTTAAAGCACTCCTGGAAATTACAACCCATCGGGCATTAGTTTCATACCAAATAAATAAATAGGAACAAGAAATAACAATAAAAATGAGACATTTGGCTAAGCAGGAATAAACAGGGACAAAGCTGCAGATGCTTATAAAAGAAAAGCTTCCATTTCAGTTCCTTGAGTGTGTCAGTGAAATGGAAGATAAAGGAAAGCCAGCACATACTTTTTATCTAGACTTGCGAAAAAAACCCCAAACAAACCAGAAGAAGGCTTGGACAGATGAGCTTAGGCACTTGTGAGATGCCATCAAGGCATCTCACTGTGTTACTAAGGGCTCACAGGCCTCTGAAAAACTGATCCTGAAAGGGAAAAACAGAATTAGATGCAAACAATAGAGTCACAAGTGTTTTGAAACTGAAATGCTTGTTTGCAATACCTTGCTGCTGGAATGAGCACCAAGTCAATGCCATTGAAACACAGTGGTTTCAAAATTGTCCAAGAGATGGATTTTTTTTAAATGCAGGATTAATTTTTTTTATACAAACTAAAATAAACTGAATAAAGATACTTGAATTTAGCATTTAGTACAAGCACTAAGAATTGAACCAGAACTGGGGTGTTCACAGAGGTCGCTGAGAACCTCTAGAGACAGATGAGGGCTGGTCACAGTGGAGGAAGGAGCCTGAGCTGGTGTTGCAGCAGGTACTGTCGGATGGGGTGGCTCCCATCGTACACAACCTGCCTTTGCTGCTTGTCCTTTTGCCTGTTTCTGTGGGAAATGCTGCACCTAACAAGCAGCCCCATGTGCCACAGAACCAATAAATAAACTAATAGATAATTTTCTATGCGTTTTTGCCTAAGGACTGGCAGACTGAGTTCTCCAAGGCTGCAGCACAACTCTATTGCTTAAAAGACATCAGAGAAGCCACACATTGCGAATGTTCTAACCACAGGAAAAACTCAAATGGAAGTTCACGCTTTATTAAACACCAGTGAATCCACATGAGAGAGAAATCTTAAGCGAAGGGTGGATTTTTTTTGTGTCTAATAGCCACTGACTCGCATTCAAGTTTTTTTCCCAGGGTTTAATTCATTCTCTTGCCTCTTTTTTTCTCAGCCTGATTACCTGCTCTCACAAAATTTGCAAGACCTTAATATATTCAAGACATTCACTTTGAGAATAAGGTGGGCAGTGGGCTCAAGAATTACTGCAGAGGGGACGGATGGAGTGTGATCTTATAGGAAAACATGTTGAAAATCAGATCCCATCAGCCTGCCAGGGTCTGGAGAATCTGCTGTGCTGACTGTGCAGATGAGAGAGCTGAGCGTGGTATTTTTAGGAAGTCAGACAAGCAGACAGTGCCACTTTCCTTTCTGTGCTCTTCCCTTCTTTTTACACAAGCCATCATCATCCCAGAGGTGAGAATGGGTGTGACAAGTATCAGCTGTAAAATAACTGGTTTCACTAGGTAGCATGGCTAGGGAGGTGATGTTTTGTTATCCACCCCATCGCCTGGGAAGGAAAAAAATGTCAGGGGCTGGACACGTTTCAGGCACAGGAATGCTGAGCACAGGACAGCACCCTGTACTCCATAGGCAGCTGGAACAAGGAGGCTCTGGCTCCTGCTGAAAGCCCTGTGGCCAAATTTCATGCACATTTCCAAAGTGTGGAACACAGACATGTTAACAGCTCAAGCCTGTGCACACGCTTTGCTCTCAGCAACCATGGGTTTATTTCACCTTTCGTTGTGATCAGCTGAAATTAAAGTGTTTATTAGCTGCCTTCTGTTATTACTTTCCCAGCTATAGATTGGCCTTTGCATTACCATAAGTTGCTTTGGCAGCTATTGTATTTTGAAGTGTTAAGGTTGTGCCAGCTGAAACAGTGTGCAGGCAGTGACAGAGATATTTGTGTGCTGAAAAGCCATTTACTGTGTTCTCCAACTACACCATCATGCCTATTCAAAATTATCCCTTCTTCCCATGGGTCTCACCATCCCTATGCCCTTAAACATCACAGCACAACTGCAGTCCTGTTTTTGCAAGAGTTCCCCTTCTGTATATAAAATTAATCAGCAAAAATGGAAAGGGAGTCCTGGCAACCCTTAATGAATCCCCACTTCTGACAGCTTTTTTCTCTGATGAATGCAAGTGTGGGGTTTAGTATGCAAGTACACACACCACCTTAGTGATGGATGAGCCTTCCATTCCTCACACAGTGGTGGGGTTGGTGTTACAGGGCAACTCAGTCACAGGCACTGGGCTCTGCAGTGTCGTGAAAAGAGAGTCTTTTTCTGCAGGTGTCCCTACACCCAGCAGAAGTTGCACCAGAGAAGGTGATTCCTGTGGTTCCTGTGTCCCCTCTTTCATCCCCAGGAAAGACACAGTGTCCCTGCATGGGGGGAGCAGCAAAACCGCACTCGAGAACTGATAGTGCCAGCATGGCCACAGCAGGGCTACCTGTGAATTGAGCTCATGAAGGAAATGGCATCACTTTCTTCTCTGGGGCGTAGGGCTGTGAGGGCTGCAGAGGCTGCCAGGCAGCCAGAGAGGGTGTTTATTGCAGACACCATCAGTTGGGCCTTCCTTCACCGGGGTGCCACCCACCCCTGGAGATTGTGGGTTTGGAGTGGGGAGCAATGGGCCAATTTCAGACCAGGATTAGCTGTGAGGGGCGCTGTGCTCCTGGGGCGATGGATATCTCCATGTCTGGGCCCAGGAACACCACCCTCCGTGGGGTGTCTGGGGAACCATCCAACAACCGCAGAAGTGCCTGTGCCACAGGGTAAAAACATCTGCATTGACATGGACAGTTGTCTGCCTGCTCCAGAAGGTAAAACATGGCAAAAATAACAAAAACAGGGACTGCAAAGCTTCTTGCATGCAAAACTGTCATGGAGTGGACTGCTGTGGTGCAGCTCAGGCCCCTTCCACCTTAAAGCCTCTGGGTGTTGGCAGGTTCCCACCCTGTGACTGGCACACCCACGCTCAGAGCAGCCCTGTGCCTGGGCACAGCCAGATACTGCTGGTTATCTCCCTGGGACAAGGAGCCCAAGACACTGGAGGGGAGATACTTGTACCAACACATTTCCAGCTCATGCAGTGCTCACACCTCTGTCTTGCTGTGTGCCAGAATGCTGTGACAGCAGCACTGACACTGCTGGTGATGAGGAGCTGCAGAGTTGGTGTCACCAATCCCACCCCAAAGCAGCAGCAGTGGCCACTTCTGGCAAACCAAAGCTGATGACCAATATTGCAGTGAATCCCACAGGCAACATGTGAGCAGGTATGAGTCAACCTGGCTGTAGCCATCCATCACTGACCTGATCAGGGAACAGGAGCAAAATTGTTACGGGTGGCTGCACCTTATTTATCTTAACCGACCCTTAAAACCCTGACACCAGCAGCCACACCATGGGCTCAGACTGCAAGATACTGAGAGCATGAGAGAGCACATTTCCAATAGCAACAAACACAGCTGAAAATTGAAGTCAGCATGGCTGGTGTTCTGCATCATCCCTGTCCCAGCACAAGCTGCTGGTGGTGGTCACACTGCCCCTGGGGCAGCTCTGCACAGGAGAAGGTGACAGGGATTTTCCTGTCCCTTTCCCAGTCAGCACAGGGAGCTGCGGGGGTGGGCACAGGCTCCAAGGTTTTGGTGTGCACAGGCCCAGCAGAGCACGCACTGGGCAGCCAGGCAGCCACAGAAATGGAAACTCTGGTCTTCCCACAGGAACGGTGCAGCTCCAGGCTGGCCCCCACATGCCTCTGTGTCCCAGTGTGAGAGACAGATGTCTTCTGCTTCTTGAGAATATATAGATATATGTATCCTCAAGCTATATATATATACATATATATATACACACATATTATAGAGATAAAAATCTTTTCTACAGATAGAGGTCTGTTTGTTTTTCAGTTCTAGTATGTACTATTTCACTGGCAGCCCCTCAGGGCTGGGAGTCTTTCAGATGGGTTGTGAAGTGAAGAACAAGCATGTGAGGAAGGTGTCTGACAGCAGGAGACATGGGAAGGAGGAGGTAAGCCCTGCCTGATGGCTGTCCTTGGGCTCGGCCCTGTGTGTCTAACTTGGTGTCACAAACAACAACCCATACCAGAAATTCTGGCTTCAATAAATCCAAGAGTTGGGTTGCTCAGCCTTGGTAGAAGCAGACTGGACATCATGGACCTTGGCAGTGGACACTGCAGGGCTGGGAATGGGCAACTGCAGCAATGATTCTACAGTCAATTTAGCATCAGCCAAAATAGCACATCAACTTATTTCATTACCAAGCAGTTGATGAAAAATGCCCTTTTATGAGAAGAAATCCAGGTGAATTGCTTTAACTTGAGGGCTTGAGTCCTGGATTTCCCCTCAGCTTTGCCCAAGGCTCCACAAGTTATTGCTGGACTTTTTTCCCTCTACTGTGGGCACATGTGGGCGTGCAGGGAGCAAGAGGAATACAGCTGAACTTCATTCTCTTCAGTACTGTCATCAACAAAATGTGGTCTGTGGCAACAGCATTTTGTTTATTTTCCTAAGAAATGCCATCTTTAGCACTGAGGCATAACATTTATTTGGAGACTTCCATGAAAATGACTCCGAATAACAGCTCGAGATCGACCACTTCCCCCCTGAAAGGTTTCACAAGATGGAAGATCGGCATTTAAGGTGGCAGTGGAAGCTGTTCCTCTTCTCTGCCTTGATAGCAGCAGAGGTTGGGTTTGGGTTTACCTGCACCCCCAGGTCTTGGCTGCAAGGACAAGAGGGAGATACTGGCCAAAAGAGATCCACTGGCTCTCTCTCCCCTCTGCCTTTGCCTTGTGATGCTTCCTGAGATTTGTGTTGTGGATGGAGTGACACACTTCACCTGTAGGAGAGAAGTAGCAATATGGCAAGGTATGCTTGATTATTTACTGCAGAGAGGACAGGTCAGCCAGAAGCGTCAGGGAGAGCTTCCTGTTGAGACACAAGGCTCAAGAAGGACCCCCTTGCATTCTAAACTCCTTTCTCAGGGAAGTCTGTGTGCAGCTTTATCCAGACATAGACACAGACTTGGTCAATGGTTTATGTCTGAAGGACTATATATGCCCAGCCAATTCTTTGTATCACTTAGCTAAGATTTCAAAGTTTCAGCACACTTATTCCCAATTCACTTCATCTGATGTGACAAGGATTCTCTCAGCCTCGAGGAGTAGGTGTCCCTACTCAAGGGCAGCTCTTGTCCTGCAGCCTGCTGTGATGCAGGAGAGCTCAACAAGCCCTGGGCTGCCTACTATTTATGGAGCAAGATGACTGACTTACGGTCATATTTACATAGCAGCCATATTTTGGTTGGCACATGCTCAAGCAGCCCTCAGCTGTTGAGCAAGACTGATGGCCCTTAGCTACTGACGTTATCTGTCTTCCCAGAGTCCAAAACCATCACAACCACCACTGGTGGCTATTGCTTAAGCAGAAAGCGGGGGAGCTCATCACCATGGCTGGTTATTAAAAAAAAGCAATCACAGCACGAAGTAGATCCCACCACTATGGAAAGCCTTTGCCAGCACCAAGTGCTCTCTTTCACCAAAGTAGTTTCCTCTTTTTCTCCCCTCTGCTGTTTGGGGTGACGGCCGCCAGGGCACACATGATGTGAACAGCAGATAAGGATTATCTCTAGACCTTTTAAAGGACAGCTGTTTGCATGCTTTCCAAGCCAAAATAAAAGGTAATGTTTTGGGATGTGGAAGTTGTATTCCCCTGAGCTCCTACACACTCAACCACAGACATCTTTGGACACCTTGTGCCCACCCTAAAGCTGCTGCCAACCTCCCACCAAAGTGGGATTGGATGCACTGGAGGCTCCTGGGCTGTAATTTCCCCATGGAAGCAGCAGGTAGGCATTGGGCACAGCAGGGTAGGGTTTGCCTTTTGCTCAGTGCTGTCTCACCCTGTGCCTTGCAGCTTTCCTTGCTGGGTTTCCCCCGCCTGCCCTGCCCTTGGCCCTTTGCACTGGGAGGGTTGATGGGGAGGGGAAGCAAGCAGCTCCCCGGGGAAGTGGCCAGATCACAATTTTACAAACAGGTTGCTCAACCCTGGGTTGGAGTTACTGATCCCATCTTCCACGGACTGCTGCTCTGCAGCACCAGGAAGCCTTTGTGTCAACATTTTTCAAGCAGAGGACTCTGCTTGGCTGCAGTACGAGTGTCAGAGTTATCAGAGAAATCTGATTTTTAAGTATTTTTTGACCATTCAGAGTTAAAAGGTTATTGAGAAAGTACATCCCACCATCTGCTAAGATATAGTACTTGTTGGCAAGGCTTCTGGTGGAATATGATTTTTTCTGCCTCCTCCTGAGGCTGCAGCTTTCCCTTACCCAGGTACAAGACTGAGACTTTTCCCCAGGGTGCAAGCAGCGGGGTGTGTTTTCCTCTGGATCCACAGAGCAAAAGGAGCTTGCACAGGGCTTCTACACAAAAGCAGCAGCTTATGGATATGTCAGGCAAAGCCAATTCCCCATGCTGGAGCTGGTGGGCACACAGAGCTGTTCCCACAGCCAGGCACGGGCTCCATGCTGAGCCTTTCCCTGGCAGAAGGACCTCAGGGGTTTCCTTATGCCACAGAGCTCCTTGAACCTGCTGCTTCCCCAGGAAGCAGATCAAAGGCAGCCATAGCAAAAATAATCCTGCTAAACACAAGATGCAATTCAGAACCGTTTTCCCTTTCTGAGTGTAGGCTTTGTATACAGTCTGGGACACACCTGATTCTCTGTCTGTAGAGGGTATTTTCCATATCTGTCTTGGAGCAGCCTGAGGACCTGCCAGCATGTGTGGGGCTGTGCTCTCTGTGACACCAAAGAGGCCATGAGGGTCAGCCTGGCAGTGCTTGTCTCCTCAGGGAAAGCACAAGTGAGAGAGCTAAAGAGTGGTGGAAGAGCTAATGCACGATGCTTTGCTGCCTTACCTGGCACAGGTTACTCACTGGTGTAGAACAATGTAGTGCAGGTACAGTTCTGAACAGTAACAGGGACAATACTCTCAGACACATGGTGTGACTCTTGGGGATGGTCCTGTGCAGGACTCAATGATCCTTGTGGGTGCCTTCCAACTCAGCTTATTCTGTGATTCTGTGATCTCTTTCTAGAAAAGATACAGGTTTGTACTATCCTGTATAAGTGAGATTTGGGGTTTTTCACCTACTCAACCTTTTCTGCGCAGTGTCTCATCTGCAGGATTGAAATAATCCTCATGGATACAGCTGCTCCTCTCTTCGCCCCCAGCTCCTGCATAGCTGTTTCTCACCTCCTCCCAGTAGACACCAGCCACTCCATGTGCTCTTCCCTCTGTTTTTTCCAGTGAACTGTGGTCAGCAGATTTAGCAAGAGCTCCTTAGGAGGATTAACATTATGTTGCCAATGGAAAAGGATGGGGCTTTCACTTACACATCTCTGGTTTTGCAGCCACGAATGTACAGGTAACCATACCTGGTGGAATAACACTAAAACACCTGTGGATACAAAAATGCTGCTAGCGAGGATTTTCTTGCTATTTTCTAAGTCCGTGAGAGACTTTTCTCTCTCACAGAAGAGGTAGCAGAGTTCTGTAAACAACCAAACACCTGCAGCATTGAAAAGTCTTGTTTATGGTACAGTAGAAAAATATTTTGACAATGGATGTTTTAGGATTTTAGCCAATCACCCCCAAGGTGATGGCTGGTCCTTTGTCCAATTAGACTATGAAGAAAAAAGTCTATAAAAGAGTTTGTAAAATAATTAAATAAATCAATCTTGCTGCACAATTCCTGCCTGCTGGATCTTCTCTCCTCCTCCCTACGGCTGCAGGACACGGTGATGTGATATACCCTAGGGCATTTCTTAATAAACACCCTTTCCTCCCAACTTGATCCACAGAGGCTGAAGGTAAACAACTACATTCATGCACTTTTTGAGCCAGTCCAGTCCAGCTGTGGGTTTTGGAAGGAGTAATGGTGTGGTCACTGTGAGAAGAGCACAGAGAGATGGGCAGGTCTGCAGTAAAAATGAATCTATTCATTGAGCCTTGGGTATCATTTAAGATTCAGAGCTGTTTAGAAAAAAGTCTGAAGTGGTGTATGGATCGTAAAGTGTGCTTCTGGGGTTTTTTTTTTTTTTTTTTTTTTTGCTATATATAGACATGGCAAAACGAATTTCTGACATTTCTGGAATCATTCCAAATTTTCATTTAGTGCAAAAATCAGATTCTGGGTGTGCTGATTGTGGAAATCCATCTTTATTTTGTCTCCCTGTCATTTTGTCTTAACATGTCATGGAAGTTCACTTTTGAGCTGTCTCTGGTGCATTGCTCAGCTCTGCCTGGGAAGAGACAGAGCCCCCCCCCCACTGTCGTCTGCGTGAGCACATTCCTTGTGCTGACCAGGCAGAACAGGACGGATTTCCTTCGGTGCCATTTCCTGATGATTTCTGACTAACTGTGGAGGAAGTTAAACCAAAGAAATGATGAATCTTCTGTTTTTTATTTTAAAAACACTTTTAAAAAGACATCTCTTATTTTTGAACTGTAAACAGCCTGCCTGCTGTCCTGCTGCCTGCCTCATCTTCATGGAAAAAATATACACCAAAGGCCAGATAAATTTTCTGCTGGGAAGCCCCTACCATTTTGGGTGGACTTCATTTGCCAGTGTCAGTACACTGGGCTTGCTCAGTGCTTTAAAATAAATTGTTCACAGTCTGAATGAACATACCCTAAGACGTGACTGACGGAGTCACCTGCACCTATGGCCAAGGGCAAATCTCTCAGCCTCTGGATTTTTGGTGCCCCAAAGGGCCTGGGCACAGCCCTGTGGGTGTGAGGCTGCTCGACAGGAGAAGCAGCAGCAGCAGGAGGCAGGAGAGGGTCAGTCTGTCCCTGTAGCCCTCCTGGGGCTGCCTGCACCAGGGCACAGCCGTGTCGGGATAACGCAGTCCCTGGTCAGACGTGTCCTGAGGCAGGTCAGGCTTGAAGGGAACAGCTCAGTGTCTCAGACTCTGGCTGTTGACAGGGATCTCAGCTGGATGCCACTGTGGTGGAGGCACCCAAGCCCCACTAGGACTCCTTTGGGAAACTTCGTCTCCCTTTGCCTGATAAGCCTGGCTGCTTCCTGAAAGCTACATTATTGCCAAACAGAGAGATGGAGGAGTTATGGAGACCTCGGGGATTTTGTGAATCCCTGTATTGCTCAATCCTCCATGTCTTTTTGTAGAGGAGTTCTCTCTTTCAGGCTGTATAAAAGGTTGCACTTCAAGCTTGTCCTGAACTTCGATCTGGAAAAAGCTGTATTTGCCTTCTGGCACCTCCTCAAGTGCTTGCAGATACCTGCCAGTGCTGCCTCTATTTGATGTCTTGGCCTTTTCATTGTTGTGTAACTCTGCAAAACACCCTGTGCCTTCCCAGAAAAAACCAAGGTGCTGGCAGAGCAATATTCTCCTGGAGTAGGTGGCAGAATGGATGCTTCATGGGAGGGATCTGTGGTTTTTCCCTTCTGGGGAAAAATACGGAGCAGGTCTCCCCCATGCTACTCATGTGGGGAAGGATGCTGAGAAATGACAACAGCAATAGCAAACCCAGCCATCTGAAGATAACAGCATAGTCAGAGGCAATTCCAAGGAGCTGAGCTCCTGGACAAAGAATGGAGCATTTCTGAATGAAGGAGCAAACTGAACTGCAACAACCTCCACAAACACAAGCAATGAAAACATCCCTTCCAATTGCTCTAAGCTTTAAAGCCCTCAATGAGAGCCCACCAGAGAGCAAGGGCTTTTCAGGCTCTTACTCAGTGATGGATATGCCAATGCCAAGATCCCAAAGCTGTCAGAGCAGGATGTTGGGGCTGTATAACAATGAGGTTATGCTAAAATCAGATGTGAAAGGAAAATCAAAGTAGAACAAAACAGGCCAGTGAATGAAAGGTTGAGTTGCTCCCTGCTCACTCCTGCATTACAACAGGGCCTGGGATCAGCTCCCCAGGTGGGAATGGGCTGAGCCTCTGCCAGTGCATCCTTTGTTTGCACTGGATGTGGTACCCCCTGGCTCCCAGTGTGCTGCCATAAATATGTATAACCTGATAGCTGAGTCCCTCTGTACTCTCTGCCCTAAACAACGGGAAGAGGAGCTTTAGATGCTGTTTGATGGGGAAATGCAGATCTTAAGACCTGTCAAAACACAGTATGCAGCCTGCATAAGTTGCTGGCAAAAGTGCAGAACTAAGACTGCACAAATTCAGTGTTTTATCTGCTACTACCACTGGCCTGGGGGGAATCACTGTCCTGCAAAGCCCACATCAAAAATCAGAAGAAAAATATGGCTCCTTTGCCAAAACTCTTGGAGATCTCCTGAAGAGAATGAGATATCACCACTGTGGCCTTGAGTTGATACAGAGCCCAAGGACTAGGAAGGAATGCCTAAGGCAGATGCTCTACTGAGCATCTCCAGCTAAAAAAGACCAAAGCAATTGCACTTTAACCAAAAGAGTTGAAGAGGCAAAAAGCAGTGGGCCAAAAGGTTGGATATTAGAAAAAGGTTCCTCACTCAGAGGGTGAGCACTGGACCAGGCTCCCTAGGGACATGGTCACAGTACTCAGCCTGGCAGAGCTCAAGAAGAGTTTGGACAATGCTCTCAGGCACACAATTGATCCTTGGGGCTGTGCTGTGCAGGGCCAGGAGCTGGACTTCAGCATTTACTGTGGATCTCTTCCAACCCAAGGTATATTCTATGATTCTGTGGTAGGGAGTTACTGCCTTTTTGGAGAGGTTTGTGTTTCACACCCCATGATGAAAACCTGGTTTTGCTACCTGGCTGGCTGCTCTGTGGCTTTTTGCTGCAGGGAAGTATTTGTTGTGGTTTGAAACAGCAGTTGTAACTAGAGGGGCCAACCTCTACAGATCCAAGTGCTTACATATCCAGACATTTTGCTGTCAGTGTTTTCACATTATTATTATTACTATTATCCAATCACTAAAGTACTTTGCACAGAGATGTGAGAAGTCTGAGAGCTTCCTGACTCACTCCATGGTGGCAGGGCTGATGGTGGCTTTGACACAGTTGTTTCCCTCCGAGGCTCTGGTGCAATAGAGGGAGGTCTCTTTTCTGGGAAGTGCTCTCTGATGAAAAGGCTGTTCCCATCTCTGCTGGGCAGAGGACATGGAAGAGCTGTGAACCGAGAGTCAGGCTTTATCTGACCTTTTATTTGTCTGACCTGCCCTCCCTTGAAGACCAAACACAAAATGTCAGGCAGTTCCCTTCTGTCAAGCCTGCAGGCGAAGGCTTATCTAAGTCACACGTGTCTATGTGTCTTGAGCTGTGCAGCCAAGTTTCCATCAGCGGCTCTCTAAGCACTACTCCTCCCTCGATGCACTGCAGTGGGTCTCCAGCCAGGATTACAAAGCATGCAGGTCCAAAAGTGGCACTAGCCTGAAGCAATAAACTATTTCCAAACTACCTGGCTTGTTAGCAGCAAGGCTTGCTCAGCTCTGCTCCCATGGACTGCCTTGTTTCATCTTCCAAATCCTGAGATGTGCACATTGAAAGGATCCCATGTCCCTAGCTTGCTGCATGTGGAAATTATATTACCAGCAACTACACTCATCAGCACAGAGCAATTAAAAGACCAGGTTAAATAACAACTAGTCTTTGTATCCAAGCCCAGAGCATGTGCTGAATAAATTTGTGCTTGTGGTCTACATGGTTGGTCAGGAGTTGTGGCCCCTTCCTGCCCCTTGGCTGTGGCAGCAGCAGGGATATGGTCAGGAGCTGGGACTGGGACTGGGAGGCTGCAGCTCACCCTGTCCCAGGAGGATACAGGCATGAGTCCAAGTCACAACTTCATAGTTCTCCATTATTCTGCAAATAATCTCCCTGATACACAGGTGTATGACATCTGTTTGCAAATTTGTTTGAATTTGCATCCAAATATTTTATATTAATAAGTCACTGCCTAATAAGAGATTTAAAAAACGGGAAAAGCATGAAATGAAGAATGTGGGAGCTTATCCCATGAGCACCTTCACTTATCAAAATAATTAAAGATCACAGCTACCTTTTATATTAATTTATTAGAAAAAAGATACAGTTTAATGTGCAAATATATACACCAAACATCACAATGAAACATGAGGAAGGTGAGCCCCTTCCCTCTAGCAACGACTTGCCCCTTCATAACAGAGATGACTTTAATGTTTCCCCACAGATTTACAAATACAAAAAAATGTATAATGCTTCATTTGCACAAGACAAAAGTTTATTTTTATTTGAAAACAAACAATATCCTGGCTTTGACATGGCAAAAGTCTGCTATTTTGGTGGCTTTTATTTTTTTTTTAAACCTGAGCAAGTTTCATGGAACAGGGGGACAAAGGGAAGGCATTGCCCTGTGCTTCGCTCTCATCACAGCATCTGATGGTCTTTGAATTACTAAACCTCTGAATCACTGCAAGTGAATGCAGCTCCAAAATCTACATCCAGGATGTAGTTAGTTAGCTACCATTGGTGAAGTGAGCTGGCTGAGAACACCTTGCTCCAGTAACATGGCTGTTGGCATTTCTCAGGTTAAGTGTTCATTGCTGCCAGTAAGGAAATCAATGCTGACTCCTGTCATAAAGGAGTTATAAATGTAAAATGCAGTTTGGTCCAAAAAGCAAATGAGTTGTGGACCTGCTATGCCTTGCTTAAATGTGTGGTCATTGAAGGAGGGCAGAGTAAGGCCATATTAAACACATCAGTGGGGGGAACCAGCTGATGGCCCCAACAACAACCACAGGACTCAAACCATCAGTTTTCCCCATCATCCTGCAGCCAAGCTTCATCCAGCTCCACAGGGTGACATTTCCAATTGAACTAAAACTATTCTGCTCATTTAGTGCTTCTCCCCATTTTTAACAAGAGGCCCCAGCAGTGCTGGAGAAGGCACTACAAGACCTGGGCTGGGCAATGCCAGTTCCCTCAGCAGACAAGAGTTTGCTAAGAGACCTCTGGCCATCCCATGCTCATTTAGGTGCAGAGCCTCTCTCTGCATCAGCTCTTGTTACACTTTTGAAAAAAATACATGCAAGTAACAGACCCACGGCAAAAAGAGGACACCATCAGGGGTGTGCCTGGCTGGTCCCAGAGCTGGTACTAACCAAGGGCTCTGGCCTGGGCTATCTTTTCAGACATGACACCATCAAAAGCTGACTCAGTTTTCAGGTTTTCTTTCCTCTTTGGCCAAGGAATTAGGGTTTAAGAACAGAATTAACTAAACAGTGACTCCTTTTTGCTCTGTAACACCCCTCCTCTCCCGTCAGTTGGCCCTACAGGTACTGGCCCACAAGTTTGTCAGTTGTGGCTGCTGCAGCTCCCTTCACACCCAAATCCTTAGTGGTGGGGTGGCCACAGCAGATTTGGCCTTTGCCATCCTCCCACCATCCTCCTCCACTTTACCATCTTTGAAGCATAGTGGAATTTGACCAAAACAAAAGAAAAGAGCAGCCTTTGGGGAGAACTGCTCTGCTTTAAAATTCTTTTCCCGGTATTTTTTTAATTGCTCCTGTTTCATGTGTTGTACTTGCACAAGACTGCATGTCATGGGCCCTGGAGCAGCGGCTAAAAACAGGCCTTACATGAAAAATTGGAATAAACCCTCAAACTTAGCTCTTAGTTAAAAGTGAAAGTTAGAAACCAGTGAGCAGCATTTGATCAAGATAAGAGTGTTGTGGGGGCAAGCAGGGGACACGGGAAGTTGAAAGGGGCCATCCTGATCTAAGGACAGTCCCTGCCAAACTATATGCTTATGTCCTTTTAGGGGAGTGAAAATCCCGAGAGAGCTCTTTCTTCTCTAAACTTCTGAATGATCTGTTAGCCAGGTTTGTTGAAATTTAAATATTTTTACAATAAACTAGAATAACAAGCGAGTCAGTTGTCTCCAATAACTTGGTGTTTTTCCACTTCAGAAGATTTTCTGACAGCACGAAAAGAAACACTCCAGTCAAACACGAGCTGATCTGTATGTGATTCTGATCCGCATCAGAGGCTGTCCTGCCATCACTCCACAATCCGGGATCTGCGGTAGCAGAACAGAACAGAACTTCACCCACCCTTTGTGGAGGTTGTCTGTCCCTAATTTAAAACACCTCTTAGCTGGTCTTTTAACCCTTTCAGTACATCAGTGCACACCAAGAGCTTTCAGCGACACGTGTTATTTGCACACTTGGAAAGAAAGGCAATTCTTTAGAGCAGAAAGGCAAAGGTCTCAGTACCTGTGGGCCTTCCATGCTTCCCTCTCTCTCACACCTCTGTGCAGGTGCAGATCTCCACTGCCTCTCCCCAGACACCCTGCCCCTGTCACAATACCACTCCCAGGACATGGGTGCTCACAGCTCTACTAAATCAGTTAGAGGACAACACAGCTGGGTTTAAACAAACTAAATTTCACAACAGACAGACAAGATATATATGGAAAAGTTGTTATTATTTTCAAAATTTTTATGAACATCAACTTTCATTTGAGAGCTTTGGTGGGGGGGGGGAGGAGCAGAGTGGGAGGGAACAGCAGGTCAGCTATCTGCAGGAGTAACCCCAGTTTTCCAAGCAGCTCTAGTCTGGGACACTTGGTGCCCGCAGGCCTGGGTGCCCAGTTTGCCCCAGTCACTGAAGGCGCTGGTGAACCTTGTTCTTGCAGAGTAACCTAGTGAGAGCCTGGTCACCACAGATCCCCAGGGGCTGGGCTACAGAAGCAGTGAGACTTGCAAGCCCTTCAGCTCTCTTGAGGTAGGAGGAAAACTGTGTTTCTGTTGGCTACACTGCCTCTCCCGCAGGATGTGCGACTCGGCCTCCCAGAGTGCCCGAATGGCTGCAGCAGAGGGGGTGTAGGAAGGAAGCTGAGTAGGAGCCTTGAAATGCCAGTGGTTTCTGCAAAGATGTTTCTGTGACCTCTGTTCGGTAGATCAGCAGTTTTGGGATGTCAGGTTACAGCAATGCAACGTGGTAACAACAGGCACATGAAGGGAGGCCAGCGAATTGGCACTGTCAGAGAAGAAATCTTTCGTAAGGGTCCTGTCTGCCTGTCCATGTTGACAGGATCAGACCTCTTATGGCTACTGGGACTTACCTACAGGAGCAAAGCCTGTGAGACCAAATCCAGTGTGGGTCACTTGGCATCACTTCCTACTTCCATGAGTCAAGTAGCTGTGTGCCACTGTGAAATAAAGACTGCAGCCAAGCGTTTAAAGTTAAATATCTTATAAACTATACACATATGTCATCCTGAGATAGTGCCTGTAACAAGTCCCAAGGTAGATAAGCTTCCTGAGCCCAGAGGTCCTCACGCTGCGTGAGCGCAGTGTTGTCCTGTTTTGGCAGGCTCCTGGCCTCTCTCGGAGCATGCTGCACTTCCTAATGCTCTTTTTTTTTTTTGGGGTGGGTCTAGTAAAACAATCAGATTGACGACTGCTACCAGCAATTCCAATGGCATTTCTTCTGCCGCTCAGATGAAAGCATTCTTGATCCTTTGCCAGTTCTCTCAAGGCTTGCAGAAACAGGCTCACAGCTTCCCTTTCTATTTTTTGGCCAGCCAAGAGCTGTGTGGCTGCAGCCTCCTGCTAGAAGAGCAGCTGTGCTGTGCCGAAGACACTTCTCATGACAGGGGAGAAAACATCAGTAGGAATCAGACAGAAAAGCGACAAGTATGAGCCACAATGGAGGGAAGAAGCTTAATACAATGCCCATCATCCAGAGGGTCAAAGACCATGCGTTCCAGTCGCATGGGTACATAGTCCTGTTCTGAATTCTGACAGCATCAGCTCACAGTCAGACCTTTTAAACTCAGGAGAAAAATATTTTTCAAAATTCTCTTTGCTTAAGCACTATATATTCGAAAAGTTCTTTTTATTGTTTCAGTATTTTAGCCCTTAGTTGATTAGTCACCAAAACCTGTCAGATGCCCGCTGCCATAAAAGCACTCCGAGCACCTCCAGCATTTGTAGGAATATCAAAAAATAGCTTTAGCAACTAGGAATTATGCAACAGAAGGAGAAGGCAGGACGAACTAGATTAATGCAAGTTGTAGTGGATTTGTTAACGTTAAGTGTATGACTCGTTGCAGAATCATGCCAGAAAATGGTACCATGTAGCTTACTGGTAAGGGCAGTAAAAAGGCTAATGCGTTACTTGAGTCATCAGTGAACCACTCGCTCACTCAACATACTATTTCCAGCTGAAATCAAAAGTTTCCAGTAAAAATGTCTCTACACACTGTAAGCATTTTACAACTCCCTCTTCCTTTGAGCTCTACAGTGATAGCTGCTTCATTAACATCGTGGTTCCAGTGCAAAAAAACCCCTCCAGATCCCAGACCTTCTTCCTTTACACTTTTGATTGTCTTTCATCTGTCCATTCCTGCTTAGTGTTCTGTAAAGCTTGAGTCTTCTGTTCATCTACCTGGACATAGTCCACTCTCTGTTCCTCAGACAGAAAAGGTTTCTGTGGGACAGAGAGGAAAATACCAATGTATTAATTTTCAGGTTGAAAAGGGGTGCTAGTGAAACTTAGCTTGATTTTCTGTTTTCCCTTTCCCTCATTCCTTGATTGCTTCACTTCACCTTGAAGCTCACAGTGACATCAGCTGACAAAAGCATTGCTCTGCAGCCTGCTTTAGCTATAATTGTCCATCTGTCACCCTGTCACTCAGCCCAGCAAAGCAAGCGAGTGAAACGTGCTGTGCTGGCTATTTCCATGCAGATAATCATTCTCTCCTCATCTGAGTGATCCTGCTGCAGGGATAACCTAACTGATTTTAGATACAGGGAGGGTTTAAATGAGAAAGCTTAAGAGTCTTTTGCATCTGGGAGTATTGGCTGATGGGGAAAATGATACACAGGACATAATGACAACAGTTCATTGCTTTGCAGTGGGACCTACCCACCCCCTGGGCAGGTTAGAAGTTCTTTGGAACAACGAATGTATTTTCTCAGCATTGCAAAGGAAATTGAAATGGTTTTGGTGATGCAAGAATAAAAATGCACATTTTGCCAGGTTATAAGAGATGGTACTGTTTTACCCCATGAATTTATCATGGGCTGCAAACTTGTTACTGCAAAGAGATTTTGGGGAAAACTAGCAGGAAAGGCTTTGTGGAGACTTTATGAGAATGAAGGAGCATGCAGAGATCCTGCAAGCATCAACCAGCTTGCCCACAAGCCCTCATGGCCGTACATCCCAGTGCAGTCCTGTGCCCTGTGCTGAGCTCGTGTTAATGACATCCCCATGAGTCACACGAAGGACACCTTGTGAGCACCCTAAACATGCTTTTATTATATTAATCTTGAGCCTGGCACAAATACAGTCAGCTGGAAACACGACTGGCTTCATCCTGGCACTTTGGGCACCTAGCAGAATGCAACCCTGGGTCCCCATTTCCTCCCAGCAGACAAAAAGACAGGAGGCTGTGGGGTTTTTCAGATGACTCGTACCTTCTGCACAGGGGATGGGGAAGCAGAGTTAAAATCCAGTGCTAAGTAATCAAGGTTAGATTTCCTTGTCCATGGAAAAGCACCACTGTATGGAGATGTGGCCTGTCTGTGTTCCTGTCAGGAAAGAAGAGAAACTTTTAATGCTCTTAATACATGATCCTAGAAGGAAACAGGATCACAGCTGTGAGCTGGGAGATTTGCCTGGCAGAATGTGAGTGAGAACAGTCAGGACTCACATAATTTTCTATGCCAAAGGTGCCTTTGGTTACTAACCACAGCATAACACTGATAATTGTGCGATGGCATAAAGAAACTGTGAGAGCCTTTTTCTCCTGGTAATTCTGGCAAAACAAACAAAACAGGCTGATTTACACTAAATTTTATCAAGAAGGACTTGTGCCCAGCTTCTCAATCCAAGCCCTTGGAAGGCTCAGATTTGCAGGGTCTCCTCGTAAACATCATCATTTAATGAATTTGAAGAAATTGTGAAAATTCTGCTCAAATCTAGAAACTGAAAATTAATCTCATAAAATCACAGATAACCACAAACATATGACAGGCTTTTCTTGACTAGAAAAATCAAATGGGGAATGGTTACAACTGGAACTGCCCTCTTGAACAGATTTCAGTCTGGCAGAGATGTGGGTTAAAATCTGAAACTATGGTTCATGGAGACTGTGGTCAGTTTTGCAAAATATTTTTATAGTTATTGGTATTGGGCTTTGGCTATGGAGCCAGATCTGTAGACATTGGCTCAGATGAATGGATTTGAGATCCATTTCCACCTAAAATTCAAAGAAAAACAAGATTCTGGTCTTTTGCAAGATATGGCTAAAGAGCAAACGAAGAAAAGGAAGCCACAAAGCCAGATGTTCTTCTTTCATGGGATGGGAAGTGGGGTTAGTGCCACCAGCCAAAGCAGAAGCAATAAGAGGCTTTAATGGGAGTTCTGTTTCTGCACAATATTTGGTGTGTTTCTTTAGGAAGTGCACTAACGGCTTTCTGTTATTTCCTAGGAGATTTTGCAAGGCACACTTTAGAAGGTGAAAAGATTTAATTTTCCTTTGTCTTAATGAGTTCTCATGTAAATATGGCTGATCCCTGTGATCTCTTGGAACTGCTCAGCAACATTCGTGGGCGAACAGCTGAGTTCTGCAGAGCAGGAAAAGGGCTTCCCTTATCTCTCTGTAAATTGGTCCCAGTGTCTGTGGTTTAAAACCATTTCATCATTTGCAAAAAAAGAAAAACCAAACCAGAAGGCAAAAGACAAACCTCCTCAACGTTTTTTCTTAGAAAACAAACTTCTGCATTCTCCATCAATGTGACAGAGCAGAATAAAGCAAAGGATGGCTGTGTGAAAATGAAGATTACCATATGAATGTAACTTTCTTCCTCTTCTCCGGAAACTGAATTGGCAAATATTCTTGCTGAATTAATACCGTCTCTTTCTGGTGAGATAAAGCTCATTCGATTGCTATGAAGAAAAACACAGGAGAGGTTAAGGAAGCATCTTACAGATGCACTGAAATGAAGCCAAAGCCTGACACAGTCCATATGGTGAATAAACTCACACTAAGGCTGCAGCCTTTATGGAGAGGATGTCCAAAGCCACTCCTTAGTTCTAGAAACAGTGTGCTGTATCGGTGAGTGATTTTTTTTACTTTTTTCTCTGGGATTTATGAAAGTTTGCTATCTGCTGTGACAGAAGGTGTAAGACATTGAAGCAATTCTCCATCAAGGGGCACAGAGATATCTATCTATCATTCATTTGGGTAATAATGGAGGCAGTTACTTGGCTGTGCAGGTATCCACATTTTGGAGACTGATGTGAATTAATCAGCTACTGGAGGTACATGCAAACAAACTTGTCTGGCTTTGCACACAGTGTCAACACATGCCACCCGTGCTGTGGAGATGGCTAGCTCAGCCCTTGCACAAGGAAATCTCTCCCATGAACACAACTCTCAGAGGTGCATGGTGACTAAATTACCACAGGTGAGCACAACGGGCTTGGTTAATAGGAAATTAGATGGCCTTTCTGTGCAGCAAGAACAGCATAATTCCTTGCACTGTATTAGTTCGGGCATAACTTCTTTTTTATTTTTGTTAGTGTAAAACATGCAAACTCACCCCAAGCTCGTTATCCTGCAGGACTCTGCACTCTGTCAGCACTGATTAACCTCAGTGCTCTGGCAGGGGTGCTTGGGAGGCTTTCCCCAACAGGCAGTGCCAAAGGGCTTAAGCAGCCTTGGACTGGGGATGCGAGAGAGGGCTCTGCAACTGAGAAACTTTCCACCTTGTGTCTCTTTTGCCCTTCACATGACATCCTCAAGTGGGGGAGTGGAAATGCCCTGTCTGGCACTCATGCCAGCAAAACCTCACATTTTCTGGAGTGCCTGGGGTGTAGAGAGGAGGTTGATGGGAATTTCTGGCTTTTGCATGCACACTTCAGCACAGCTGCCTTTCTTTTTGTGCCAAGACTCCCCCAGCCAGCAGGCTGCAGTCCTCCCCTGCTCACAAGTTCCCTGAAGATGAGTCTTCTGCTGCCCTTGGAGCCCAACAGTATCATCTCTTCACACTACCTGGGCTTTGAGATCAAAAGCATTTGTTTTACCAACAACTAATCTCTAGTGACAAAAGGTCACACCAATAGTTCAAGTCTGGATTGCTGTGTGGCAGAGCAGAATTCTACACCCAGTCTACAATTCAGGCAGATCTTTATCTGATCTGGTTCTCCTTTGCTATATTAATTTTCAGGTGCAAAAATGGCTCTATCATAGTTTAGGCATGCCAAGCTTTTAGCCATCAGAGCAGCCACACCAGAGTGCAGACCAGCTCCAGGCTGTTCAAAAGGAACCTTCAAAACATGATGCTGAATTCTCTGGAGCTGCCCATTGTGAAAGGGAGCCCTGCTTTTTAGAGACAGCAAAAGCCTGGGGGGGCGGTACTGAAACGAACCCTGGGGAATTTGTGTTTGTGGACTTTGGCAGGAAACTTTCTTGTGGGGTGGGATAAGTAATTTTTAACTCTATTCCATGCTAATGCTCAGAAGTTTGGAATGGCAGGTTTCTTGTTGACTTACTAAGGCACAGTCCACATCCTGGTCACGGCAGCATGCTCCCGGATTGTGGAGAGGTTCCTCAAGTCCAGAGGAGGTGGTCGTGCTGTAAGTAAATACAACAGGAACTATGTTTTCAATGAAAAGTACAGACAGTTTAGAAAAATGCAGTTTTATATTAACAGAAAGAAACTAGCAGAGTATTTCACAGAACATAACCAAGTCAGAAATCAGTAACAAATGACCTCTTTGGTCAGTGCTGGAAAGCAAAGTCCCCCAACCACCCTAAAATAACAGAATAAATATAGTGGGCATAAAGATGCCCACAAGATCCATACGCTTGCCCCAAATATGCTCTGCATATGCTGCCTTGGAGAGGCTGTTCAGCCTACAGGTTGTAACAGGTTTTGGTTTCTGTTCTAAACAAAAAGGTCCTATACATGGGGATCAGGATCATTCCTGTCACCAGTCAAGGTACACGTGCCCAGCATTCTCAAAACCCTTTAAGAAAGGATATGAGTTTGCTTTTCTTCATGGCAATGGGTCTAAATGTCTGTCCCCACTTTACAGTAGCACTGCCTGAACCAATTTCTGAGTAACTCTGGCTCTGCAACCCTAAGAGCTTTACTATAGGCTAGGTTTAGGCAATTTCTCCACTTCAAAGCTGAATTTTGTCCCCAGTATATTCTCTAGAAGTGCCACCTAGATTTTGGACACGCCACGAAAACCAGGAGCGGAAAATTACCATCAGCAAAAGCATCTGCAGAAAATTCCTAATTAAACTAAGACAGCTGTACCTACTCCACAGAGGTTTAACCAACAGCCCACACATCAAGTTTGACTACTTGAGTGTTTGGATGTCCCATTCCTGGCAGGCCAGAGAGCTGGTGAGACAGGAGCACATGTACTTCAGAGTGGCCAGGATTTAGTCTGCTGTCTCTCCCAGGCGATGTCCCTTTGCAGTCCCAGTGGGAAGCTGGGCACTGTGCTTATGCAGCCACCTGGGGTTTGACTGCAAAAGCAGCCATGGAAGCTCTCCCTCCGCTCACAAACCACCCTGCAGGCACATCCCAGGCTACAGTGCTCTAAGTCACTCACGCAGCATTTCAGCCCATCCTCTAGAGGGGGAATTCCTTTAAGACATGCCAAGGACACTGTCACAGGAGGTCACCCGTGTCCCCACCGTCAGGACCCCCCGGCTTTGCACTTTAGGTCTGCGCTTACACTTCCTGCGAGGCTTGAGGTCTCGGTTCACTGGAGGGGGCTCCACGTCCGAGGGAAGCTCAGGCAACGGGCTGGTGAGTTTTTCAGTGCTGACGACAGGGAAGGTGAAGGTGGCTGAGGCAGGGCTCATGGGGATGTAGCCGTCGGGGGAGCAGTCGGAGCCGGGCGCGGAGGGAGAGGTGCTGGGGCGCATGGGCACGTAGCTGTCCTCCGAGCTGTCCGCGGCCGGCGAGCACAGCGGCGAGAACCGGCACGGCTGCACGGGCACGGGGGAGAAAGAGAAACAGGGCCATTAATGCACAGGCAGCCCCCTCCAGGCCGGCAGCTGCTGTGAGCTGGGAACACGCCTGAGCCGAGCCCAGGCCGGGACTGTGCTGACGGGGCCTTTCAGAGAGGCGCAAGATGGAGCGACAAGAGACAAACGCAAGAGTTCAGATGAACGCTCCAGCTCTGGAGCAGTCCACTCTGAGCTTCGCAGGTCACTGCTGGAAACTGGAACCAAACTTATTGGTGACTTTATTGGTTAAATCCTCCAACTTCAGCGAGGCTGCACTTGCCCCTCACAGCAGTAATTCCGACCTATAAAATGAGGGAGGATCCTTAATACAAAAAAAAAGTCTGAAAGGAGAACATCTGATGAAGGAGATTTTGGCAAATGTGGAAGCCGAGAGAGCAGACACAGACCTACAGCTCACTTCTGATCACTGAGAATTAGCATTAGAAAATAATTTAATCCAGGTTAGTGCTGAGAGGGAGTGATTACAATCCTTGGAAGCTTTCAAAAGGGAGAAAAATATAAGTTGCCCAACACCAGCAAGGATCTCCCACATGAGACAGTATGCAGCACCAGGCAGAAGACTGGCTATGTGATATGAGATGGTGTGTCTGTCAAAGGCTGAAGCAGGAAGCTGTGGACTGATAGAGCCCTCAATCACAGGCACTTTGAGAGCAGACTCTGCTTTCCTGTGTCCTAAAGAAGAGAGATCCCTCAGGACCATGAAGTGATAGGCTTCTTTAGACCCCTTTTTCAAGGGATAAGCCATTTGTTCTGGTGCTCTTGGTCAATGGTTTAATTCTTGAGGCCACCAGTAACCTTTTCCATAACAGACCCAGCTTCATCTACTTTAAAAACAGGATGCTCAGTATTGAGGCCTCTCCCTCCTTCTTCTCTCAAAGGCTGCCTGAGGCCACAAAGCAGCTGTCCAGAAGCTGCCCAAAGCCAGGCACTTTTCCCATTTTTTTAATTCTTCTGCTGAACAGAGGAGAGGAATGATTGAATATCAGCATATGAAATTATTCACTCTGAAGTTCATGTGCCAGTGTTTCAAATCTGTGCAAGCAGAGTACTTACCAAATTCAAGCTAAGCCTCTTATCTCGACTTCTTAAGGAACTGCCTTCCATGTCTGCTGCAAGGAAAAAAAAGTGATTAAAAATGGGATAAGGCAGTGCAACCTTACAGACATAATTCCGGAGTAAAACATATGCCTCTAAAATAATTAGAGTTTTATAAAGATTCCATAACTCCTAAATGAGGAAATCCAATGACACTTAAGACCAGATCCAACTCAGTAGCATTTCAAGAGTGATTACATCTATTTTAAGTATGATGAAACCAAGGAACCTGTTCATGTATAATCCAGCTGTAATTTATGCTTCCTATACCACAAGCAGTTGGGGAGAAAGACTGGTGTGGGAGCAAGCAAACAAAAATTTAAATGCAGCTCCTGCTCTAGTCGTTCTCTGTTTTCCCATCTGTCAAATTGGGGAAATTATATGAAAAGGGGCTATTATAGAGAATATTATTTCATTATTTCTTGAAAGTTTATTTAGGAGCTTTTTAAGGTGCCAGGGAAGCAATTGTTATTGTACAGTAAATGGTGCGTGGGGGAACTTAATGGTAGGAGAAAAATTCTTTGCTTTGTCTTCCAGAAGTGCTGATGTGGTGCAAGTGGCTCAAGGTGATGGGAAATGAACAGCCAGAGACACAATCACCAGTCTCTACATCTCCTTGTGCCGGTGGGCCTTTGTCTTGGTGTAGGTCAATTTTATTTTCCCAGCAAAAGCCAAAAAACCCCCCAAATCCAGCATTCAGCGCATAGAAGATCAGCTGTGGGAGATGCTTAAAACCACCATCCTTTTCTGAAAAGGGATTTTCTGTGCAGAAAATGGCTTTTCTATGGGAATGCCTTAAATCCCTGCAACCATGCTAATCCATTCCCCACTCCTATGGTGGAGATGTCAGTACTGCAACTGGGGGCATTTTTGGTGATACCAGCAAAAAAGGCCAAACAAGAACAAAACAATTCTGTTAGTGCAGATACATGTTCAGATAGACACAGTCACTGTCCTGGGACAGCTACATTCATTTATTGTTTTGGCAAAAAGACATTGAGGCACCAGGCTGTGGCAGATGCCAGGATACAGGTGCCTTACAGCTCATCCTCCTTCCCAGCACTTCCACCAGAATACGCTGTCTTTGCCCTGGGCTAATTACATCTGTGCACCTTTTGGAGGTTGGCAGGGCAAAAAATTAAGTTAATAACTTGAATGAATTCACTGGGAAAGCTGCCGAGGAACTGCTGCTTTCTCCCTGTTTCTTTTTCTGATCTTTCTTGTTAAACACATTTTAATTCAGAGTTTAACCCTTCAAATCGTTTCAGCTGCACTTAGGGTAAGAAAAAGTGGCAGCACTTATTAATTCATTGCTGCCCCCGTCAGGCAGAGACAATCCTGCAGCACAGCAGCATAACATGACATTTGGCCACTTAATCCTCTTAGAAATGTTTTGGTGTAAATTGGGTTGGAGGAACATGAAGCAGCTGTGTTGGAAAAGAACATGTGCAGAAGCAAGAGCAGCACCTTTCAGGGAGGAACCAAATGTAGCTGATAATTAAGAATAGCAATTCCAACCAAATGGGTGTTTCTCCAGAAACCTTCCAAGAATTGTCTGTACACTGATAAACAGGCTGAGCAGAGATCTCCTTGCTTTAGCTTCTAACTTTAAGAGCAAGATCTAACAGCCCCACACACTGTCTGGCCATTCAAACTGCAGGAGTCTAAAGGATGCTTGTTCTTAAAAACTTACATTCTTTCCCTCATCAAAAATGAAGGTTTTCACATCACTACAATATACTTGATGATTTCCACCCAGGTATTCTAGCTGCCTCCCTCTGTTCTGTGGCTCCATGTAATAAAGCTTTCTCATACTGCATATGCTAGTTTTTGACACCATGACATTCTGGGTTTTGACTGCTACTCTTGTTTGTGATGATGGGGTTTCAGGAGTGAGTGGAAAAGCCAGCTCAGCTCAGAGCAGAGTTTGCTTTGCAGCCTCGCCTTGCTCTGTAGCAGCAGGTTTTCAGACTGCCCTGACTGAAGTGCAAGGACAGAGTGGGATTTGTTCAAGGACACGCAGAGTCCCTGGTTCAACTGGGATTACATCCCATCCCCAGCGTCTCCCTTACTTCCTGGTCTTTAAGCTGTGAAAAGACACGCAGGTCTCATAGAACAGACTGGGTGTAGCAAAGCAGCACAGCTCCAGAGGCATTTCCCACATGCAAGCCCACACTTCGACCTGTATAAACAGAGTTTGGCATTACCCAGTTCAGTGCCTGACTTCTCATTTTGGTTTTTCTACTGCTTTCTCTTCGGAGGAGGGGGGGGGAAAAGTAGCAAGGCATGTGGCACCCTGAAGGGATCAGAGCCGAATTGCTGCCCATGTGTACACATACTGAAAGGCTTCTACAGAGCAGGAGCTGAACCTGAGGAGCAGGCCTGAATCCTGCTTGCTAATTCATTTGAAAGCAGCGTTTTGTGTTACTTTGGGTGGTGTGTGATTTCACAGAGGACAGAGAGGCACAACTGGAAGTCAAAACCACTCTGTGCGTGTGGGCAGCTCCATTCCTCACATTGGTGCTGCTTTGCTGGCTCTTGGAAGTGCACTCACCTTTCCAGTTCCTCATGTTGTCTAAGCTGGATAAGGAAATCCTCCTGGGCACCAGAGTGACCTGAGCCCGGCAGATCCCCGCATGTCCGTTCTGGAGGGCCCCGCCGCCCACCTCGTCCCCCCTCCTGTCGGAGAAGTGGGTGGGCTTGGGCGGCCGCGGCGGGGGCGTGTTGGACAGCACATCCAGCTGCGTTACACCGTAGGGCAGCGCCTTCTGGCTCTTGTCAATCTGAAACGTTGGTGTCAGCGGCGTCCCCAGCAGTGGAGAAGAGGAGGAAAAATCACTGGATGGCCCGCTAATGTCTATGTTCCTGGACACAATGCTGGGATTTGCCAATGGGGCTCCGTCCTGGTGCACAGTGCCAGCACTAGTCGGCTGTACAAGGTACAAAGAGGGCTGGGATTGCAAGGAGTCAACAAAAACATCGTCTGATGATGTTTGCTCCAGAGATCTGTCTGAATTTGACCAGCTGTCACACCTGCAAAGAGACAGAGGTCAGAACCTGAGCTTTCCTTTTCTCTCAGCTGTAAGAACAGAGCAAACAAAAAACCCAACCCCACAGTTTGCCACAAGATCTGTCCCTTCCCTCTGAGCTGCACTGGAGGCTGGGGCACTTTGTGGAGCACCTTGGGCAACAGCAGGTGTCTGGAAGGAGGCTGTGTGTGAGATCCTCAGCCAGCCACCCACCCACCCTGGAAAGGGACAGGACCAACATATGAAGCTCAACCACTAATCTGTGCTATGAAAAGCACCCTGTAAATTGGATTAGTCTGGTGGTCCCCTCTTGTGCTTGGGAGCCAGCCCTGAGTGGCAAGGCTCCTGGGACTCTGTGCCCCAGTTTCACCCCTGGACAGGCAGAGGGTGGCTCCAGCCCGACACATCTGGCAGACCCCAGACTCACCTGTTGTGGCTGAGCTTGCCCGACTCGCAGTTGGAGAGGAAGAGGTAGTCGGGGAGGAAGACTGACTCGGACTCGCTGGGGGTCTCCTCGGCGGCAGCGTCGGCAGCAGCGTGGTCCACTGAGAAGGAGGGGTCGGCGATGCGGGAGGTGTGGGTGGAGGCGGCTGGTGAGGGCTGTGGGGACGAGGTCGTGTGAGACAGGCTCTCCACAGAACCTGCAATGGACACGGATGGCCCGGCTGAGGGACAGCTCTGACTTGCCCTGGCCCTCTGCCCATCCTGGCTGTCACCACCTTGCTTTTGCACCAGGGATGTTTTACCCCAGAGCGGCAGTGAGTCAAGGCAAACACTGGTTCTGGGGAGAGGGGAGCCTGATTTTGCTCCCCCTGCCCCGGCTGTCAAAGTCCTCCAGGCTGCAGGAAGTGCAGACCCCCTTGCTCTGGGGTCCCTCTCTCCTGCAGGGACGAGGCATCCCTCCTGTAGCCAGCGATGAAGAACAGACTCTGCCAAAGAAAGAGCTGAGGCACAGCAGCCTGTTTTATCAAGGTTTTTTTTAGTATCTAATGCAAATAATTAATTATTCATCTCCAACACTTCAAATTAATGGTGACAAGGAAAGGGATTGATTTCTTCCCACTTTCTAGATCTCGGTGGACAAAACTGAGCTTTTCAGCTTGTGGAGTAGCCAGACAAGCCCTGAACTTGTCTGCAAGCTCTTTATGCCTCTCTCGGCTCGACGTCAAGCCACAAGGGCTGTGGTGTGGCCGTTGCTGGAGGCTTCTTGGCTGTGCTGAGAAAAGTGACACTACTTTTCTGGAGGCCACAAGGCACAGGGGAGCCTGTGCCCAGTGACACCTTCTCTGGGCATAACACTCCAATGTCCCCAGCACAGAGTGGGATGGCAGGATGGCAGTGGGACAGGAGCGGGTCTGGGCTGCAGGCAGTGGGGCTGGCCCAGAGCTGGCTGCCTGCTCACACCACCAAGGCCACCCTTCAGTGGCAGCGTGTGGCCAAGACACTCAGACCCATCTGGCCTGAGCACTGCCTGGCAGCAGAGAAGTCTGGTTCTGTTCCTCTCCCAACCTCTGTCTCTGCTAGAGAGCTGGGCAGAAGGGAAGAAGGAGTGATGGCTGAGCCACACAGAGTCTAGCTAAACAAAGCTTTTGGGGCATTTCAACTCAAAAAATCAAGGCCAAGTCGGACCTCCCACAGTGAGCATCTGTGGAGTGGGAGGGGTGTCTTTACAGAGCAGCTCCCCAAAAGCATCTGCTCCTGGCAGCAAGCTCAAACAGTGCCACCAAGAGTCCTCAGTTAGAGAAAGTGATTTTTCTAATGAAGTTTCAGGTTGCTGCATGGCAGTTCCCTCACCAGAGCTGTGTGGGGATGGAGCAGCATTCACTGGGTGCTTGACACCTGCAGGGCTTGGCAGTGGGTGCCCATCTCTATGGCTCAGACACTGCCTGAGTCAAAGCTGCAAAACCCTTCTTCAAAATGAAAAACCCCACAGCAAAAACAAACATAAGAAATCAGTGATTGCTGATAAAACTACACCGAGAATTAACATGCCTTCGAAGTGTAGCAAGATGGCAGATTTCTCTAATGCTGATATCCAGAACTTGATGGAAATGATGGGACCCAGCCCCTGACCAGCTGCATGCATCCTGTGGCCCAGATCATCTTCATCACTGTGTGATAAGGTCCTGAGACCCTCCAGCAGCTCCAATCTAGCCCCAACCTCAAAAGAGCCACAAGCCTTGGCACTGTACCAGGTTGCTGTAGTCACTTCTCAGCCCTGGAGGGTGCTGGGTGTACATACAAGCAGACCAGGAGGGATGGACAGGGCTGCCAAGACTTGAGTGGTTAGACAGCACCATCACTAAGCACAAACAAAACCCCCTCAGGCACATGGTGCAGTTCTCGGGGCCATCCTGTACAGGACCAGGAGCTTGGCTCAATGGTCCTTGCAAGTCCCTTCCAACTGAGGACAGTCTTTGATTCTACTGATCCAGGGTCCCCTGCTAGCCACAGCAGGCTTCACCCCTCATCTTTCTAATGGCAGTCAGAAGAAGAATAAACCAGCTGATCTTCCCTCCCTGCACTATCCTACACCTCATCCCTTTGAACTTGGGAGGGAGCTGCCTCTTTTCTTCCTGTCTACCAGCATTGACTCCCTGCTGCTTCTTTCCATTAGCTTCGGAGGTCTGGGTGGTGGTGGGCCTCAGGTCAGCAAAACATAAGAACGTGCTTAAATTCAAGTTTAAGCAATGGATTTGCTTTAATTTTGAGCAGGTGCTTATAGCAGCAGGGTTTCAGCAGTAAGCATCTGGAAGGAATGGCTTTTACAGGGTTTCACATTTGCAAAGCAGAGCTGAGGGCTGCAGCCTTTCCATCTGAAAAATAACTTTTGTTCATCATGCTGGCTCAGACAGTAACTCTGCTTTCAAATCTTGGACTCTCAGAGCTGTCTTGCAGGCTGACAATGATCAAATATACACTGGACTAACTCCCTAGGGATCTCAGAAAAGCATGTTCACTTCACCATCTGACTACGTTAAAAAAACCCCCAACAAACCAATAACTAAAACTGCCACAATGCATAAGAAAGAAATTAATGACATTCTGGGTTATTAACACAGAGAACGAACAGGCCTGAACTCCATCTGGTACTCACAGGGTTTAGCCATGGATTATCCCATCAGGAAAGGCTGTGAGCTGTAGACCACATGGCAATGGTTGTGAGCAGGAGGGAGGGATGGGGACAGCACAGACCTGCCCTTTTCTAACCTTCAGGGGCTCAGGGACCTGCAGCCAGCTCCTCACAGACTGTCCCTGTCCCTGCCAGCTCTGGCGGTAACCGAATCGCGTGCATTAAAACTGTACCACGACAGCAGCTGGGCAGAATAAATTATGCATGGCTACTTTCAACAGTGAGAACGCAGAGAATAGGCTTGGTGCCTGCCATCCCTTTTGCCAGAGAGACAGCAGGAGGCTTCAGCTGCCAAAATAACTGCTTTGGTGGCTACTAACCCAAAACATTTCTGCCCTGCAGTTGTGGGGAAGGTCACCACAGAGGCTGCACACCATCTTCCACAGTGACTTCTCCCATCAATGGAAGGGCCATTGCTTGGAGAAACAGAGGGCTTTTCCCTCCTGCTACAGACCCCAGCCCCCTCCCCAAGAATTGTTCTGGTGCAACAGCAGTGCAGGGACACGGTGGAATAGGGGTGTTCTGCTCACATCAGTCACCTCCAAGGGTGCACTGACATACCAAGGAGGTAGAAATAATACTAGTAAGGCTTCCTAATCACACTGGTTAAACAACCTTCCCACTAGATTCTCCAATGAAAAGCTGTTACGTTGCATTGTACATAGGATAAACTGTGCCCTGATTTCATCCCCTCCCCTGCCCCAGACACTTGGGCCAAGCATCCTCTCAATCCCCTGCATGGCCATGGGTCCTGGGGGGCTGGGGAATGATGGCTCTGTTGGGAGATTTCACCAAAGATGGAAGCAGGACTTTGCATAGATATGGTAGGAAAACCAGGAGCAAGGCCTCTTCCTCTCTCCTCCAGCTGACTCCCTGAAGGTGCCAGCTCCCCTGTCATTTCCAGCGCAGCCAGCAGCAGTTTCTTGTGGCAGCAGTGTGAGTGCTGCTGGCAAGCCCTTCCCGACAGCCGTCCTCCCAGGTGCTTCCTGACATCTGCCTGGAACTGCCATGTCATCTCTGCGTCTCAGCTGTCCCCTCTCTTGTTGACTACAGAGCTGTGCTCACAGGAGCCACGGCTTTCGTAACTTCGCTCCGCATCTGGCTGCCAACACCTCTGGCGTGGGGACCTGGCTGTTCATCCAGCTTTGCTGCTGGAAGGGACTAACTGGGAACAACAGGACAGTGATTAAAGTTGAGTCACTGTGTACACTTGTGTGTGCACTTTGGGCATTAAGCAGAGAAAGCAGCAGACTGTATTTTGGTCTCAGAGTCAAAGCAAATTTTCAGTGACGCACAGATTAAGAGTGATATGACTCATATCAGGGACTAGTATTTTTTTAAAACAGTAGCATTCAAGTTAAAAAAGAATGTGGCATTTAATAGGGCTTTTCTCTTCTAATGTTAATTTTTAAGGGTAATTTATTTAAACCTACAGGCTCTTGGAGGATTTAGGAGATCCTGAAAAGCTGAAGCACTTAGCAACTGTTTGAAATGTGATGTGCAACTTGTGGAGCTTGCAGATTTAAATCAGAGGATCTGGATGTGCTTGACAGCCTGACCTGGATACACCCCAGACCTGAGCTCACCAGCAGGAGCTGCAGGATAAACAGAAGCTCTTAGGAGCTATTTGGCATTAGAGACACAGTAAGTGCATGTCTGGAGGCTTAGCTCACGCCATCGTTGATGGGGGCTGCAAGTTCAGGTGCCAGACTTCGTACTGAACCAAGGCAAATGCTCTGCTCTGCTGAACTTCTTGGGGGGTAATATCCACCTTGGAAAGTGTCCGCTTTCCCAACTGGTGCTGCAAGAGCTGTCATTTCTCATCCATCAGAGCCTACACTGGCAATCTTTGCTGGGAGAGAAACACCAATGTGTAATACTCTTGAGTATTGTCCATGTGCAAGTCTTAAAAGCAATAGTTCACTGCACCAGCAAAACAGGACAGGCATTTCCCAGTATAAATGCACCCATCCTGGGACAGCCATTGTCTTAGCTCCTCTGGCACAGATCACATCCCCCGTGAACATCCTCACACAGTGCCAGGAGAAGGCTACCTGCACATTTGAGAGACAAAAATGATTTTTCTCTTTTCTGTTTTGCATGGAAGCGTTTACCTTAATTTCAGAGTAATTGGTAAAAGTATATCTAAAATAATCCTGCACCAGAAATAAAAATTCAAGAGCAATAACCCAGTGTCAACAACACTAGGAACTAGAACAGTAGGAAGGTGGTTACTGAATATCCCTAATTCCATCCAAGCTCCAAAGGGCAGTAGACTCCAGCCCCTACCAGCCCTACTTTGAAATTTGTATTCATGGGCAGCTTGTACTGACACATAAAAATCTGTCAGCAAGTTTTCATGGTTTTTCTGAAGTGAATGGGAGAAGAACAGACATCACATTTGTAACAGGACCACTGCAGTGTTCTTCCCACTCCCATTTCCCTCAGAAGACACTACTCAAAAGAAGGCTAAGCAATGCCAGGAACCATGATAGAATGAAATAAAACTTTCCCATAGCCTTTTGTTTCCTATCAAGTTGCTAGGTAATGGTGTGGCCATGCAGCACTTGCAGACACCAGCAGCTCTCTGAGTGCAGCAGCACAAAGACCATGGAAGGATAAACTGCCTGGCCACACTACATATCCCCAGACATATTACTGCCCTAGGGCTCGTGTCCCTCCATGGCCACCCTCTTCCACTCTTGCACTGCCTTTTATCACATTGAAAGGCTTCGTTCTGACTCACTTCCTCTGAAACTCTCAAATTGCTGCTGTATCTGCCCCTTGGAATTGTCAAGGGAAGGACAGATTGCTGTTATCTGAGCCCGATTGTCTCATTTAAAAGGTAAGTTAATGATGGTACAGGTCCTGACTTTAATTACTGGCTACATCCATCTTGCAGTGGTTAATTCTTGGCAGCTTTTCAAGAAATTCACTCTGCTGAGTATATACAGGTGTAGGGCCTGGCAAAAGAGCTACCTTTATGCTTCACTGGCAGGACCATCTCTTAAGTCTAGACACACACTTCTAACACTTTCCTATCCTCTGCCTTTTCTTTATTTTCTCTTATTAACAGACTAAGGCAGCTTAGTGTTTCTGTCATTGATTTATGTACATGCATATACACCCAGGTCTGTGCACATTCCACATCCAGCAGAGCCTGAGAAAATGGGAGTTTTGCAGGATGCTTTCCTGGAACAGGTGTCTTACATTAAGCCAAACTAAATAAATACAGGACATGTAATGAAATAAACGGCCCCAGAAGATAACACTCAGTCAGCTTTTCACATAAACAGCACCTTTTCTTATTAAGGACCTGCTGTTTGCTCTAGCAGGAGTTGCTTCATCAAAGTGAGACCAAGCAGTCAGTGAGTATTTCCACCCTGCAGCAGTGAGGTCCCTGAGAACTTTCAGGTCAGGGTTTAGCAGCCTCTCAGTGCTGTGTGGAGCTATGGGAATCACACTCCACTTCCACCTGCCCAGCCCAGTCTGACAGCAAGGCCCATGCCTCCTGCACCCCTGGGAATTCTCCCAGCCTCCAAGATGAGTGTGATCCTACCTGTGCCATCTTCTAGGTGTCCAAAGTTACAGATCTGGCTGATATTGTGCACCCAGATCTGCATCTCCTCCTCGGTCTTGGCTACCAGGTAGAAGGTGCGGTAGGTGGTTCTCACGATGAAGACAAAGTTGTTCTGAAATTCCTTCTTGATGAAGTTGGGCCCCGAGTGCTTCAGCACTTCACATTCATTGAGGTCAATGATGCGGATGGGCTTTTTGGAGTGGTTGTTCCTGTAGTATTCCAGCACGTCCGGGTTCCCGCTCATGCGGCCCCTGCGCAGCACGAACCAGCGCTTCCGCCAGGCCTGCAAGGGCACAGACAGGGCCTTAGTGCCAGACACGTGCCCCAGCACCCAGCCCACACACAAGCACCAGGGTCTGAAAAACCCCTCAGCTCATTGAATCCAGTTGTCAAGCCAGCACTGCCAAGACCATCACTAAACCATGTCCCCTAACACCACATCTGCACGTTTTCTTAAGAATTCCAGGGATAGTGACTTCACCAGTTTGCTGGGCAGCCTGTTCCAATGCTTGACCACCCTTTCAGTGAAGAAATTTTTCCTAATGTCCAAACTAAACCTCCCCTGAAACAACCTGAGGCCATTTCCTCTTCTCCTCTCGCTCATTACCTAGGAGAAGAGCCCGACCCCCACCTGGCCACAACCTCATCTTAGGTAGTTCTGGAGTAATAAGGTCCTCCCTCATCCCCTCTTCTGTAGGTTGAACAACCTGAGTTCCTTCAGCTGCTCCTCACAGGACTTGTGCTCCATGCTTATTTTCTTTCAGGTTTTATAGCTGTTTTGATAAGCTGGCCAAATTGTGATTTTTATTTGGTACACTTACTATCAAGCTTGCATTTGAGATAGGAAAACAGGCAGAGGGTTGTTCCTTGGAGGTCAAGATGAGCAAGATTCTCCCTTCCCCTCACCCTGCCAACATGATGCAATCAAAATGATCCAATAGGTCACCACCTCATCCATAGAGGAGAGAACACATTTTTCTTTGTAAAATGAAAATACCGAGAACTGTGCATACGTGGAAACAAGTGCCTTTTGCCCAGCAAAGCCCAGGGCTCTAGATACCCTGTGCAGCTTCCCTCCTATGGTTTTCAGTGCTATTACAAAGCTTTTAATGAACTGCCAATTACTTCTGAAAGCCCAAAACAAAGCCTAAGGGAGTTGTAGTGCTAAAAATTAAACAGAAAACTTCAGCACCTTACAAAAGGACGATTATTTACACAGGCATTGTCAACCTAAAACAAACCTGGCAACCACTGATGTTTTTTGACCCTTGTGACTGAAGGTATGGGTCCCATACAGGCTTAAATGAAGTCCTGGCAGATGCAGCATCACTCTATAAAACTATATGCCTGTTCCCAGGAACAAAATAATATACTTCCCCTTTTTTCTTCTGCAGCTGTTTTTGTTCATCAACAGTATAAGCACCTCTGTGTTGATTATAGCTGTCACCAATACACCTACTCTGAGGGCCAGAAAAAATCAATCCTGATCTCTGTCCCACAGAAAAAAGGCCAAAATAAGACATTAGGACCTTTGCCCCTGCTGAACTCCATAAAAGCTGTTGGATACGTCGTGCCCAAACCAGCCAGGCCAGGGAGCAGCCAAAAGTAAGGCTGCAGCTGCCTCAGCTCTGATGGAAACCTGGGAAAGGTGCAGGGGCTCACGTGCTGCCCAGGGACCTCCAACAACTGCACAAACACCGGCTGCTTTACCTGCCTCCATCTGAGTTAAAAGTTTGCTGAAAGAAACATCCAAACAACCACTACCACAACCTTCCTACCTGGATCTTACCCAAGAACTGTTTGCAAAAGGACTTTGTCACAGTGATGTAAATCCAGGTGGTAGCTTGTGTTTGAGTTAAAAATCACATTTCTTTTGCAAAGAGTGGATCTGTCAGTTTAAAGACAGGCAACCATTCAATCTTAAGACAAAATAACTGAGTTCAGACTGCTTACAGTAAGACGTAAGAGGCCTTACTGGCACAGTTTAAGATAATCCAGGCACTACAGGTTTTGCTGATGCCGAGTTCCCACAGGCATGGTGATAGCAAAAATGAGCAACAAAAAAATATCAACAATCATTAAGTCAGGAAAAAGCATTTCTTTTTGTACTCCAAATTATTTTTTTCTTACAGTGCAGCCAGTTTTCAGTGTCTGTCAATATTCACCCAAAAATTTATCTAAGAAGTAAGTCTGTTCAGCCTGTCAGCACCTCAATCTGTTTTGAAAGCAAATGATTCTTCAGAGACCAGAGAATGAAATATCCCAGAAAAAGCTCTTGCAAGGCTGAGCAAGCCTGTGTACAACAGGTGCTTACAGACTAGGGCATCACATCAGGAATAAACAGGAAACAGAGATGAGGTACAAAGTATATTGCACAAAGAAAATTAAGTCTTGCCACCATTGATCTATTGAAGTTTGAAAGCGATTTGATCTCTGTCGGAAGTAACTAGAGATAACAGGTTACTGATGTATCTTAGACAACTCTAATCTTGTGGATGCCAGGGAAAAAGAGAAACATACACAGGAAACAGAAACAAAAGAAAAATGTTTAATGGAGAAGAAAATTTCTGGACTAGCCAGATACAACACTGGAACATGGGCCAGCAGGTACCTCATGCACAGTACTGAAAAGAGCCCAAATCCCTATCACCTGCGATCCAAATCCTGCACAGACTCAAGGCACCCCCCACAGATGGATCAGGGCAGAAAGTCTCACTTCCTAACACACTCCCACCCCTAAACAACCAAAGAGAAATGCTTCAGTTGTGAGAGAAACTAGAGCTACTCCTTTGCCTCCCAGAAAAACAGGCTGCTAAAGCAACAAGTAGAAAAACCCAAACAACAAAACCACCCCCTGACAAAACTACCAGCCCTGCAGCTTAAATACACCTGGCTCCTGCTGATGGAAATTGGATAGAAATCACCTGCATCTGAGCAAGCTGAGGAGGGAGGGGATGGGGTAGGCAACTGTCTCCCCTAGCTGGCAGCTGGGGAAAAGTGGGAGGTCAGGGCTACCTGCTGGTGGCTGCTACAACATCCTGAGGCAGCACAGCTCAGTACCTCATCCTGTTTCCAAGCATTTTGATTTTCATGATTCTGAAGAAGTGTGTGGGTTGTGTATAGCACAACCTGGGCAGCTGGTGAGATAAAGGAGAAAACTGCTGCTGTGCTATGTGGAAAAGCCTGTGGTGCCTCCGTTAGGAGGCAAAGGCTGGCTGTGGTGTGTGTGAGGGGCTGTGGCTCTGCTGGTTTGGGTCTAACCCTGAGAAGCTGCCTGCTGACCTGTTTCCCTGTAAATACACAATTTGATCATTGGGCTGTTGCTGTGTGACTGGAGAGGGAGAGGTGCCCGGTCAGAGTGGCTCATGATGGGAGAGGAGAGCAGGGCTGAGTCTTTGAGAGAAAACACCGGCTATCACAGCTGAGCAGCCGTGAGAACAGGGCTGAAGGGAAACAATGCCAGATAGCTGCCCAAATCTGCACTGCCCTTGGGAAGGGTGGGCCCCCCACTCCATCTCCCACAGGGTGGCCCTCAGCACCTTCCCCAGGCTCACGGTGGGGCCCAGGCACCAAGCAGCCCCTGGGCAGCTGAAAAACAAGTAGATTTTTCTTGTGGGGGTTACACAGAGACTGTAGAAACACGCAGGGAAGTGGGGGTGGAGTGAGACAGAGGAACTGCCCTTTGGTGATACCACAAGCTCGAACAAGCTGACAGCTCTTGGCTGCCACCGTTGAGTGCCCCAAACATTAATGGTCTCAGAACCTCATGGAGCTGCAGGGACCAAAGCAAATACCTGCCCGTGCTGCCAACCCACTGCTGATCCTGGAGCACAGGGGAGGGACAGGCACCGAGGGATGACAGCCTGAGCCAGCAGTGCAGGTGAACCAACATTTGCACACTCAGATCTTCACAGACATTTAAGCGCTCAACCCTTCTTGAAGTCAGGTGCCATGGCAGGGTGGCAGTGGCACAGGATGATGGGGACTCTGCTGGAACCACCTGGCGAGCTCACCTGCTGCCCTGTGCCAGGGGTGCTCTATGCCTGACACCAAAGAGCCGTCTGAGGGAGCAAAACCAGTGGACACTGCCTCATCCAGCACTGGAAAATGGGGAGTACTGCCAGCCCACTGCCCCAGCATCCAGCCTTGGCTGGACACAGGCAGACCAGCACCAGGGAGGGCATAGAAAGGTGGGAAGGGATGGGACCGCCTCTTCCCTGGGTGTTTGCTTATAACATCAGCTTCATTGTACCATCAAACTGCCCCCCACACACAGTGCATTCACACCTCACCTCTCCAGGCTCCTTTTCTTGTCCTCCACTTTCTAAGGAAAAAGTGGCATCAGCTGCTGACATGACACAGTCACCTGCATGAGTGGGGTTGAAAGACTATCTTTTGCACATCCTCTCACATTTGACATATCCAGTCCCATCACTGTCTCCTCAGATTAATTTCCATTCTGAAACTTTCCCCAATATGTGCCTTTACCCACAAAATGTTGGCTCCAAAACCCTTTTCCTTATCCTACAATGCTGAGTGATAATGCACAGGGTTTTTGAGCCACTTGCAGCATGCCTGCAAGTGGACAGGAGCAGCTTTGCCATTGCCAATACACAGGACTCACCCTGTCCCGTGGCACAGGCAAAGCAGGGGTTTTGGTTGTGGCACACCTTTCAGCAGGAAGCTGTTATCTCCGAGTCAAATATCCTCTCCTCATTTTCCTGGCACTTGCCTGCAATCTGCTGTGTACCTCCTTTCCCTGGGGTAAGGAGATGCAGCACATTGGGGTCACTGGGAGCCCAGCAGTGACAAGCCTTGGCCAGACAAGACAGCAGCAGCAGCTTTTGTCTCTCAGGGCCCTAATAGCTCATACATGCTGGTGCAGAGGGTGCCTGGCACCCCACAGGCCCCATCCGCAGGGCAGGCACTCGTGCTGCTCTCCAGTGCCCACCCCAGCCCCACGGCAGAGCGCGGTGGGTTTTACACAGTTATACATTCTCAGTAGTTTCCTTTTTACCATTTCCCAGTCACAAGGCTGCCTCCTCCTTTCCCTGTTACGGGACTGTCCCCCTGTCTGCTGAGGGTGTCGGTACCAGGCTAAGAGAGCACCTTCGAGCCCCTGACTGAGGCCAGTGGGGACACCCGAGGAGGCAGCAGGGCCAGACTGGCAGGGCTGTGGTGAGGAGAGATTTATTTCAGCTGATCAGAGCCAATAATATCTGCCAATATTTAGTCTGGAGCTGCACACGCTGCCAAATTTACAACAGAATGTGGATCAATTTAAGGGTGAAAGACTGCACTCCCATGGCTGAGATGAAGTATATACTTCAATAGGGTACTGATTCCTGGGATTCAGCCTAGGCTCCTCAATCACACTATGGAAAGGTTCTATGCATCCAGAATATTGCATCCAAACTATTACATTCATTTGGGGGCCTCCTGAAATGATTATTTTCTTGACAAAGGAGTGATAAGATGATTGGAAGTATACATGTCCTCCAAAGCTTTGTGGCCACTAGAGAGAAGGCTGTATCAGAGAAACACAGCTACCATCAGACAAGAGCCAACATCAATCTAGAACAATTTTCATCTGCCCTTCGTAAGTGAAACAGTTCAATGCCAAAAGAAAGAAAGAATTTGCAGCAGCATTGGTTGGCTGCCAGCACATTCCTTTGTGTAACACAAGCTATCAGTGTTTTCGTCTTGCTCCTGAATTTTTGACTTTGGGAATTCCAGAGCCACATCTGAAAGGGGGAGGAACAGCTCTATTTCTATTTCAGTAGGGTTTCTAGGAAAGAAATTGCTCCTTCCACAATCTGATGTCTCTGCTTCTGCTGCATGAGTGGTGTGAGGTTTAGAGGGCTGCTCTTATATGTGAGCATTTGATCTACCTCAGCAGTGTCAGACAAAACAGGCCACGAGCAAACATATTCTGGGCTGAAAAGCATCTGGCTAGTGAACAAGGCAGAATGAGAGCTGAAAAGGTTTAGCCCAGGACCTTCATCGCTTACCTTCTGCCTGACGACCATGTTCTCATTTGTTTGTACAACATATCCAGTATTTAAGATCTAAATAATTTATTAGAGGACGTACAAGCTCAGGGAGGTAAATTGGCTTGAAATGTAAATTGCCCTGTGGGTTTTGATTTTTTTCTGGTTTTAACAACAAAACACAGAACAACCAACGAACATGAAATTCTTGACCAGCTATATTAATGCTTACAACTCCCCCATGAGGATAATCTTCATTTTACACAATGCAGCAAAGGGGATGGCAGGGGGAAGCAGAAAGAAGGGTGGCTGTGTGCTGGTTCCTCGCCTGCCTCGTGGCCTCGCAGCTGTGCTGCTGGCACAGGACATGTGCTGGTCCCCAGGCCTGCTGCAGGGCCTCTGGAACTCAAAGAAGAGTTTGAGAGCTCAGTGATGGGGATGACTGCAAAAGGCTTGACTATTTGGGATTGCTCTCACCCCACAAAATCCCTTGGAGAGGGGAAAGCAGCAAATCCCACTGGAGAAGGGTTTGGTATGGCTTCTCTCCCACAGCTGGTTGAGGGCTATGAATTTCAGTGCCACTCCTCCTGCCACTCACTGTGAGCCTATGTCTTAACCCACCACCCTTGGGGAAAGAGAACTAGCAGAGCTGCAGGATGACAGTCCCACAGGAGTGCCAGTACTTGAGACAAGTTTTCACAGCTTGTCTTTTTTAAAGAACAGTTTTTAAACAATTCCCGTGGAAAAAAGAAGTTAAGCGGAACTTTATAGCATTTGCTATAAATGGCCCAAAAGAGGAAGTTAAAATTCATATGTAGACAGGTTTGTAAGCAGCTGATTCTGAGCCCACTAAGAAGACCATATATGTTAGCAGAGGTTCCCTGCCTGCACAGAGTGGGAGGTGTCAGAGCTGCAGAGCACTGTCCCTGCAAGAGGGATCGGCAAGGAGTCGGGACCAGCTCCCAGCAAACATCTTTGTGTTCAAAGGGGACATTGTTGGGAGCTCTTTGTGCCGCTCTTTCCAGAGTAAAGGGCCAGTCCCATGCAGCACATGCTCCTCGGACTGCGAGAGCCTTGCAGAAAGGCTCCTGCCTTGGCAGCCTGCAGTGCTCAGTAATAACACTTGATTTACTCTCACAGAAATCAGATGGAAAAGACCTCTTAAACCAGCCAGACTGTCCCCCAGTTGGAGTTATGGTTTTGCTGTTTTCAGTTGTGGCTGTTGGTCTGCAGCACCCATCAGCTCTGCATAATTAATCTCTCCCTGATGAGGCTGCCTGCTTGTCCCTTCCAGTGTGTCCCTGTGGAGCACTCTGGGAGCAGATGAGCTCGTTGCCCATCACTCACTGGTTTAATGCTACTCTTGGATTTTGTCTCCCTTATTTTCAACTCAGCTCTCACAAATGTCGTCAGCAGTGAGAGGCTGAAACTCATAGTTTATGACTGGGAAAGAAAAATCAATAAATACTCAATTTCAGAAAGGGAGACTCCTCCCTTAGGCCCTTCCTCTACCTCCACAGGCATGTAAATCTATTTAACCTAGAGAATAGAATAAGATATTTTTTGCAGTCATTTTTCTCCCTTTGCTTGGGTGCCTGAAGTTGAGGGGCATTCCCAGTGGTGCTGGAAAGGCATCCTTCCCCTGCCTGTTCATGCCCACTGTACTTCTGCTTTCTCAAGGCTAGGGCTCAGCTCTGGTGGGAAAAAGCTCTGAGCTAACCAGTGTTTCCATACAAAACAGCTTTCCACACAGACAAATGGTCTGGCCCATCCTGTGCAAAGGGCCATCACACAACGGGATCAGGACAGGCTACACCCTAACACTGGATTTCCATCTGCTACATCATGGTCCTTTATTGAGTCACTTTTCTTTCTCACCTTGGTAAGTTTCAGAATGACTCTAAATGAATCTTTTTTCAAGAAAGTCAGCATGAGCCCTCGGAGGAGACATGACGGGTGCGCAGTGCAATGGGAAACACCTTCTTCCTTTCAAGGTGTTACAGCTACGTTAATTGACTAAAAACACCAGTCAGAAAATTTCCTGCACTTTAAGTGCAATGAGAGCTTTGTAATAAAGCACCTTAGAGGACATCCTGTAGAAGCAGAGAGGTGTCCTTTGTTTCTGTTTCTTTACATGAAGAAATCTGTGGTTTGTGAAAAAAAAATTACACACAATTTAAAAATGGAGAAAAAAATCCCCGAGTCATATGTTGCCTGCTAACCTATACACATTCCCATTGCCTGCTCAACATCCTAATCCATAATATTTATGGTGCTTTACATAAACATCTGCAACAGAATGAGTCACTGCTATCTAATAAACATGAAGATTCTTTGTAACTCTAATGGGTTTGTTCTGGCGTGAGGGGTCAAAGTCAGAGTGACCCAAAAACTTGGGAATTTTAAGTTCTTAAAATACTTGCAGAAAATAAGAAAACAAGTTCTGAAAGTAAAATCAATAATGAAACCATTTCATTTTGGGAAGGGAGAAAGGAGCCAGACACTTGGATGAAGAAATATCATTTCACTCATGAGCCCTGTTCTTTAATAAGAGCAGTAAAGCACTGTGCTTCTCACAGTCATTTTGATGAGATGCTTCCCCTGAGGACACTGGCAAGGTGGCACAGTGTCCCTTTGCTCCTCCTCCTGCAGGTAGGGATTGCTCACATGACTCTGTGGGCTGAAGGGGAGCAGCACTGCTGTGCTCTCCTCACTTTCCCCATGGCTCTTGGTAGGTTGGTGTCAAGGGGCCCTCCCACAGGAAGAAATGTGGGTGCTGTGGTCATGCTGCCCACATGGGTCCCTGGAGTTTGCAGGGGGAGATGCTGATGGAGTATCTCATCCCACAAGATCTTGCTGTGGGGAAAAGCTCACTGACTGATCCCAGCTACAACAAATACTACCACAGCAGAAAATCACCACAGCTTCACTTCACCCAGGGGGCTCAAATACGTCAAATGGCCTCACAGGGTCCTGACCTGAGGTGTGTGGGGCAGGCAGGACCTCAGTGTCACCCCAACACTTGACAGATCTCACTGCTCACCACTGTCCCGAGGCTATGGATGTGTCTCTGGGCTGACAAAGCCTTGCCTGTGAAATACAAACCAGCAAAACACCCAAGAAGTGGTGGCAGGATGGCAATCCATTTTCAATGTGTTTCTTTAACAGTGACATCCTGCAGCAGGCATGGAGTCAATGAGCTGCCCTCCCCACTGCCAGCCCAGGGCATCCCACCTCTATTCTTCCTCCTATCTTGACAGCAGTGGTGTTGAAAGCTTGGAGCTTTCCTTGTGAACAGCTGCCCTGGAAATATGTGCAGGCCTCTTTGAGCTCATTTATAGAAAGTACAAGGATCAGTCAATATGAAATTAGCACTGATGTCACCCCAGGGCAGGAGCCCAGCCATGCCCCGAGGGCTGCACCTCTCAGGAGAGGCTTGTGGCCGAGGGGGGTTTGTCAGGAGCACCAAGGGACCAGGGCCAGCTGGCAATCCCGACGGCATCTGCGGGGTGCCAGGAAAAAGGCACAGTTGGTATTAATAAGAAAATGAAGTAACTTCCCAGCTGCACTTGGCTGTAGTTCATTGAGACTAACAAGATGGTAAAGACGGTCTCACTCACTTTCAGGAAACAACGGGAATTTTTGTGACTCAGCATCACTGTAAAGCTGTGCCCAAATCGATCTGGAGAACTGATGAAAAATCAGGCTAAGGAAAAGAAAGTCAGCTGTGGTGTGATATCTGCACAGGGCTGGGAATAGCCTTGGCCCCAGGATGGCCACCGTCCGTCTGGGCTGCCAGCGCTTCCACTGGACTGCCAGCTCTCATCAAGAGGATGCTGCAATGGGTGAACCAAAGCCCTGGGTGGAGGGACGCTGATTTTGGCCAGCTGACCTTGCCCCCACCCTGGGCAGGCAGGTGGACCCTGTCCCACCTGTATCCCTGCAGCCTGTGATGCCAGGCAGGGGGTACCAAAGTGCCAGGCCACCACGGTTGGACTTGACTCACATCATGAACACCCTCATGAGCATCCTCATACCCTCTGTTTCCTTTTGTCTTTCTTTTTCACTTTGTGGGGATGTAAAATAAACAGATCAGAGCAGAGTTCCCAGCAGCAGAAGACAGCACTGGAGTGATTATTGCCATCCAAGGGCCTCCTCCCACCCAGAGCCCTCTGCTCCTCCCGGACAATTTTCCTTCCCAAGGGCAGGCACAGTGAAACATTAATTGCTTTAAGCTGCCCCTCAAACGACACCTTCTGACTGCTGCTACATTTTTGCAAGCATTTAAGCTCCCTGACAGTGAAGACTTACAGGCAGGACTCTTTACATGAAGATGTTTACAGCCTCGCCAGCTGGCCAAGAGTTTTAGTTCCATATTCCCTCACAGCATGTTTATATGTAGCATTTAAAATGACATTGTTATCACTCTGAATGCAGCTTAAGTTTCTGGAGTGCCTTTTTTCACCTTTGAATCCTAAAGCACTTGACAACTGGTACATGATGGTTACAGCCTCCATATGTTGTGATTTGCTCACCTGTCACAGGATACACCTGCCTCTGAAGCTACATTGTGTTCCTGATAATCAGGCTGCTTCTCCACACACCCACAGGGATGCACTCCCATCTGTGCATTTGGCTGCAGCCAATCTGTAGTGACACTTTTGCTTCTGAAACCCTTTTTTACCTGTATACGGTGGCAGAGGTCGATGGACAGAGAATTGCTGGTCTGGCTTGGTGCCACTCCTCTGGTCAGTTAAAAAATAAAATTCAGATTTCTCAGGATGCAGGATTGGGCTTTTTAGAGAAACAAGTTGAAAACAGAGTGAAAGGAGAAGCTTAATACACTGACATAGGTGTTTCTGGATTTAACTATTAGCTTTGTTTTCTGTTAGTGGAAAAAATGCCGCTGAAGCTTTAAGTTGCCTGATAGGAATTCCGACTTTTACATAAAAAGTGCTTGTATAAAATGGCCTGGAAACTCTTAAGATCCCCCTGAATTGTTCATAATTAATTCTTTAGCAGTAACTTCAGTAATAAGTTATAATCTTGAATAGTGGTAAATTTTGGTTTCTTAGAATGGCTTTAATCCAAAAGTCTTGCACGGTCTTATAGGATTTTTGGAAGACTCTGCATGGATCTTTGAGATCTTAATGAAAAATAGGTTGCTCCCAGGTTAAGAAACAACAGTTCTGAAATACAAATGCTGGATATAAGCATCTGCTGAATAACTGAATCTAGCTAAGTCACAGGAGTCTTCAGTCATTTTTGGAAACAAGTATAGGAAAATGTATATACCAAAGGGACTGAAGTTTGGACAAATTTTGAGCAAATTTGCTAAACTAATAGCTTTTATGGAAGGACTCCAAACCTGCTTTGCTAAGGGAAGAAGGAGAGTTGGGGCTAATCCCCTTTCTTGTCATTTGCAAACACAATGTGAATACAGATGTGCAAAGCAGTTAAAGACTAGAAAGAGCTGCCTGGAGATTGTGCCCTGTCTCAGGCTATCAGGAGTCCCTCTCTCTATTTTACTTGGAACTGGCAGTTTTCTCAGTATTCTGTACACAAACAGAACAAATTTTGCTGTTTCACCTTGTTAACTGAACATGTGGTGTGAGGTCAGCAACAGTCGCCAGCCTATCTACAACTGTCTGTGCTCACATGATGCTGCAGCTCCAGCATAAACAGGAAATTGGGCAAAGTGACTCTTTTAGTAAGGGACCACAACACCACTTAAAAAAAAAAAAAAAAAGTTCAACAATAAGCTGTCAGACCTAATGAAGAAAAGCAGAGTAGCCAGCAGGAGCAGAATAAAAGCTGCAAATGTTTAGGCTGTAGCACTTTTGCCTGAACATAACAACAAGGTTCAGGAAATGCCCCTACGTTCAGTGTCCTGCTCAGCTGATCTGGGTGTGCACGGGAGTAAAGAGCCGTATCCTCCACAGCCCCTTTGGGCCACAGCTGGGCTGTTCTTTTTTACATCCTTATTGACTTCACGGCTACACGCTGCAAAGACTTTGACCTTTGCACTTCATTTCACTCCTAAAATTGCCTGGAGAAAGGAAGTGTGCGGGAGGCAGGCAGAAAAACAGGGAGGAGGCGCCCATGTGTGGGAGGACTTGTCGTAGAGAACAGGTCACTTTTGTTGAAAATAAGAATCAACCTTTCTGCACATATGGACAAAGATAGAAAGAAAAATAGGAATAGGTCCAATCTCACAACAGCAGCTATATAGTATCCAGATGAGCTCTGGTTTTAGGCATGTGGAGGGGGGCATTGATTTAATTGCATGCTCCAAGCTACACAGACTCAAAGATCTCTCGGATCTACGTATTGGCTTGAAATCAGTCCCACGGGAACCACCCGGCCTTTGCGGTGACATTTAAACCCCACTGATGTAAATGGCAACGCTCCCATTGGCTCCGAGGGGGCCAGGTCCTCCTCTTGACAGGAAGCTTTGAGAAATTCAGAGATTCCCAAAAATGGAAACATGATATGAAGAAATTATCTGAATAAAGGAAATCTGCCTCTGGACTTATGAGCAGTATTTCTACCAACCACATCAGAAGATGAATTCTCCCTTCATGGGTCTAGCCTGGCTTTTGTGGGTTGCACACAGGCTGCCCTCAACTGATTTTTCTCCAGCCAGAGAGCAAATATCTGCTGGTGACTGCAGGCATGGTGAAAGTCCCTGTTGGGGGGAAGGCAGGCTGCCCCCAGAGCTCTTACCCTGGCCACGCCTGGTCAGGGCAGGCATTGTGCAGCACAAATACCCAGCTCTTACAGAAGCACGGGCGGAGGGGCGAGCCGGGTACCATGACGGGCTGCCAGGGCTCCTGCAGGAGCAGAGAGTGTCTGCTGCACTGGGAGAGCTGTCAGAATGCAACCAGAAAACAAAGAACTTAGGGGGAAATAAAGGGAAGCTTGGAAAGGTCTGTATTTGTCCCAGAAATGCTGTTCCAGCAATCAGGTCTGTGCAGCCTCCAACTGGAAGCAGCGCTGTGTGATTCAGATGCTCAGCCAAAGCCAGTCATCACCGGCCAGATTCCCTCGGTGAATATTTACAGAAAACAAACCAGATTATAAACTAAGAGTTATTTGTCAGACCTATTTAGTAAATATTATAATTGTATTTAAAAGCACACCAAGTGTGTGGGCAAGGCACAAACCAAAACAGACGGAATGTGCTGGATGAAGTCTCTACCTTGCATATAGGCAAGGACTGATGTGTTTTAAAGGAGGTATATTTAGGTGGCCCATGCTTCCTTTAAAGCGGGTTGAGTTGAACCTCAACAACACTGGAGGTGGCTGAAAGTGCTCAGTAGCTGGTTTTACACCCATTTGTTCATTTCAAAGTACATTATTAGAAAACCAGCTATGCTATAGAATTTTAAAATATATTTTGATTGCGGTTCTGCTGTTTTCACCTGTTTTCTCATCAACTAAATTGTGTTGCTTAACCTTTAATTATTCTCTAGGCAGTGTTCCATCTCCAGGCCTGGGTTTTCTTCTTTAAAAGCTGTCTTAAATTAGTCTCTGCTTTACACTTCACAGGAGACAGAGCTGGTTTTTAAACATTTTTAGACTTTTTTTTTTGTTCTCCTTAGTTTGTGTAAAAGTGGTCATCACTCACATGGCTCATAATATACAGCATCCACTGCCTGTCATTTTTTATTTTAAAATACATAAATGTTAGGAAAAATATAAACAATGCTCCTTGTGCCAGGTTTTCTTTTTTTTTGTTTAAGAATTCTCTCTGAGTTGTCGGTACTTTTTCTGTTGCTGTTGGGCCCTGTGTGTCATCCAAGGAAAGAGGGTTTCAGGACAAAGGGTTTGAAGAAATAGCACCCTGTGAGCTCCGCTTTCCTTCACATTTTAGGTGTGTTTCACGAAGTCAGCTGGTTAAAGTCAGATTGAGTATCCAAACATGCCTTGTGTAAACTTCCCATGCTTAGGAGATAACTGCGCGTTCCTCTGCTCCGCTCTGGGAAGGCAATGCTGCCTGTGAAATTCTGCAGACCTGCGCCTTTTTTCTCAGGGCTCTGCCTACTTCACACTGGCCTGTGGAGCAGAATGCTCCAGTGGGGCTGGGAATGAGCAGCCGGGCACAAACCCATGGCCTCTGGCACAGACTCGGGACTGTGTGTGGGTCCTGAGCTGTGCTGCTCACGGAATCACAGAACACCCTGTGCTGGAGGGGACCTACAAGGATCACTGAGTCCAGCTCCTGGCCCTGCACAGCACCATCCCCAGAGTCACACCATGTGCCTGAGAGCATTGTCCAAACATTTCTTGAACTCTTTCAGGCTTGGTGCTGTGACCACTTCCCTGGGGAGTCTGTTCCAGCGCCCAGACACCCTCTGGGGGAAGAACCTTTTCCTGATATCCAACCTAAACCTACCCTGACCCAGCTTCATGCTGTTCTTTGGTCCTCTTACTGGTCACCAGATGGGAGATCAGTGTCTGCACCACTTCTTCCCCTCATGAGGAAGCATGCTCATCCTCAGTTCTTTCTCACCTCCTGAGACTGGTTCTTCCCATTGCAAACCACATGTAGGCTAAGCTTTTTCAGCCCACTGTCACCACTGCAACTTTTGCCTGGATGTGGAGACATGAATGTCCCCAGGGCTGGTATATGCTGTACAGCACTGCTATTGAAAAAACTCAGCGTGGCAAATAAACTCCTAAGAGCGTATTTAAAGTTTATCTTCATTTACATGACTTCTCAAACTTCCCTTGCTGAATCAAATGATGAAATCACAACATGTTCAGAAATATTAAATCATTTCCTCAACATCTGACTATAACGGGCTGCAGAAGGAAAACAATTACTTCTGGCATGCTGCACACTTTAACACTCTGAATTCTGATATCCCAGCATATTTACAGGCTTGAACTCTGATCACAGCAGCATTAAAACAACTATGGACCATTATTTATTTCACAGGAAATGCCCCAGACTTGCTAAACCTGGCTTTGCATGGACATTGTGGATTTTAGACCACACTGCACACTCAGGCAGTAACTTCAGGATGCCCCAAACCAGCTTCCTACTGCTGGCCTGTGGGCAGCAGATTGGTGCCACTCAGGAATGTGCCTAACCCAGTACTGGGTAGTGTCCTGCTGTCTCCTGCTGTGGTGTAGAAGGCCCAAATTCAATGTGGCACTAAAAGGATGAGGTGTGATGCAAGGATTGCGCTGCCTGGCTGGGTACCCACCTCTGCCTGCCCACTGCCCACTTTACCCTGTGTGAGCACCTGAGCATCCCCACTCTGGCCATGGGGATAGGGAAGGGCAGGAGCAGAGCTGCTCCTCACCAGCTGGCTGTGGCCCTCCCTCTGCTGTGAAAGGCCAGGTCCCACATGTGAAATCCTGGGAGGGCTGCTGGTGCCAGGGAGAGCAACAAGGGCTCCCCAAACAGAAAGGAGAGAAAAGAGAGAAAAATAGAAGTGCTCATGTCTGCAGAATCCCATGGATTTCACATCCAGAAGGGTTCATTGCTGTGAGCTGATGAAGCTGCAGCTTTCAAGAGGACAGGCCAGCTTTCCTGAGCAGGTGCCTTCTCTTTGGGGTTATGTTCAGCCAGTTGACAGCGATTTGTAATGCAGATTTTTTTGCGAGTATGGCAGGAGTAAAACTCACTGCCAAACTCCACAAATAGTGGAACAGTTTGGGAGTAAAAACAGATTTCAGAAATGAAAGTTCAGCTTGATCTATTGGGAACAACGTGCAATTAATGTGCTCAGCAATGTCTTAAATATGAGCAATGTGGGAGAAGGGTAATAGCTCCCTTTCTATCATTTTTCAACCTGTCAGCACACTAATCTATGAAACACCAAAATCCAGATTCTTAGTAATGTAAACTGGTAAACGTGGTTGAAGGCAGTGGTATTGTGCAGCCTATCTGGATACATGTCTTTTTTAAACAGGAAAGCTATCAGAAGAGTATGTGCTTGTGGGATGGTGAAATAGGATCAATGTTACTGTTACAAAAGTGAGGACAATGAGCCAGCTGGGTTTTTCCACAGGCATTTTCAAAACTACAGCGTTTATTTCTGCTTTTCTGCAACTTCTTCTCTATCTCTTCTCCTCCCTTCCCTATCCCCTTTTTTTTTTTTTTTTTTTGTGGTTTATGCACTCTGAGCTACACCCAGAAAATGAGGTCACCAGGGAGCAGTAAGGATGTGGATGCAGACTGTGACTGCATCATTTGCTCGGTGCATGCTGCTGGCTGCCTTGTCTTACCAGGGCTCCCTGGAAGCAGCCAGGGAAAGGACCAGGAAGGAGGAGAAGGCATCAAGACTGGACTGCTGTTGTGTGGGGGTGTGCCACTGCCTCTGCTGCTGGTGCTGTTTGAACAAGCACTGGGGAAACACAGAGACAAATGGGATGTGCTGCAGGGAGAGGTGCCTTCTTGTGCCCTCCTGGTGTCTGCAGCTAAAGAGTGAGGGATCCTTCACACCCAGGCTGCTGTGTCCCATGAAGGTGTGGCTGGAAGGGTCTGTCATGCCTCCACCCAGCCACCCTCTCCTACGCCAAGGCTGCAAGCAAATGGGGAATATGAAGAGCTGCACAAGCTCCTTGGCTGTCCCCTTTCCTGCCCATTCCCCTGCCTCACCTTAGCGTGACCTGTGCCCTCCCAGCCCCTCCCAGCCGAGCATGGCAGGTCAGTGCCACCACCTTTGTGCATGGTCACCTACATACCTTCTGCCCTCAGGGAAATATCTGTACATTTGCTCCCCCTGCGTCCTGACGTCTGGGGAGCACCTGAAGCACATCTGGGGCACCTGAATCACATCTGGCTGTAGCCCTGGTGAGGCTGCAGTGAGAGCTCCCTAGGACGATGCAATCCCAACCAGCTGGCGAGGCTATGGTGCTGTGCTGGGGTGAAAGGCCCCCACCTGACCTTGGTAATGACCAAAAAGTCTGTGTTCTGCTTTCCTCTGATGGGAAGAGTTGGTCAACTGGCTTTAAAACCATACCTCAGCCAGCCCAAATTCTATAAATCTTCAAAACCAAAAGTGTACAGTCATCTGCATAATCTGCAGTTCTTGCATATGCAAGGAAGCAAATGTAAGTGTGGCTGATGCTAATACTTGAACTGCTTGAATGCTGTCAACTTGAACTGCAAAACAGGAGTTGAAGTGAAATTCCAGCTGCTTTGGAGTTCCTCTGCTGAATTTTGAAATAATTTTCAGTTTTGAAGTGGGTTTTATTGCTTCTAATCCTATGGGAAAGATTAATGAAGACAGAGAAACTAGCAGCAAAAATGCCAAGACAGCCTTATACACTAAGATCTCCTCCAACCAAAATGCAGACACATAAAAATTCAAAATTCTCCACAGATACAACCATTTCCTGATCAGCCGAATGTGCAAGCAGAGTTGATCCACAGGGCTCTCCTGTGTTGAGGACATTGCACTCCCTTCCCAGTCACTGTTGAGTTCTCCTCTTCCTCCCACCAGTGATGCCCCAGCCGCAGCATGGTTAAATAACTAAAGGTGTGTGCTCAACAGTTTGCTTTCAGCTTGTTTCGAAGAGTGTGAATCCTGGACAGTCGGTGCTTTCACACTGGCTAAGAAAGCCCTGCTCAGAGCATTTACCTTAGGAGGGTGTGGAGACAGAGGAGACAGACACGTTCACAACAAAGGAACCGTCTGCAACAACCTTGCTCTGCACTGAACCTACAGTGCTCAGCCTATTGCAGAAAAAGCAGACTTTCCCTGTGGCTGCCTTCAGCTGAAATGTGGTGCTTGGGAGCCATGCAGATTATTCGTTTTATAACAGGTCTCAGATCCACTTCTGTTTTAGAAGGCAATGCTTTGTTCCCCAGCTCTGCCATTTAGGCTCCTGCCTGATGTTACTTTAGGAGTGACAGCGTGTGGGTATCAACATGGTGCTTGTAGGTAGTGGTGGGAGAAGGGATGCAGGCTTTGTTTGGAGAGGTCATTTCAAGGGTGTTTATGTTCTAGGAGCAAAGGAAGACTACAGAATAAGAAGTCTTTTCAAAGGCAGAGTTGAAGTAAGAGCTAAAAGGGGAGAGTAGGGGAGTCCCAAATGGGTAAGAAAATTGGAAAGACAGGAATGGGAGGAGCAGGAAAGCTGAAGGAAGGACAAATTAAAAATGAACTGTGGGGACCATGCAGAGAAAGGACTGGGTGCTGCAGCTCTGTGGGGTGGATGTCACCGAGGAGCAGCTCCATCCCTGGCAGCTCACACACAGCACAACCTGCAGAAGGCTGAGAGCAAACCTCTGGTCCCACCACGAGGAAGGCACAGCTCCTCCAGTAAGGGCTTCTCAAAATTAGACCAAGTTTTTACTATGGGTGGAGTAGCCCCATCACATTCTGAATCATCGGCGTGGGCTGGCCATTGTATGCATTGTTATGAGGTATCTCCGTGGCTGAAGCCAAGCAGAAAAGCCAGCAAAGCAACAGGAGGGAAGAAGCCGTTACTGAAATCCTATGAGAGCAGTGAGGAATGATGATAGACAATGCCTCACATCCCTGCTTCCACTGCAGGAGCTGCCAGTGCAACAGCACAGTGTCCAAAGCACAGTGTCCAAAGCAACAGCACGATGTCCAAAGCGCTGTGTGACGGGCATGGCTGGCCAGTGGCTGCTGCTAAAGAATTGCAGAGACCCCTAGAAACCTCCTGTTTTGCTAGTACACTGCAAGCAGAGGGCAAGAGCTAATCAGGACTTGTGCTAATGAAGCTGCCTATTGCTGGGAGAGGATGGGGATGTGGCTGGATGCCAACAGTAATATGATAGGCGGGACCAGAGGGCTCCGCTGACTCCCAGGGAAAGTCTGCTTTGGTAACCTGGTACTTATGCTTTCTTTCTTCCCTCTCCTGGGGTTGCTTGTGGAATGACGCAAGCCCCTGAAGCCCTTTCGGAGCCCCACGCACCTCCTGGAGGCGCGTGGGCAGCAGCCACTGGTGCTGGCAGGAGGGCAGAGCTGTGGTGGGAGGCAGCCGCTGGGCTCGCGTCCCCTCTGCTCAGCCCCGCCGTGGGCTGTGACGGCTGGGGCTGGTGCTGCTGGCAGAGCTACAGCCTCGTGTTTTTTGACCTTTTACTCTTCCAGAGATAGAAATGGGATTTATCTGAGGCTTGGAATAACTTCCTGCGATTGTGCTGGAGAGGGCTAGTCTGGCTTGCTAGATAGCTGTGTCTGTCGGGCTGGCTCAGGAATGGAGAAAGCCTCTGCTCCGTGACTAAGCTGAAGACAGATTTAAAGGAGCCCAAAGACACAGCTGTGCCTTAGAGAAAAATAAGTTGAGAGCACTGTACCTTGTCCCCAGTAGGACAACTGGGCCAGGGCTGTTTCTGGCTTTGGGCATTAGCCATTACTGGAAAACCACAAACAACCCTAAGGCAAATGGTGTCTGTGTTTTGATAGTGATTCCTCAGGTGGTAACTTACAAATCCTCTCTGGATCAGTGATGTATGTCTGTATGTGTGGGAAAGTAGGTAATGGTCTGAAAATTGATCCTTTGGGATGATGAGAACAAGCAATAGTTGTGCAAGCCTTCCCCTCCTCCTCCACGACTCCTCTGCCTCTGCTGCCAGCACAGGCAGTGACGTGGGGCAGGCACCGAGGCTGAGGTGGGGGCTGCCCTGCTTTCCCTGCATCTTTTGATGTCCTGTGTCTCTTTCGTTCCACCTTTGATTGACTTCTAGCAGACTTTACAGGTGACATTGACAGGTCAGATGTTTTTAGCATCTCATTCAACATTCAACAGATCTCTTGGGATGTCCCAAAGAATTAAGGAAATGTACTTCAAACAAAGCCTTCTCTAAGCAAGCTTTTTGCTGTTTCTTGTATTTTACTCATCACTACTCAAAATCACGGGTACAAGTGCCCGTGTATTCCTGCGTGACTCACTCACAGACTGGCTGCTTCTGACTCCCCTTTCTTTAAGTTTGGAGTAGGGGTGGCCTTGGCCCTTTACTGATATTCCTTTGAGCAACTGAACATAGAGCACCTGGTGGGCAGGATCCTTGACTGAAAATGGTAATTTTGTACTCTTCTGGCCAACAGCAGTGTCAGCTGGAGATCTCCTGATATATACCAAGGAATACTCAGGCTATATCCAGCCCAGCCCAGCTATAAGCCCCCTCTCCTCATGGATTGGGTCTCTGCAGGCACTTCCTGCTGGTGTCAGCCCTCCCTTCTTGGCACTGCTTGGACAGGACAGGGAAAACAGCTCTCCCCACCCCTGTGCTCAGATCTGTGCTGTTCCTGAACATGAGTGTGTTTCATAGTGGGTAAGAACTAAAAATTTGGCTCTTCCTGCCCAGCAAAAGCAGAGCTGTCCCAAAGCCAAGTCACGTTTCTGTTGCAAACAAGTCCTAACACACAGGTTCAACATACTTAGCACTTCAGTGCAGAGACACCATTCACAGGTTTTCAGCCTCAGGGGAATTCAGGGTGTTAGTGATATGTATCAGCAAATGTGATTTAAAATGTAATTGTGTAATACAGTAAGAGGGTAACACTTGAGCCTTTGAGCTTCAGTGCACAGCAGGTCTCTTAGAGAGCAGAAGGAAGCAGTGCTGGACTGCACTGTTTACCTGTTTGCATCAAGTTCTGACTCCGACATGTATTTCACTTACTGCTTTCTAAATAGGAAGTGTCAAACAAATTGGAATTTTGAATAAGTTTTTTTATAAAAAAAAAATCTGCAATCTGAACAGTGGAAAATTAACAAAGAAAACCCACTTAGTTTATTTGTAGGTAATTCCATATAATTAATTAATTTTAAATCCTTTAAAATAGTTTTTAAATGCTTTTGTGCATTTTTACTGAATTCCAGTTCTGCTCAAATGCAACTTCTTTCAAATCACATAAAATAATCCTTGATGGGGGAAAGCAAGATTTTCACAGTGATACCTCTTTAATATAAAAATTGTAACATAAAGAACATGAGTAATTGTATATTAAGCTATACCAATGCCTTGATATTTATGGATGAAGATACAGTATGCCTGTTAGCAGAAATAAGCACCACATTTATTTTAAAAACTCCACTTAGTGGTAAATCATTGCACATCAACTAATGAAACTGTATTTCCAGGAAATAAATGAAAAAGTTTCTGTGGCAAAAAACGAGACTAAGAAATTACCATTTAATTCAAAGATTTATACCTTCTCATTTAAGTTATTATAAAAATTGGTGTTAACACTATTCTATGTGAATTAATGCTCTTTATAGGGAAATTTCCTCAGGATGACTGGACTAGATTGGGGAAGTATCATGAGGGGGAGCTATTGAAATTAAAAATAAAACTCCTAGTGCTCCCAGACTGAACAAAACTTGCGGCCTGTGATCAATGGTGTTGCATGCAATGCTCTTTTTCTACCCTCAGTCATGTATGTCAAAAAGACAGTGATGGACTGTCACAACACAGGGCATCTGTTCACCCACAGATTAAAAGGTACCCGAGGGCTAAGTAATTAATCTTTCTCACCACACCTTATTTCCAACAATTCAACTCAGTTACTTTACTTGTGGTACAGTAGGCAGCTACCACGTTTTCACAAGGATTCTGAGAATAATGCACGTTAACAGATTCTTTGGAGCTTCTCATGCACGTGGGTTCCCCCCCCCCCATCCCCCCCTGCTCTCGGTGTTCACAGACTCTGAGCTGGTGGCTACAGCCACAATTCAGACACGGCTAGAATTTCATCTGAGAACAAATATGCAGATATGCCTGACACCTCTTTATCATTAAAAAGACCGGGTCATGATGTATATGCAGTAGTTGGCGCTTTGATGAGCACGCGTGAAGCAGGTCAGCAGTGAGGGTGTCTGCCAGGCATAACATAATGCAGTGTGTAGGTGTGAGAGCAGTCTTACCATGAAACAAACATCAAACCCCCCAAATACACAACACCACAAAAAGATGTAAAACACCGCAGCTCAGCTCCCTGTAAGCTTAGGCTTTTCTCTACTACACCAGAAAAACAAAACCCAGAAGAGAACGCCTGTTGCTCAGGCTAGCCTTCAGACTGCAGCTTTTTCTCTTCACAGTTTCGCAAACCATCACAAAGCATCCCGGTGTTCATTTTTCCATCCAGCGCTCTTGGGCCACTGACAGCAATCCTGATACACACTGTGCACTGCAACACAAACCCAGGTAGGCATCCCACACCACGGTCCTGCATGGTTCTTCTACATCGAGAGGCTCTCTCATAGTAACAAACAAATTTCACATCAGCAAAGGTGTTAGATCATCCTGCATGTCATGTGAACTTCATTCTCATGAAGTTTCTGGAATTCTTTGCAAAAAGCAAGTTGAGTACAGAGCTGAGAGCTTCCTGCCCCATTCTTGAAGGTCTTCTAACACTCCACCAACCTCTTACTGTCATTGTCTGACCCAGTTCCAGGAGCAGGAAGCCGTGCTGCTGTATCGTCACCTGACAACCAAACTCCACACAATCTGCCCTGCCTGCAGAGCAGGGATGGTGGCAGGAGCTGTAAGCAGAAGCGTGAAGTTCACAGTCGCTGGTTTTGCTAACTGAATCCCACAAAAAGTGATGTGAGATAAGGGTTGTTTGAGCACAGAGCAAACAAACACCCTGCACAGATCCTGAGACTCCAGTGAGGTTAGCACACTTAGAAGAGTCGCTATCTCTCATGACCAAAAGATAACTGCTGAAATTCAGCCTGACAGAAGCTCTTCTGTCAAAGGCTGTTTCCTGAGAGTACCAAAAAAAAAAGCCCAATCATTCAAGACCAAGTAATTTGCCCTTCAAGTTTAGGTCCCAGTTCCAGAAAGCGCTTGAGCACATGCTTCACAGCAAGCTCAGGAACAGTCTTTGATCTCATTGAAACTAAAATTTAAGGAATTGAGCCTGCTTTTTTTTCGCCATTGTCCAAGTTTTCCCTGACATTTTCACTGCCCAAAGTCTGAGTAGTACCTGGCAAGATGAAAGGAGAATCTTGACTCCAACTAAGTGAAGTGCTCCTATTTAACCATCTAGTGAAGATTTTCTTTCAGAAAAATGATATTTCACAGTATGTGTTTAACACATACACATTGTCTCTGGTATGAAACTGAGGGGACGCTTCCTCTTCTAAAGCAAAAGCCATGCACCAAGAGGCAGGCAAGCACCATGCGTGAACATGTGCATGAGAGGGGCACGGAAATCTTCTTGGGTATTGAATGTTTGACATCTACTAATTTTGATTTGCAAATGGGTCATACAAAACCAGCAGCACAATTAACCTCTCTCTGTCTGGGAGCTGAATGGGAAGAAGTCTTCCCCTGGTTTAACAGAGAGAGTGAGGCAGGGTTTGCTTCTGCAAGCCTTGCAACGATCCCTTAAGTATTTGGAAGTGATGGAGTCACCATCCCTGGAGGTATTGAAAAGACATGTACGTGCGGTATTTGGAGACATGGTTTAGAGGTGGGCTTGGCAGTGCTGGGTTAATTAGTTGGATTCCATGACTTTGAAGGTTTTTATCCTAAATGATTCAGTGATTCTGTGATAAGGGATCTTGGGCTGTGGGAGCTCGAACTGTGTAAATGGAAGAGCTGTTTGTGCTCTGAGTAAGGAAGTTTAAGTTTGACCTGCCGTGTGTGTAAGGCTGCAGAGAGGAAGGGCTTTCTCTAGTGCTGCACTCAGAGCAATCTCTCTTTTGTCTCAAAGGACACTGTGGCTGTGACTCTCACACAGCCATCAGACTATTAACACTTTTATTCCAACTAGTTATTTCTGGCTTTTGGAGTCAAAATACCTAAATGCCCAGAGTGCTTCCAGGGTAACTATAGTAATTACAAAAACAAACAACAGCAGCTCGACCCACGGGTCAGCTGAAGCCAAGCTCTGAATCACACACTTATTTTTTACCTATAGTTATGAAAAGGAATTTAAGCTGGACAACAAGGCAGTTAATTTCCTAGCCACCTCAGAGAAGCTCAGCCAGACAAGCTCAGCACAGATGCTGTGACCTGCTCACCCCCTCCATGGGAGATGCAGAGAGGTGGGTGCTGCACAACCTCCCTGAGCAACAGGCGGCCAACCCTGAGCAAACAGAACTTCATTAGGCACGCTTTGTGAACCCACTGGAGGCTGATGGACTCTATGAATATTGGGAACTGATCTTTCTTCTTCTGGGTATTCATAATCTATATGTTTCAGAGAACTCTGAAGGCCAGAGCTCTGAAGTTAGGAGAAAGACTTTGTTCAAGCTCTAGACCTGCTTTACACTTTCAGTTCTTCCTATTCCTGCAACAGTGGTCAGTTCACTCTCGGCTGTGTCAGTAATTAGCAACTTCATGTTGGAAGGGGTAGGGTCTTCCAGGAGAAGCCATAATCTAGTCAAATTAATTACCTTGCATTTTATTTTTAACCAAAATACATTTGCTTATACAAGGCTGCATTGTGTTGCTGCTTTACCACAATGAGTTCTTCAACTCCTCTCCCTCTCTAAAAAAGTCAAAATTTACTATCTATTATGATTCTTTAGGATATTGTAAAAGATGGCTGAGTAACCAAACACTTTTCAAGTACATAAGCCAAAAGCTGAAGTACAATGTGAGAAACCAGATTAATCACAAATAAAGAGCAAATATATTATAGCAGATAATATATATTTTAAGCGTAGACAATGATCATTCATACTTCAGTTGTGCTTCTATTTATTTTCTATTAAACCAATTTTGCTAAACTAGAGGACCATGAGATGTGTATTATCAGTAAATAAAAAAGATCAGAATACAATGGAGCAAGACCTTTATGATTCACTAATAAACCATGAGAAAGAAACCACCATTCTGGAAGCATCAAACCTTCCAGCAGAACAAGATGCAATAAAATGTGTAAAAGGAGGAGCCAAGCTAACTTGGAGAGAGCTCCCAGTTCTCTAAAGCTGTGTACCTCATCTTAACTGAACAAGATCTAAATTAAATTAATTCCAAAATCTCAAGGTCAAAAAAACCCCCTAATACACTAAAGAGGAAAAGGAAAAATATAATGAAGTTTTTGTTTCTTCTTCCCCCTTTCATTAAAACACATCAGTGCAAAATACTGTCTACAGACATGAAGCCAGAGTTGCGCAGAGGAGAGAAATTCTGTTCTGCGTAGGCTGAGATAATTCTTGCACATGATACCCCAAAAGGGTGGCCCTGAATGAGAAGAGAGAATTTCTTTTAAGGTGTTGCCCTTGTTGCGTGGGTGTTGTTCACAGCAACAGTGCAGGGAACAGCGCACAGAAAGGACGTCTATAAAAACCACGGGTGCTGTCAGGAGCACTCAGGGATGGGCACCATGGAACCTTTACAGCTTTCTACTGTGGATTAACTGACATTTTGAATAACAAATCTTTTGAATTCTGTAGGGAAAGACAAGGTTTACCCTCGTGCCATTCCCCATGTCCTTGCTGGTTGCCAGGGGAGGAATACTGCAGGCATTCCCTTCAAGGAGAAAACCAAGCTAGTAAAATCCCTTCCCCTAATCCTTCCTACCCCAACAATGCAGAATATTGTTGAGTAAAAATGGAGTCATACTCACAGGCAGCAGATATAAAAGAGACTTCTGAAAGCAGTGGTTGTACACAGAAAGCAGTAACTGCTTTCCTTTTTTTAGACTTCATGGCTTATTTGTTTAAACCACTAAGAGATATTTGCATGTTACCCTTTTCTGACATGAAAAAATAATATAGAAGTAAATGCAAGAGCAAGTAGCACCTCTTGCTAACTTTCAAGTTTAATTTTAACTCATGGAATGCTTTAGCAAAGATCTATCACTTGATTTTACGTTTTTAAAGAAGTAAGGAGTATGACCAAAAATGATTTTACTAAGAGGTGGAAAGAAACAACAGAACCCCAACTATTATCTTTTCTTATTTTAAACTTCATCCCACACTTGACACAAATTTAGAACTGAATGCGGAATTACTCCTACTCTTCTCCTTCACTTATGACTCTTCCTTACCATGTTTTTCAGCAAAGGAGATTGTAAATGTTCCTGGTGAGGGTGCAGTGCAACAAGCAACATGTATGGTGCGTGCTGCAGGCAGCAGCCCCACCAGGTTGCGTGTTGCTGATGTGGTGACTGACACTTCAAGTCTAATTGCTAGATTTAAATGAAGCCTGCTGGGAGGTAAAATACCCCCTGGTCAGGACAAAGATCTGTGTTACACTCACAGTGATGATAAATCAGCCAGAAGCGAATGGATTCTAAGCCCTAAGATTACGGAGGTTTTTCAGCCACAGTTAAGTGTGGCTGTGGCACAGATGTGCCCATTCAGAGAGCACTGGCCCAGAGCTGGTGGCTTTAGGAGGCTTTTAAAAGGCAGGCTGAGGGAGATGGCAAAAGGCAAATGTAAATGTGAACTCGTGAGCATTTAATGATTGATCTAGTCCATCTGCAGATAGAAAAGCCTTTTCTCAGGAGAAAATATGGGTTTTTATTACTTTACGATGCCCAGGAAGAATGTGGTGATTCTTGATGTTTGTGTTAAAAGTCACTGCAGAATCCCAGGGAGCTGTTTTCCAGGGATATGCCAAGGGATGTGTATCTTCCATTTGTCAGGACTCTGATTTAGAGGGAAGACCATAGAGAGAGAAAACAGTATCACATGGGAAGACGAAGAATAGCATCTTGGCTTTAGAGAAACAAGGGGAAAAATTTCTTTTCTGACTTCAGCAGGTTACAAGAATAATCAGACACACACAAAAGCCATGTGTCCTGTGCATGGTAAAGATAAGAAATACGATGTAATGTCTCAAACAAGGGAAATTTGTTGAAAAGCAATCTAACCCCAGAATGATGGGTTGACTGTAAGACATAGAGGAATACTGGAAAAGCTTCCAAAGAAGGCACGGAAGGTTTTTATGACACTACTGCTTGCCCAGCAAACCATATTTTCTTGCGGAAATTTCAAAGATTGCAACAGACAGAAAAGCTGTGGCCACTTTCTGATTTCACACTCAACACTGTCTGAAATTGGTGGTTTTTGATGGGTATGGTCCGTGCTAAGTACAACCCAAAGAATTTTGCTCTGACTTTGGCCCTCCCTGTGGTGCTGCCATAGCTATTTTTGTGTGCAATCAGAGCAGAATTTGGACAGATGAAGACTTGAGAAGAAACATGAAGCATAACTTTGCCAGGCAGCTCCAAAGCTTACAGTATTTGCTCAGCTTGGCTCCAGGAGATTTTCAAGAAAAATCAACCGTACTGACTTTTATGGAATTCCAATGTGCTTCTTGTTTCAGCTGAAACAGTGCTAGTGCCATTATTTAGTGTTCATATCAATGAAAGACTGTGTGATGCTGATTTTCTTTCACCTTCTCAGCATGGATACTCAGACTATCTTTGATACTCCTACTACCTTTTTATTGTGGATCAAACCACCATCAAAGAACCCACACAGGAAACAAAATGAATTTAGATGCTTAAATAACTTATACTAATCTAGCCTGGGAGCAATGGGATGTTTGTTCTTGTATTACTCAAAAGGGCACCTCTAAACCAATAATGCAGCAAAGCCATGATGTTACACTCTTCTGCACACTTCGCCCTGCTGTGCAAAAGTAAGAATTTGCATTATCCTTTTCACCTCTGAAAAAAAGTTTGAAATGTGTCTTTCAATAATTTATTCATGCAGTGTAATTAAGCACAGAATCTGACTCAACTTAGCAGAGGCATGATTTCCAGCTCTGTGGTTTTTCACCTCTGAGAGTATTTACTATTTGCTTGCCAGTAATTACCACAACCATCTCCTGCTTTGAATTCTGGTACAGAAGAAGGTTTCCAATTTGTTTCCTGAATCTTAAAGGGAACTTAATTTTAAAACTCAGCTGAATGGAGAACTTCCATGAATCAGGTAATAACACCGTTTGCAAGATTTTCTTCTTGCTTGTTCACCAGGTTAGGCATTACTGGTTTCTGTCTAAAATGCCCTGGCCAGCATTCGTTTTCAGTCCCTGAAGTATTTTTTGTTGTTGTTTTTTAATACAGTCTGTGCCTAAAGGGACAAATGCTTGGAAGTGTTTATGTTTTTTCACTTGTTTCTTGGAAATCATGACCCATAGATAAAAAGAATACTTCTGCAACAATAATTTGGCACTTAAAGAGCTTCTAGTCTTACTGACTGTTTGAATTAATTTTTTAAACCCCATCACAGATGTCCATGTTTTATTCTGTGTATTTCTTATTACTTAACGTAAGTTGAGAATGATGGTGCATACTAGTATTATTGCACTGCTACTGTCATGAGATTATAATACACACAATTTAAACAATGACTTATTAAAAAGAAATGAAAATGGAATTTTAAGCCTATCTAGGAATTAGGGGTATTTGAGTAGTCATCTTTCAATAAATCCAAAATAAATATTTAAAATATGCCATAAGACATTTCTGTCTCTCTCTTTGAATGCTAATATTGATCCTATAACCTCAGTCTCCTCTCCGCAATGGTTTTATTTCAATTCTTACTAAAATTAGGCAGAATAATCCAATTGCATTGAATCCAGCTGTATTAGGACTTTGTGTTTGTTTAATCCAAGGCTCCTTCTCCATGGCTGATTTTGTGTTTGTTTCTATTTGACAGTTAAAAGGAAAACTAAAGCTTTTCTTGGGTACAAAATCGTGTAAAATCAGACCCAAAATGTACAACTAAAGCTGAAGAATAAAGAAGCACTAAAATCATCCCATGCCCCTTCCCTGTACAACTTCTTGCATCCAATTTGAAAAATTGGTATTTTTTCCAGGCAGTAATCTTAGTTTTACTGTTTTTCAGGATATTTTCACTTTCATTCTTTTGCTGCAAAGAGTCAATGTCTCTAGAGACAGACTGTTGCTTGCGTGCTTTCTAATCCACATTTGAATCAGAACCCATGACATATACCTATGCTTAATTTCACTTCACACATTGCTTCAGCTCTGAGGTAGAAACACTGTTTTGTCACGGCATTATGTGACAGATGTCACGTGCTCTGTGTCAGAAAACCTTCTGAGAGAGACAGCCCAGCTCTTCCAGAGCTCCAGGACCACAGCCCTTCTCACAGGAGTATGACCCTGTTCCAAGATCCTCTTAACAGCCCCTGATTGAAGAAGCTGCCATTCAAGGGAGAGAAGCAGCGAGAGAGATCTTTTTGCTTGTTTGCCATTTCCTAAGCCTGTGGCTGCTTCACTTTTATGTGGGCTAGCATGGGCCACAGCCACCCAAGGAGGCCAGGCAATGCATGGATGCTGAGGGTTAGCCATGAGAACCGCCAAAGGAAGAATGCAGGACAGGTGGAGCTGCCTGGACAGAGTCAAAAGCAGGAAAGCCAAAGGCCTCTGAAGAGACATTCAAGTCCTGGGCTGCACTGAGCCTGACTCTTTTAGGGGTTTTTTTTGCATGTGTGTGTCTTGCATTCCCACACCACAAAGCTGCTGCCCCAGTCCTGCTCCAGAGTTCCCTGTGTCAGACACAGCTGAGCACGGATTGTGCCTGAGCATAGATTTGGTGGCTCTGCCTTGCCTTTGCACAGGGGAAAAGAACCAGCTCTGCATTTACAGCCATGGGAATGTGCAACTGGAAGGAAAGTCCCGCAGCTGCAGCCAGGCACTGTTTCCACAAAGATTTACTACCAGTGACTTCCGATGCCTGACAATCTTCTCCAGAGTTCTCTGCTTCTGGTTTGGTCCTTGATTAATTAAGGGCTTGACACTGTGAAACTAAGAATTTTTCCCAACAGCATTATATACAGGAAAGAGCAATTATAGGCTTAGGATTGAAATCACTAAATGCACTACACACACACTGTTGGACTCATTCCACTGAACTAAATTAGTAATTAATGATATTTTCACCAAAAAGCTGAGCAAATACAGGAATAATAGTAAGTCAAATGTATAACATTGTGAGGCATGGGTTTCAAAAGAACAGGGGGCAAAGTTGCCAAGGCTCCTGTAGTTAGGTAACTACCTCAGCTCTTCTTTCCACTCAGCTGAGATGTCCCCAGCATTTACCACAGTTATACCCTGACCTTAGAAGCTGAGCACTTTTATCGTCATGTCAGAGTTCCTTTGTTATCAGGTGTTTGGTTAGAAGTTCATCAAGTCAACATTTATTTTTAACAACTGGATTACCAACAGGCATTGGATATGTCCCCGTTTCCCTGTTCCCTGATGCAGAGTCCCTGCCCTGGGGCTCTGGTATTTGCTGACTAACGAGAGTGACTGTAGCCTGTTCCCAGAACAGACCCCAGCCACAGCTCAGAGTTGTTACTGGGAACAGAAGAGGCAACACCCTGCACCAGCAGCGTGATAACTGGCGGTTTCAGATGAAGTTTTTCAAGTAAGCTGCTACAGGCAGAAAAGTGATCTGCACTGGCAGAGCCCTTGCCACAAGCAAGATCTTCTACAAGATCTTTCCACAAAAGGAAAGATTTTTTCCAGCACTTGGGCATTTTCCTTTGCTGCTCTAGAAGCTCCTCTGATGTCTTTAGCAGAAAGGTGCCAGGCCTGTTGCCACCATTCCTATTTAAAGACAGCCCCTGGACAAGTCAGGCAGCTGTGGACTGGATCTGAGAGAATATAGGGAACACACAATTTTCCAGATGGCCACTAATGTTCAAGCACGGAAGAAACATAGTCTGATTATTGCATTTTGACTACTCTATTGTACAAGCATGTTATGAACAAAAAAGTTATTCAAAAGTCTTAGTGGATTTCACTTTTTCTTATTTAACTGTTTTACTGTAAGCATGTAAAATGCCCCCCCAAATAATTTTTGTTGAAAATAAATCAGCCAGCATAGCAGTTTTTAACATCCTTCTGCTTCTTGACAATAAGACAGATGATCATGATGTTTAAGTTCTCCCCTTACTAGTTTAAAACTTTCCTCTTTGTCTCACAGTCCTTATGCTGAGAGATACTTCAGAGAGTTTGATTTTACAAGCAGTGAATACAGGCCTGGGTTCTTTTGTTGCTGGTTGGCTTCTGTATATACAGGATTTAATTATGGATGATCAGAACATCCTCCTTGCTAAACACTCTCTACAGGGCCAGTAGTGAAATACCCTCAACCACGTATCCTAGTCCACCACTTCATCCAAAGAATTTTCACTGGGGACTCACAAAATTACTGTTGCCCCAATGACTGGCCAACAGTACCCTTGGATGAGCTTAGCACTTTGGGAAGTCTTAGTGCAGGCTCCAAGGGGCTATAGTAAAAATAGGAGAGATTAAAGAATCTCTTTGTTTGCAATTTGAGTAAATACACCAAGAGTGAAGGAGACACAAAACCTGAACTATGCTCTTAAGACTTGGAGATAACAAAAGGAATCAGACAGGATAGTGAGTGGGAAAGCAGGGATTACCACTGCTTGTGTTGCTGCTGCTTGAATCAAAGGGCTGCCTCCGTTTTTTACTGGCATAGCTGAGCTGCCATGTATCTGCTGGCACGAGCACTCCATGGGAACACTCTGCTATTGATAAAAGGAACATTGTTCTCAGTTTAGTTTACATTGCTCCAGAAGCAGTTAAAGCAAAAAGATGTCACTCACCCCAAGAATATCCGAGAAGATGTTTATCAGCCTAATTATAGTGATCTGAATTCATGCATCACGATGCATCTATGTGGTTTTCCTGCAGATTACATTGGAAATGGAGCTTCTTGGAACAGGTCAGTGGCAACCATTTCATCAGCATTACATGCAAACTGGCTACTGAGGCAGGTTATTGCTGTATCACTAAACATGGATTTCTGGAATTTCCCACAGGAATATATTGCTCTGAATTAACAGCCTGGAAAAAAAGAAGCTTCTATCATTGGTATGCTGAGTGGCATCACAATGTGACTGTGAGTTGTCAACGGCCACTCTAAACTATTAGGGGTAAAGATGCTTTTTCCAGCATCTAGCCATAAGTGCTTAGGTGATTTGCAAATGGAGCCCCAAGGACTCACAAACAGCAAGCAGCAAAACAGATCCTCTGGAGAAGTCAGCTGCAAACTATCCAGTTCTTAAAGAGATTCAGAGATTTTTTGAGATTTTCTGAAGTTTTTTCCTAAAATTCCCAAAGAGTTGAAGTTGTTAGGGAAGGTGCATGTCACATAGGATGCATATGAAACATCTCTGGCTACTAGACTTCACTGCTGGAGGAACTGGAATTGTAGGAAATAACCCCAAAACATGCCAGCAAGGCTGTTCTGTGGCCCAAAGAGTGACGAGGTTTTCCTGCCTGAGAGGTGCCAGCTCAGCCTGAGAGCTGTTGTCTCAGGCAGGAGAAGTCAGTGATGTGACTTTGGTGTCACTGTGACTGGCAAGGACCTCCACTGCTGGAGATGGGCTCTGCTCTGTTTGGAGAGGGAAGGCAAAGCACAGCGGAGGAAATGGCTGTATTGCAGAACAGCAAAATGAAATACTGTTGTGGGAAGCTCGGTGTGCAAGCCAGGAAAGCACCATGATGGGGGATGGAGGGCACAGCTGGGGTAAGGAACATGACATCTGATGGGTCCCTGTACCACGCACAGGGCAGGGCTCTGTGTGTGCTGGTGCCTCACCACCATTCTCATGTTCAGATTAGATGTTAGGAAGAAGTTCTTTACTGAGAGGGTGGTGAGGCACTGGAATAGGTTGCCCAGAGAGCTGTGGCTGCCTCCTCTCTGGAAGTGTTCAAGGCCACGTTGGATGGGGCCCTGAGCAACCTGATGTAGTGGGTGCCATCCTGGCAGGGGCCTGGAATGAGATGATCTTTAAGGTCCCTTCCAACCCAAGCCATTCTGTGATTCTGTGTTCTCACACATGCCGTGGTGCATAGCAGCTTGTCTGCTGGGCCATCTGCTGAGCTGCCTGCTACTCAAATTAGGACTGCGACTCCTCATTCCTACGTGCAGCCTTTCAAATCTTACACCCTCCTCACTGCAAACCTTCTTCTCCTGCTTGATCCATTACATCATCCATCCTCACCAGCAGGGACTGCCTGTTAGGACAGGAGGTATTTGGCAGCTTTTGCATTGTCTCTCACCCCTCAGATCAATGCCCTCACCTGGGGAGAAGCATTACATGCACTGGCCTGCACTCTGTGTGCTGCCCCATCAAACAGGGTCAGCATTTCAGAGATGCTGCAGGAATCCCCCAGCCGGCAGCCAGCATCTGCTTTTGCATTCTGTATTTCTAGGTCCCCAGCACACTGTTGGCCATGAGTCATGCAAATCTTATGCCAGGCAAAGCAAAAATGGCTGCACCATGCATAGATTTTTTCTCTCAAATAGAAAGTGAGACGTTTCAGTGACAGTTTACTCTTTTTAAGAAGTTACCAATTTCTCTGCAACTCTGCTTTTATTTCTCACCATAATTTTATCTTGCTGAAAAATCTTTTTGTGGAAAATCTTGTGAGTGAGATGTTACACAAAATGAACAGAAACTGTGCATTTGAACATTCATATCCATTCATTGCCTCCACTTTCCAATTACAAGCTGGTAAATGCTGCAGTTGCTATACCACATACCATCTCTCCCAGTGTCACTGGAGCTACCAGGAGCTCTGATAATAATGGCAGATCTGGGGGTTTCCACTGGGATGCAAAATCCTCCTATCTGTTTTTCTCTTCCCACTCCCTTGTTGCAGAGGATCATGGGTCTGTACTTGATCTGCATTCAGTCAATTCATACAAAAGCTAAAGAGGAAAGCCTTGAGCTCAACCCTGATATTCAAGTTCAGTGTTTAACGGAGACAAGACATCACCAGTCACAAGGTACTGTTGTTAGTAGTAAGGAATATGTAGGAAAATAGACCATTTAAATGTTCCCCATTATTATGACCATAAATATGGTCATAATAGGTTAGAATTTGAGACTGTATTTTTTAGCTTCTGGTTTCTCTCTAGGCTCTTGTTTTCCTAAAGAACATGAGGTGCCATTTCTATCTAAAGTTTTTTTTCTGATGAGTCTAAGTACTTTGTACCTGAAACCTTTTCAGAGAGGACAAAGAGGTGTTCCAAGCAGATTCGTGCAAACTCATAAAGGCAAATGAAAGCTTCAGATCTAACCTGCAGTCTGACTGTGCACCTGCCTGATTCCAGCAGCTTATTAAAGCCAGTGTTCACTTGGCCTTTCTGTTCTTTATGGGTGCACTTGACTCTGAAGGGAAAAGTTTCGTGCTAGATGGTACAGACTCAGCTGTGCTACAACACTTCATTGCTGCTGCTGCTGCCTTGCAGGCTCATGTGCCTTTTCTTGTCATCCCAGCAAGGAGCCATGAAGATTGTGCACCATGAACTAAATCTGGAGTGATTCTGCACAACCATGTTTCCACTCAAAACAGGTACTCTGACTGCAGCAGCCCTAGCTGGAAGTCAGAAGTGACCAGCTGCCCTACAACAAACTGATCTTAGGCTTTATGCCCATTAATACTATAAGGTCTTTTATCCGAGTGCTTTCCTCTGCTCTTTATATTTTATTCATATGCATAGATGGCACATAAAATACCTTCTTTAAAAAAACCCCCGTCTCTGAACTAAAATCTACAACAATATGCTCATATAGAGATCCCAGTTCCATTTCCAAATCCAGTAAACCCGAGCAACAAGTCAAACTGAAACCTGTCTGTGGCTGCACAGTATGTTCTGAGCATATGAGAATTAGAGCCACCACTGCTGAAGTCTTCACATACCTCAGATTGCTAAACTACAGGCAAATTGTTCCTCAGACCTGTCACTGGGGTGCATCTCTATGGCTATCGCTCTCCATCACTGTGTTCTGGAAAGGACTGCACAGCTACAGCTTCACACAAGCTCCCCCTGACTCTTCACCTCCCAAACTCGTGTCACCTGCTCTCTAATGGCAAGTTTACTAAAGCAGCTCTGGCCCCATGACAAGGTAAGTGGCACAAGTGAGGGGAGTTCACAGTGACTGAGAGCAGCAATGTGAATATGCTTAATCTTCATCTAGCTAACTACAGCTTATCTGAAAGCTGGCCACGTCTGCCATCTTCTGCCTTGGCATAATTTCATCCAGTTTAACAACCCAGCTGTTTGCCCCAACAAAGAGCACAGGAAACATCCCTGCAGCCCATCTGGACTACTCTAACGGGTCAACTGCTTTAATCTACCAACCAGCACACCAAGTGTACTTAAAAGTTTTAGAAGATCATTTCAAGGACCTGGAAATATAATGAAAGGCAAACAGGTCCCATAGGAGGACAATATAACAGAACTGCAGAGGGTATAATTCATCCTTCATTCCATTTAGCAATGCTGCTGCTGCTGGTTAAAACTGGACAGTTTGCTGAGCATATGCAACACAGGCCTGGAAAGGACAGGCTGTAGGTTGCTCTTCTCCCAGCTGCAGACTTCTGTGGAGAAAATGCCTGGTAAAATCTTATTCTCTCCAAAGAAAGATAAATCATAGTAATTGCACTTTAGGGTTTGAGATAAATGCAGTCTTTGGCAAGGGTAAAGGATTTGACAGAGTCCAAATGAGGGTTTGAACTCCACAGGGGACAAGAAAGCCTCTAACACCCTCTCCTTCAGTGTGAGGCTGAATACTGAATACAACCAATTACAGCAGCAAACTCGTGATGAAAGTAAATAAACAACCCTGATGGATCCTAAACTACTTGTTTGTTTTCTGACACAGAAAGACAGACACACCCCAAGGTCTAAGGCACTAGGGGTTGGCTTGGGGCTGAAAATTAGGAAAGTATCTTATTAAACCAGCTATTCACATCTACCATATCAGGAAATGCTCCTAGTTTTTCAAATTCCACACCTTCATTCAAGGAGTGATTACAAAGAAAATTTAAAACCCTGTGCAATTTAGGATCAAGATTTGTTGCATCTTTGGCTCTCATTGTACCTCTAATTTAATCCTCTTCTATAAATTTTATGCTAAATGTGGGATTTTCTGGCATGCTTCAGATCCAAAGGTCTCTTGGGTAAGGGGAACATCTACTTGTTTGTTTGCAGAAAGGTAACAGATTTGTGGAACTACAAAAATAACACCAAGAAATCTCTAATAGGATTGCATGCACTGAACTGGTTTAGGTTCTTGCTGTGGGCTTCTTCCCTAACACAAAAAGAAATTAGAGGCCTCATATTATGTCACATGAAGAATTTGTTTGTAAGTAAACATATATACTTAAAGAGAAGATCTTCAGATTAATTACAAATGTGCTAAATTAACTCAGTGCCGTTCTGCGTCCTGCCGCCTGCCAGGGGAAGGTCTGACAGCTCCCAGCTGCTCTGCCTGGGCTCAGAGCTGCTGATGCTTCTGGGGGAGCAGCGGGGCCAAGGGCAAGGCAGGGCCCATCAGGGCACTGTGCCTGCCCACGGCGGTGCTGGGAGGGGAGAGGAGCGTGGTGCTCAAGGAACACAGCCCGGAGCTTCCAGCATCTGCCATAACATTTTGGAAATGAAGTCAGAGGCCTCCCTCTGCGAGGCAGGAGGCTGCTGGGCTCATTCCTGGGATAAGGGCTGCTTCTGCTCCAGCTCACACGGATGGAGGGAGGGCTGGGCTCTGCTTTTCACCTAAGTGGCTTGCAGTGCCCCCCATTTACTGCATGAGCCCCTGGAGCTTGAACAAGAGCTCATGGTGCCAAGGTACAGCAGGAGCATGCACAGGCAGCAGAGGAGGGTGAAATGCCCCTGCCCTTGTGCACGCTCCCAAGGCAGGCTCATGAAGACGTTCAGGCAGCCGAAGGTGCAGGCAGGTACATGGGGCTACTCACAAAGAGCCTGAGCTGTAGATCTGGTCCTTGGGAACCTGCCAGACTACCCCAAAAAGGACAATGGACTCAAATTTCCTGTTTTGTTTTTTTTCTCAAAGCTTGTTCCTCTGACAGATTTTCCCTTCCAAGCGTGCCTTTGCAGAGTGAATTTTCAGCAGTCCCTGTGTCCTTTGATACCTCCAAGTACCTGCTCAATTCACAGGAATGTGAGGTGCCACTGTTCTACTGTGTGCATATGTTCTTGCAAAGAACAAAGCTAAAAGACTTAGAACTCCCAAGGTGTCAATTTTTTATACTGTGACATGATCAGAAGTTCTGCTGTAATTTCCTTCTGAGTCGTCTGGGTTTAATGAGACTGAAGAGAATGATAGGAAGGAAAGAAATAATTATATATTCTCTTTTTTTTTTATTTTTCCCTCAACATGTCCCAAATGTCACCTTTGACCTGGCTTTCTATTTCTGGCATGGACTAAACTCCCTCTATTTATTTAACAGCCTACACACCATTACAGTAACATAGCAACAGTACTTTCAGTTGTGAATTTGAAAAAAAGCAAAGCAAAAAAAAGAACATATGAACATATTAAAACTGTTAAAGCATTGCAATCTAGTAACACTTCAATAAATGCTTCTCTTTTTTTGCCTTTAAATACCAGAATTATTAAGCTTCCAGTCTGCAAACCCAAAGGAGAGGGATGCACAGGGGAACCAAAGCAGTGTCACCACCACGAAGCCTGTTCTTCCTATGCCTATCTTATTGTTCCCTAACCTTTCTGTTTGTTTGTCTTAATGACGTTTCAGCGTGACTATTTCTCAGGCTCAGCACAGATGATAGCGGGAGTTTGGGGAGGATTCTGAAATAATGATGGGATTTAGCTGGTGGTTTTCCATCAGCTTTCAAAACCAGCTCCCCATTATTCTATAGTCCGTATCTCAAGGCTGATGTGACAGTTAGATGTCAAAAAGGACTATCTGAAAAAGTATAAAATGGAATTGGAGTAACAGTCCATTTTCAGCTGAAGTCCAAATCCCACAGTTTTTCCAGGAAAGTTAACCAGTGAAGACCTGTAAAAGTAGGCCTGGAGTCAGGGGAGGACAGAGCGAAAACATGTTGCAAACCTTTTTTCAGTGGGAGCAGCACACTTGAAAATCTCAAAAAACCCAATTCCCTGAGCTACTTGAGTGCTTCTTATTTTTAAACCTAAGGCCTCAGTGAGAATGCAATTATTTTCTTAGGATGGGTTCAAAATGTTGAACTTATTAAAAATAAAACTTCTTAAGCTTGCAAAGCTTCCACTATAAATATTAGTAAACAATCCAGATGATGTAGCTGGAACAGCAGTGAACACTTGGCGAAGGAGTTTATCACTTCTCCTGAAACTGTTTCTTCACTGCTACTGTAAACTCAGCTGGCATCTCTTCATATGTTTCTTCTCCTCCCATAGTGATTTGATCAGCTCACAGTCACCTCTGAATGCCAGGGGCTTTTCTGTGGAACTGGCAACAGCCCTTGGAAGCACAGCTTTACATCAGGCACACAGAGCCGGCTCTCCCAGTGCTTAGAAACCCAGGACTCTGGTAAACTTAGAGGCTCTACTGCTCAGTTTGTAAAGTCTGCAAATAAAACGTAGCTCATGCTTGTTCTGAACTATTGGCTCCTCCTTGGCACGACCAGTTCGTGTCAGCTTGAAAAAATGCCTTCACAACTGTAAAATCCTTGAACTTCTACAAACAGTTTGCAAGTCTGGTATGTAAAAACAGATTGTTCACAAACTATGTGCTCTGCTGACATTACAACAGTTGTGAAGTTAGAAAGGGTCCCCTCATGGCCATTATTCTGTCCAACAGAAATATGAATACATAACCCATGGTCCCGAGACTTGGGAGTCACAGGATGAATATTTATCACTAACAGGCCTCACAGAAAGTATTGTCTTTTTAAAAAAAGCATTGTCAAAAAAGAGTCAAAAACTTTCATATGAAAATCTAAGTTCCATTTAAATTAACACTCTCATTTAAGTAATTTCAAATTCATACTAATAACCACATTTTACTGCCTTTCTGTAAAATGCTCTATAAAAAGGGATCCTGGATAACTGAAATGTGCTGTTCAGGGCTTTTGTGGAAAGCAACAATGCAGTTTTGACTGCAGGGGTCAGGTGGGGCTTTTGGCATCAGGAGGGAAGGGAATAACAAAATCTCTAGGAACAGTTGTCTCATTCTAACAATTACAAAGCTATGAATGAATTAGCCTCAGAAAGGGACTAGGCATCAGTTGAGGTTTATTTTTAACAAGTACTAAGCTGCAACACATTTTAAAACTGAGTTTTGCATGGCTATGTGATTGTTGGTTTGTTTGTTTGTTTATTTTCCTGATGCAACACAAACTGAAACAAAGCAAGGATATTATTGTAAAGCAAAAAACCATTTAAAAGTTAAAGCATTGCATTTTATTTAACAATTAAATGAGAGAGAAGAAATTGTATTTTATCTGGCTGGATGGAATGTTTTGACATGCAAATTTTATTTCAAACCCAGCATTTTTTCCTTGTCTTATCACATTACTAATTCATTTCCAAATCAAATGAAAAGGACAAAAAAGCAAATAAAATGACTGTTTTTCTAACGAGTAACACTTTAGGAATAAACTTGTCCCTTTCCCAAAAACCTATCAAGTTTTCATAACAAATATTCATAGCATTTTAATGCATCATTGGTAGAAGTAATGTGCTTATCCATATTTCCAAAGTTTTAGTACTACAACAAAGACTTCACCAAAGTACAACTTGTAATGCATTTTCCTCTGAGCCATGTTTGACTGCATCACTTGTTTAATTACCACTCAAGTTAACATTTCCTTCTCTATTTCAAACTAGCGTGGGTTTTTTTAGGCTCTATTTTTGAATGCAAAGACCTGATAACTTGTGTGTTTCTGTTTTGAATAGAAACCAATAGCTGGACATTCCTGTGCACTGAAAACATGTAGCCAAAGATTAAGCTCGGGCTTCAGGACTATTATGGCTCCACCCAAATAAATAGTTCAAGGGAAATTATTCTGATATACTGGTTGCCAAGAACAGCAGTGTTTTTTAGAAATTATTTCTTTCTTAGAAGTCAACCTATCTCATTAAACATTGCATTTAAACTATCAAAACATCGTTAAAATGGAAGAAAACGGTCTAGAATAAACATTGCACTTAATCTACCAAAACAAGGTCTGATTTGCACATAGCTAATTACAAATGTTTAATTCCAGTGATGGAAACTCCTCCCTAACATAAATATTCTGCTGTTATTTTACCAGTGAGATCAATTTGCACAGGATTTCACAGAGAAGGGAACATGTAGACTGCCACACAGGAGCTCCTGTTTGAAAGCCTTCATTTTCTCTAAATTCAGTTCTTTTTTAATACACAAACCAGATAGACAGAATGCACACTGGATTTTAAAATGAAGTAACAACAGAGAAAAACATAGGTACAAAACTTAAAACTGGAATGAGCTAAAAGGCTCTGACAACTTTCTGCATCCGACATGACTCCTACATCCGCCCAGACTATGAACCAGAGTTACAAAACCTGTGAAAATTGATTAAATAAACTCAGGGAGCTCGGGATATTGATTCCAGACAAGTATGAAATTGGCCAGAATTCTCTCTTCAGAAGGGACAGGACTCAAGAGGCAAGGCTTTATAAGAAGCATTTGGAAATAAAAAGACTTATGGATAAAAATTAAATTGAAGTTTCATCTTGAGAGATATTTTTCAGAAACTTCCCCCAAACCAGCAGAAGAAGTACTTGAGCTCACAAAGCACTTGGGGATTTCTTTCAGGGGAGGGTGGCAGTGTCCTCTGGTGACAGCAGCCCAATGCTGGATCAGAGAGCAGATGCTCTCCATCCCACCTGCCCTTCGCAGTGCTCTGCAGCTCCTGTTCCTATTACTTGAGCAAATTCTTCCATAATTCTACTTTACTTTTTCTTCCTAGTAACTTCCTGTTTGTTCTCCTGATAAATACCAGAACTTCAGCTAAAAATGGAGAAGTTGTCTAGATTCTCTTATCTTCTAAACCCCCAGCCTTGGTGTGCTGCGGTTGGGTCCTGCCAGATCCCCCAACGGTCAGAGATGTCGGGCAGGGCTCTGCTGTGCCCTTCTGTTACTGCCCCACACACAGACACAGCAGGAGAGAACACTGCTCCACCAGCTCTGCTATCGGATCCATTGATTTACAGCCTTTGTCTTCCCAGACCAGACACTCCAAGAAGAAGTGTGGTAGAAGTGCAAGGCTACATTTTCTAATATGGGGTCCATTTGGGACTCTTGTTCTAGAAATGCTGACAAGGAATTTTGATTTTCAACAATGTTTGAAGAAATCAGTCACTCAAGTAAAGTGGGAAACTTGCCTTTTTTTGAGCAAGTGGTCTTCCCTCATCAATTTGTATAGTGCTGAAGATTAAAAATAGCTCTTCAGCTGGGGTACAGCTGTGCAGCGTTGACTTAAATGGAGCTGCAGTGACTCACAACAAGCAAGCATCTGTATATGGCCCTTTACTACTGCAAACCACGTAACTTAACTCTAAGAGCAAATAAACACCGGCAGGGCATTCAGTAGAGCTACCGCTGCTGTTCCTCACTGGTGTGACAAACAGTGGGACAGCGATTTGAGGAGAGCTTGCAATTAGCAGTGTGTTAAAAATCCCATTTCTTCCTCCTTGTCAGCGCATGAGCAATGTGTCTTCTCAATAGCACCAGTCTCTTATTTCATTAGACATTCTCTGGACCTTCTTCTATGTTGTTTTTCCTTTAATCATGACTTTTTGCACTGGCTGTGGTAAGTCCTTTGTTTTCAAGGCCATGAAACCATTCCTTCCTTCCACCCCCCCCCCCCCCCCCAATAAATAAACAACAAATAATAACCGTCAGTGATCAGATATATTTCCACATGGAAACTATCAAGGAGCCAGCTATTCAGTGCTGACTTTTCAGAATTGGGATGGATGTACTCAGCACCAATATAAGGAACTGTGAAACCCATCAAACTCGAAGCAGATTCCTCCATTACATCTAATTCCCACAGAGGCTGGTATTTATGATCTACTAACATCAACAGCAAAAATCTTCAGTGGGTTTTCCTCCTGTGGGGCTGAATGTCAAGCTATGCCTGAAACGTAACATTTTTGGTCTAGAGCAGGATGGACTTTACCTCCATCACCACCACTTCTTAGTTTTTGTTAGCAGCTTCTTCCTCTCTGTCTCCTGCCCCATACCCAGCTTCTCCCCAGCTTTGGGTGTTCCCTGGCACCCCTCAGGCCCACACGGACCTCTTCTGGTGAGAAAAGCTGGAACCAAGTGGGGAAATGAAAGCAGCACAGCTTTCAGGTCACACTTAGAGGACAAAGAACTGCAACACGCACCAAATACTCTCCTGGGAGACTCCTTGCACAACTGCCTCTTTAGATAGGCTGACGTGGTGGTTTCACGGTTCAAGTATCTGACAGAGAGAAAAGCATTGTCCATGCTGTTAAATCACTATTAGAGTATTTGCCTGCTGTAGCAAAGCTCCCTGTGCTTTCTAATGAATTCTCTGTGTTTAGCATTAAGCTCTCTGTTTTTACAGAAAGTTACACTTGGGTAATTAATCTCATGTTCGTTTCCTGCACAAGCAAGAGAGCAGCCTTTGTTAGGGAATGATAAGACACTTCTAAGAATAGTGCTACTAAGAGCATCGGCTTTGTAAGACATTACAGGAAAAATATAGACTCTTAGCACCTGCTTTTCACTTTCAAAGTTTTGAAAATAATGTTCTGCTTACCTAGAGGCAAATTCTGACTTGTTTATGCATAGAAAACTTAATGCTTTCATCAGAAAACAAATATAAATGAAGGTATACTTTGGTCTCTAGGCTCTAGTCTTGGAAAGATTAATTTATTTAATTTTATAAACACTGCAAACATTCCCAGTGGCTTCAGTGGGACTATTGCAGCTCCCAATCTCACAACCTGAATTCATTGCTTTGTCTGATCTGTTAACTACAGATTCCACTGAAATTAACTGGATTTTCTTAGTGATTGTAATAGGTGAAGGCTTAAGAATTTATCTGTGTGTAAAACACGGGACCCTCAGGTCGGACCTGACAAAGGCCGGACACTGAACTCAGGAAAATGTAAACTGGGAGACAACCCCCTGAGAGCAAGTGAGGCTGGGCAGTGTACGAGAGGTCCCATGAGCAGCAGGCCAAGCTGGCACTTCAAGCTCCCTGGAAGCGCCGGCTCAGACCATGGGCTTTTCCAGCTGAACACAAAGGGTGGTGTTGAACTCGGGGATTTATGTATGTTGTCAGTTCAGAGCCAGAGCCAACACCATTCTCCTGTAAGCGATTGACACTTGACACCTACTGAAGTCAGTTTAAACAGTCATTGTTTTAAAGCTCTGTTGTTTTTAAGCAGTCACTGTGGTTCAGCCTGAGCTATCTGCTACCCCAGTGCAAGATGCACAGCTGCCATGCTCTTGATACTCTATGAAAAATAGGGGAAAAGTAGTTTACAGCAGGTGAGAGACAATTTCCATTTGGTTTGTAGCATCCACTGTGTAACCAGTCATATGAGAAAGGACATTAAGCTTTGCTGTACTTGCAGCAGATTTCTTTCTGCTTTATTATGAACAAAGGACTAGCTTACCCTCCTAACCAGAAAACAAGGCCTAATCTGCAGAGATCTGGCTAATCTAGTGGCTGATGTTTGGAGAATAACATAGACCAAATTTCCCCTGGTTTTGTAGTGCAAAATCTGAGCAGAGCAGACTGCAAGTAGCCTCGTGAGCTGATCAGAGCCCCTGTTGTGACTATTATCTTGACTGTATAATGGGGGCTTTCAAATCCCAGCTTTATCACATTCTGTTTTCTCTACTTTGCCCTTTTATGAATATTGAGTCATCAAAAATAGCTTCACTGACAGAGTTACTAATGATATCAGCTGAGTGAATCAGTGGCTCTTACACTGTGCCTGCTATACAGTGCTATTAGTGCACTCATTACAAAATATAGCAAAAATTAGATGCCCATAATTTATTTGCAGCTCCCGTGAGACACATCATAGTGGTTATTTTAGAATTGGAAAATGCTAACTGAACAAAGCAAATATTCAGCCATTTCAATGCAATACTGTGGTCTAAAAGAAGAAACTCTGGCTTAGAATAAGTTAAAAATAAATTCCAACATCAGTAAATTATCCTTTCTGCTAGTTTTTAGCCAAAGAAAAAATACGCTACCAAATGACATCCACCATATTCTTCATGAGACAGTTATGCCTCATATTACTGGGAAAAGCTAACATCAGCACTCCAGAGAAAATGCTGATAAACAGAAGTGAATCCGACAAATGATGTAAGCTGTGCATACGGCTCGGAGCGCCAGAGACACGGCCAGTGGCATCCTTCGAGTACGGTGCAGAGCTCTGGGGGAAGTCAGGTTAGAAGGGCATGACTCAAATGGGTATTATCGGTTCCAAAAGTGTTACAGCAGAACAACATAATAACATGCCTGAAGAAGAACCATCACAAATGAGTATGCAAAATGGCCCACGAGGGGCTTAGATTTTTAATGCTGTCCCAAGCAAATTTTTAGGGGTCATTTATTCCTGCCCGGAGTGCTTTCCTCGCAGCCCTGCAATGAGACAGTTTCCTATGTTTGCAACACACATCCTTTTTTTTTTTTTTCCCCCCAGACAAACAGGCAAACAGATAGTGAATGAAACAAGGGGCCCATAGTGCAGTTGCAGATCTCCATGCAGGGCTCGCTTCAGCTCCCCAGCTCCCTTCACCTTTCAGCTATCAGGAACTTTACAGCACAGCATCTTCCAGCACCTCTTTATCACAGACCAAAAGCGAAGCTTTCTGCTAACAACTGCATCTGGCATTGGTAAATAAAACTATTGCAGATGTTGCCGTTAGCAAGTGTCATAGAAATTACAGAGCATCTTAACAAAGCTAAGCCCCAGAATCTAAACTATTAGAATTTTGGTTGTTCGGGTTTTTTTTTTTTTTTTTCTTTCTTTTTAGGATGTTCTTGTCCGTCCCTGGAAAAGTGACATCTGCAATTCTGTTACAATTCTGTTAGTTACGGCAACATTAACTGAAACCGAAATGTGGTTTTTAACCTAAGATATGTTGCATAACAGCTGAAGTATTATAATCTTACGAGCCGGGAAAGGTTAATTCCAGAGGGCACAAGAATGTCGGTGAAAACTAAAATACTCTGTAAGCGCATGGACTTGGAAATCTTTTTGTTTTGGTCCAAGGTGAAGCCGAAACGGACGAGAGATTTCAAAGGGAGAGTCAGACAGCGAGCACATGCCGAAATCCCTTTAGCGAGAAAAAAAATATCAGCAAAGCCTCTGCACTTACGTATCTCTTGAGTTTCTTCTCGGGGGGTGATTTGATGAGCCATCCGGTGCAAACCACGTCCCCCGAGCTCATCTTCCCCCCGGGCGCGGAGCGGCGGAGCGGGAGCCAGGGTGCGGGCTGCCTGTGCGTGTGTGCTTGTTCTGTGCGGGTGTGCGCGGGTGTGTGCGTCCGCCCGCGCGTGTGTGTGTGCGGGTGCGTGCGCTGGGATGCGGGTGCGTGCGCTGGGATGTGTGCGTGTGCGCTGGGATGTGTGCGCTTGGATGCGTGCGGGTGTGCGCGCCGTGCCCGCCCGTGTGTGCGCCGGTGAGTGCGGGCGTGTGTCCGCCCGTGCGGGTGCGCGGCCGTGTGTGTGTATTGTTCCCAGCCAATTCGCACTCGCAGCAATCAGCTTCCTTCAGCTGCGCTCTGCTGCGGCTCCAGCCCGCGGAAGAAGTCATGACATTGATCACTGACACGGCCAGCCCTCCCTCCGCCGCCAGCACAATGCAACACATCGAGCACGTGACGGGCGGCCGGGGCTCGCCGCCGCCGGCTGCGACAGCCCCGGCACCGGCACCGGCAGCGGGCGGCTCCCGCGCACCGCCCCGGACAGCCCGGCCCCGCACCGCGGGGTTGTTGGCAGCCCCTGCCCGGAGCCCCGGGGATGCTGGCTGTGCCTGCCCGGAGCCCCGGGGATACTGGCTGTCCCCGCCCGGAGCCCCGGGGATGCTGGCTGTCCCCGCCCGGAGCCCCGGGGATGCTGGCTGTCCCTGCCCGGAGCCCCGGGGATGCTGGCTGTGCCTGCCCGGAGCCCCGGGGATTCTGGCTGTGCCTGCCCGGAGCCCCGGGGATGCTGGCTGTGCCTGCCCGGAGCCCCGGGGATGCTGGCTGTGCCTGCCCGGAGCCCCGGGGATGCTGGCTGTCCCTGCCCGGAGCCCTGGGGATGCTGGCTGTCCATGCCCGGAGCCCTGGGGATGCTGGCTGTGCCTGCCCGGAGCCCCGGGGATGCTGGCTGTCCATGCCCGGAGCCCTGGGGATGCTGGCTGTGCCTGCCCGGAGCCCCGGGGATGCTGGCTGTCCATGCCCGGAGCCCTGGGGATGCTGGCTGTGCCTGCCCGGAGCCCCGGGGATGCTGGCAGCCCCTGCCCGGAGCCCCGGGGATGCTGGCTGTGCCTGCCCGGAGCCCCGGGGATGCTGGCTGTGCCTGCCCGGAGCCCCGGGGATGCTGGCTGTGCCTGCCTGGAGCCCCGGGGATGCTGGCTGTGCCTGCCCGGAGCCCTGGGGATGCTGGCTGTGCCTGCCCGGAGCCCCGGGGATGCTGGCTGTACCTGCCCGGAGCCCCGGGGATGCTGGCTGTGCCTGCCCGGAGCCCCGGGGATGCTGGCTGTGCCTGCCCGGAGCCCCGGGGATGCTGGCAGCCCCTGCCCGGAGCCCCGGGGATGCTGGCTGTACCTGCCCGGAGCCCCGGGGATGCTGGCAGCCCCTGCCCGGAGCCCCGGGGATGCTGGCTGTGCCTGCCCGGAGCCCCGGGGATGCTGGCTGTGCCTGCCCGGAGCCCCGGGGATGCTGGCTGTGCCTGCCCGGAGCCCTGGGGATGCTGGCTGTGCCTGCCCGGAGCCCCGGGGATGCTGGCTGTGTCTGCCCGGAGCCCCGGGGATTCTGGCTGTCCATGCCCGGCGGAGCGGGGTGGGCGAACCCCGCGGCTGAGCCGTGGGAGCGCTGGAGGCAGCGGTGACCGCGGAGGTCCCCGTGAGGTAACGTGGTGACCCGGCAAGAGAAGGGCTCTGGCCGGAGCGGGAGGCAAAACCAGCGCCGGTGGGGTCAGTCCGCATTGAAACCTCCACTGCAGCTTCCACCATTTACCAAACTTTGTCAGTCTGTGGATTTAGTGGTTTTCCCAGTAGCATTTAGCCCCCTGTATGGATTTAATAGGAATAAACTTGATTTTTCTGCTCACATTATCACAGATTTTTTAGAAATATACTTTTTCAGAAAGTGACTTCAAAGAGACTGTTTGCCTCTCCACTGTCACAAATAGAAAAATATGCCCACAGAGTGCATAACATTGCTGATATCCTTGCAGTTTGTGCCTCTTTCCAGGGTGGGAAACTCTTGCCTTTTCAAGGACAGGGCAATTTGTGTTCATTTTTCAGAAGACTTTTTAAACTCTGACTTAGTTAAAGTGGATGCAGTGGTTCTTCACTGATTTCACAAATCTGTTACTTCAGAGGAGTCTCATGGGCCCCTGACCAGGCACAGCACTTACAGTGCAGCCTGGCTCTGCAAGGTGTGATCAGCACCAGCAGGCCCATGGGAGAGTTTAATGTTTTCACAGAAGTTTTCAGGTCTCTGATGAGGCTCTTTAGCAGGGCAGGCTGCAGCAGCTGGCAGTGTCACTTCTGGAATCTCACAAACTAGAAACATGATTGTGTTTTTCAAGTTTTTAAGCAAAAGTGTGATGGCAATATGTATTTATTATATTTAATATAATATGTACTATAAATGGCATAACTGTATAAGTACAGGCCCTATGTAAATTTACGTAAAAATATAAATAAATCTGTACAAACTCATAGATTCCTGTTGCTAGTGCTTTACATTATCACTGGTCTCAAAAGAATCCTACGATAAACGAAAACTGTTCTGAATAAACTATAAACATATTTCAAATGTGCTCTGACTTTTTAAAATGTTTTGTTTGAGAGTGGTTTTCATGCAGTCTTGCAGTATTATTTAATTCCCAACCTTCTATTCTACTACCACCTTCACTCAGCTTCATTTATCCATTATCCACAGTGATGTTTTAACAACTTCACATGTTTAATAGCAGATTTGTGAACAAGGCTTTGCAACACTTCTTCTTGAAGAGATAAATCCAGCCATGGAACTTATTTAGGGGAGGAAAATCACACTTTCCTTCCATATGTGACTTGCCTGTGTCACCCTGACAGATACAGTAGCCTTAAATTAAAGGCTTTAAAACGTCCAACTGCCAAAATAAAATGAATTAGGATACATTTCATGTGTTATCCCTGCAGTGTCCTAACAATATCCATTTTTTACTGGATCATCCTTCAGACAGATGGCTTCCCTTGTGCAGCTGCATAACCACTTGCAGAAAGGCAGCAGAAGGAATGGGGAGGGGGCAGGACAGGGGAAAAAGAAGACTGGGCTACCAGATGAATTTAAATATTGAATAGCAGACTGTAGCCTTAGGCAGAGCTCTGGCTCTGTCTTTGCTGTGGTCAGTGATAATGCTGCTTAAATCACCAGCAGTCTCCATCCTTGTCCCTGCATTTCTGCCGTCACCTCCACTGCACAGACATGGTGTATCTGTGTGCCTGCATGAGGAACTGAATCACAAACCTGACTGTTTGGAAAAGAATGAGTCAAAAAAAGAGAGACATTATTTTCCAGCTGCATCAGGACTAGTTTCTTGATCTGATAAATGCTGTGGCCAGCTATAGCACTCATACCTTATCAAGGAAGGGGGTGATGCAGGGGCAATAAGAAGAAATCAGCAGTTGCTTAAATTGGCACTTCTGCCCAAAACCCGCCTGCTGAGTGGTAGCCATGGTGACAGGGAGGGGTGCAGTGATTCTGTTCCCTACTCGATGTGTCACTTCTCTGTCAGACGGCCCCTGTCCTCTGGAACTGCTGGAACGGCTCAGCTGCCTGCAAAGCACCTGCTCAGCTACTCGCACTCAGCATATTCAGAATAAATAAAATCTGTGCCAGTTTACTTACGGTGCCAGTGGCCTGAGGAGAAATACAGGAAGCCATAATTAAGCAGAGCATGTGGGGGTTAACGTGTTTGTTATGAAAGCTGCTGTGCTTTCTTGGTATTTGTGCTCCAAACATTAAAAGAGCAAATAAAGTTATTTTCTCACCCTGACAACTTTCATTGTGCTGATAATGTATCGCTCACACATGTGTTTGACAATAACAGGCTTAAAAATGAATGGTATCTCATCCTGATGGAAGAAGTGGGATTTCACTTTTGTCCTGCTCCATGCACAAAATTTTCAGCCACATTTAAATTAAAATGGTGAATTATAATTATGATGGTGAATGACAGCATCTTAATTTTAAAAACCCTACAGTTGAAGACTTATGTAGAGGGTGCACTGAGGTTGGAAACAGAATGGGAAGTTCTCAATCCTCTCTTCTGCTGCTAAACAGGTTTTTTCTCCCTTTCCTAAGTACATTATCCCAGAGGTGCTAGCACTGTCACGGATTGGCTTGGCCTTGGCCAGTGGCATGTCCATCTTGGAGCTAGCTGGCCTTGGCTCTGTTGGGCATGGGGGAAGGATCTGGCAGCTTCTCATAGAAGCCACCCCTGTAGCCCCTCTGCTGTCCAAACCTTGCCACACAAACCAACACTGCCCTCCACCAGACTAACCTCATATGTGCCACTAGCAAAGATCAGAGCAACCATGGTCAGTTTGACCATGGATGTGAGCGCAATTCACATCAGCCAGATCCCTAAGAGGAATTCACTGCTTGTCAGGGAAGTACTGGTCTACTCCTTTCATTTCCTAACTTAGGCTACTGATGTTTCAGAGGAAAAACTTGACTACTAATAAAGCAGAAGAGATGACGGGAATTGATGAAGCATTGATGGGAAACTCCTTCATGACTCTACAGATCACTGATAGAAGTGTGCTATTTAAGCTTATCCATTTCCATGTTGCACAGCAACTGGTGGTGTTATTATTGAGAGTAGCGAAAGTTCTTATTTCCTTGTGCACAAATGAATAATCAGGATGGAGAGGATGGGAAAAATCAGAAGGACTTATTTCATTCACAAATTTATAGGTATAAGAGGAGGAAGGGATGCCAGAGTTGTCTCAACTGACATTTCCACAAGCAGATAGTTTTCTGAGAATCTAGCTTCAAACTTAATTTACAGCACCACACAGGCAGTGTGAAGGTTGAGGTGCATGCAAAAGACAGCCATAGCCCTGGGAGAACAGCCTTTTTCTCTCATCTAGCAACTGATCCCTGTTTACATATGGAACTCGCACCACACTTACTCAGCAGAATGCTAACATGCCTCTGCAGCATTCTCTCAGCAAGCAGAAAAGCCCAGTGCCACAAAAAAAAAAATGACACAGTATATATGTTCCAGCTGTTCCTGACAGTTACCAGTCTGCTCCCCCCTGCAGACAAATACTTCACTCTCTCTCTCCATTCACAAGGACAAATTTAGCAAAGTCACAGGATAATTCAGCCCCTGCTCTTCCTTTCAGCAGCCTGTCCTCACCATACAAATCAGGTCTAATGGAGGAACGCACGCAGATCCTCAGAGAGACATGATTTGTTGCTGTTGTTTAAACAATTAACTACCAAAACTGCAGCCTGACCACAGGCTGAGGGTGATGCTGACCTGTCTGCACTGTGCTGTTCGACTGATGAATATATTCTGCCTGATCCATGCTCTGTCACCCCCAGGCCCTTGGTGGCAGTGACATCCCATGGGCAGACACCTGATTTCAGAGCAGGAGCCACTGTGGAAATAAAAAAAGAAAACAGACGAACGTTGCTGCGGTTTTGCTCCAGGAAGCATATGAACTATGTAAGCTGCATGTGGGTATGGCCTTTATTGTTGTGGACAGGGCAGAATCTAATTTTACCAAAAGCTCTCATGACACATAGGGAGAACTCTGTCAATCCCTTTCAGAAAACAGACCAACGCCCTCTGGCACTAACCTCCTCTGCAAAACAGCAGCAGACATCCAGCATCTCATAGGAAAGTCTCCTGTTTAGGAAAGTAACTGGTAGAAGAGCTGGAGTTCTGCTGAACAGTGCATTTATTTGCAAATGCAAAACTGTCTTTTTCTGAAGTGGGAGTGGCAACAAACAGGCTCACTTTGGTTCAAACCTCTTCCCTGGCTCTTTTGAGAGGTTTCTTTCTTCCCTGTCATCCATAAAAGCACACACTAAAAATTGTGCTTTTGCTAATTTTCAGCTTCTGTTTGCAGACTAGTAAACAATTTTATGATGTCTACACAGGTTGTTAAGTAAGTCATGGCTGTTCCTTTCTACATATGAATCAGTAGCAAACCTTTTGTGAGGATATGCTCATGAGGTAATGATATCACTGGCCCCTCAAGGTCAGCAAATAATCCTTGCAGTTGAGGGAGGAGATACAGAAGCTTTTTTAAAGATCCAAAATTTCTATTCTAATTGTCTTCATTTCTTTTATGAGCTAAGAAAAATCTACTTCATTTTTCATGCACAACAACGATCAATACTCAGCTCACATGTGAAGTCTACTTTATATGGCAATTTGAAGGAATTACCTTTGCACAAGAATACAAAATAATCTATTTGACATCAAGATTATGATATGCTTCTTCCAGATCAGAAATAACAAATTTTTATTAAATTTGAATTTTAATATCTTGAAAGTGAGGGTTTGCTGAAACCTGTTTACTCCAGGCTATCTGGAGCAGCCTGAAGTTTGAATATGATGCTTAAAGAAAGGTCTCAGGTAGGCCTGCAGAAACAGATGGAAAAAGAAGTCTGTAGGTTTATATTTAGATGAAAAAAATATCTAGCTAGCTATTTTCAGACTCAGAAACGTGGAAGGCTCACCATGAGGTGCAGGATGGGTCTCAGCTTCCCCCAAATATTCTTTCTGAGACCAGAGAACACTTTGGAGTGATGAGAAAATGAACCCGGGAAAATTAGCAGGGGATGCCTGCCTCTGTTCCCTAGATTGCCCCAAAATGCCTGAGAGTAAATAGAAACCCTGCCTCTTACACCTGGGAGAATTTTTCATGCTGATGGCAGAACTGTGGGTGAGAGACCTTCCCCCTCTAGGCAATTAACTATGTTTAATAATGATTGACTAGAGCAAAATATAGCAAATAGAGCATAAAGCAATCGACCAGAATACAGCAGAGACCAGATTTCCGAACTCTTGTGTGTAAAAGGTTGCTCTGTGTGAAGAATGTAAATGCAGGAAAGGAGGGATTGTTTTGATGGCAGCTGTGTGTTTGAGACTGCTACAAAAAAGGAAGAATCAGTACAGGATGAGGAAGAAAGAAGGCCCAGGCAGTCAGGGAAGCAAAATAGCAGCAAAAAAAAAAAAAAAAAAAAAAAAAAAAAAAAAAAAAAAAAGGCAGCAAGGGGAAAGGCAGACATATACCCTATGTGGACTAGGATAAACTAAAACCAGCTACTTTTATCTAACAGATCCCTCAGCAGAAATGGTAGTACTCTGGAAAATATAATAGCTTCAGTTTAGTTTTTCACAGTGTGTAGATGTTTACAAGTAACAATAGATACAAAGATCAAGATTAAAGTATTTTCACAGCAGGGTAAAGCCTGTGGCAGCTGAAATGATGGCTTTTGGCTTATGCAATGCATTTGCCATGTTTGCAAGGCTAAGGCAGGCAGTACTTTGCAGCATCCTTCTGTGCATTTCCTGTATTTAAATGAAATCCTGGTGCATGTTAAACCTTTAAACAAGAACTGTTGTGTTTACAAATAATCTGTGATCAGTGTGAAATCAAACCCATAGGCTTTTGGTTAAGAGAAAGATAATTTGTTTTGGGCAGAGAAGGAAGAGAATTCTTCATGAAGAAATAATCTCAACCATCATTTAAGAGAGTTAAAGGCTGTACTGCACCAGCCTGCTCACTGGATACTCACAGATATTCAAAATTTTATAATACTCTGTCTCTGTTAAGAGCAGTTTGTTTATAGGTTTTCAATATTGCAAAATGACTGCATAGGTTAGGGGAGAAAAAGATGCCATTGCAGGGAGTAGCAAAATATGCTTCAGACTTATTTCAGTTGGATGGAAGAAACTTTTAACAGCTTTTGCTTTGATCTAAAATCTCTTTTAAAGTGCCTTTCACTTTAAACAAAACTAGACTCTTCTGGTTGGGGACTGTCCTGAGATAATGCTCAGATTTTGGCGAAGTCATAGCTTATTACATCAGGAAATATTTTATGACCTCCAAAGGAATCACCAATCATTGTTAAATTTGGATGACATCACTGTTTGTAGGTGGGCAAAATCTGGCATTCAGGACAGAATACACAGCTGTAAAACTGTTTATTAAAGCCTGGGTTATGGTAGCTTAAACTGGTACAAATTAGAGTGGCTGCAATCCCACCCTTCATCTTGCCATGGATCTGTTTTGCTGCTGTATTGGCACTGGCCTCTGTGTGCGTGGGCAGTTGAGTTGTTTTGCTGTGCTGATCTGAGGAAAAAATAGTAACTCTCTTTGTTAGGATCAATTTTGTTTTTTAGAATCTTGAACTAACCCACTGCTCACCTGCAGAAACACCAGTAACAGTGCAAGGGGTCAGGAACACAAACTGTGAGAGTTCCTGGCTCTCCCAGTGCGAAAATGAACACATAGCCAAAAAAAAAAAAAAAAAGAAAAAAAGAAGAATTAGCAAAAAAACTGTGTGGTTGGGAAATACAGTGATATTGGAAGACTTTCCAGTACCACAATAAAGCTCTGGCTACTAAAGCCTGGATTAAAAATGCAATATTGGGATAAAGTTGTATAAACAAAGAGTATTTGTACAGCTATCAACTCTTTGAACCAGACGCAAAGGACATATGAACTATTTTGTTACAGTTCCCACTGCTGAATGTGGTCTTGTATTTGCAAACCCTATTGGCAACACCAGAGACTCTCTGTTGGGTGAAATGAAAACTTGATACAGAAAATTGATGCATTAATATGAAGCCTCCACCACAAAAAAAACCCCCAACAAACAAAAAGGAGAAAAAACACCCATAAAAACAAAAGAAAAAACCCCCAAAACAAGCAAAAAAAACCACCCAAAAAACAAACCCTCTCAAAAACCCCAAGCAACAACAACAAAAAAGCAAACCCTTTTCTTTAAGAATACTCAATGTAAAGCCTATTAGGGCACACTGTTGCCTGTTACTGATGCAGAATTTTGAAGCATTTTTTTGTAGCCACGAGCTGGGCTGCTCTCATCTGCTCAGCTGCTGCAAGGACTTGCAGCCATGGACATCCTTGGGAATGGCATCTTCAGCAAAACCTGGCTTACAAAGGAGTGGCACATAAACCAAGAGCACATTTGAGAAGTACCTTCTTTATTGTAAGCTCTAGAGGAGGAGTCCTATGAGCAAGGAAAAAATCTGAAACCCTAAAGTAGGTAAACTTGGAAGGGAACCTGTGAAATAAGGAACTGAAGGAAACAGGGCTGCACAGGTAAGTGCAAGAATGCATAGAACTGTGCTACTGGACAGAGCCAAGGTTACTTGTAGAGACATAACCTATTACTAACAGCAATATTAAAACAGCAACTCTTGATATAAACATGTTAAGCATGATGGTAACACTGCTGCATTCAGGGTAATGTGTGGTTACTGTGGTTGATCACACTTGAAGGCTGACATAGGCACGGAGATAAAGGTGACAACCATTCAAGTCAACTTGCAAATACCCCAGAGAGAGCTGTGTTACTTGCAGATCCTGCTGGTGTCTGAATCATAAAGCTGTTTATTGATAACATGTATTGCACAGTTGTGGTTTAAGTTCATGGCTGGTATGATTAAGCTAGAAATGACCAGCGTCCTAGAGGTGGATTTTGGATTATGGCATTCAATGGAGAGCTTCCTGAATGTGTGAACAGATCCCAGAGTAACAGGATACAACCTTTACAAGGCCCTTCTTAACAAACACTTTTGCCATTCTAAGGGAAGGTACTGTATGTACATGATACAGTTCCAGAGGTAATTAAACAACAGCAAGTAGAAGATGGTTTCAAAAGTAATTTTTATAATTTTTTTTCCTATTCTTGATCAAAAAATTAGTTTCCAGATTGAGCAGCATTCACGTTCAGTAGTCCTCAGGCTACCGGATCCCCTTGTCAGGACTCCCGCAGCCGAGTACAGGTCGCTGTTGCCACCTGGTGGCACGTCACAGCGGCACTGCCACTTGGCAATGGGATTTTCAAGTCAGCAAAGACACACATCACAACCTATATTTCAGGCACGTTTTATTATTTAAGCTGTTGTTTTCTGCAGAATCAAGGTTTTACGGCTAACAGCAGATCACCATCCCCGCAGTGCATTCACGTGGTTCCATTACACCTCCACTGAGTTCCTTGGTTGTGCAAAGGTTGGGAGGCCAACCCCACCTGCTCACTGAGGGGCTCACAAGGTCTTAAAGGCTCCTCTTTCTTCAGCAGGTGCCTATATAATCCTCTCACTTCACTTCTAGTTGGCAGACATAGCCACTGCTCTTCAGCCGTGGTCTGAGTTACAAACCTGTTGCTACTGGTGGCCTTGCATGGATTTGGCAATTCTTGGTGTAATGGGTTTATTTGTTCTTGTGAATTCAGCAGCCTACTGGCTTACAGGTAGTGCTTATGAACTCACACAAAGGGAGCTCGTATAGCAACTTGGCCTAGAAAGTAATTCTGCAGAATACTAAGGTTTATTTAAGAAGTTACCCAAACCCAGTTATCTGTGCTAGAGAAATGCAGACTGCTACAATTAGTCCCCTGTTTGGAAAAGGTTGAGTAATCACCATCCAGAAATTTTAAAATCTTATGGAATTACCTGGATAGTATGTGAAAATGTCACTGGATCTGTGTCTTACCAGTTCTTTACAGGTTTCAGCAGTGTTTCAAACATACAAGTGGGTAACAGTGAATCTGCAATTTCTCTTATTAAATCTGACAAGAAAACATAATTCTCATCATACAATATGTTAAGTGGCATCTTTCTGAGTTGGGCAGAGGAAGCCTGCTAAATTGATGTGTAGGAGACTACACATTCAGCCCTGGTGATTATATCTGGCAGACTCTAAAATACGGAGTAATAAACCTGGGAAAACAAAGAGCTAATAGCTAAATCTACAACTTTAACATGACAACTACCCTCTTGCCTCCCAACACATAAAAAAAATACCAATTGGAGATAGTCGGTACAAATTGTCAAATATGAGTACAAAATCTAGTATACAAAGTAAGTACAAAAAAGCACTTCCTACTTTTTAAAATTAATTAGATTATCATGTGATAATACTGTTGTGTGACTACATGATTTTTTCAGCCACTGGCCTGTAGATGCACAGAGTACACAGCATAGTCTAAGAGAAGCAGCTAAGAACATGTCTACAAAGTGTCAAATGCAAATGTGAAGCACACAAGCAAAAAATAGCCAAAGGAGATCTTTCATGAAAGCAGCAGCTTGATTGTTTTGTACAGCATGCAATGTTCCTGTGAATTTCAAGGAAAAAACAAGCTGTGACAAACACTTGAGAGCATTTTGCATAAAGAGAAGCATCAAGCATTTGAAAGTGGAGAAGGAAAGTCAGATATTAAAAGTGGTTAGTACGCTATTTTCTCTAAAGGTTAAGAACAACCACGTCATAGACTGGAATTTTCCCACCTTAGAGACTTTCTCATAGCTAACGGTAAACTTCATTTTCTAGAGAGTACTGCTTGGAAAAGCTATTTGGAGTACTGTTTCAAAACCAGTCACGTCACTCTTCTCGATTGCTCTATGAAAAATGTACTTCCCAAAGCTTTTAAAAGTAAATCATGTGGAAGGGCTACTGCAGATGCTGTGGGCCTTGCTTTTTTGTGGATGATGTAGCAGACACAGAAGGTAATAGGGTGCTAAATAATTTGGAACAACACTGTTACTGCTTTGCAGCTGTTCCACAACATGAAAAAGAGGGGTTTGGAGCTTAAATCTTCTATGATGGGCCATAATCTAGATACTGAATTTCAGAGTAATCAGGCAGTCATGGAAACAGCTCAGACATATGTTAATGGCACCTCACTGGAGCCAATGTATAGATGGAAAAGAGGTCTCAGAGGTTTTTCTAAATGCAGTGTATGAGAGTTGCAATAACCCGTTTGCTCAGCTCAGTTGTTGAGTTATGCAAAAAGATTTTGGTAACAGCTACTGAGCTTTTTACTGGACTGAAGTAGCTTTTATTGCCCATTCTGCCCACTGGGCTAAGGTTTCCTTGCTGTCACTGGACAAAATGCTCATGATACTGCCTTTGTAAGTAATCACCAGGTAACATGGCTGATTTAGAGCTCTGTTTTTTAAGTCCGCCAGCTCAAGGACTGGTTTGGGATCCTTTAGCAGTATGAGCAAAGTTACAGCTCAGCAGCTGAAAATCTGAATGTCTTGCATGGACAGTCTGAAATATGTGCACTGCCAGTAACTAAATTGAATGGCTCCTTTACTGCAATTTTCATCAGAAATATGCAAACACTGCTGAATTTAAAATTGCTCGAGAAAAAAAAATCCTGCCAGCTATTCTTGTTTTGTGAGCTCCACTGGTACCTCTTAGACCTGCAGATGTTAAGAGATGATTTTCTCTCTGGTACCGCCTGGGGCGGTTTAGGAAAACATACTTACCATTTGCAACAGGGTTTGGAAATGCTGGGCTGAATCCAAAGCACTGAGGGCAGCAGGTCGAGGGATGGGATCCTGCCCCTCTGCTCTGCTCTGGTGAGACCCCCACCCAGCTCTGGGGTCCCCAGCATGACACGGACGTGTTGGAGTGATTCCAGGGATGCTCTGGAGGCTGGAGCACCTCTGCTGTGGGGAAAGGCTGAGATGCGGCTGCTCAGCCTGAAGAGGAGGGTCTGGGGAGATCTTGTAGCCTTTCAGTACTTAAAGGGGGCTCATGAAGGAGGGAGAGCAACTTTTTACACGGGCAGATAAGACAAGAGGGAACTGTTTTAAACTAAGAGGAGATACTTGGATTAGATATTAGTAAGAAATTCTTTAATGTAAGGGTGGTGAGGCACTGGCACAGGTTTCCTAGAGATGTGACTGCCCCATCCCTGAAAATGTTCAAGGCCAGGTTGATCGGAGCTTGGAGCAACCTGGGATAATGTAAAGTGTCCCTGCCCACGGCAGGGGGTTGGAACAAGATAATCTTTAAGGTCCCTTCGACTCCGAACTGGTCTGTGGCGTTACGCAGCGGCCCTGGCCGCGCTCTCTCGTGAGCTGCGGTGTCAGGCGGGAGGACGGGAGGCAGCAGAGGCGCGGAACCCGCGGCCCGCAGCGCCCGCCAGAACGGGGGGTCCGGCCCGGCGCCGCTCCCCGAGCCCGCCTCAGGCGGCGCGGGAGGCGCGCGCCCGGCCCCGTCCCGCGGAGGTATCGCGAGAGCCGCGCGGCGCGGGCCGGGCGGAGCCGCGCGGCGCGAGGGGCGGTGGGGCCGCCCCCGCCCCCCCGTGGCTCCGGCACCCGCCGAGCTCAACATGGACCCGGGCCCCGGCGAGGAGCCCCGCGCCTCCACATCCTCCGCCACGGCCGTCGCGCAGGAGCCCGGCGCCGAGGAGGTACCGCTCCGCTCCGGGGGGCCCCTGCGGGTGGTGGACCCTGGCCCGGTCGTCCCCTTCTGCAGCCGCTGCTCGGCCCGCGCAGCCCCGGCCGTGAGGCCGCCCGGGCTCCTCCGCCGCGGCCCGCGAGGGCCCTGCGGGTCGGCCCCGCCCGGACACACCCCCGCCCCCGTGCCTGCCCTTCGGCGTCGCCCTGTCAGCAGCCGCTGTCAGCGCGGTCCTGCGATGCCCGCGGCTCGGCTCTGCAGCCTGGGCACGGGGCTGGGGCCGCTGAGTCCGTGCGGACCCCCCGCCAGCCCCGCAGCCTGGGCGCTCCTGCAGGGCCCGTCTTCCGGCGCCCCCCGCCCTGCTGTTTCCTTCCCCGTGCCCCCGGGAAAAGCTGTCTCGGAGCCGGGAGCTCCGCGGGCTCGGGGTGGGAGTGTCGCGGGGGCGGCCCGGAGTGTTCCCGGCTGACCCGGTCTGCCCCGGCTGCCCGGGCCTCCCCCTGTCCCCGCCTGGCTCGGATTGTGCCCTGATGCAGAATACACCCCTCGGAAGAACACGTATGGCTGCCAGCGGCCTCTCCTTAGTTTTTTGGGAGAAAGACACAAGGCATGTAGAAAGTGACGTATTCAGGTATCCTTGGAAACAGAACAAGATTTAACCTGAAGAATGAATCTTAGAAAAAACTTAGTAGGAATGAGGACCGTGCATCATATATTTATGATACTGGAGAAGATTACTGAACTACTGATAACAGTGCATTCAGGTTTTTATGCCAGTTACTGAAAGTCCATTTTGCCTGTAATGAATGCTTGAAGCTTTATTTTATTATGTATACAAACAACTGTGGTACACAGTGCAGTGTGATCCTGAACTTTCCTTGGTTACTCGAGGGAAAATGTTCAAGGACTATTTCTCTATTGTATACAACTTACTCTGCAAAATTTTATGCACGTCAACTGTACAGTTACAGCATCTGCATTACAATGGCAGTCATGCAACCTGTTGTGCTCTGCTCCCCTCTCAATGTTTTACTTTATAAATAGTTTTTGTTGTACTACCAAAACAGTCTGACTGGCTATTGGGAATGTATTTCCAGTTTGTATATGTGAGTTAAACACAGAAGGAGTCCTTCTAATTATTCTTAGTGCATCTGTTCAGAGTTTTCAGTAGCACAAGTTACAAGAGTAAAGTCAGCTAAAGCAGCCGCAGTTCTTGTTCCCAGCTGTTTATTGAGGTGTTCGTGGGGGCTCCTCACTTTGGGACTATTACACTTACTGCATGGAAATCTCTCAGGCTGATCTTAGGAACTGTATTTAGCATAGTTATTAGAGATTTTGAGGGGGAGTATTTTGTATCCTTGGAATACTCAGGATCTTTTGTAAATGCTGCGTGGTTGTGTTAGTTGTAAATTTAAAAGTTGTTTAAATGACACCGGTTTTCAGGGGATTATTTAATCCTGAATGGAAATTGTTTCTAGAATAGAGATAAATTGTTACTGGAGTTAAAAATGAAAGTACTTTCACCGTGGTGAATTGCACTGAGGCTTCTGCTGTCCTGGTTCCTGACAAGTCAGTCCTCTAAGTGATGAAGATACATTGTGTAAAGTTTCTAGGGCAAAGCTCTCAGACTTCATGGAATATTTTAGTTTCTGTGTTGTATAAGGTACATGGTCCGGTTGTTAGGGGGAAATACTCATATCAAAATCTGGTAATTGTCAAGGTGTAGATTTTTGTAATTCAGAGCATTATGTAGAAGCAAGTTTGGGTATGATGCCTGTCCCTGTCTGGCACCACCAGCACAGAGTAGTACTTTAGTGAACCTGCAGCATATTCTCCCCCTTGTGATTTGTGAGGAAGAGAAGGGGCACAGGGATGCATGTATCTTGTTTGTCTCTTTCACTGGCTTTTGATAATCTCCTGTTTTTTGTTTCTGATACTTCGCGGACCATCAATATTCAACAGAAACACTGCAATAAGAGTTGGGGGGGGGGTGGGGAACGTGTGTTTTCTCTTGAAAGGTAAAGTGTACCATGTGATTTTATTGTGCTGTGGCTGCAGTAATATGTCAGCTCATTGACTAATTCAGTGTGTTATTCAGAAATACTTCTTTCAGAATAAATTTGATTTGTATGCCACCGTAAGTTTTATCCTTCTGGGATAATCTGAGTAACAACAGAACTGGCATTGCAGCCATCTGCCTTGGGGCTTAGAAAAATAATACTGCATTGCAATTTGCTTGGAGATCATACAGTTATAGGGGATTCTCACAACAGTGAGTTCTTCTGCTTGAAGAAACTTCATACTTACCTGAGGTAGACAGCTTTTTTCCCAGTAACACATATCTATCTAATTTATTTATAGGGCAAGCGAGGGAGATGCCTGAAAGGGCCTATTGTCAATTTGCTTTCATTTAAGGAATAGTTTGACACTTTAATTGAAGGACTGGACTTGATATTGGCAATGTCAGTCTCTCTTTTTGGAGTGTATGTTGCATAGTAATATAATGGAGGTGTGAATATACACGTATGTATGACCTGCTCTTTGGCATGTTGGGGTAACTTTGCTTTCGGAGATGAGCTGATTACCTGTATGATTGAAGAACATTTAAGTGAATAGAATATTTCTAATGCTACCTGTTTGCACCATTTGGCCTTGCAAAGGGAACTGGTGCATTTATAAAATCATTAAGCTGTCAAACAGCTTCATTATACACTTAGTACTGTTCACCTCTGCAGAGAATTATGGCTTTGGGCCAAACTTGAAACAGTAATCTCTGACTTCAGAAAATATTCCTCCCATTTGTGTGATTGTGCTTAAAAAAGAAGTTAGCATGTATATTTGTCAGTAACAGTTCTGAAATTTAATTGTAATGTTGCTTGACAGATTTTTAAATATTTGGTACATTTTGGCCTGGTTTTGCTACTTGACCCTGAATAGTTTACATTATTATTTTAATTTAATGTATTTAATAATAATTTATAATTTAATCTGATACTCAAAGCACTTAAAGCAGTTTAATACTCTGCACTGTTAGATTTTATGCAGACATGCACTCTGGCAGCTCCTTTCAGTTTATTCAGAGCTTTTCAAAAACATTTTTATAATTTAATGCATCTCAAATAGATTTATTTTTTATTGTCACATTTCAAAGACCAATTAGGAAAATTTTCTTAAATTAGGGGGGAAAAATCTACCATTTCGTCATTTTTCCAGTATTGTAGTTGTGGAAAACGTGCTTTGAGCTTCACTGTTGAAGACAGATATGAATCTCATAAACTACAAAAGTCAGCCATTTTAGTTACAATTCCATAGATTTCTTCCATATAGAGTAAATAAGGTAGTTCTTCAGCAGTCTGAGAGTATACCATGGAGTTGTTGCTGCATGGATTGAATTGGTTGGTTGTGTCTCTCCCAGGTTCATGGCTCAGTGTAGTTAAGCTGTGTTTCCAATTCAACTTGTGACTATTCATCTAGCAGTGAAAACAGACAAAATCCAAACAAAATGCAAGTGCTGGAAACTTACAGTTAGGAATCTGACATTTAGAGATCACATTTAATTTTTTAAAATATATTTTCAAGATATTAAACTTAATTACGCATTTACAGTAATATCTCTGTGAAAGATTATTGTGCTCTTTTAGTAATTTCTTTCAATTTGGATCCTGCTTGTAGAGATTAACATGAGGATCTTTTAGTTCCATCACGGGCATGAGGTTTTGCTTTGGGTGAAATGATACGATTAATGCAGTCACTTCATTTTGAAATAATTATTTTTTTAAAATAGCATTCTTTTCTCGCAGTTTGTAGGTTTGTTTGTTTGATACATTTTGCTAAAAAAGTAAATAAAGAAACTGGTATTTATAAAATGTTTAACTTTTGAATTCCAGAAAAATGATCCCCCATTTCAACTCAAACTTCCTCCAAAGGCAGCTAGACCTGAAAAAGAAGTTGACCCAGAATATGAAGAGAAGATGGTAAGTGTTTTCATGACAAAACACACTGCAGCTTTTTATGGCAGTTGGTTGTTGGAACAGGATCAGCACAGTTACAAGGAGTTATTGCAGCCTGGATGTGTCAGAAAAGAAAAACAAATGAAGATTCATTTAAATGTCTAGGCCCGTGTTGTGTTTCTCACAGTGACTAACAGGTGTTTAGTGAAGACAATGAGAGCAGAGGAGGAAGGTAGTGGTAGTTCTGTTAAATACTGTCCTATTCTTCCCAAGTATTTTTGTCTGCACAATTTTTGGAGTTGTAGCCTGTGGTTTTTATACTCAGTAGTTGTCAGTGGATTTTTGGTTTTGTGGGTTCTTTTTTAGTTATCCACACTCATCTGTGGTAAGGACTATTCAATGAGATTTTATATTTAGAACTCTCCCCATTTTGTTTTGAATCTGTCTCTGCCAGTTTTATTTGATGACCCCTTGGGTGATGCCAGAGGCATCCTTAAGCTGCTTCTTACTTAACTGAAATACTGAAGCTGCCGGTTTCTCTCATATAAAAACATAAGGTTTTAAATATTTAAATGCCCCATAATATTTGTGCCATAACAATGCAAAACAGGATCTGTCCACAGGACCAGTGAAGGGAGCTTGTGATGCTGGAGAGGAGATGTAGCAGGGTAACTTCTGTGTTACAAAGGCAAAAACCAGTATGACATTGTAAGACTCCTTGAATGACGTTTTTATTAAGTTCTTGGTTTAAGCTGGTACCTCTCTCTTATATTTTTTCTTAAAAGCTTTACTGTAAAATGGATGCCTAATAATTACAGTAGAGTCTGAAAGAATTGGGTATTACAGAAGTCAGGGAAGAATATAACTGTTAGACATAGAAAGATTGATACTTCCTTGTATGAATACCCAGTTCCTAGCCAAAGAGAAGACCCGCAGTGAATTTGTTCTTCAAAAATGAGTTTAATAAACAGATAAACTTGTTTCACAGTAATACACGGTGAATTTACAGCTTTCCTAAATTACAATTTCAGTTCAGTTTTTCTAAGAGGCAAAGGGATTCGGTATAAAAAAAAAAATCTACCTTTTATCAGTTGTATAGTTGTGAGCTAGACCTTTACTGTTTTATCAAAACATATTGCTTATACTAAGCCAATAATATTGCAGGCAGAAAAGTTTACTGTGTCATTCAATATAGGTCCTTACCAACTATGATTATTTTGCCAAAACCATCATGTGTTATTTGTTAACTGTAAATCCTCTGAATGGATTTGTTTTTATTCTACTTCTCCCTTCTAGAATGCCTTTTTCTTAAAGGTTTTACTTGATGTTTACGTTTTATTCGGTTGTCAAGTTATTTAAAGAAATGGTCCAATAATGAATGCAAGTGGGGGGGAAGTGGTAATTTTTTTCTCCAGGAGATTCTTAGTGAGGATGTTCCTTTGCTGGTAAGTGGTGCACTGTTAAAAGAAACGCAGTGCCCTCGTGTGGCGAGATGCTGCATTGCATGCCAGGCTCGTTCTTGCTGCTTTTTTCTTTGGTTGGTGATCCTGCTGTGGGAGACTTGCTTGTGTGTAAGGTCTGTGGGTCGAGTATTTCCTGCAAAGGCTACAATGCAGAACTACAGTTTCACTTCTGTCATTTATATCATGATATGTAAATGCGATCACATGGAAATTGCCTTACATGGTACAGTGTTACATGATGCTTAGATTTGTCATAGAGAAACTGGTAACAATTGCATTCTGTTAGATAGAGTTTGCATTTTATCATATTTTTCTTTAAAATTGTGTAGCATCTTCTAAATGTAGAGAAGGCCACGTTTTGCTGTGTGAGATAGTGAAGTGCATATGGCCCATTGAGATGGCAAAACCGAAATGCTTGAAATTTGAAATCTGACAGCAAAATTCACAAACTTGAGTGAAAGCAGTATTGAGCTGGTTCATCCATTACTTCAGAAATAATTCTAAAAGCAGAGCTACTGCATTGTTGTCTTTGATCAAATCCTGATAGTCTTGAAGCTGATAAAAGTTTTGCCACTGACTTGAGCAAGGTTAGGATTTCATCCATTACTGTAAGTCATAACTTTAGTTTTGTCTTTATCTTCTGTAGACAGGCCATTAAAGCATCCCTTTACCACTGCTAGTGTGCCATGGAGCAGCTCCAGCTCTATTTCGCAATGCTTGTAGCCCTCTGAGTTATCTAGCAGATGGTCTTGTCAGTCTTTCCTCATATAAGTTGTTCTCATGAGTGTCTGAATTCTGTTTCTTAACAATATGTTTTTATGAAGAAAACTTCTATTTTTCCTATTTTTCTTTCTTTTTTTAATTCTCTTCCCCACTTTGGAAACTAGAAAGCAGATCGAGCAAAAAGGTTTGAGTTCCTCCTGAAGCAGACAGAACTTTTTGCACATTTTATTCAACCTGCAGCACAAAAATCACCAACGTCTCCACTGAAAGTCAAGCTGGGACGGCCACGGATGAAGAAAGATGAAAAACAGAGTTTGATTTCAGCTGGGGAGTATGTTTTTATTTTTATTTCTGGCTTCTTACAGTTTCAAACAACTTGGGCTTTTTAACATAATCTGTTTAGAGATTGAACATAGAAACTGTACTTTCAGTAAATCCAGAGCATTTCCTATTACTGGTGTATCAATTTTAAAAAAAAGCTTTGGTTTAAAAGCATCATCTGCTACATCAACATTAGTGTGACCTTGGACCAGAAATGCACTTTTAAAAGTTGCCTGATTCTTGCCATGTAAAATGCTTTGGTTTGTATTGTGGGGTGACTTTGGAGCACGAATTGAATTTCTTTTGTATGGTGTTGAACTAGAAGGTGCACTCCAGAAGTCCACCTGATATGACCCAGTTGCTAGTGGACAAGTCAGAGGGACCAGAGTGGGGCTAGACCAGGTTATAACAAGGCAGTGTGCATGTAGTGGGGATGTTGGATCCTCAGCACCAATTGTCCTGCTCCACTGGTCTGTCTGTGTTAGTATTGCAGCAGAGCCTGCCTGTAGTGCCTCTGAGGGGTCTTGGAATAACAATTAGTTTTTGGAATGTTTGCAAAATGACATTCTAGTTTAAAAATTTAATTTTTTTAAAAATTGGAATACGTGATTTTTCTGAACATTGTAATTATCAAGTAATTGAGTCTAAGGCCACCACTGATATGTCTTGTATTTCTGTGTCACTCATTAAAGAGTGCCTCAGAGAACTCATGATATTGTCAGATTATAGTTATGACTCTGAAAGAGAGGGCTTCTTAGCAGCCTTTCTAATTAAAGCTGGAATGACTCCTAAGGAATAACATATTAACAGGATGAGGGTTTGGTCAGGATACCAGAGCATCCACATTGTGGGTCAGTGATTGCTTCTGTTGTAACTTGTCTTTGGAGCTTGTAGCAGTGTTTTGAAGTGATTTTGTTCACACATCAGTGCTGGGTTCTTCCTTTAGGTACCGTCACAGGCGCACAGAGCAGGAGGAGGATGAAGAGCTCTTGTCCGAGAGTCGGAAAACGTCCAATGTGTGTATTCGGTTTGAGGAGTCTCCTTCATGTAAGTATGGTGTTAACAGTTCTCTGATTGATTTCATGTAATTAAGATCTGAGCAGATTGCAATTAAAATTTTCTACTTAGAATTAGTATTTTTCTACTTAGAGGAATCTTACATTTACAGATGTGAAAGGAGGAACACTAAGAGATTATCAGGTTAGAGGTTTGAACTGGATGATCTCATTGTATGAAAATGGTGTTAATGGCATTCTGGCAGATGAAATGGTAAGCAGTAATCTTTTGGAATTTTTGTGGCAATTAATGAGCAAAATTCAGCATTTAAGTGCTTATTGTATTTCATGTATGTGCAGTAGTATGCTTCATTCTACAACAGTCTGATTTTTCAAATCTGGAATTGTAATGAAAGAAATTATTTTGCAAACATTTGTGTAGTTTGCTTTAAACATACGGCAGAATTATATAGTAAGAAAATGGTTTGGAAGTATTTCTTTATGATATTTCACTTCAGCAGGTTTCTTTCCCCCCCTCTTTGTCAATGCAGGGGCTTGGTAAGACTCTGCAAACAATAGCTTTATTAGGCTATCTGAAGCATTACCGAAACATTCCTGGGCCACACATGGTCCTGGTTCCAAAATCAACTTTGCACAACTGGATGAATGAATTCAAGCGCTGGGTTCCATCCTTACGTGCTGTTTGCCTTATTGGAGATAAAGATGCCAGAGTAAGTGCTCTACATTTCAGAAATGTATGCGTTATTTGGCAAAAAATATCAGTTGGGTATGTGGAATTCTCCCTAAGCTACTTCCTTAATTACAGTATATTTTAGTAATCTTTAACTACATCAGTGTTGAAAATGCAAAATGTAATGCTTGTGACTATGAGGAAAACCTGAAAATCAGTAGATGAAATAATACACTCAATTAGATATAAGTACAACTCTTTGAGTTACGTGTTTTTCTATTGTCTTTCTGTTTGATTTTTGAACCTATTTTTTATCTCTCTTCCATATTTGCAATGTGACAGTGTGTACTCATTTTGCTTTATTGCACTCACTTTGTTACCTCTTTCTTCACCTTTTTTCAGGTGACTTTTTCCATTCTTTACTTGTATTTTATAAGCCTGCCCGGCGTTGTAACTAGGATTCTGCTGTAGAGCTTTCCATCAGTCATTGTAAAATAGATATGGAGTGTTTTTCTAAGCTGGATGTTTCTGTGGATTCTGTGGTTGCTCATGTGGATTGCATGGCTGCCTGTTACTGCTTGAGGATGGAAAGGCTCTAGAAAGGAAATAGGAGCTGGCAGTGTGGCCAAGAAGGCCAGTGGCATCCTGGCCTGTACCAGCCATAGTGTGGCCAGCAGAACTAGGGCAGTGACTGTCCCCCTGTACTGGGCACTAGTGACATTGAGGTGCTGGGGTGTGTTCAGAGAAGGGAACAGAGCCGGGGAAGAGTCTGAACAAGGCTTAGGAGGAGCAGCTGAGGGAACTGGGCTTGTTTCTGTAAGTGATAGGACAAGAGGAAATGGCCTCACGTGCACCAGGGGAGACCTGTCTGCGTGGCTTTCCCATAGGGTGATATTCTTTCGTGTGAAAGGATTTATATGCCTTGATGTGTGCCTTGCAAAACAGAGATGGGACAGAGGAGAGAGATATTTGGGGAAGAGCAAAGATAGTTGGGAGTGGGCTATGTAAGTTGTTTTGAAACACTTTTGTGGATTGTATCTTTGGACAAGTTAATTTAGAAGGTTTTTCCCCTTTTGGTTGTATGTACTGTATTTGAATTACAGAGAAATGGTGCTGAAGAGCAAGTAGTTAATTTTGAATGGGAGATAATTTGTGTTTTGCTTAACTCCAACTTTCTCTGTCCTTAAACTGCAAAGGATTGAAGGCTTTCGTTACAGTAACTTTCAGTTACTGAGAAGATGTTTCAGAGTCTTTTGTGTGCTAGTTTAGTGCATAAGTAATGGTGGTGGAGACAGCTTTCTCTGGATGCTATAAAAATTGTTCATATTTATAAATGTTCATTAATCCAGTTCTTCTGCTTTAGGCTGCATTTATCCGTGATGTTATGATGCCTGGTGAATGGGATGTTTGTGTTACATCATATGAAATGGTAATTAAAGAGAAATCAGTCTTCAAAAAATTTAACTGGAGGTACCTGGTAATTGATGAAGCCCACAGAATAAAGAATGAGAAGTCTAAGGTAAATTTGAAATTGTTTGGTACTTTGAAATTAGTTCAAAACAAAAAGATTGCATCTGGTTTGAGCAGATTTTAAGTGTTAGGTGGGGTGTTTTTTTAAAATAGAAGCAATAAGCTATTGGGTGGTAAATGTGAATTTCATAGGTAGCTCACTGTCTCTGAGTTTAATTGACGTTGTTTTAGATTTCAAAAACTGATTCACTGTGTTTAAGTGTAGATGGTGTTGATAACTATGTTGTGTTTCCAGCTGTCAGAGATTGTACGTGAGTTCAAGACAACAAATCGATTGCTGCTTACGGGAACTCCTTTACAGAATAACCTCCATGAGCTGTGGGCATTACTCAATTTCCTTTTACCTGATGTCTTCAATTCTGCAGATGTAAGTTGATGTTTTTAGGTACAGTGTTGTTATTTTGATTCCCAGGCTGCTGTCAGTAGAAGAGAAGAATGATCAGCCTAGCAGGAGATGTATGTTGTGGAAGACCCAGGTTCAGGGGAAGCTCTGTGGCTTACTGAACTGTAGACTTCTTTTATTTCTTTTACCATTAACTAAGTGGACTTTTTACTCGACCTAGTTAAAACAGTGCATTCTGCTGGTGTAGATGAGGCCTCAGACCAGTAATAGCAAATGTAATACTTTCAATAGTTCGAGCATTATGCAAAATTTGAGAAAGTGATGAAGTATCAAGAATATGAAGCATCCAAATAGGCATAAGCCTTTTTTAAATTTAGAATTTAAGTAATCTTTCTTCTCTTTGACTGTTAATGTTTCTTTGTGCTTGTATTACTTGCTTATGTTATTTTCACTCTGCTGTCCATCTCATTTACTTAAGGATTCAATTTGTTTGGTTTTTTTAACTTGTCCCATCGTCACACAAGCACTAAAGGGGAGCACTTGGACCGTGCAGTGATGAGCATGGAAAATTGTTGTGAATTAAGCACAGTATAATGGTATTTTGTC